>NC_141731.1:2732862-3332862 GCF_971803275.1 Cyanistes caeruleus | reverse complement strand
CTGAATTAACCCATTTTAATTTACTTGGAGAGACTTAGAATCCCATTGCTATCAAAGCTGATGATTTGTGCTTGGTAGAGCTGGTTGTAGAAATAGAGCTGAATAGAAATAAGGTTCTAAATGATAGGAGCTGCCTGTCCCTAACTCCACCATCTGTCCACAGAGCCCAGAAGCAAGAGCAGACTCTGCTGTGGCTCCCTCTGCTCCTGGAGAAGAGGCCAAAGAGGAGCAAAATAAGCAAAAGGAGCACGAGCCTCCAGCTGTGGTCACAGCCCAGCCTGACCATGCCCAGACAGTAAGTGCCAGTGCTGGGTGCTGCTGTCTTTAGTGCAAGGCAGAGCTGCAAGTTTCTGAGCAGCCAGCACTTGCTGTTGCTGGCTGAGGATGCTGAGTGCTGGAGTCCTGCCAGCACCCAGCCATTCCCCCATCCCGTGGCAGCTGGAAATTGGGCTTTGAGCCGTCGTGCTGAGGCCCCAAAGCGCTGCTGCCTGCGGGTGAGCAGCTGGCTGCTTGGCTCAGGGAAGCTCTGTCTCTTGGCTTCTGCCAAGCCATGGCCAAGGGCTCACACGGCATTTCTGGGGCTCACAGGGCTTGCTTTGTTTGCTGTCCCTTTTTGGAAACCTCTGCATGACCTGGAGAAGTGTTCTGCAGTTTTCTGGAGTAATTCTTCACTTCTGCAGAGTCTTTTAGGCCACCTGTCTTTTGGCTTTTGATAAGCTGCAAGGAGATGATTGTGTTGTCCATGAAGCTGCGGCCGGCCATTCTTGTCCTGTGTGGCCAAAGAAACAAACTGTGTAGTTCTGAACCCTTCTTCTGAGGCAAAATCCACAAGTGGCAAGTTTCTCTTGATACGTTTTGTGGTGAAGTCTGCAGCTTTGGAAACTGCATTGGAGCCTAGTGTGGGGGCAAAGCTGCAAGTCCTTGAGTGCTGTCTTTTGTTGCTAAGAACCCCTTTAGAGATGGTTGTTTTTTCTCCTCAGAGCTGTTTTCCTCCTCCTGCCTCTTCTGTCCTGACACTCCCTGTTTAACCTATAAATTTCTGCCTGTCCTAGTGAGGTGAGACAATTCCATGGTTTAGGTGGTTTTTGGTGACTTTGGTCATACATGCATTACATGACACATGGCTTCCTTCATTGGCATCCCTAGGGGTGTGTCAATTAATTTGTTGGTGGGGCCTTTTGAGGATCTCTGTCACTGCCACTCAGAATTCTCAGCTGACAAAAGAGGGAGGAGAAATACCTTGGTCCTCTTCCATATCCTGAGGTGGCCATAGAGGCTCTCTGAGCTGCAGCAGAGGATCCAATTGCACACATCCTTGTCTCCTGAATGAGCAGGATTTCTAACAAGAGTGTGGATGTCAGAAGGGCAGGAGTGGCAGGGCAGGCCTGAAAAGGGCAGCTCCCAGGCACTTGCTCTCCATTTGTGTGTACAGAACATCGAGGCAGAGCCCCAGGCAGAGCTGCCCGAAGCTCCGATGGCCATCATGGCAGTGAAGAGGAGGCCTGAGGAAGAAAGGAGAAACATCGAGGAGGAGATGAATCTCCACTGGCAGAGAGGAAATCAACGAAACCAGGTGAGTGAAAGTGAGGCAGACACTCCACTCATGGAAATTCCTCTCTGTCGCTCTTCACAGGCCTCCGAGGAGGAGCTTCTGGCAGAGCTGCAGGAAGCTGAGGCTAGGATCAGGGCAAGAGAGAACAGGCTGGAGGAAGAAAGGAGAATCATCCAAGAGAAATTAGATCTCCTCGCTCAGCAGCAAGAGGCTCTAGAAAATCGAGTGAGTGAAAGAGCGACAGGCACAGCAGTCACTGCAGTCTGGTGCTTTCTGCCCTTCTTGCCTTTCCTCTGCAGAGCAGCAGGGGGCTGGGCTGATGCCTCTCAGTGCCATCCTGCTGTAGTGTCTATCCCAGCTGCTTGGAAGGACATTTCCTGCTGTGCTCAATCTCAGCTGCTGCCCTGGACAGTGGCACCAGTCATTTGCCCCTTTTGCCAGCACTCATCTCAAGGGATTCCTGCTGGCCTGCTCCTGCTCTCCTTGTTTCTTCAGGGCTTTTTGCAAGTGAACACAGTCCCCCAGACAGATTTGGAATACAAGCTGCAAGCTGTCTGTATGCCTTGGTGAATCTGCTGCTGTGCTGCTCTTTCCCTTTGCTCACAGTCAATGAGCCTTGGCACACAGGGACAAGCTGTGGTCTCTGACTGCTTTGTTCTCTTTGACTTGAGGTGGACGTGTTGATATCTCACCTGGCAGCCTGCGAAGGCTTCCAGCAAATGCCGGCTGATGAAGAGCCCCAAGGTCGGCGGGAGGCACAGGTACTGTCCCAAGCACAAGTGCTGCAGGCTGAGCACCTTCTGAAGATGGTGCAGGAAAAGAGGACTGAGGGGGAGGAGCTCCAACATTAGAACAAGGAGCTGCAAATGTGTCTGCAGCCCTTGGAGGGGGAAAGGGATCCGTGGGAGGAAGTGGAATGGTCGTTGTTGCAGTCATCCTTCAGAAAATCCAGGAAAATGGAATATGAAACTGGCCATCAACTTGATTAAAACCAACCTTGGGTTTTGACCATTTGGTTCCAGAAGTGGGCATCCAAAAAATCCAGTTGATGAGCTTTGCATGTGGCTAACAGCAACTTCCTAAGGGCTTGCATTTGAAAAGGGAACTCGGGGTAATCTCTGCCAGCCAGCTTCCTGACACAAACTCCTTTCTTCTCGCAGATCTACACAGGCTCTTCCATTCAATCTGCTGCAGCAGCAGCAGCAGCAGCATCTAAAGGAGCCTTTGTTGCCCAAGCTGAGCAGTGGAGCCGGGGCAGTTTGTCCATTTCCAGCAGTGACACATCTGCTGCTCAGCTCCAGGAGAGCCTGGGAGACTTCGTGGAGCAACTGAGTACGTCTGGTGTATTTCTTGTCTGAGGGACAGTGTATTGTGTGCACGTGCCAGCAGAGCTGTAGCAAATGATCCTCCTCACTTTGGTGTCCCAGAGACATTTAGGACTCCCCACAGGAACTGCTGTGCTCTGAGGCAGCGAGAGAGCGCTCTGGCTGTTCCTGCTGCCTCTGAGGGCAGCTTGGACTGGCTCGGCTTTGCCTGGCATTCCCTTGCCACTAAAGGCAGAAGCAGGAATTGTTCTTGGATCAGCAGGAGGCTGTGGCCTAGCAAATGATCTATGCAAGTTCTGTGTGGTAGTGGCCAAACTGAACAGAGTATTTAATTCCTAAATTCTCCTTAGACTCCCGACTTCCCACCTGTTGTCAGCACCAAAAGACTTCACAGAAACTGATTTGGGATTTGTCTTTTTGTTGTGGTTCTGTTTTCTGTGTGGTGTTTTTTATAGATTTTTGTTTTGGTTTTGGTGGTTTTTTGGTAGGTTTTTTTTTCTCCATCCTGAAAGAGCTGTTCTGCCCCATGTGTCTTACTGGTGTCATTTTTAGGACTGTTCTTATTGCCTCTACTACATCTACAAGGTTTTTATGAGAATGCTGTATTTTTGTCAGTGAGGACTCCTTTGAAAGAACATCAGGTGACAGCAGAAACAGAGAGCAAGAGATGTTTTCATTGGGCCCACAATGAAGAAACAGATACTTGTATAACAATCTGTAATTAATATCCTAGTTTTATTTTTCTAAAGATGTGTCCAAGAGACACATCCACGTGGTGTGATCAGATAAAACAGCACTGCAGGCATTTCTCAGGAGCGAGCCTGCAGCCCCTGTGCTGTGTATTCCTCAGATCCATGGCACGTTTTCATCCCTGATTCCCAGCCATTCCCATGACTCTTAGAATCCTACCTATTGGCCCAAGCCCTGCTCAGATCAGTCTCTGGGAAAACACATCAAGCCCTCTGTGATTCTGCAGCACAACCCATTTAATCTGCTTCTTGCCCATAACAGCTGCCAGTGCTGTGCTCTCAGAAAAGACCTGGTGGGGCTGAGAAAAGATCCCAGCTGATTTGGTGTCTACCTTCACCTGCTGGGACACAAAAGGGCCTTGATCTGCACCTGGCTGTGTCTGATCTCCAAGGCAATGCTGGTGTGTCCTGAACGGGGGCCACAGCTTGTCAGGGGCTCAGGCTGGCTGTGTCTTCTTGCCATTGCTTGTCAGTGCTCATGCTTGGCCTTTGCCAGCCTTGTGCTGTGCCCTGCTGTGCCCTCTGTGCTTCATTTCCTTCCAAGGACTGGACAAAATCAGTCTCTCTGCTGCCCATTTGTACTGCACAACTGCCTGTCTTGTTGCTGCTGTGCTTGCTGCCCAGCTGACCACAGAGGGTTCAGAGCCCCAGACAGCGGGGCTGCCTTTGGCATCTCCTGCAAGTTCAGATCTCTGCCTGAAAGTCAGCATCTTGCATTTTGTTTCCCTCAGGGAGGATGGTGAACAAGGAAAATCCCATCACAAAATACATTGAACTGGAAAGTCTTGGCAGCGGGTGAGTCCAACCACAGTCACTTCTACACAGCCATGGGCCAGGTGTTTCACTGGTGGAATATCCATCAAGTGGGAAGTCAGACAAGTTGTCCACATGTTTAGACAGCGGGCTTAGTCTGCCCCATCTCTCAGTACTGGCCAGAATTTGTCAAGTGTGCTCAGAAGGCATTGTCAAAGACATCTCCATGCTGCCAAGGTCTTGCCTGCAGCAAGGAACAGAACCTGGTAAATCTGCTTGTCTCTCAAGTGTGGGACAGCTCAGGATTCATTTCCTTCACATTTTTGGATGTCTCCAAATCATCTGGCCACACTAATGAAAGGAGAAGAATCTTGCTTGCCTGAAAGCACAACCTACCCCCAATGAGAGCTGTCAGATAACAGTTCTCAGGAACATTTCTCTCCAAGAGTTTGCTAAAGGAAATACTCCGTGCTCAGGATTAGAATTGCACAGTTTAGAAGCTGATAGCCGAGATGAAGGAATAAGCTGCCTTTTGGAGCTGAGGCAGTAAAGCCCAAGGCTTCAGGAACAGGCCCAGTGCCCAGGCACTTGAGGGGAAAATGCATCATCTGCCTTCTGGCAGACCCCTCCTGCAACCTGCAGCTTTTAGGCATTTACAGCAGAGCTCTCCTGTCTGGACTGGCTTTCAGTGCAAGATCTAAATGGCTTCTCCTTTCTTTGCTGCTGTTTTGTTTCTAGGGGTTTTGGAGAGGTTTCCAGAGCACTTGACATGGCAACAGGAGGAGAGGTAAATGTCAACAGCCCCTGCAGCCTCTGCTGCTCTCCAGGCCTTTCCCCACTGCTGACAGCTGTGGCTGGAGCTTTGAGTAGAGCTGTGCTGAAAAGGCACAAGAAGCACAGACTGGAGCCAGCCTGCAAATTGCACTTGGAACAGGCTTTGTGGACAAGGCAAATCGCCAGTGGCCACATGTCCTGTAACTGGCCCCCAAGGGAGCAGAGAAATGGGCTGTTGCAATGTCACTCCCTAATTACTCCAGTGATGAGGTCTAATCACAAGGCACTTGGGCACAGCTTGGCTGTGCCATTCCAAAATCACTTGCTCCATGTGTGTTGTGGTCTCATGCTATCAATTTTCTCAAATTACTCCTTTTCAATGTCATTTGAGGTGGCCATAAAGAAAATAAATGTGCAAGGAGTGAATAGGAAGATACTAACCATGAATGAAATCAGGATCATGGAGAGTAATAGGAGTCCCAGGATCGTGAATTACTTAGCCAGGTGAGTGGTCACGGTCCTATCCCTTGAATGTTTCTTTACATACTACAAGCATGAGAGCTTAAAACCCCACTTTGGTCAGTGGCAGGAAATAGAGTTGTTAATGATTATTTCTCTACTTATCTCCAATGGATGGGAAGAGACTGCATTTTGTCTGCATGAATCCACCCTGGCAAATGCAGACTGAACATTGTTCAAAACCCTGCATCAGCCCTATCTTAAGAATTCAACACCTTCTAAGTTCATTGCCTCCACAGTTCTTTGGGCTTGAGTTTTTCAAGTTTCTTAAATGCTGATGAACCATCCAAGAGAGGATTGCCCTTGCATTGTTGCCCCTCTTTTCCATTGCTGTGTATGCCAGGAAGACTAGGTGCTTATTTCCAGAAATGCCATGCGTGACAGGTTTTTTATCTGGGCTCTTCCTAAACTGCCTTTCTCCTTGAGACAGCACAGACTGCAAACACTGCACAGCCTAGAGGCAATGTCTATGCCTTTTCTTCTGCCCTTGTCTCCAAGGGACCCAGAAACAAGACTCAAGCAAAAAACCAACCTAGCCGTGCATGTTCACCTGCATGGCCTTGTTTCCTTTTTTCAGCTACCTTGTGCATGAGGAACTCTGGTTGGTGATGGAGTACATGGACGGAGGCACTCTGAGAGATCTCATCGACGAGATTCAAATGTCTGAAGGAGAGATTGCAGCTGTCAGTCGGGAGGTCAGGGATCCCATCTGTGCTTCCAAGGCCTTGAGCTGCATTGTCTGGGAAACAGGGGCTCAGAATGGGAGTGATTTCATGGGCCAAGCTTGGTTTCTGTGCTGCTCCTCGGCTATGGGCAAGCAAGAGCATCTCAAGGGAACTGTCTGCCAGTGCCCCTACACTCACTGGACTCACTTCCTGTACTCTTATCCCCTGCTCTTGTATTCTAGCTCTGTCTCATGCATTGGCATTTGCAGTTCTCCACTGAGAAAGGTGCTGCTCTGCTACTGTGGGAGCAGCAGGCTCTTGCTCTCAATGGCGCTGTGTTCTGCCATTCCTCCCCATTCCCCTGCAAAGGGAACCTTCCACAGCTGTTTCCTTTCTTGTGGGATGAACTCACAGCACTACTTTTTGCCCCCCGGTTCTCTTTTCTCTCTCAGTGCCTGCAAGGACTGGATTTTCTTCACTCCAACCATGTGATCCATCGAGATGTCAAGAGCAACAACATCCTTCTCAGAACCGACGGCTCTGTCAAGCTGGGTCAGTGTATTCTTGCTCAGCTTCAGCCTTCCAGGAATGGGGGGTGTGGGGCTGCTTTCAGTGACTGCCAGCTCCCCAAAAATGCTGCTGCTGGCAGTGCAGGGGTCCCCCCTGCTGTGGGCTGAAGGCACAGTTGCAGGGTGCACACAGCTATGACAAGGAACCACAAGCAGCCAAGAGTGCTATTGCTCTGTGTGTGTCTGTGTGTGTTCCTTCCAGAGGGAGGGAGCTGCAATCTAAACCTTCAGGGGAACAAAAGGCACTGCTGGAGGAAGTGTAAGAAATGGGGGGATGTTTGAAGTAGCCAATTCATATTTCCTTGGCTAAAGCCCTAAGGAAACAGAGCAGGGAGTGTTGTCCAGGAAATTCAACTGCACATTCTCAAACTTCTACCGGGGAATTCTCTGGCTTGGTTTCCTAATTGAGAGTATTAAAATTAAAAGAGTATTTTGCTTTCTCCTCAGCTGATTTTGGCCTTTCTGCTCAGCTCACCCCTGAGCAAAATCAGCGGTGCTCGGTGATCGGGACTCCTTGGTGGATGGCACCTGAAGTGGTGAAACGTCAACCATATGGCCCCAAAGTGGACGTGTGGTCTTTTGGAATTGTGGCAATTGAAATGGCCGAACAAAAAACTCCTTATGACAGTTTCACTGCTCGATCGGTAAGGAGCAAATACTCTCTGATCCCGCTGTCTTTCTCACCTGTCCCGTGTTCTCTGCTCACTGCACAAAATCCCATGGCCATCTGCTGGAAGTACTTCCACCAAGGCCCCTTCTACAAATGGCCCTGCAGCACATCAGCATCTGCTGGAGCTTTGGTTGCAGCACTGGGGGAACTCAAGCCTTACCTCGCCCAAACCATCTCCATTCTCAGGCAGCATTTTGCTTTGCCTTACAAGTCGTTCCAGCTCTTTTGGCTGTGTAGATGGCCCCAAGAATAGGAAACAAGCATCTCAGAGCTGCTGTTATCTTTCCAGAAATGAAGCAAAGAAACTCAAAGCAAACCAAGTTTCTAAAACAGTGCTTTTGAGAGAAGAAGTGCAGCCCCATTCTTCTCACAGGGAAACTTGTCTGAAACCCAGAGATGAGGCTGTAAAGCCAGAGTCTCTTCTGCTTCTTGTGCAGTGCTGCTGAGACACTCAGTGACCACCTTCTTTCCTAACCCAAGCCACTTTCTCCATATCACCAAGCTGGAGCCTGGTGACGGGGAGAGCCTGCCAAAACCTCCTGTTTGTTTCCTGGCACTTTCTGGGATGGGCACAGCGTTAATGCATTGACTTGAGAATCCAATGAGCACAGGGTTACCACAGGGATGACACTTCTGATTTCACCATGAATATTTTCCTTTTGCCACATAAGGGAACCTGAAATTTTCAGAGTGCTGAGAGACAGAGCTGCAGGTGGCTCCTGTGTGCCCAAACAGGCATTTTCAACCCAATACATTTGTGGAGGCATCTTAATGTGTCTGTGTTGAAAATGAGATTCCAAAGGTTTGTTTCCTTCCCTGAGGAACACCTGCTGCATTTCCTTTCTTTTCTTCCAATTACCATCATTTTCAAGAACAAGACAATAAGCTGGATGAGTTTTGTTTTATGGCAGCTGTGCTTAAGGGACCAACAAGCACTGCAGAGATTCTTTTCACATAAGAATCCTTGGAATAGTACAGTTAGTTAGAATAGCAAAATCCCTCTTCCAAAAAGGCTGCCAAGCTGCTGGGAATCCTCCGAGAAGGAAACATGTATTTGCTGATGTAGTTGCCACTAACTAGATCAGGCAATGAAATCAGCTGCCAAGGCAAGATCTGCTGGATGTTAGCAAAGCTGTGGCTTTGGGGCTTGGGTTTTTTCATGATACAGGAAAGTTGTCATCCAAATGCTACAGGAAAGTCATCTCTGCCTCTCTGCCAGGGCAAAAACTGCCACTGCAGAGTGGAGCTTAAACAATGGGCTCTGGGAGAGCAGTTCCAGATGGGAAAGAAGCAGGTGGAGCCTTGTGTTTCCTTTTTCCCCAGGCTAAATTCCACATAGCCACAGAAGGGACCCCACAGCTGCGGCAGCCCGAGCAATTCTCGCCTTTGCTGCGTGACTTCCTGAGCTGCTGCCTGCAGAAAGGCGAGGCGCAGCGCTGGTCTGCCAAGGAGCTGCTGCAGGTAAAATGCCAAAAGGGCTGCAGGTGAAACAGTGTCCCAGGGATGGGCTCCTCCTCCACTGAAATCCAAGGCATCAGATGAGCCCCCATCCTCCTCCCTTCCAACTTTGGTGCTGTTCAGCTGACAGTGGGGAGCAATCCTAGACTGGGCTGGGCTGGCAGGGAGTGCTGGGTTTTAGCGCTGGCTAAAATCACCAGGGCACTTACTCATTTCTTGCTGGGAGCTCTGGATTAGGAGAAGGGCAAAACAGGCTTCAAACTTCAAAGGAATAACAAATTTTATTATCAGGCCCACAAGAATAAGAAAGGTCTCATCTGTGCAGTGAAAGGGTTCAATCTCACCCAGGTGATGGCAGTCACGGTGTTGGATTTCAGGCTGTGCTGGGCCCCTCTCTCTGCCCGGGAGCCGCTGGGAGGGGAGGCTCGGCCTGGAGCCGTCGCTGCACGCCGGGGAGAGGGTTTAGTGTGGGCAAGATGTCAGCAGCCGTGGCCTGGCCCAGCCTGGGGCTGGGGTCCCGCAGCCTCCATCCCCCGCCCGGGAGCCGCTGGGCTCTGGCCCGGCCTCCCCCAGGAGCACAGGCCGTGGGCGAGCAGGGCCGGCCTCACCAGAGCTCCGTTACCTTCGGGCTCCGGAAGCAAAGAGGGCCAGTGCCCGGGCTGGTGCTTTTCAAAATGTGCATCATCACAGAGGCGCATCTCATTTCTAAATGGTGCAAAATGTTGTCAGTTCTCAGAACTAGCCAGCCATTGGCCTGTCTCAGACACAGGGGAAGCTCCCAGCAGCTTCTCTCAAAGAAATCACTTCCGTGCAGGGTTTCTTACTTCTTTCCCTAAATGTCAATTCATCTCAAACTAACACACAGGGACATGGAAAGGTCATCTAGTCTGTGTCCTGCAATGAGCAGGGACATCTTTCAAGAGATCAGGATACTCACACCTCAGATATTTCCAGGGGTGGGCCACCTACCAGCTCTTGGGGCAACCTGTGCCACTCTTGCCCCATGCTCCTGACCTACTCTGACTCAATCCCCATTTCATTTAAAAAGTATTCCCCTGCCTTTGAAGCTCTTAGCTTGGAAAATCATGCTTTCTTGTTGTTTTCATTTCCTTTCTGCAGCATCAATTTATAACATCGGCCATGCCTGGGTCCAGCCTGGCACCTCTCATTGTTGCCGTGAAGAAGTGGAAGGAGGAGGCAGGAATGCCTCAATCAATTTATAAACTGTCTTCTCCATGAAAAACTTAGAGTAGGATTATAGAGTAGGGTTGTAGAGTAGGATTATAGAGTAGGATGGTAGTGTAGGTTTGTAGTGTAGGTTTGTAGTGTAGGATTGTAGAGTAGGATTTTAAATAAAATTTCTAAAATCTCAACTCCTTTGGAACATTTCTCTCCTTCTGACCCTGTGAGAAAGCTCAACATTTCCTTCTGAATTGTCAGTTTTTTATCAGAGGTGGAAAGTGACATTGATGGCTTCTTTGGTACAGTTTGTAAGGGGGGAAGGCTCCTCTTCATTCATCCTCTCCAGACCACAATGCCTTTGGAATATGGCCAACTGGACAAGTTTTGCCCAGCTCTGACATTTCTATTTGAGGTAGAAACAGCAATGGAATTTGCAGGAAAAACCAAAGGAGGAGCAGTGCAACGCAAACATCCCATGCAGATGCAGGCTGTGCAGATGTGACTCGAGAGTATTTGGGTTCCTGCCACTTGGATTTGTATCCCTAAGAGAAATCTCTTTGGCTGGAGGAGAGTCTGGCTGAAGAGAGAAAGCAGAAAGAGCAGTGAGGGTGCTGTGCAAGGTCTCCTGTGGTGCAGAGCTGTCAGCGACTGTGAGGTGAGAGCGGGCCCGGCCTTGGCCAGGCTGGAGCCCCAGCAGAGCCCTGGCAGAGCCCGGAGAAGCCTGAGCCTCGGCACAGGCAGGCTGGAAGGAGGCCCTTGGAGCTGCAAGAGGCAGCAGCCTGGCCCTGGCTGCCTCTTGCTGGCACCAGGCAAATCCTCCGCTCTCAGAGCCAAGCTGGCAGCTGGCTGCTCCTGAGGGGAAGCGGCGCCGTGCTGGGCACAGCACACACTGGTGCCATGGGCTGTCTGGAGTCTGCACAGGAGAAGAGAAAGGCAAAGAGCAGCCCAGGGCTGCTGCCCTGCCTGACCATTGCTGCTCTTCTGCCGCCTGCCCTGGAACTGCTGGCAATGGTCAGCAGTGTGTGCAGCACTCTGGGCACAGGGGGAGGGAGCCGGGCTGCTCCGCAGGCTCCAGCACAGGGCAGTGTCCTTCAGGCACGGCATTTCTGCCAGAGGAACCGAGGCCAGCGTGAGGCACTGACAGCAAGTCAGGGCACATCTGCATGAGCCAGTGCCTCACACAGCTCTGGGACCAAGCGCCTGCAATCCTGGAGCTCTGCACTGAGCCACAGCAAAGGTGTGAAATGCAGAGGGTTTTGCAGAAATATTCAGGGACACCAGGCCAGCCTGCTTGGTGCTCTCTGGGGCACAGCAAGCACTGTGCAATGCAGCTCGGAGCTGCTGGCAGAGAGGGACTATGGGCATGTGCCTGAGGCTTGTTCTTGAGTAGTGATTTGGGAGGGAGCAGAAGGGTCTCAGTAGGCAATTGATGTTTTCTTCATGAATTGCTGAATGAAAGACACAATGTGGCCTCAAACAGCAACAGAACTTGCAGAACTTACTGACCATAAGTTTGTGTTGAATTCCCAGAAAAGATAAGTGTTGAAGTGTAACAAAAAGGCCTTTTGAATTCAGTTAGCTCCTGAGCCTTCATCAAAAACAACCACCAGGAGGCTGACAACTACATGCAGAGCCCTGCTGCATGGGCTTCCACAATCATGGAATTAGAAAATATGAAGCTTAGGAAAGTAGAATGTGCCCATCAAGTTAAAAAAGTTTAAAAGCTTGTCCTGTGCAAAGAATGGACAAGTGAGTTTGTGGTGGAGCTTCCCCCTCACTCCTGGTGTTGAATAAACGAATCCCTGCTCTGTAGGCCCTACACTATGGAGTACTGTTTTCTTGACTACTATTTGTGCATCATAATCACGCTATGCTTTTCACTGTCTTCTTAGAACCTTCCAGGCATAAAGTGAGTAAGACAGTGAGTTGTGTATTGATAGGGCCGAAGAAACATTTCCAAATGCCATCCTGGGAAAGGAAAGGACGTGAAACAGCGCTGGGGAAGAGCGTCCCTCGCACAGCCCTCAGAGCTGCCACCATGCACAAGATGGCGGCCGGGGCTGAGGCTGTGCCACCATGCACAAGATGGCGGCCGGGGCTGAGGCTGTGCCACCGTGCACAAGATGCCGGCCGGGGCTGAGGCTGTGCCACCGTGCACAAGATGCCGGCCGAGGCTGAGGCTGTGCCACCGTGCACAAGATGCCGGCCGGGGCTGAGGCTGTGCCACCGTGCACAAGATGCCGGCCGGGGCTGAGGCTGTGCCTCTCAGAGCGCTCTGCAGCCTCTGCCAGCCCAGCCCCAGCCCCGGAGCAGCGCAGGGCGGGCAGAGCCCCCTTCCAGCCGTCTGCTTCAATGGACATTGACAGACACCCGGGCCACGCACACAGGCTGACACCTTTGCTCTGTGCACACAAACACGTACCACACACTTGGGAACCTCGGCTGGCAGCATTTTCAGGTGAAAATACAAAGAAACTCCAGGGTTTGAAGGTTTTCAAATAGAATATTTCATTTGCCAATAAAAGGACCAAAGGCAGAAAGGGCCATCCCAGCCTGTTTCTTCCATGCAGGAATAGTGTCACAGTGACTGTGAGCTGATGAAGACGGAGATGGGATTTAATCCAAAGCAGATTGTGCAGTGGGTGCTCACCTGTGATATGTATCCCTCACAGTACCTATTTATTTGGAACACTAGGAAGATTATGAGCCTGGGCAAGATATTAACCCTTTCAATACAGACATGAGACCTACAAACCTTCTTCATCTCTCCAGGGACAGAAGAGGACAGAGTAATAACACACAAAAAAAACAACAAAAAAACATCAAAGTCAGTAAAAAAAAAGAAGTCAAACATTAGATAGAAAAGTAATGAAAAAATGGTAATTGAAACAAAAATATTCTTATAGTAAAGCCATAGAAATAAACAATGATATACAAAATAACTCCTTTAATTAATGAAAAAAGTATAAAAATATATTAAAACTGTAAATCTAAACAAAAGCATCCATTAAAGAAACCAAACACATGTTAAAGTAACTGTTATCCCATAAAAGTTTGAACAGAAAAACAAATAAAAACAATAAAATGCCCTTTGCCCCCAGGGAGAGAAGAAAACTTCTGTTTCCAACGATGATCACAAAAACAAATGAAGAGAACCTTTGCCTTCAAACAACTCATCCTTAAAATAAAACCCCATGAATTCATAATCCATTGACACACCTCTAGGAGGGCTGTAAAAATCAGGAAAATGTCACGACAGAAAAATTTCTTCCCAGGCGGCTGCTATTTGTAAAAATGAAAAAGCACAAAAAAATCCATTCCTTGTAAAAAAGCCTCCATGACATAACAGGAAAAAACTTCTCTCCCTACAAAAACTAATACAAAACTATTGTGTAATTAATACTGTGTTAACATCCCAAGTTCTATCTCTACAGTGTCAGGAAAAAAAAAAGGAGAGGAAAGGCGTTCTGAAAGTTTTATTAGAGTTTCTCATTCTTGTAGTCCTGTTAATAAAGTTCCTTTATTCCTTCTAAGTTTTAAGCCTATTTTGCCCTTCTCCTAATCCATATCTCACAGTGAGAAATGAGTAAGTGCCCTGGAGATTTCAGCCAGCGCTAAACCCACCACATTATTTAGTGCATTAGCCAAAAAATCAAATTAGCGAATCTCAGCCACTGCACCAGGCTGAAGCTGAGGATCCCCAGCCAAGCTCAGAGGGAGGAGAACACAGCATTTGTGGGATCCTTTCCAGTCTGACTTGCTTTAGCTGGAGCCTGGGGGAGGAGAGAGCAGGAGAAGGGTTGGCTGAGTCCTCTCCCCTCTGCCTTGCCCTTCTCTGCTGGATCCTCAGTTCATCCCACACCCACCCCAAGACTCCATCCCCATCCTACTGGTGCTGACGGGATTAAAGGAGATAAAGAGGAGATTAAAAAGATAGAGAGGAGAGAAAAGGAGAAGTTTAAATGCAGTTTAAATATGAAAGAAATACACATGTTAGTGAGTGCTGAGAGTTGAAAGGGAGCTGAAGGGTTTGCGAAGGGCCAGGAGCCCGTGAAGGGCTCAGGAGCTGCTGCTGCCGGGAGGGAGGAAATGCACCAATGGCTCCCAGCAGAGTCTGTGCTTTGAGGCTCTTTCCCAAACAGCTGCAGGGGGGAAAGCAGCTGAGTTTGGAGGAAGAGTTTTCTGCTGAGGTTTCCTGTTTGGAGCTGTCACAAGCTTGAGCTGCTCAAGGGAAACGCGGCTCTGCTTCCAGCAGGGCCCAACTGCCCGGGAGCACAACTTGGTTCCCTGGCCCTGAGCCAACGGGCAGCAGCAGCTTCTGTTCCCTCCTGGCTCTTGTGTCATTTCCAGCAGCACAAGACACACCAAGAAAAGCTCCTCCAGAACATGCCATGAGAACACACAACCTGATTTCATTGCATGAAGGAGCTCTGACAGTCCCACGGGCTCAGGGTTGTTTGTCAGTGAACAGAGCAGGGAAAAGCACAGACACATTCCCTGCACAGGGAATTCACAGGAGGAAAGTGCAGCGCTGGAGGATGTGCTTGGATACAACGTTCCCACGGCAGTTTTGGGGATAAAATTGTCAGGAGAGAGAAAAGAAAAAGTGCTCCCAAGGGTGGGCTGGGGAGGGCTGGTGCTTCCCGGGAGGCTCCCGAAGCTCAACAGTGTGGAAGAGTGGCTAGCTAACAAAGGTCGTGTTCCCATGCAGCAATTAGCTGAGAAAGAATTAAACAACAGTAGAGTGTAGTTGGTATGAGATGTTGCAATGTCAGAAAGACCTTAGTGATAACTGTGAACTGAGAACAGGACACTGTGATCAGAAGAATGTGGATTCAGCACAGATGAACGACCACAAGAATGTGGAACTAGGTGGAGTTGTCCTTAAACGAAATACCCAATAATGAGCTTGCTTTTGCACTATGTGTGAGCCTAATTATTGATGTTATATAGGGAGTTTGGAGTTGCCAATAAATGAGACTTGCTGATCATTCATATTGAGTGCTGCTTGTCTCCCGCCGAACTCATCAAATGGCGCCCGAACAAATGGGACCCTTGGGACCTTTGGGACCTTTGGGACATTAAAAAGCGAAGGCCACGGGAGTCGGCGACAGGGGACGGGTCCTCCGCAGCAAGGACGGCGAAAAGCAACGGTGCCGCGCCCCAGGCGACCTCAGAGGAGAGTCCTGGCCGTAACGTGCTGCCAAACCTTGTAGGGCTGCAACAGCGCTGACGGTAAGATGGAAAGGCAAGCAGCACATGATTTATTCACCTGCTTTTTAGAAAAGCCACAGGTTAAGGGTTTTGATTTGCGCAAGGAGCTCCCTGGATTTCTTGCTTATGGGTATGCTCTCGCCTTTGCCTCCCACTGCTGGGCAAACACTCCTATCTATGCTGCCCATGGAAAGAGGGAGGGAGAGTCAGAGGGAAGGAAATAATGAGAAAGAAATTCCACAGCAAACACTGAAACAACAGAATCTGTTCAGTTACGGCAGGATGTGATATATCCTGAACTATTTGCTTCACTTTTGGAGTCACTCTTAACACTACAATCTTATTTAAGTTCCAACTTTGCTACCCTGGAGGAAAAGAATCCAAATTTAGATTGGTTTCCACCCGAACCAGGGGGACATGGGGGAGCACTGAGGTGTGCGCAGAGAGCGGGGGCACCCCTGGGACAGAAGCAGTGCAGAAAAAGTTCCAAGGCCACACTGAACAATTACAGAAACAGCTGAGCAGGAACAGGTGGCTCAGACAGCTTCAAAAAGAGACAAAATAGCCAAAAAATCACAAACTATATGGTATCTAATTCAAACTTCATCACTGTAATTAGAAGTTGATAAGCTGCAATGGTCACCGTTGTTGCCACCTGGTCCTAAGAGACTTTTGTGTCTTTGCATTGCCTGCTTTTGTAAAAATTGTGCCCCTTTTTTCCTCTATCAGTGAACAAGAGAGATTGAGAGAAACAACTGTATGTGTTAAACTTAACTTTGTGAGGTTTTTGGGGTTTTTTTCTGCGAGAGTATGTGGAGAATGTGAAGAAAGATAACAGCAGCAGAGAGCAGCAGCAGGGCGGGCAGTCCACCCACCCGCCCTCTAAGAAAAAGCACTGGGATAGTACCCAGTTTGTTAAAAAGTCATGGTTCATGGGTTTTTTAAATGTTTTTATATACCCTTTTAGAGTTAATTTTGTGTTTTAAGTAATAATGAATTTATGCAGTTGCAGTTTTTTGGAGTTTTCCTGGAGAAATTATTGTGATTCTTTGAAAGTTTAAAAAGGCCCATTTTCAAGAAAAAAGGTGTTTAAGGTGAATATTAACAGAAGTTACCTTGCAATAATTAGCCTTAAAACCTAAGGTTAAAATATGGTATAATTTACAGCTACTAAGAAAACCTTCCAATTGATGTTATCTACAAAAGATATTTATGGTTTAAAAAAATTAATTAGTAAAGAGAACTTTACTGTACAAGACAAAGTTAAGTTAAAGTATATATTACCCATTTGCTTGTTTTTTCCACAATTTTAATAAGGTAATTTCAATGTGAGTCCTTTTGTTATATAAAACACATATAACTGCATATATACCAATTTGGATTTTAGATTTTAGTTTAAGAATTGGTCTTTATGTTTCTGAAAAGTGCTACAGAAGCTGAATGGCAACTTGGCCAAATCCTGTGTTGTTGTGGTTTTTCTCTAGAAATACTGCACTTTAAAATCCTAACCAATTTGAACATATACTAGGCAAATTCCTGTTATGAATGTGTATTTTTAGTACTATTTGCAGTTATTGTGAGTTATTCTCAAAGCTAGATGACATAGAATTGTGATGTACTTGTTACATTTTTATAATCTTTATAGTGAATCCATGTTACTGTTATATTGTGTTTAAAAGGTATATATCAAACTTTTAGTTGCCTTTTTGTAGTAACAGAATAAGATTAAGGTATGTTTTTATTTAATATAGATTAAGTGTTAATAGAATTAAGAAAAGTCAAGTTTTATTATATTTAGGCTTGAATGTTTTTAAGTTAAGTTTTATAACTTAGATATTCCTTTAAGGTTAAGTTTGTTACTTCCTTTTGTCATAAATAATTATTGTTAGGTTTAAATATTGTTTAATTTAAATTATTTATGTTTTATTGGAGACACTTGTCTAAACTGCAAAGTATAGTTATTTTCCTAGAGAGATGAAGATAGCCACAACTGAAACAGCTGTGACAGAACGCTGATGAACACCTGCTTGTGGATAGAAGGGAATGCAGTCTGTGACACCCTTGACTTCATCAGGAGTTCTATTGGTTGTTGCAATCTCTGCAGTTTTTGTTTGTTATAGCTTTCTTATTTTTCAGTGTTTCCAGAATTTTAAGAAGATTTACCATTGCTGAGGATCAGCTGCCATGGGAGAGGCTTCAGATTAAACCAACTGCTGCATGGTTTAATTGGTCTGGTACCTAAAGCTTCTGATCATTTGATTTGTACAAATGCATTTTAACAGTTTGCTGTGCTGTGAGCATCTCCTAGCTGCTGCTATTGAGAACCTTGTTTTAGAAATGAGTTAAGAGGCATCTTTCCAGTTTAAAGCCAGGCCCTGGCCAAGCCTTGACTTTACCTGGACAAATCTGTTTGCCAGCAGATCCAGATGTTTTCTGTCCCAAATCAGTATTTGAGTCACTTTTTGACTCAGCAATTTGACCCTATTAATATGACAGCTGGATCAATTTTGAAGTGGGCTTGGAGAATCATTTCTGGAGGTGGTTGTCCAATCCTTCACTGATGATTTTTTGTTTCTATTTGTTTGCAAAGTATGGGATGCTGGTGCAGTGTTTTAGTAATTAATAGTAGTTTTATATTATATATGTTATTAATAATGTTTATAATTTGATTGATTTTTAACTGTTATAGGTTCTTATTCATTGTGTATATGGTTTTGTGTTAATATTGATGTGTATAACAGAAGTACATCTCGTTTTTATTTAAAAAAAAAAAAAATGGGGGAAATTGATGCCCTAAAAGCATTTGATTAGTGTAATTCATTAACTTCAAAGGAAGAAGTGTCTGTGTTTTGTTGGCAGGTTCAAAAAGGTCACCTGTCCATCTGACCAGACTGTCTGCCTCTGAACACACGAGATCCAGTGAACAGAGAAGTCACCACACAGCCTTGGTACTCCAGACATGGATCAGAAGTGGAGCTGTCAGGACACAGTTGTGTCTGAACACTACACAGACAGTTGCCAACAGAAATTTTATGTTGTTATTATGATGTTGTGTCTCTACCAATTTTTCAGTTATCTTTTGTTTTAAGATTTAGAAGGATGTGAAGAACAACCTGAACATCAAAGCCCTCAGTCACCGATCAGCTGCCAGCTGACATGACGGGAGCAGTGAACGTTCCAAGACTGAATCGTGTTAGAGAAATTCTGTAGAAGATCTAAGAAAAGTGTAGAGACTCCATCTAACTGTATATAAAGCAAACTGTAGTTGTGTGTTTACCCTTTCAGCAAATTGCTTCCACACTTAGACTACATATATACCAGAGCACCTGTGTTAAAAGTAGTTAGATAATAGTTTAAGATAAGGAGTTTAGCCTGTATAGTAATTGTTATATTAGTATAAAGTATAAGCATTTCCCCCTTCAAAAGCTAGTGTAAGCATTTTTGAAAGTTCATTTAACGTTAAAGTTTAGCTGTGTGTTTGCAAGTATGGTGTCATTTACATGGAACAAAGTGCTTATGGTAATTGTGTTGTGTATAGTCCCGACCAACTGTCTGCTAACTAACATCCAAAAGTGACAGAACATATGGGTCACTCTGGCACACTGAACTGGCCAAAGGTCAATGTGTCTGAGCCTAGCCACACCTGGAGATCCTTTTCACACCTGTCCCATAGGAGTCCCTGAATGGGATCCTCAAGCATTTAAAGGTTTAATTAGTAATGAGACTCGACTGAATGGATTGGCAATGTTGCAAGAGTGCAATTGCACTGTTGGCTTCACATTAAGACAACTTGAAGCCTGCAGGCAAGCAAAAATTTTCAAAGTTCTTAATGTTACCATAGGGCCCCCCAGAAGAATTAGATTTGTTAGGTTTCACCCATACCTCAGGTGGATGGATAATGTTTGAACCCCCAACAGAAGCCATTCTAACAAAGTAATGCAGCACTGGGCTGCAGACAACCCTATAGCTGATCTCGTTACTACACAGAGTAAAGCCTTTATTAGTGATGCAATCTCACAGAACAATTACCAAAGTGATTACCTAGTTCCATATTCCTAATCTGTGGAGATAGAGCATGGAATTAGATTCCTGCTAATCCACATAGAAAACCCTGTTATTTTGGGAAACTTACTTTGTTTCCATCCAAGCTTACATCAATTGTAGAATGTAGCTGATAAAATAAAAAACATCAGTCAAAGTGAAGCCTGAATGAATTAAAGCTTAGCAACTCTAAAAAGGCTCGCTTGTTAGACTAATAAAAAATTGAATTTAATATCCACAATGTTAAGTGAACTTTCAGCTGATGTGAGTAGTGTACGTCATGCAGTATTATAAAATCGAGCTGCAATTGACTTTTTGCTCTTAGCACAAGGACATGGTTGTGGGGAGTTTGAAGGCATGTGCTGCTTGAATCTTACTAATCATTCAGTTTCCATCCATGGGCAACTGCAGCAGCTACAGGATGGGTTACATGCCCTGAAAGAAGATAGTGACCCCACTGGAAGTTGGTTCTCCAGCTGGGGCATCACTGGATGGTTGAGGTCTCTTGTGCTGGAGGGGGGACGGACTTTACTTATAATGTTAATGGGGATGAAAGTCTAAGTTGTGTGTTATCTTGTCTTCATGAAACTATAGAATGAGTCACATCCAAAGCCTGGTTTGTGCAAAAAGTGAAAGGGGGAATGGTTGCTATATTTTATATATTAGTAAAGGCCTGTCTGCACAAACCAGTCTTTGAAATAAGTCGTGATATTAAAGGCTAAAGTCCTTGAAACCCTCCTGCAGAAGAGAGAGTAAAGCAAAACAAAATCCTTGTGTACAGGAGAAAAAATGTAAACCTGTGTGTGTTAGCCAATAGTAACTTGCTCTGCTCCCAGACCCTGTAGAACCCTATAAAAGGTGTGCTAAAGATAGAAATAAACAGCGTTCACGTTTACTTCTGTGAAGAGCGGTGGGTTGCTGGTGGTCCTCCAATAAAGTTCTACAAATGAAACATAACAAATGTCATTGGGGTGCAGAGGCATTGGTGAAATTGATGAAACAAAAATTAATCTCGGTACGGATGCTAACAATGGCAAAATCAGTAATGTCAAAATGTGAAATCTGCTTAAAAAACAACTCAGTGACTAGACACAGGCATAGCTAGGGAAGATTAGGATAGGAACAGAATCAGGATGACACTTGGCAAGAAGACTCTAGTAGAGTGAAATTTGGGTGGACCCTAGAGTCTTTGATTGGTCCTATAGCAAACTATCAGAAGAGAGAAATGTTGTACAAACTTACAGGTCAGGTAGATAAATTAGCAAGAGTGACCTGAGAAAGATTTAAAGAACTAAACGTACAATTACAATTTACTACTCCTGAAAGAGCATGGAGTGTGTGAGTTTTTTAAAGGGACGTATTGATCATTGCTGCATCCACACCGCAAATGTAACTGCACATGTAGAATATGACATCAATCAATTGCAACAAATAGAGCACGGAGCACAGGAAGAGCAAAAGGATTTGGCTACAAGTTGGTTAGTCAAAATCTTCAAAGGGTTAGGGTGGAATGTGAGTTCATGGATTAAATCTATCATTGAGAGTGTGATCATCTTACTAACTGTATTCTTAGCAATTTGGTTAGTTGACAGCATCTTCAAGGGAGAAATACAGAAGAAAACGTCCTGGAACCAGAAAATAATAAAGGCACTGATGTGAGATCCTCACCCACCATCTTCTGGTTCTCCAGTTCGTGACAACATCCAGGACAACGCTTATATCAATCAAGGATTCGAAGAACATCAAGTATAAACTCAGAAACAAAAGACTGTATCAAGTGAAAACATTTGCACTTCTAGTGAAGTGAAAATGCTTTCAAAGGGGGGAATGATAGTAAAAGGCTTTGAAATCATAGAAAATTCGGGGACTTAGAAAGAAAGTTAGGTTTGGCAAGCCTGGGAAAAGTAGGCCATGGAAAATGTTAGGCCTTGTGCTTGCTAAAGATCAGGTGAAACTGCACCTGTGTAGTCAGTAGATGATAAATGATACAATTGTTAGATGTAATTAGATATAATTATTGTTTAAAGAACATGAGGAACAATGTTAGGGGGCTGGGGGGGATCATGAGAAATCCATGCTTGGGTAACATCAATGTATACAATAGAACAATGTAAGTTTAACATTAAGTTAAACATCGTAAATATGTAAGTATAACATCGTTATATAACTTACATATTAATAATATGTAAGTTATATAACGATAGAGTACAAAAACATGTTCAACTCAAAACCAAGTCGGGTCAGATTTGGGTATGTGTACCCATAAATCCCAAATCTCTACAATAAAGCACCTTCATATAATCATTCCGTGATTGTGTTCTTGAAAGATAACAATTTCATCAGATTTTACTGGAATTTTGTGGGATTTTCTGTAAAATTTTGTGGGATATTGAGGAGATTTAGGGAATTTTGTGGAAATTTTCTGGAATCTTGTGTATTTTTTTGGAATTTTGTGCAACTTTGTGGTGATTTTGTGGGATGTTTCAGGAATTTGGTGACATTTTTAAGAATTTTGTGGAATTTTTGTGGAATTTGGTCAGGTTTTGAGAAGTTTTAAAGAATTTTGTGGGAGTTTTCTGCCATTTTATGGAATTTTTCTGGAATGTTGTGGGATATTGATAAGAACTGAAAAATGTTGAAGGATATTTCTGGAATTGTGTGGAAATTGGAGGAGATTTTATGGGATGTTTCTGGAATTTGGTGACAAGTTTAAGAATTTTGTGGAATTTTTGTGGAAATTTTTGGAATTTTGAGGATACTTGAAGAATTTTGTGGGATTTTTCTTAGATTGTGTGGAAATTTGTGGAGATTTTGTGGGATGTTTCTGGAATTTGGTAGGGTTTTGAGAAGTTTTAGGGAATTTGGTTGGAGTTTTCTGCCATTTTGTGGGGTTGTTCCTTAAATTTTGTGGGCTGTTTCTGGAATTACGTGGGGGTTTTGTGGAATTTTGAGGGATATTGAGGAGACTTGAAGAATTTTGAGTCAATTATCTAAGATTCTGTGGAACTTGGTAAAGATTTTGTGGGATATTTCAAATATTTGATATGGTTTTGAGAAGATGTAAGGATTTTTTTGTGACATTTCTGCAATTTTGTGGGATTTGGCTGCAATTTTGTGGGATTTTTTTCTGAATGTTGTGGGATTTTTCTGGAATGTTGTGGGATATTGATGAGACTTGAAGAATTTTGAAGAATATTTCTGGAATTGTGTGGAAATTGGAGGAGATTTTGTGGGATGTTTCTGGAATTTGGTGACAAGTTTAAGAATTTTGTGGAATTATGAGGAGACTTGAAGAATTTTTTTGGATTTTTCTTAGATTGTGTGGAAATTTGAGGAGATTTTGTGGGATTGTTCCTTGAATTTGTTCGTGTATAGAGACGATTTAGGGAATTTTGTGGAAGTTTATTGCCCTTTTGTTGGATTGTTCCTTAAATTTTGTGGGATATTTCTGGAATTACATGGGGGTTTTGTGGAAATTTGAGGGATATTGATGAGACTTGAAGAATTTTGAAGGATATTTGTGGAATTTTGTGGGAATTGGAGGTGATTTTTTGGGATGTTTCTGGAATTTGGTGACATTTTTAAGAATTTTGTGGAATTTTTTTGGAATTTTGTGGGATTCTGAGGAGACTTGAAGAATTTTGTGGAATTTTCTTAGATTGTGTGGAAATTTGTGGAGATTTTGTGGGATGTTTCTGGAATCTGGTAGGGTTTTGAGAAGTTTTAGGGAATTTGGTGGGAGTTTTCTGCCATTTTGTGGGGTTGTTCCTTAAATTTTGTGGGCTGTTTCTGGAATTACGTGGGGGTTTTGTGGAATTTTGAGGGATATTGAGGAGACTTGAAGAATTTTGAGTCAATTATCTAAGATTCTGTGGAACTTGGTAAAGATTTTGTGGGATATTTCAAATATTTGATATGGTTTTGAGAAGATGTAAGGATTTTTTTGTGACATTTCTGCAATTTTGTGGGATTTGGCTGCAATTTTGTGGGATTTTTTCTGAATGTTGTGGGATTTTTCTGGAATGTTGTGGGATATTGATGAGACTTGAAGAATTTTGAAGAATATTTCTGGAATTGTGTGGAAATTGGAGGAGATTTTGTGGGATGTTTCTGGAATTTGGTGACAAGTTTAAGAATTTTGTGGAATTATGAGGAGACTTGAAGAATTTTTTTGGATTTTTCTTAGATTGTGTGGAAATTTGAGGAGATTTTGTGGGATTGTTCCTTGAATTTGTTCGTGTATAGAGACGATTTAGGGAATTTTGTGGAAGTTTATTGCCCTTTTGTTGGATTGTTCCTTAAATTTTGTGGGATATTTCTGGAATTACATGGGGGTTTTGTGGAAATTTGAGGGATATTGATGAGACTTGAAGAATTTTGAAGGATATTTGTGGAATTTTGTGGGAATTGGAGGTGATTTTTTGGGATGTTTCTGGAATTTGGTGACATTTTTAAGAATTTTGTGGAATTTTTTTGGAATTTTGTGGGATTCTGAGGAGACTTGAAGAATTTTGTGGAATTTTCTTAGATTGTGTGGAAATTTGTGGAGATTTTGTGGGATGTTTCTGGAATCTGGTAGGGTTTTGAGAAGTTTTAGGGAATTTGGTGGGAGTTTTCTGCCATTTTGTGGGGTTGTTCCTTAAATTTTGTGGGCTGTTTCTGGAATTACGTGGGGGTTTTGTGGAATTTTGAGGGATATTGAGGAGACTTGAAGAATTTTGAGTCAATTATCTAAGATTCTGTGGAACTTGGTAAAGATTTTGTGGGATATTTCAAATATTTGATATGGTTTTGAGAAGATGTAAGGTTTTTTTTGTGACATTTCTGCAATTTTGTGGGATTTGGCTGCAATTTTGTGGGATTTTTTCTGAATGTTGTGGGATTTTTCTGGAATGTTGTGGGATATTGATGAGACTTGAAGAATTTTGAAGAATATTTCTGGAATTGTGTGGAAATTGGAGGAGATTTTGTGGGATGTTTCTGGAATTTGGTGACATTTTTAAGAATTTTGTGGAATTATGAGGAGACTTGAAGAATTTTTTTGGATTTTTCTTAGATTGTGTGGAAATTTGAGGAGATTTTGTGGGATTGTTCCTTGAATTTGTTCGTGTATAGAGACGATTTAGGGAATTTTGTGGAAGTTTATTGCCCTTTTGTTGGATTGTTCCTTAAATTTTGTGGGATATTTCTGGAATTACATGGGGGTTTTGTGGAATTTTGAGGGATATTGATGAGACTTGAAGAATTTTGAAGGATATTTGTGGAATTTTGTGGGAATTGGAGGTGATTTTTTGGGATGTTTCTGGAATTTGGTGACATTTTTAAGAATTTTGTGGAATTTTTTTGGAATTTTGTGGGATTCTGAGGAGACTTGAAGAATTTTGTGGAATTTTCTTAGATTGTGTGGAATTTTGTGGAGACTTTGTGGGATGTTTCTGGAATCTGGTAGGGTTTTGAGAAGGTGTAGGGAATTTGGTGGGAGTTTTCTGCCATTTTGTGGGATTGTTCCTTAAATTTTGTGGGCTGTTTCTGGAATTACGTGTTGGTTTTGTGGAATTTTGAGGGATATTGAGGAGACAAGAAGAATTTTGAGTCAATTATCTTAGATTCTGTGGAACTTGGTAAAGAT
The DNA here is from genome assembly GCF_971803275.1 of Cyanistes caeruleus. NCBI lineage: Eukaryota > Metazoa > Chordata > Aves > Passeriformes > Paridae > Cyanistes > Cyanistes caeruleus. The sequence continues at coordinate 3,307,762 of NC_141731.1, read as the reverse complement.
TTTGTGGGATATTTCAAATATTTGATATGGTTTTGAGAAGATTTAAGGAATTTTTTGTGACTTTTCTGCAATTTTGTGGGATTTGGCTGCAATTTTGTGGGATTTTTTCTGAATGTTGTGGGATTTTTCTGGAATGTTGTGGGATATTGATGAGACTTGAAGAATTTTGAAGGATATTTCTGGAATTTTGTGGAAATTGGAGGAGATTTTGTGGGATGTTTCTGGAATTTGGTGACATTTTTAAGAATTTTGTGGAATTTTTGTGGAATTTTGTGGAATTATGAGAAGACTTGAAGAATTTTGTGGGATTTTTCTTAGATTGTGTGGAAATTTGTGGAGATTTTGTGGGATGTTTCTTGAATTTGTTCGTGTAGAGAGACGATTTAGGGAATTTTGTGGAAGTTTATTGCCATTTTGTTGGATTGTTCCTTAAAATTTGTGGGATATTTCTGGAATTACATGGGGGTTTTGTGGAATTTTGAGGGATATTGATGAGACTTGAAGAATTTTGAAGGATATTTGTGGAATTTTTTGGGAATTGGAGGTGATTTTGTGGGATGTTTCTGGAATTTGGTGACAAGTTTAAGAATTTTGTGGAATTTTTGTGGAATTTTGTGGGATTCTGAGGAGACTTGAAGAATTTTGTGGGATTTTTCTTAGATTGTGTGGAAATTTGTGGAGATTTTGTGGGATGTTTCTGGAATTTGGTCGAGTTTAGAGACTATTTAGGGAATTTGATGGGAGTTTTCTGCCATTTTATGGGGTTTTCCTTTAATTTTGTGGGATATTGAGGAGATTTTGTGGGATGTTTCAGGAATTTGGTGACATTTTTAAGAATTTAGTGGAATTTTGGTGGAATTTTGTAAGATTCTGAGGAGACTTGAAGAATTTTGTGGGATCTTCTCAGATTGTGTGGAAATTTGTGGAGATTTTGTGGGATGTTTCAGGAATTTGGTAGAGTTTTGAGAAGTTTTAGGGAATTTGGTGGTAGTTTTCTGCCATTTTTTAGGATTGTTCCTTATATTTTGTGGGCTGTTTCTGGAATTACGTGTGGGTTTTGTGGAATTTTGAGGGATATTGAGGAGACAAGAAGAATTTTGAGTCAATTATCTTAGATTGTGTGGAACTTGGTAAAGATTTTGTGGGATATTTCAAATATTTGATATGGTTTTGAGAAGATTTAAGGATTTTTTTGTGACTTTTCTGCAATTTTGTGGGATTTGGCTGCAATTTTGTGGGATTTTTTCTGAATGTTGTGGGATTTTTCTGGAATGTTGTGGGATATTGATGAGACTTGAAGAATTTTGAAGGATATTTCTGGAATTTTGTGGAAATTGGAGGAGATTTTGTGGGATGTTTCTGGAATTTGGTGACATTTTTAAGAATTTTGTGGAATTATGAGGAGACTTGAAGAATGTTTTTGGATTTTTCTTAGATTGTGTGGAAATTTGAGGAGATTTTGTGGGATTGTTCCTTGAATTTGTTCGTGTATAGAGACGATTTAGGGAATTTTGTGGAAGTTTATTGCCCTTTTGTTGGATTGTTCCTTAAATTTTGTGGGATATTTCTGGAATTACATGGGGGTTTTGTGGAATTTTGAGGGATATTGATAAGACTTGAAGAATTTTGAAGAATATTTGTGGAATTTTGTGGGAATTGGAGGTGATTTTTTGGGATGTTTCTGGAATTTGGTGACATTTTTAAGAATTTTGTGGAATTTTTTTGGAATTTTGTGGGATTCTGAGGAGACTTGAAGAATTTTGTGGAATTTTCTTAGATTGTGTGGAATTTTGTGGAGACTTTGTGGGATATTTCTGGAATCTGGTAGGGTTTTGAGAAGGTGTAGGGAATTTGGTGGGAGTTTTCTGCCATTTTGTGGGATTGTTCCTTAAATTTTGTGGGCTGTTTCTGGAATTACGTGTTGGTTTTGTGGAATTTTGAGGGATATTGAGGAGACAAGAAGAATTTTGAGTCAATTATCTTAGATTCTGTGGAACTTGGTAAAGATTTTGTGGGATATTTCAAATATTTGATATGGTTTTGAGAAGATTTAAGGAATTTTTTGTGACTTTTCTGCAATTTTGTGGGATTTGGCTGCAATTTTGTGGGATTTTTTCTGAATGTTGTGGGATTTTTCTGGAATGTTGTGGGATATTGATGAGACTTGAAGAATTTTGAAGGATATTTCTGGAATTTTGTGGAAATTGGAGGAGATTTTGTGGGATGTTTCTGGAATTTGGTGACATTTTTAAGAATTTTGTGGAATTTTTGTGGAATTTTGTGGAATTATGAGAAGACTTGAAGAATTTTTTTTGATTTTTCTTAGATTGTGTGGAAATTTGTGGAGATTTTGTGGGATTGTTCCTTGAATTTGTTCGTGTATAGAGACGATTTAGGGAATTTTGTGGAAGTTTATTGCCATTTTGTTGGATTGTTCCTTAAAATTTGTGGGATATTTCTGGAATTACATGGGGGTTTTGTGGAATTTTGAGGGATATTGATGAGACTTGAAGAATTTTGAAGGATATTTGTGGAATTTTTTGGGAATTGGAGGTGATTTTGTGGGATGTTTCTGGAATTTGGTGACAAGTTTAAGAATTTTGTGGAATTTTTGTGGAATTTTGTGGGATTCTGAGGAGACTTGAAGAATTTTGTGGGATTTTTCTTAGATTGTGTGGAAATTTGTGGAGATTTTGTGGGATGTTTCTGGAATTTGGTCGAGTTTAGAGACTATTTAGGGAATTTGATGGGAGTTTTCTGCCATTTTATGGGGTTTTCCTTTAATTTTGTGGGATATTGAGGAGATTTTGTGGGATGTTTCAGGAATTTGGTGACATTTTTAAGAATTTAGTGGAATTTTGGTGGAATTTTGTAAGATTCTGAGGAGACTTGAAGAATTTTGTGGGATCTTCTCAGATTGTGTGGAAATTTGTGGAGATTTTGTGGGATGTTTCAGGAATTTGGTAGAGTTTTGAGAAGTTTTAGGGAATTTGGTGGGAGTTTTCTGCCATTTTTTAGGATTGTTCCTTATATTTTGTGGGCTGTTTCTGGAATTACGTGTGGGTTTTGTGGAATTTTGAGGGATATTGAGGAGACAAGAAGAATTTTGAGTCAATTATCTTAGATTGTGTGGAACTTGGTAAAGATTTTGTGGGATATTTCAAATATTTGATATGGTTTTGAGAAGATTTAAGGATTTTTTTGTGACTTTTCTGCAATTTTGTGGGATTTGGCTGCAATTTTGTGGGATTTTTTCTGAATGTTGTGGGATTTTTCTGGAATGTTGTGGGATATTGATGAGACTTGAAGAATTTTGAAGGATATTTCTGGAATTTTGTGGAAATTGGAGGAGATTTTGTGGGATGTTTCTGGAATTTGGTGACATTTTTAAGAATTTTGTGGAATTATGAGGAGACTTGAAGAATTTTGTGGGATTTTTCTTAGATTGTGTGGAAATTTGAGGAGATTTTGTGGGATTGTTCCTTGAATTTGTTCGTGTATAGAGACGATTTAGGGAATTTTGTGGAAGTTTATTGCCCTTTTGTTGGATTGTTCCTTAAATTTTGTGGGATATTTCTGGAATTACATGGGGGTTTTGTGGAATTTTGAGGGATATTGATGAGACTTGAAGAATTTTGAAGGATATTTGTGGAATTTTGTGGGAATTGGAGGTGATTTTTTGGGATGTTTCTGGAATTTGGTGACATTTTTAAGAATTTTGTGGAATTTTTTTGGAATTTTGTGGGATTCTGAGGAGACTTGAAGAATTTTGTGGAATTTTCTTAGATTGTGTGGAATTTTGTGGAGACTTTGTGGGATGTTTCTGGAATCTGGTAGGGTTTTGAGAAGGTGTAGGGAATTTGGTGGGAGTTTTCTGCCATTTTGTGGGATTGTTCCTTAAATTTTGTGGGCTGTTTCTGGAATTACGTGTTGGTTTTGTGGAATTTTGAGGGATATTGAGGAGACAAGAAGAATTTTGAGTCAATTATCTTAGATTCTGTGGAACTTGGTAAAGATTTTGTGGGATATTTCAAATATTTGATATGGTTTTGAGAAGATTTAAGGAATTTTTTGTGACTTTTCTGCAATTTTGTGGGATTTGGCTGCAATTTTGTGGGATTTTTTCTGAATGTTGTGGGATTTTTCTGCAATGTTGTGGGATATTGATGAGACTTGAAGAATTTTGAAGGATATTTCTGGAATTTTGTGGAAATTGGAGGAGATTTTGTGGGATGTTTCTGGAATTTGGTGACATTTTTAAGAATTTTGTGGAATTTTTGTGGAATTTTGTGGAATTATGAGAAGACTTGAAGAATTTTGTGGGATTTTTCTTAGATTGTGTGGAAATTTGTGGAGATTTTGTGGGATGTTTCTTGAATTTGTTCGTGTAGAGAGACGATTTAGGGAATTTTGTGGAAGTTTATTGCCATTTTGTTGGATTGTTCCTTAAAATTTGTGGGATATTTCTGGAATTACATGGGGGTTTTGTGGAATTTTGAGGGATATTGATGAGACTTGAAGAATTTTGAAGGATATTTGTGGAATTTTTTGGGAATTGGAGGTGATTTTGTGGGATGTTTCTGGAATTTGGTGACAAGTTTAAGAATTTTGTGGAATTTTTGTGGAATTTTGTGGGATTCTGAGGAGACTTGAAGAATTTTGTGGGATTTTTCTTAGATTGTGTGGAAATTTGTGGAGATTTTGTGGGATGTTTCTGGAATTTGGTCGAGTTTAGAAACTATTTAGGGAATTTGATGGGAGTTTTCTGCCATTTTATGGGGTTTTCCTTTAATTTTGTGGGATATTGAGGAGATTTTGTGGGATGTTTCAGGAATTTGGTGACATTTTTAAGAATTTAGTGGAATTTTTGTGGAATTTTGTAAGATTCTGAGGAGACTTGAAGAATTTTGTGGGATCTTCTCAGATTGTGTGGAAATTTGTGGAGATTTTGTGGGATGTTTCAGGAATTTGGTAGAGTTTTGAGAAGTTTTAGGGAATTTGGTGGGAGTTTTCTGCCATTTTTTAGGATTGTTCCTTATATTTTGTGGGCTGTTTCTGGAATTACGTGTGGGTTTTGTGGAATTTTGAGGGATATTGAGGAGACAAGAAGAATTTTGAGTCAATTATCTTAGATTGTGTGGAACTTGGTAAAGATTTTGTGGGATATTTCAAATATTTGATATGGTTTTGAGAAGATTTAAGGATTTTTTTGTGACTTTTCTGCAATTTTGTGGGATTTGGCTGCAATTTTGTGGGATTTTTTCTGAATGTTGTGGGATTTTTCTGGAATGTTGTGGGATATTGATGAGACTTGAAGAATTTTGAAGGATATTTCTGGAATTTTGTGGAAATTGGAGGAGATTTTGTGGGATGTTTCTGGAATTTGGTGACATTTTTAAGAATTTTGTGGAATTTTTGTGGAATTTTGTGGAATTATGAGAAGACTTGAAGAATTTTGTGGGATTTTTCTTAGATTGTGTGGAAATTTGTGGAGATTTTGTGGGATTGTTCCTTGAATTTGTTCGTGTATAGAGACGATTTAGGGAATTTTGTGGAAGTTTATTGCCATTTTGTTGGATTGTTCCTTAAATTTTGTGGGATATTTCTGGAATTACATGGGGGTTTTGTGGAATTTTGAGGGATATTGATGAGACTTGAAGAATTTTGAAGGATATTTGTGGAATTTTGTGGGAATTGGAGGTGATTTTTTGGGATGTTTCTGGAATTTGGTGACATTTTTAAGAATTTTGTGGAATTTTTTTGGAATTTTGTGGGATTCTGAGGAGACTTGAAGAATTTTGTGGAATTTTCTTAGATTGTGTGGAAATTGGAGGAGATTTTGTGGGATGTTTCTGGAATCTGGTAGGGTTTTGAGAAGGTGTAGGGAATTTGGTGGGAGTTTTCTGCCATTTTGTGGGATTGTTCCTTAAATTTTGTGGGCTGTTTCTGGAATTATGTGGGGGTTTTGTGGAATTTTGAGGGATATTGAGGAGACAAGAAGAATTTTGAGTCAATTATATTAGATTCTGTGGAACTTGGTAGAGATTTTGTGGGATATTTCAAATATTTGATATGGTTTTGAGAAGATGTAAGGATTTTTTTGTGACTTTTCTGCAATTTTGTGGGATTCGGCTGCAATTTTGTGGGATTTTTTCTGAATGTTGTGGGATTTTTCTGGAATTTTGTGGGATATTGATGAGACTTGAAGAATTTTGAAGGATATTTCTGGAATTGTGTGGAAATTGGAGGAGGTTTTGTGGGATGTTTCTGGAATTTGGTGACAAGTTTAAGAATTTTGTGGAATTTTTGTGGTATTTTGTGGGGTATTGAGGAGAGTTGAAGAATTTTGTGGGATTTTTCTTAGATTGTGTGGAAATTTGTGGAGATTTTGTGGGATGTTTCTGGAATTTGGTCGAGTTTAGAGACTATTTAGGGAATTTGGTGGGAGTTTTCTGCCATTTTATGGGGTTTTCCTTTAATTTTGTGGGATATTGAGGAGATTTTGTGGGATGTTTCAGGAATTTGGTGACATTTTTAAGAATTTAGTGGAATTTTTGTGGAATTTTGTAAGATTCTGAGGAGACTTGAAGAATTTTGTGGGATCTTCTCAGATTGTGTGGAAATTTGTGGAGATTTTGTGGGATGTTTCAGGAATTTGGTAGAGTTTTGAGAAGTTTTAGGGAATTTGGTGGGAGTTTTCTGCCATTTTGTGGGATTGTTCCTTAAATTTTGTGGGCTGTTTCTGGAATTACGTGGGGGTTTTGTGGAATTTTGAGAGATATTGAGGAGACAAGAAGAATTTTGAGTCAATTATCTTAGATTGTTTGGAACTTGGTAAAGATTTTGTGGGATATTTCAAATATTTGATATGGTTTTGAGAAGATTTAAGGAATTTTTTGTGACTTTTCTGCAATTTTGTGGGATTTGGCTGCAATTTTGTGGGATTTTTTCTGAATGTTGTGGGATTTTTCTGGAATGTTGTGGGATATTGATGAGACTTGAAGAATTTTGAAGGATATTTCTGGAATTGTGTGGAAATTGGAGGAGGTTTTGTGGGATGTTTCTGGAATTTGGTGACAAGTTTAAGAATTTTGTAGAATTTTTGTGGTATTTTGTGGGGTATTGAGGAGAGTTGAAGAATTTTGTGGGATTTTTCTTAGATTGTGTGGAAATTTGTGGAGATTTTGTGGGATTGTTCCTTGAATTTGTTCGTGTATAGAGACGATTTAGGGAATTTTGTGGAAGTTTATTGCCATTTTGTTGGATTGTTCCTTAAAATTTGTGGGATATTTCTGGAATTACATGGGTGTTTTGTGGAATTTTGAGGGATATTGATGAGACTTGAAGAATTTTGAAGGATATTTGTGGAATTTTGTGGGAATTGGAGGTGATTTTGTGGGATGTTTCTGGAATTTGGTGACAAGTTTAAGAATTTTGTGGAATTTTTTTGGAATTTTGTGGGATTCTGAGGAGACTTGAAGAATTTTGTGGAATTTTCTTAGATTGTGTGGAAATTTGTGGAGATTTTGTGGGATGTTTCTGGAATCTGGTAGGGTTTTGAGAAGGTGTAGGGAATTTGGTGGGAGTTTTCTGCCATTTTATGGGGTTTTCCTTTAATTTTGTGGGATATTGAGGAGATTTTGTGGGATGTTTCAGGAATTTGGTGACATTTTTAAGAATTTAGTGGAATTTTTGTGGAATTTTGTAAGATTCTGAGGAGACTTGAAGAATTTTGTGGGATCTTCTCAGATTGTGTGGAAATTTGTGGAGATTTTGTGGGATGTTTCAGGAATTTGGTAGAGTTTTGAGAAGTTTTAGGGAATTTGGTGGGAGTTTTCTGCCATTTTGTGGGATTGTTCCTTAAATTTTGTGGGCTGTTTCTGGAATTACGTGTGGGTTTTGTGGAATTTTGAGGGATATTGAGGAGACAAGAAGAATTTTGAGTCAATTATCTTAGATTCTGTGGAACTTGGTAAAGATTTTGTGGGATATTTCAAATATTTGATATGGTTTTGAAAAGATTTAAGGATTTTTTTGTGACTTTTCTGCAATTTTGTGGGATTTGGCTGCAATTTTGTGGGATTTTTTCTGAATGTTGTGGGATTTTTCTGCAATGTTGTGGGATATTGATGAGACTTGAAGAATTTTGAAGGATATTTCTGGAATTTTGTGGAAATTGGAGGAGATTTTGTGGGATGTTTCTGGAATTTGGTGACAAGTTTAAGAATTTTGTGGAATTTTTGTGGTATTTTGTGGGGTATTGAGGAGAGTTGAAGAATTTTGTGGGATTTTTCTTAGATTGTGTGGAAATTTGTGGAGATTTTGTGGGATGTTTCTTGAATTTGTTCGTGTAGAGAGACGATTTAGGGAATTTTGTGGAAGTTTATTGCCATTTTGTTGGATTGTTCCTTAAATTTTGTGGGATATTTCTGGAATTACATGGGGGTTTTGTGGAATTTTGAGAGATATTGAGGAGACAAGAAGAATTTTGAGTCAATTATCTTAGATTGTTTGGAACTTGGTAAAGATTTTGTGGGATATTTCAAATATTTGATATGGTTTTGAGAAGATTTAAGGAATTTTTTGTGACTTTTCTGCAATTTTGTGGGATTTGGCTGCAATTTTGTGGGATTTTTTCTGAATGTTGTGGGATTTTTATGGAATGTTGTGGGATATTGATGAGACTTGAAGAATTTTGAAGGATATTTCTGGAATTGTGTGGAAATTGGAGGAGGTTTTGTGGGATGTTTCTGGAATTTGGTGACAAGTTTAAGAATTTTGTAGAATTTTTGTGGAATTTTGTGGGATTCTGAGGAGACTTGAAGAATTTTGTGGAATTTTCTTAGATTGTGTGGAAATTTGTGGAGATTTTGTGGGATGTTTCTGGAATCTGGTAGGGTTTTGAGAAGGTGTAGGGAATTTGGTGGAAGTTTATTGCCATTTTGTTGGATTGTTCCTTAAAATTTGTGGGATATTTCTGGAATTACATGGGTGTTTTGTGGAATTTTGAGGGATATTGATGAGACTTGAAGAATTTTGAAGGATATTTGTGGAATTTTGTGGGAATTGGAGGTGATTTTTTGGGATGTTTCTGGAATTTGGTGACAAGTTTAAGAATTTTGTGGAATTTTTTTGGAATTTTGTGGGATTCTGAGGAGACTTGAAGAATTTTGTGGAATTTTCTTAGATTGTGTGGAAATTTGTGGAGATTTTGTGGGATGTTTCTGGAATCTGGTAGGGTTTTGAGAAGGTGTAGGGAATTTGGTGGGAGTTTTCTGCCATTTTATGGGGTTTTCCTTTAATTTTGTGGGATATTGAGGAGATTTTGTGGGATGTTTCTGGAATTTGGTGACATTTTTAAGAATTTTGTGGAATTTTGGTGGAATTTTGTAAGATTCTGAGGAGACTTGAAGAATTTTGTGGGATCTTCTCAGATTGTGTGGAAATTTGTGGAGATTTTGTGGGATGTTTCAGGAATTTGGTAGAGTTTTGAGAAGTTTTAGGGAATTTTGTGGGAGTTTTCTGCTATTTTATGGGATTTTTGCATCTATTTTGTGGGCTGTTTCTGGAATTACGTGTGGGTTTTGTGGAATTTTGAGGGATATTGAGGAGACAAGAAGAATTTTGAGTCAATTATCTTAGATTGTGTGGAACTTGGTAAAGATTTTGTGGGATATTTCAAATATTTGATATGGTTTTGAGAAGATTTAAGGAATTTTTTGTGACTTTTCTGCAATTTTGTGGGATTTGGCTGCAATTTTGTGGGATTTTTTCTGAATGTTGTGGGATTTTTCTGGAATGTTGTGGGATATTGATGAGACTTGAAGAATTTTGAAGGATATTTCTGGAATTTTGTGGAAATTGGAGGAGATTTTGTGGGATGTTTCTGGAATTTGGTGACATTTTTAAGAATTTTGTGGAATTTTTGTGGAATTTTGTGGAATTATGAGGAGACTTGAAGAATTTTTTTGGATTTTTCTTAGATTGTGTGGAAATTTGTGGAGATTTTGTGGGATTGTTCCTTGAATTTGTTCGTGTATAGAGACGATTTAGGGAATTTTGTGGAAGTTTATTGCCATTTTGTTGGATTGTTCCTTAAATTTTGTGGGATATTTCTGGAATTACATGGGGGTTTTGTGGAATTTTGAGGGATATTGATGAGACTTGAAGAATTTTGAAGGATATTTGTGGAATTTTGTGGGAATTGGAGGTGATTTTTTGGGATGTTTCTGGAATTTGGTGACATTTTTAAGAATTTTGTGGAATTTTTTTGGAATTTTGTGGGATTCTGAGGAGACTTGAAGAATTTTGTGGAATTTTCTTAGATTGTGTGGAAATTGGAGGAGATTTTGTGGGATGTTTCTGGAATCTGGTAGGGTTTTGAGAAGGTGTAGGGAATTTGGTGGGAGTTTTCTGCCATTTTGTGGGATTGTTCCTTAAATTTTGTGGGCTGTTTCTGGAATTATGTGGGGGTTTTGTGGAATTTTGAGGGATATTGAGGAGACAAGAAGAATTTTGAGTCAATTATATTAGATTCTGTGGAACTTGGTAGAGATTTTGTGGGATATTTCAAATATTTGATATGGTTTTGAGAAGATGTAAGGATTTTTTTGTGACTTTTCTGCAATTTTGTGGGATTCGGCTGCAATTTTGTGGGATTTTTTCTGAATGTTGTGGGATTTTTCTGGAATTTTGTGGGATATTGATGAGACTTGAAGAATTTTGAAGGATATTTCTGGAATTGTGTGGAAATTGGAGGAGGTTTTGTGGGATGTTTCTGGAATTTGGTGACAAGTTTAAGAATTTTGTGGAATTTTTGTGGTATTTTGTGGGGTATTGAGGAGAGTTGAAGAATTTTGTGGGATTTTTCTTAGATTGTGTGGAAATTTGTGGAGATTTTGTGGGATGTTTCTGGAATTTGGTCGAGTTTAGAGACTATTTAGGGAATTTGGTGGGAGTTTTCTGCCATTTTATGGGGTTTTCCTTTAATTTTGTGGGATATTGAGGAGATTTTGTGGGATGTTTCAGGAATTTGGTGACATTTTTAAGAATTTAGTGGAATTTTTGTGGAATTTTGTAAGATTCTGAGGAGACTTGAAGAATTTTGTGGGATCTTCTCAGATTGTGTGGAAATTTGTGGAGATTTTGTGGGATGTTTCAGGAATTTGGTAGAGTTTTGAGAAGTTTTAGGGAATTTGGTGGGAGTTTTCTGCCATTTTGTGGGATTGTTCCTTAAATTTTGTGGGATGTTTCTGGAATTACGTGGGGGTTTTGTGGAATTTTGAGAGATATTGAGGAGACAAGAAGAATTTTGAGTCAATTATCTTAGATTGTTTGGAACTTGGTAAAGATTTTGTGGGATATTTCAAATATTTGATATGGTTTTGAGAAGATTTAAGGAATTTTTTGTGACTTTTCTGCAATTTTGTGGGATTTGGCTGCAATTTTGTGGGATTTTTTCTGAATGTTGTGGGATTTTTCTGGAATGTTGTGGGATATTGATGAGACTTGAAGAATTTTGAAGGATATTTCTGGAATTGTGTGGAAATTGGAGGAGGTTTTGTGGGATGTTTCTGGAATTTGGTGACAAGTTTAAGAATTTTGTAGAATTTTTGTGGTATTTTGTGGGGTATTGAGGAGAGTTGAAGAATTTTGTGGGATTTTTCTTAGATTGTGTGGAAATTTGTGGAGATTTTGTGGGATTGTTCCTTGAATTTGTTCGTGTATAGAGACGATTTAGGGAATTTTGTGGAAGTTTATTGCCATTTTGTTGGATTGTTCCTTAAAATTTGTGGGATATTTCTGGAATTACATGGGTGTTTTGTGGAATTTTGAGGGATATTGATGAGACTTGAAGAATTTTGAAGGATATTTGTGGAATTTTGTGGGAATTGGAGGTGATTTTGTGGGATGTTTCTGGAATTTGGTGACAAGTTTAAGAATTTTGTGGAATTTTTTTGGAATTTTGTGGGATTCTGAGGAGACTTGAAGAATTTTGTGGAATTTTCTTAGATTGTGTGGAAATTTGTGGAGATTTTGTGGGATGTTTCTGGAATCTGGTAGGGTTTTGAGAAGGTGTAGGGAATTTGGTGGGAGTTTTCTGCCATTTTATGGGGTTTTCCTTTAATTTTGTGGGATATTGAGGAGATTTTGTGGGATGTTTCAGGAATTTGGTGACATTTTTAAGAATTTAGTGGAATTTTTGTGGAATTTTGTAAGATTCTGAGGAGACTTGAAGAATTTTGTGGGATCTTCTCAGATTGTGTGGAAATTTGTGGAGATTTTGTGGGATGTTTCAGGAATTTGGTAGAGTTTTGAGAAGTTTTAGGGAATTTGGTGGGAGTTTTCTGCCATTTTGTGGGATTGTTCCTTAAATTTTGTGGGCTGTTTCTGGAATTACGTGTGGGTTTTGTGGAATTTTGAGGGATATTGAGGAGACAAGAAGAATTTTGAGTCAATTATCTTAGATTCTGTGGAACTTGGTAAAGATTTTGTGGGATATTTCAAATATTTGATATGGTTTTGAAAAGATTTAAGGATTTTTTTGTGACTTTTCTGCAATTTTGTGGGATTTGGCTGCAATTTTGTGGGATTTTTTCTGAATGTTGTGGGATTTTTCTGCAATGTTGTGGGATATTGATGAGACTTGAAGAATTTTGAAGGATATTTCTGGAATTTTGTGGAAATTGGAGGAGATTTTGTGGGATGTTTCTGGAATTTGGTGACAAGTTTAAGAATTTTGTGGAATTTTTGTGGTATTTTGTGGGGTATTGAGGAGAGTTGAAGAATTTTGTGGGATTTTTCTTAGATTGTGTGGAAATTTGTGGAGATTTTGTGGGATGTTTCTTGAATTTGTTCGTGTAGAGAGACGATTTAGGGAATTTTGTGGAAGTTTATTGCCATTTTGTTGGATTGTTCCTTAAATTTTGTGGGATATTTCTGGAATTACATGGGGGTTTTGTGGAATTTTGAGAGATATTGAGGAGACAAGAAGAATTTTGAGTCAATTATCTTAGATTGTTTGGAACTTGGTAAAGATTTTGTGGGATATTTCAAATATTTGATATGGTTTTGAGAAGATTTAAGGAATTTTTTGTGACTTTTCTGCAATTTTGTGGGATTTGGCTGCAATTTTGTGGGATTTTTTCTGAATGTTGTGGGATTTTTATGGAATGTTGTGGGATATTGATGAGACTTGAAGAATTTTGAAGGATATTTCTGGAATTGTGTGGAAATTGGAGGAGGTTTTGTGGGATGTTTCTGGAATTTGGTGACAAGTTTAAGAATTTTGTAGAATTTTTGTGGAATTTTGTGGGATTCTGAGGAGACTTGAAGAATTTTGTGGAATTTTCTTAGATTGTGTGGAAATTTGTGGAGATTTTGTGGGATGTTTCTGGAATCTGGTAGGGTTTTGAGAAGGTGTAGGGAATTTGGTGGAAGTTTATTGCCATTTTGTTGGATTGTTCCTTAAAATTTGTGGGATATTTCTGGAATTACATGGGTGTTTTGTGGAATTTTGAGGGATATTGATGAGACTTGAAGAATTTTGAAGGATATTTGTGGAATTTTGTGGGAATTGGAGGTGATTTTTTGGGATGTTTCTGGAATTTGGTGACAAGTTTAAGAATTTTGTGGAATTTTTTTGGAATTTTGTGGGATTCTGAGGAGACTTGAAGAATTTTGTGGAATTTTCTTAGATTGTGTGGAAATTTGTGGAGATTTTGTGGGATGTTTCTGGAATCTGGTAGGGTTTTGAGAAGGTGTAGGGAATTTGGTGGGAGTTTTCTGCCATTTTATGGGGTTTTCCTTTAATTTTGTGGGATATTGAGGAGATTTTGTGGGATGTTTCTGGAATTTGGTGACATTTTTAAGAATTTTGTGGAATTTTGGTGGAATTTTGTAAGATTCTGAGGAGACTTGAAGAATTTTGTGGGATCTTCTCAGATTGTGTGGAAATTTGTGGAGATTTTGTGGGATGTTTCAGGAATTTGGTAGAGTTTTGAGAAGTTTTAGGGAATTTTGTGGGAGTTTTCTGCTATTTTATGGGATTTTTGCATCTATTTTGTGGGCTGTTTCTGGAATTACGTGTGGGTTTTGTGGAATTTTGAGGGATATTGAGGAGACAAGAAGAATTTTGAGTCAATTATCTTAGATTGTGTGGAACTTGGTAAAGATTTTGTGGGATATTTCAAATATTTGATATGGTTTTGAGAAGATTTAAGGAATTTTTTGTGACTTTTCTGCAATTTTGTGGGATTTGGCTGCAATTTTGTGGGATTTTTTCTGAATGTTGTGGGATTTTTCTGGAATGTTGTGGGATATTGATGAGACTTGAAGAATTTTGAAGGATATTTCTGGAATTTTGTGGAAATTGGAGGAGATTTTGTGGGATGTTTCTGGAATTTGGTGACATTTTTAAGAATTTTGTGGAATTTTTGTGGAATTTTGTGGAATTATGAGGAGACTTGAAGAATTTTTTTGGATTTTTCTTAGATTGTGTGGAAATTTGTGGAGATTTTGTGGGATTGTTCCTTGAATTTGTTCGTGTATAGAGACGATTTAGGGAATTTTGTGGAAGTTTATTGCCATTTTGTTGGATTGTTCCTTAAATTTTGTGGGATATTTCTGGAATTACATGGGGGTTTTGTGGAATTTTGAGGGATATTGATGAGACTTGAAGAATTTTGAAGGATATTTGTGGAATTTTGTGGGAATTGGAGGTGATTTTTTGGGATGTTTCTGGAATTTCGTGACATTTTTAAGAACTTTGTGGAATTTTTTTGGAATTTTGTGGGATTCTGAGGAGACTTGAAGAATTTTGTGGAATTTTCTTAGATTGTGTGGAAATTTGTGGAGATTTTGTGGGATGTTTCTGGAATCTGGTAGGGTTTTGAGAAGGTGTAGGGAATTTGGTGGGAGTTTTCTGCCATTTTGTGGGATTGTTCCTTAAATTTTGTGGGATATTTCTGGAATTACGTGTGGGTTTTGTGGAATTTTGAGGGATATTGAGGAGACAAGAAGAATTTTGAGTCAATTATATTAGATTCTGTAAAACTTGGTAGAGATTTTGTGGGATATTTCAAATATTTGATATGGTTTTGAGAAGATGTAAGGATTTTTTTGTGACTTTTCTGCAATTTTGTGGGATTTGGCTGCAATTTTGTGGGATTTTTTCTGAATGTTGTGGGATTTTTCTGGAATTTTGTGGGATATTGATGAGACTTGAAGAATTTTGAAGGATATTTCTGGAATTGTGTGGAAATTGGAGGAGGTTTTGTGGGATGTTTCTGGAATTTGGTGACAAGTTTAAGAATTTTGTGGAATTTTTGTGGTATTTTGTGGGGTATTGAGGAGAGTTGAAGAATTTTGTGGGATTTTTCTTAGATTGTGTGGAAATTTGTGGAGATTTTGTGGGATGTTTCTTGAATTTGTTCGTGTAGAGAGACGATTTAGGGAATTTTGTGGAAGTTTATTGCCATTTTGTTGGATTGTTCCTTAAAATTTGTGGGATATTTCTGGAATTACATGGGGGTTTTGTGGAATTTTGAGGGATATTGATGAGACTTGAAGAATACTGAAGGATATTTGTGGAATTTTGTGGGAATTGGAGGTGATTTTTTGGGATGTTTCTGGAATTTGGTGACAAGTTTAAGAATTTTGTGGAATTTTTGTGGAATTTTGTGGGATTCTGAGGAGACTTGAAGAATTTTGTGGAATTTTCTTAGATTGTGTGGAAATTTGTGGAGATTTTGTGGGATGTTTCTGGAATTTGGTCGAGTTTAGAGACTATTTAGGGAATTTGGTGGGAGTTTTCTGCCATTTTATGGGGTTTTCCTTTAATTTTGTGGGATATTGAGGAGATTTTGTGGGATGTTTCAGGAATTTGGTGACATTTTTAAGAATTTAGTGGAATTTTTGTGGAATTTTGTAAGATTCTGAGGAGACTTGAAGAATTTTGTGGGATCTTCTCAGATTGTGTGGAAATTTGTGGAGATTTTGTGGGATGTTTCAGGAATTTGGTAGAGTTTTGAGAAGTTTTAGGGAATTTGGTGGGAGTTTTCTGCCATTTTGTGGGATTGTTCCTTAAATTTTGTGGGCTGTTTCTGGAATTACGTGGGGGTTTTGTGGAATTTTGAGAGATATTGAAGAGACAAGAAGAATTTTGAGTCAATTATCTTAGATTGTTTGGAACTTGATAAAGATTTTGTGGGATATTTCAAATATTTGATATGGTTTTGAGAAGATTTAAGGAATTTTTTGTGACTTTTCTGCAATTTTGTGGGATTTGGCTGCAATTTTGTGGGATTTTTTCTGAATGTTGTGGGATTTTTCTGGAATGTTGTGGGATATTGATGAGACTTGAAGAATTTTGAAGGATATTTCTGGAATTTTGTGGAAATTGGAGGAGATTTTGTGGGATGTTTCTGGAATTTGGTGACATTTTTAAGAATTTTGTGGAATTTTTGTGGAATTTTGTGGAATTATGAGGAGACTTGAAGAATTTTTTTGGATTTTTCTTAGATTGTGTGGAAATTTGTGGAGATTTTGTGGGATTGTTCCTTGAATTTGTTCGTGTATAGAGACGATTTAGGGAATTTTGTGGAAGTTTATTGCCATTTTGTTGGATTGTTCCTTAAATTTTGTGGGATATTTCTGGAATTACATGGGGGTTTTGTGGAATTTTGAGGGATATTGATGAGACTTGAAGAATTTTGAAGGATATTTGTGGAATTTTGTGGGAATTGGAGGTGATTTTTTGGGATGTTTCTGGAATTTCGTGACATTTTTAAGAACTTTGTGGAATTTTTTTGGAATTTTGTGGGATTCTGAGGAGACTTGAAGAATTTTGTGGAATTTTCTTAGATTGTGTGGAAATTTGTGGAGATTTTGTGGGATGTTTCTGGAATCTGGTAGGGTTTTGAGAAGGTGTAGGGAATTTGGTGGGAGTTTTCTGCCATTTTGTGGGATTGTTCCTTAAATTTTGTGGGATATTTCTGGAATTACGTGTGGGTTTTGTGGAATTTTGAGGGATATTGAGGAGACAAGAAGAATTTTGAGTCAATTATATTAGATTCTGTAAAACTTGGTAGAGATTTTGTGGGATATTTCAAATATTTGATATGGTTTTGAGAAGATGTAAGGATTTTTTTGTGACTTTTCTGCAATTTTGTGGGATTTGGCTGCAATTTTGTGGGATTTTTTCTGAATGTTGTGGGATTTTTCTGGAATTTTGTGGGATATTGATGAGACTTGAAGAATTTTGAAGGATATTTCTGGAATTGTGTGGAAATTGGAGGAGGTTTTGTGGGATGTTTCTGGAATTTGGTGACAAGTTTAAGAATTTTGTGGAATTTTTGTGGTATTTTGTGGGGTATTGAGGAGAGTTGAAGAATTTTGTGGGATTTTTCTTAGATTGTGTGGAAATTTGTGGAGATTTTGTGGGATGTTTCTTGAATTTGTTCGTGTAGAGAGACGATTTAGGGAATTTTGTGGAAGTTTATTGCCATTTTGTTGGATTGTTCCTTAAAATTTGTGGGATATTTCTGGAATTACATGGGGGTTTTGTGGAATTTTGAGGGATATTGATGAGACTTGAAGAATTTTGAAGGATATTTGTGGAATTTTGTGGGAATTGGAGGTGATTTTTTGGGATGTTTCTGGAATTTGGTGACAAGTTTAAGAATTTTGTGGAATTTTTGTGGAATTTTGTGGGATTCTGAGGAGACTTGAAGAATTTTGTGGAATTTTCTTAGATTGTGTGGAAATTTGTGGAGATTTTGTGGGATGTTTCTGGAATTTGGTCGAGTTTAGAGACTATTTAGGGAATTTGGTGGGAGTTTTCTGCCATTTTGTGGGATTGTTCCTTAAATTTTGTGGGCTGTTTCTGGAATTACGTGGGGGTTTTGTGGAATTTTGAGAGATATTGAGGAGACAAGAAGAATTTTGAGTCAATTATCTTAGATTGTTTGGAACTTGGTAAAGATTTTGTGGGATATTTCAAATATTTGATATGGTTTTGAGAAGATTTAAGGAATTTTTTGTGACTTTTCTGCAATTTTGTGGGATTTGGCTGCAATTTTGTGGGATTTTTTCTGAATGTTGTGGGATTTTTCTGGAATGTTGTGGGATATTGATGAGACTTGAAGAATTTTGAAGGATATTTCTGGAATTGTGTGGAAATTGGAGGAGATTTTGTGGGATGTTTCTGGAATTTGGTGACATTTTTAAGAATTTTGTGGAATTTTTTTGGAATTTTGTGGAATTATGAGGAGAGTTGAAGAATTTTGTGGGATTTTTCTTAGGTTGTGTGGAAATTTGTGGAGATTTTGTGGGATTCTTCCTTGAATTTGTTCGTGTATAGAGACGATTTAGGGAATTTTGTGGAAGTTTATTGCCGTTTTGTTGGATTGTTCCTTAAATTTTGTGGGATATTTCTGGAATTACATGGGGGTTTTGTGGAATTTTGAGGGATATTGATGAGACTTGAAGAATTTTGAAGGATATTTGTGGAATTTTGTGGGAATTGGAGGTGATTTTTTGGGATGTTTCTGGAATTTGGTGACATTTTTAAGAACTTTGTGGAATTTTTTTGGAATTTTGTGGGATTCTGAGGAGACTTGAAGAATTTTGTGGAATTTTCTTAGATTGTGTGGAAATTTGTGGAGATTTTGTGGGATGTTTCTGGAATCTGGTAGGATTTGAGAAGGTGTAGGGAATTTGGTGGGAGTTTTCTGCCATTTTATGGGGTTTTCCTTTAATTTTGTGGGATATTGAGGAGATTTTGTGGGATGTTTCAGGAATTTGGTGACATTTTTAAGAATTTAGTGGAATTTTTGTGGAATTTTGTAAGATTCTGAGGAGACTTGAAGAATTTTGTGGGATCTTCTCAGATTGTGTGGAAATTTGTGGAGATTTTGTGGGATGTTTCTGGAATCTGGTAGGGTTTTGAGAAGGTGTAGGGAATTTGGTGGGAGTTTTCTGCCATTTTGTGGGATTGTTCCTTAAATTTTGTGGGATATTTCTGGAATTACGTGGGGGTTTTGTGGAATTTTGAGGGATATTGAGGAGACAAGAAGAATTTTGAGTCAATTATATTAGATTCTGTGGAACTTGGTAGAGATTTTGTGGGATATTTCAAATATTTGATATGGTTTTGAGAAGATGTAAGGATTTTTTTGTGACTTTTCTGCAATTTTGTGGGATTTGGCTGCAATTTTGTGGGATTTTTTCTGAATGTTGTGGGATTTTTCTGGAATTTTGTGGGATATTGATGAGACTTGAAGAATTTTGAAGGATATTTCTGGAATTGTGTGGAAATTGGAGGAGGTTTTGTGGGATGTTTCTGGAATTTGGTGACAAGTTTAAGAATTTTGTGGAATTTTTGTGGTATTTTGTGGGGTATTGAGGAGAGTTGAAGAATTTTGTGGAATTTTCTTAGATTGTGTGGAAATTTGTGGAGATTTTGTGGGATGTTTCTGGAATTTGGTCGAGTTTAGAGACTATTTAGGGAATTTGGTGGGAGTTTTCTGCCATTTTATGGGGTTTTCCTTTAATTTTGTGGGATATTGAGGAGATTTTGTGGGATGTTTCAGGAATTTGGTGACATTTTTAAGAATTTAGTGGAATTTTTGTGGAATTTTGTAAGATTCTGAGGAGACTTGAAGAATTTTGTGGGATCTTCTCAGATTGTGTGGAAATTTGTGGAGATTTTGTGGGATGTTTCAGGAATTTGGTAGAGTTTTGAGAAGTTTTAGGGAATTTGGTGGGAGTTTTCTGCCATTTTGTGGGATTGTTCCTTAAATTTTGTGGGCTGTTTCTGGAATTACGTGGGGGTTTTGTGGAATTTTGAGGGATATTGAGGAGACAAGAAGAATTTTGAGTCAATTATCTTAGATTGTGTGGAACTTGGTAAAGATTTTGTGGGATATTTCAAATATTTGATATGGTTTTGAAAAGATTTAAGGATTTTTTTGTGACTTTTCTGCAATTTTGTGGGATTTGGCTGCAATTTTGTGGGATTTTTTCTGAATGTTGTGGGATTTTTATGGAATGTTGTGGGATATTGATGAGACTTGAAGAATTTTGAAGGATATTTCTGGAATTGTGTGGAAATTGGTGGAGATTTTATGGGATGTTACTGGAATTTGGTGACAAGTTTAAGAATTTTGTGGAATTTTTGTGGAATTTTGTGGGGTATTGAGGAGAGTTGAAGAATTTTGTGGGATTTTTCTTAGATTGTGTGGAAATTTGTGGAGATTTTGTGGGATGTTTCTGGAATCTGGTAGGATTTGAGAAGGTGTAGGGAATTTGGTGGGAGTTTTCTGCCATTTTATGGGGTTTTCCTTTAATTTTGTGGGATATTGAGGAGATTTTGTGGGATGTTTCAGGAATTTGGTGACATTTTATAAGAATTTAGTGGAATTTTGGTGGAATTTTGTAAGATTCTGAGGAGACTTGAAGAATTTTGTGGGATCTTCTCAGATTGTGTGGAAATTTGTGGAGATTTTGTGGGATGTTTCAGGAATTTGGTAGAGTTTTGAGAAGTTTTAGGGAATTTTGTGGGAGTTTTCTGCTATTTTATGGGATTTTTGCATCTCTTTTGTGGGCGGTTTCTGGAATTACGTGGGGGTTTTGTGGAATTTTGAGGGATATTGAGGAGACAAGAAGAATTTTGAAGGATATTTCTGGAATTTTGAGGAAATTGGAGGAAATTTTTTGGGATGTTCCTGGAATTTGGTAACATTTTAAAGAATTTTGTAGAATTTTGGTGGAATTTTTTTTAGAATTTTGAGGGATTCTGAGGAGACCTGAAGAATTTTGTGGGATTTTTCTTAGATTGTGTGGAAATTTGTGGAGATTTTGTGGGATGTTTCAGGAATTTGGTAGAGTTTTGAGAAGTTTTAGGGAATTTGGTGGGAGTTTTCTGCCATTTTGTGGGATTGTTCCTTAAATTTTGTGGGCTGTTTCTGGAATTACGTGTGGGTTTTGTGGAATTTTGAGAGATATTGAGGAGACAAGAAGAATTTTGAGTCAATTATCTTAGATTGTTTGGAACTTGGTAAAGATTTTGTGGGATATTTCAAATATTTGATATGGTTTTGAGAAGATTTAAGGAATTTTTTGTGACTTTTCTGCAATTTTGTGGGATTTGGCTGCAATTTTGTGGGATTTTTTCTGAATGTTGTGGGATTTTTCTGGAATGTTGTGGGATATTGATGAGACTTGAAGAATTTTGAAGGATATTTCTGGAATTGTGTGGAAATTGGAGGAGGTTTTGTGGGATGTTTCTGGAATTTGGTGACAAGTTTAAGAATTTTGTGGAATTTTTGTGGAATTTTGTGGGATTCTGAGGAGACTTGAAGAATTTTGTGGAATTTTCTTAGATTGTGTGGAAATTTGTGGAGATTTTGTGGGATGTTTCAGGAATTTGGTCGAGTTTAGAGACTATTTAGGGAGTTTGGTGGGAGTTTTCTGCCATTTTATGGGGTTTTCCTTTAATTTTGTGGGATATTGAGGAGATTTTGTGGGATGTTTCAGGAATTTGGTGACATTTTTAAGAATTTTGTAGAATTTTGGTGGAATTTTGTAAGATTCTGAGGAGACTTGAAGAATTTTGTGGGATCTTCTCAGATTGTGTGGAAATTTGTGGAGATTTTGTGGGATGTTTCAGGAATTTGGTAGAGTTTTGAGAAGTTTTAGGGAATTTGGTGGGAGTTTTCTGCCATTTTGTGGGATTGTTCCTTAAATTTTGTGGGCTGTTTCTGGAATTACGTGTGGGTTTTGTGGAATTTTGAGGGATATTGAGGAGACAAGAAGAATTTTGAGTCAATTATCTTAGATTGTGTGGAACTTGGTAAAGATTTTGTGGGATATTTCAAATATTTGATATGGTTTTGAAAAGATTTAAGGATTTTTTTGTGACTTTTCTGCAATTTTGTGGGATTTGGCTGCAATTTTGTGGGATTTTTTCTGAATGTTGTGGGATTTTTCTGGAATTTTGTGGGATATTGATGAGACTTGAAGAATTTTGAAGGATATTTCTGGAATTGTGTGGAAATTGGAGGAGGTTTTGTGGGATGTTTCTGGAATTTGGTGACATTTTTAAGAATTTTGTGGAATTTTTGTGGTATTTTGTGGGGTATTGAGGAGAGTTGAAGAATTTTGTGGGATTTTTCTTAGATTGTGTGGAAATTTGTGGAGATTTTGTGGGATGTTTCTTGAATTTGTTCATGTAGAGAGACGATTTAGGGAATTTTGTGGAAGTTTATTGCCATTTTGTTGGATTGTTCCTTAAATTTTGTGGGATATTTCTGGAATTACATGGGGGTTTTGTGGAATTTTGAGGGATATTGATGAGACTTGAAGAATACTGAAGGATATTTGTGGAATTTTGTGGGAATTGGAGGTGATTTTTTGGGATGTTTCTGGAATTTGGTGACATTTTTAAGAATTTTGTGGAATTTTTGTGGAATTTTGTGGGATTCTGAGGAGACTTGAAGAATTTTGTGGAATTTTCTTAGATTGTGTGGAAATTTGTGGAGATTTTGTGGGATGTTTCTGGAATTTGGTCGAGTTTAGAGACTATTTAGGGAATTTGGTGGGAGTTTTCTGCCATTTTATGGGGTTTTCCTTTAATTTTGTGGGATATTGAGGAGATTTTGTGGGATGTTTCAGGAATTTGGTGACATTTTTAAGAATTTAGTGGAATTTTTGTGGAATTTTGTAAGATTCTGAGGAGACTTGAAGAATTTTGTGGGATCTTCTCAGATTGTGTGGAAATTTGTGGAGATTTTGTGGGATGTTTCAGGAATTTGGTAGAGTTTTGAGAAGTTTTAGGGAATTTGGTGGGAGTTTTCTGCCATTTTGTGGGATTGTTCCTTAAATTTTGTGGGCTGTTTCTGGAATTACGTGTGGGTTTTGTGGAATTTTGAGGGATATTGAGGAGACAAGAAGAATTTTGAGTCAATTATCTTAGATTGTGTGGAACTTGGTAAAGATTTTGTGGGATATTTCAAATATTTGATATGGTTTTGAAAAGATTTAAGGATTTTTTTGTGACTTTTCTGCAATTTTGTGGGATTTGGCTGCAATTTTGTGGGATTTTTTCTGAATGTTGTGGGATTTTTATGGAATGTTGTGGGATATTGATGAGACTTGAAGAATTTTGAAGGATATTTCTGGAATTGTGTGGAAATTTGTGGAGATTTTATGGGATGTTACTGGAATTTGGTGACAAGTTTAAGAATTTTGTGGAATTTTTGTGGAATTTTGTGGGGTATTGAGGAGAGTTGAAGAATTTTGTGGGATTTTTCTTAGATTGTGTGGAAATTTGTGGAGATTTTGTGGGATGTTTCTGGAATCTGGTAGGATTTGAGAAGGTGTAGGGAATTTGGTGGGAGTTTTCTGCCATTTTATGGGGTTTTCCTTTAATTTTGTGGGATATTGAGGAGATTTTGTGGGATGTTTCAGGAATTTGGTGACATTTTATAAGAATTTAGTGGAATTTTTGTGGAATTTTGTAAGATTCTGAGGAGACTTGAAGAATTTTGTGGGATCTTCTCAGATTGTGTGGAAATTTGTGGAGATTTTGTGGGATGTTTCAGGAATTTGGTAGAGTTTTGAGAAGTTTTAGGGAATTTTGTGGGAGTTTTCTGCTATTTTATGGGATTTTTGCATCTCTTTTGTGGGCGGTTTCTGGAATTACGTGGGGGTTTTGTGGAATTTTGAGGGATATTGAGGAGACAAGAAGAATTTTGAAGGATATTTCTGGAATTTTGAGGAAATTGGAGGAAATTTTTTGGGATGTTTCTGGAATTTGGTAACATTTTAAAGAATTTTGTAGAATTTTGGTGGAATTTTTTTTAGAATTTTGAGGGATTCTGAGGAGACCTGAAGAATTTTGTGGGATTTTTCTTAGATTGTGTGAAAATTTGTGGAGATTTTGTGGGATGTTTCAGGAATTTGGTAGAGTTTTGAGAAGTTTTAGGGAATTTGGTGGGAGTTTTCTGCCATTTTGTGGGATTGTTCCTTAAATTTTGTGGGCTGTTTCTGGAATTACGTGGGGGTTTTGTGGAATTTTGAGAGATATTGAGGAGACAAGAAGAATTTTGAGTCAATTATCTTAGATTGTTTGGAACTTGGTAAAGATTTTGTGGGATATTTCAAATATTTGATATGGTTTTGAGAAGATTTAAGGAATTTTTTGTGACTTTTCTGCAATTTTGTGGGATTTGGCTGCAATTTTGTGGGATTTTTTCTGAATGTTGTGGGATTTTTCTGGAATGTTGTGGGATATTGATGAGACTTGAAGAATTTTGAAGGATATTTCTGGAATTTTGTGGAAATTGGAGGAGATTTTGTGGGATGTTTCTGGAATTTGGTGACAAGTTTAAGAATTTTGTAGAATTTTTGTGGTATTTTGTGGGGTATTGAGGAGAGTTGAAGAATTTTGTGGGATTTTTCTTAGATTGTGTGGAAATTTGTGGAGATTTTGTGGGATTGTTCCTTGAATTTGTTCGTGTATAGAGACGATTTAGGGAATTTTGTGGAAGTTTCTTGCCATTTTGTTGGATTGTTCCTTAAATTTTGTGGGATATTTCTGGAATTACATGGGGGTTTTGTGGAATTTTGAGGGATATTGATGAGACTTGAAGAATTTTGAAGGATATTTGTGGAATTTTGTGGGAATTGGAGGTGATTTTTTGGGATGTTTCTGGAATTTGGTGACATTTTTAAGAATTTTGTGGAATTTTTTAGGAATTTTGTGGGATTCTGAGGAGACTTGAAGAATTTTGTGGAATTTTCGTAGATTGTGTGGAAATTTCTGGAGATTTTGTGGGATGTTTCTGGAATCTGGTAGGGTTTTGAGAAGGTGTAGGGAATTTGGTGGGAGTTTTCTGCCATTTTGTGGGATTGTTCCTTAAAATTTGTGGGATATTTCTGGAATTACATGGGGGTTTTGTGGAATTTTGAGGGATATTAATGAGACTTGAAGAATTTTGAAGGATATTTGTGGAATTTTGTGGGAATTGGAGGTGATTTTTTGGGATGTTTCTGGAATTTGGTGACATTTTTAAGAATTTTGTGGAATTTTTTTGGAATTTTGTGGGATTCTGAGGAGACTTGAAGAATTTTGTGGAATTTTCTTAGATTGTGTGGAAATTTGTGGAGATTTTGTGGGATGTTTCTGGAATCTGGTAGGGTTTTGAGAAGGTGTAGGGAATTTGGTGGGAGTTTTCTGCCATTTTATGGGGTTTTCCTTTAATTTTGTGGGATATTGAGGAGATTTTGTGGGATGTTTCAGGAATTTGGTGACAAGTTTAAGAATTTAGTGGAATTTTTGTGGAATTTTGTAAGATTCTGAGGAGACTTGAAGAATTTTGTGGGATCTTCTCAGATTGTGTGGAAATTTGTGGAGATTTTGTGGGATGTTTCAGGAATTTGGTAGAGTTTTGAGAAGTTTTAGGGAATTTGGTGGGAGTTTTCTGCCATTTTGTGGGATTGTTCCTTAAATTTTGTGGGCTGTTTCTGGAATTACGTGTGGGTTTTGTGGAATTTTGAGGGATATTGAGGAGACAAGAAGAATTTTGAGTCAATTATCTTAGATTGTTTGAAACTTGGTAAAGATTTTGTGGGATATTTCAAATATTTGATATGGTTTTGAAAAGATTTAAGGATTTTTTTGTGACTTTTCTGCAATTTTGTGGGATTTGGCTGCAATTTTGTGGGATTTTTTCTGAATGTTGTGGGATTTTTCTGCAATGTTGTGGGATATTGATGAGACTTGAAGAATTTTGAAGGATATTTCTGGAATTTTGTGGAAATTGGAGGAGATTTTGTGGGATGTTTCTGGAATTTGGTGACAAGTTTAAGAATTTTGTGGAATTTTTTTGGTATTTTGTGGGGTATTGAGGAGAGTTGAAGAATTTTGTGGGATTTTTCTTAGATTGTGTGGAAATTTGTGGAGATTTTGTGGGATGTTTCTTGAATTTGTTCGTGTAGAGAGACGATTTAGGGAATTTTGTGGAAGTTTATTGCCATTTTGTTGGATTGTTCCTTAAAATTTGTGGGATATTTCTGGAATTACATGGGGGTTTTGTGGAATTTTGAGGGATATTGATGAGACTTGAAGAATACTGAAGGATATTTGTGGAATTTTGTGGGAATTGGAGGTGATTTTTTGGGATGTTTCTGGAATTTGGTGACAAGTTTAAGAATTTTGTGGAATTTTTGTGGAATTTTGTGGGATTCTGAGGAGACTTGAAGAATTTTGTGGAATTTTCTTAGATTGTGTGGAAATTTGTGGAGATTTTGTGGGATGTTTCTGGAATTTGGTCGAGTTTAGAGACTATTTCGGGAATTTGGTGGGAGTTTTCTGCCATTTTATGGGGTTTTCCTTTAATTTTGTGGGATATTGAGGAGATTTTGTGGGATGTTTCAGGAATTTGGTGACATTTTATAAGAATTTAGTGGAATTTTTGTGGAATTTTGTAAGATTCTGAGGAGACTTGACGAATTTTGTGGGATCTTCTCAGATTGTGTGGAAATTTGTGGAGATTTTGTGGGATGTTTCAGGAATTTGGTAGAGTTTTGAGAAGTTTTAGGGAATTTTGTGGGAGTTTTCTGCTATTTTTTGGGATTTTTGCATCTCTTTTGTGGGCTGTTTCTGGAATTACGTGGGGGTTTTCTGGAATTTTGAGGGATATTGAGGAGACAAGAAGAATTTTGAAGGATATTTCTGGAATTTTGAGGAAATTGGAAAAAATTTTTTGGGATGTTTCTGGAATTTGGTAACATTTTAAAGAATTTTGTAGAATTTTGGTGGAATTTTTTTTAGAATTTTGAGGGATTCTGAGGAGACCTGAAGAATTTTGTGGGATTTTTCTTAGATTGTGTGGAAATTTGTGGAGATTTTGTGGGATGTTTCAGGAATTTGGTAGAGTTTTGAGAAGTTTTAGGGAATTTGGTGGGAGTTTTCTGCCATTTTGTGGGATTGTTCCTTAAATTTTGTGGGCTGTTTCTGGAATTACGTGTGGGTTTTGTGGAATTTTGAGAGATATTGAGGAGACAAGAAGAATTTTGAGTCAATTATCTTAGATTGTTTGGAACTTGGTAAAGATTTTGTGGGATATTTCAAATATTTGATATGGTTTTGAGAAGATTTAAGGAATTTTTTGTGACTTTTCTGCAATTTTGTGGGATTTGGCTGCAATTTTGTGGGATTTTTTCTGAATGTTGTGGGATTTTTCTGGAATGTTGTGGGATATTGATGAGACTTGAAGAATTTTGAAGGATATTTCTGGAATTTTGTGGAAATTGGAGGAGATTTTGTGGGATGTTTCTGGAATTTGGTGACAAGTTTAAGAATTTTGTAGAATTTTTGTGGTATTTTGTGGGGTATTGAGGAGAGTTGAAGAATTTTGTGGGATTTTTCTTAGATTGTGTGGAAATTTGTGGAGATTTTGTGGGATTGTTCCTTGAATTTGTTCGTGTATAGAGACGATTTAGGGAATTTTGTGGAAGTTTCTTGCCATTTTGTTGGATTGTTCCTTAAATTTTGTGTGATATTTCTGGAATTACATGGGGGTTTTGTGGAATTTTGAGGGATATTGATGAGACTTGAAGAATTTTGAAGGATATTTGTGGAATTTTGTGGGAATTGGAGGTGATTTTTTGGGATGTTTCTGGAATTTGGTGACAAGTTTAAGAATTTTGTAGAATTTTTGTGGTATTTTGTGGGGTATTGAGGAGAGTTGAAGAATTTTGTGGGATTTTTCTTAGATTGTGTGGAAATTTGTGGAGATTTTGTGGGATTGTTCCTTGAATTTGTTCGTGTATAGAGACGATTTAGGGAATTTTGTGGAAGTTTCTTGCCATTTTGTTGGATTGTTCCTTAAATTTTGTGGGATATTTCTGGAATTACATGGGGGTTTTGTGGAATTTTGAGGGATATTGATGAGACTTGAAGAATTTTGAAGGATATTTGTGGAATTTTGTGGGAATTGGAGGTGATTTTTTGGGATGTTTCTGGAATTTGGTGACATTTTTAAGAATTTTGTGGAATTTTTTAGGAATTTTGTGGGATTCTGAGGAGACTTGAAGAATTTTGTGGAATTTTCTTAGATTGTGTGGAAATTTCTGGAGATTTTGTGGGATGTTTCTGGAATCTGGTAGGGTTTTGAGAAGGTGTAGGGAATTTGGTGGGAGTTTTCTGCCATTTTGTGGGATTGTTCCTTAAAATTTGTGGGATATTTCTGGAATTACATGGGGGTTTTGTGGAATTTTGAGGGATATTAATGAGACTTGAAGAATTTTGAAGGATATTTGTGGAATTTTGTGGGAATTGGAGGTGATTTTTTGGGATGTTTCTGGAATTTGGTGACATTTTTAAGAATTTTGTGGAATTTTTTTGGAATTTTGTGGGATTCTGAGGAGACTTGAAGAATTTTGTGGAATTTTCTTAGATTGTGTGGAAATTTGTGGAGATTTTGTGGGATGTTTCAGGAATTTGGTCGAGTTTAGAGACTATTTAGGGAGTTTGGTGGGAGTTTTCTGCCATTTTATGGGGTTTTCCTTTAATTTTGTGGGATATTGAGGAGATTTTGTGGGATGTTTCAGGAATTTGGTGACATTTTTAAGAATTTTGTGGAATTTTGGTGGAATTTTGTAAGATTCTGAGGAGACTTGAAGAATTTTGTGGGATCTTCTCAGATTGTGTGGAAATTTGTGGAGATTTTGTGGGATGTTTCAGGAATTTGGTAGAGTTTTGAGAAGTTTTAGGGAATTTGGTGGGAGTTTTCTGCCATTTTGTGGGATTGTTCCTTAAATTTTGTGGGCTGTTTCTGGAATTACGTGTGGGTTTTGTGGAATTTTGAGGGATATTGAGGAGACAAGAAGAATTTTGAGTCAATTATCTTAGATTGTGTGGAACTTGGTAAAGATTTTGTGGGATATTTCAAATATTTGATATGGTTTTGAAAAGATTTAAGGATTTTTTTGTGACTTTTCTGCAATTTTGTGGGATTTGGCTGCAATTTTGTGGGATTTTTTCTGAATGTTGTGGGATTTTTCTGGAATTTTGTGGGATATTGATGAGACTTGAAGAATTTTGAAGGATATTTCTGGAATTGTGTGGAAATTGGAGGAGGTTTTGTGGGATGTTTCTGGAATTTGGTGACAAGTTTAAGAATTTTGTGGAATTTTTGTGGTATTTTGTGGGGTATTGAGGAGAGTTGAAGAATTTTGTGGGATTTTTCTTAGATTGTGTGGAAATTTGTGGAGATTTTGTGGGATGTTTCTTGAATTTGTTCATGTAGAGAGACGATTTAGGGAATTTTGTGGAAGTTTATTGCCATTTTGTTGGATTGTTCCTTAAATTTTGTGGGATATTTCTGGAATTACATGGGGGTTTTGTGGAATTTTGAGGGATATTGATGAGACTTGAAGAATACTGAAGGATATTTGTGGAATTTTGTGGGAATTGGAGGTGATTTTTTGGGATGTTTCTGGAATTTGGTGACAAGTTTAAGAATTTTGTGGAATTTTTGTGGAATTTTGTGGGATTCTGAGGAGACTTGAAGAATTTTGGGGAATTTTCTTAGATTGTGTGGAAATTTGTGGAGATTTTGTGGGATGTTTCTGGAATTTGGTCGAGTTTAGAGACTATTTAGGGAATTTGGTGGGAGTTTTCTGCCATTTTATGGGGTTTTCCTTTAATTTTGTGGGATATTGAGGAGATTTTGTGGGATGTTTCAGGAATTTGGTGACATTTTTAAGAATTTAGTGGAATTTTTGTGGAATTTTGTAAGATTCTGAGGAGACTTGAAGAATTTTGTGGGATCTTCTCAGATTGTGTGGAAATTTGTGGAGATTTTGTGGGATGTTTCAGGAATTTGGTAGAGTTTTGAGAAGTTTTAGGGAATTTGGTGGGAGTTTTCTGCCATTTTGTGGGATTGTTCCTTAAATTTTGTGGGCTGTTTCTGGAATTACGTGAGGGTTTTGTGGAATTTTGAGGGATATTGAGGAGACAAGAAGAATTTTGAGTCAATTATCTTAGATTGTGTGGAACTTGGTAAAGATTTTGTGGGATATTTCAAATATTTGATATGGTTTTGAAAAGATTTAAGGATTTTTTTGTGACTTTTCTGCAATTTTGTGGGATTTGGCTGCAATTTTGTGGGATTTTTTCTGAATGTTGTGGGATTTTTCTGGAATGTTGTGGGATATTGATGAGACTTGAAGAATTTTGAAGGATATTTCTGGAATTGTGTGGAAATTGGTGGAGATTTTATGGGATGTTACTGGAATTTGGTGACAAGTTTAAGAATTTTGTGGAATTTTTGTGGAATTTTGTGGGGTATTGAGGAGAGTTGAAGAATTTTGTGGGATTTTTCTTAGATTGTGTGGAAATTTCTGGAGATTTTGTGGGATGTTTCTGGAATCTGGTAGGATTTGAGAAGGTGTAGGGAATTTGGTGGGAGTTTTCTGCCATTTTATGGGGTTTTCCTTTAATTTTGTGGGATATTGAGGAGATTTTGTGGGATGTTTCAGGAATTTGGTGACATTTTATAAGAATTTAGTGGAATTTTTGTGGAATTTTGTAAGATTCTGAGGAGACTTGACGAATTTTGTGGGATCTTCTCAGATTGTGTGGAAATTTGTGGAGATTTTGTGGGATGTTTCAGGAATTTGGTAGAGTTTTGAGAAGTTTTAGGGAATTTTGTGTGAGTTTTCTGCTATTTTTTGGGATTTTTGCATCTCTTTTGTGGGCGGTTTCTGGAATTACGTGGGGGTTTTCTGGAATTTTGAGGGATATTGAGGAGACAAGAAGAATTTTGAAGGATATTTCTGGAATTTTGAGGAAATTGGAAAAAATTTTTTGGGATGTTTCTGGAATTTGGTAACATTTTAAAGAATTTTGTAGAATTTTGGTGGAATTTTTTTTAGAATTTTGAGGGATTCTGAGGAGACCTGAAGAATTTTGTGGGATTTTTCTTAGATTGTGTGGAAATTTGTGGAGATTTTGTGGGATGTTTCAGGAATTTGGTAGAGTTTTGAGAAGTTTTAGGGAATTTGGTGGGAGTTTTCTGCCATTTTGTGGGATTGTTCCTTAAATTTTGTGGGCTGTTTCTGGAATTACGTGTGGGTTTTGTGGAATTTTGAGAGATATTGAGGAGACAAGAAGAATTTTGAGTCAATTATCTTAGATTGTTTGGAACTTGGTAAAGATTTTGTGGGATATTTCAAATATTTGATATGGTTTTGAGAAGATTTAAGGAATTTTTTGTGACTTTTCTGCAATTTTGTGGGATTTGGCTGCAATTTTGTGGGATTTTTTCTGAATGTTGTGGGATTTTTCTGGAATGTTGTGGGATATTGATGAGACTTGAAGAATTTTGAAGGATATTTCTGGAATTTTGTGGAAATTGGAGGAGATTTTGTGGGATGTTTCTGGAATTTGGTGACAAGTTTAAGAATTTTGTAGAATTTTTGTGGTATTTTGTGGGGTATTGAGGAGAGTTGAAGAATTTTGTGGGATTTTTCTTAGATTGTGTGGAAATTTGTGGAGATTTTGTGGGATTGTTCCTTGAATTTGTTCGTGTATAGAGACGATTTAGGGAATTTTGTGGAAGTTTCTTGCCATTTTGTTGGATTGTTCCTTAAATTTTGTGGGATATTTCTGGAATTACATGGGGGTTTTGTGGAATTTTGAGGGATATTGATGAGACTTGAAGAATTTTGAAGGATATTTGTGGAATTTTGTGGGAATTGGAGGTGATTTTTTGGGATGTTTCTGGAATTTGGTGACATTTTTAAGAATTTTGTGGAATTTTTGTGGAATTTTGTGGGATTCTGAGGAGACTTGAAGAATTTTGTGGAATTTTCTTAGATTGTGTGGAAATTTGTGGAGATTTTGTGGGATGTTTCTGGAATCTGGTAGGGTTTTGAGAAGGTGTAGGGAATTTGGTGGGAGTTTTCTGCCATTTTGTGGGATTGTTCCTTAAATTTTGTGGGATATTTCTGGAATTACATGGGGGTTTTGTGGAATTTTGAGGGATATTAATGAGACTTGAAGAATTTTGAAGGATATTTGTGGAATTTTGTGGGAATTGGAGGTGTTTTTTTGGGATGTTTCTGGAATTTGGTGACATTTTTAAGAATTTTGTGGAATTTTTTTGGAATTTTTTGGGATTCTGAGGAGACTTGAAGAATTTTGTGGAATTTTCTTAGATTGTGTGGAAATTTGTGGAGATTTTGTGGGATTGTTCCTTGAATTTGTTCGTGTATAGAGACGATTTAGGGAATTTTGTGGAAGTTTATTGCCATTTTGTTGGATTTTTCCTTAAATTTTGTGGGATATTTCTGTAATTACATGGGGGTTTTGTGAAATTTTGAGGGATATTGATGAGACTTGAAGAATTTTGAAGGATATTTCTGGAATTGTGTGGAAATTGGAGGGGATTTTTTGGGATGTTTCTGGAATTTGGTGACAAGTTTAAGAATTTTGTGGAATTTTTGTGGAATTTTGTGGGATTCTGAGGAGACTTGAAGAATTTTGTGGAATTTTCTTAGATTGTGTGGAAATTTGTGGAGATTTTGTGGGATGTTTCTGGAATTTGGTCGAGTTTAGAGACTATTTCGGGAATTTGGTGGGAGTTTTCTGCCATTTTATGGGGTTTTCCTTTAATTTTGTGGGATATTGAGGAGATTTTGTGGGATGTTTCAAGAATTTGGTGACATTTTTAAGAATTTAGTGGAATTTTTGTGGAATTTTGTAAGATTCTGAGGAGACTTGAAGAATTTTGTGGGATCTTCTCAGATTGTGTGGAAATTTGTGGAGATTTTGTGGGATGTTTCAGGAATTTGGTAGAGTTTTGAGAAGTTTTAGGGAATTTGGTGGGAGTTTTCTGCCATTTTGTGGGATTGTTCCTTAAATTTTGTGGGCTGTTTCTGGAATTACGTGTGGGTTTTGTGGAATTTTGAGGGATATTGAGGAGACAAGAAGAATTTTGAGTCAATTATCTTAGATTGTGTGGAACTTGGTAAAGATTTTGTGGGATATTTCAAATATTTGATATGGTTTTGAAAAGATTTAAGGATTTTTTTGTGACTTTTCTGCAATTTTGTGGGATTTGGCTGCAATTTTGTGGGATTTTTTCTGAATGTTGTGGGATTTTTCTGGAATTTTGTGGGATATTGATGAGACTTGAAGAATTTTGAAGGATATTTCTGGAATTGTGTGGAAATTGGAGGAGGTTTTGTGGGATGTTTCTGGAATTTGGTGACAAGTTTAAGAATTTTGTGGAATTTTTGTGGTATTTTGTGGGGTATTGAGGAGAGTTGAAGAATTTTGTGGGATTTTTCTTAGATTGTGTGGAAATTTGTGGAGATTTTGTGGGATGTTTCTTGAATTTGTTCGTGTATAGAGACGATTTAGGGAATTTTGTGGAAGTTTATTGCCATTTTGTTGGATTGTTCCTTAAAATTTGTGGGATATTTCTGGAATTACATGGGGGTTTTGTGGAATTTTGAGGGATATTGATGAGACTTGAAGAATTTTGAAGGATATTTGTGGAATTTTGTGGGAAGTGGAGGTGATTTTTTGGGATGTTTCTGGAATTTGGTGACAAGTTTAAGAATTTTGTGGAATTTTTGTGGAATTTTGTGGGGTATTGAGGAGAGTTGAAGAATTTTGCGGGATTTTTCTTAGATTGTGTGGAAATTTGTGGAGATTTTGTGGGATGTTTCTGGAATCTGGTAGGATTTGAGAAGGTGTAGGGAATTTGGTGGGAGTTTTCTGCCATTTTATGGGGTTTTCCTTTAATTTTGTGGGATATTGAGGAGATTTTGTGGGATGTTTCAGGAATTTGGTGACATTTTATAAGAATTTAGTGGAATTTTTGTGGAATTTTGTAAGATTCTGAGGAGACTTGAAGAATTTTGTGGGATCTTCTCAGATTGTGTGGAAATTTGTGGAGATTTTGTGGGATGTTTCAGGAATTTGGTAGAGTTTTGAGAAGTTTTAGGGAATTTTGTGGGAGTTTTCTGCTATTTTATGGGATTTTTGCATCTCTTTTGTGGGCGGTTTCTGGAATTACGTGGGGGTTTTGTGGAATTTTGAGGGATATTGAGGAGACAAGAAGAATTTTGAAGGATATTTCTGGAATTTTGAGGAAATTGGAGGAAATTTTTTGGGATGTTTCTGGAATTTGGTAACATTTTAAAGAATTTTGTAGAATTTTGGTGGAATTTTTTTTAGAATTTTGAGGGATTCTGAGGAGACCTGAAGAATTTTGTGGGATTTTTCTTAGATTGTGTGGAAATTTGTGGAGATTTTGTGGGATGTTTCAGGAATTTGGTAGAGTTTTGAGAAGTTTTAGGGAATTTGGTGGGAGTTTTCTGCCATTTTGTGGGATTGTTCCTTAAATTTTGTGGGCTGTTTCTGGAATTACGTGGGGGTTTTGTGGAATTTTGAGGGATATTGAGGAGACAAGAAGAATTTTGAGTCAATTATCTTAGATTGTTTGGAACTTGGTAAAGATTTTGTGGGATATTTCAAATATTTGATATGGTTTTGAAAAGATTTAAGGATTTTTTTGTGACTTTTCTGCAATTTTGTGGGATTTGTCTGCAATTTTGTGGGATTTTTTCTGAATTTTGTGGGATTTTTCTGGAATTTTGTGGGATATTGATGAGACTTGAAGAATTTTGAAGGATATTTCTGGAATTGTGTGGAAATTGGAGGAGGTTTTGTGGGATGTTTCTGGAATTTGGTGACAAGTTTAAGAATTTTGTGGAATTTTTGTGGTATTTTGTGGGGTATTGAGGAGAGTTGAAGAATTTTGTGGGATTTTTCTTAGATTGTGTGGAAATTTGTGGAGATTTTGTGGGATGTTTCTTGAATTTGTTCGTGTAGAGAGACGATTTAGGGAATTTTGTGGAAGTTTATTGCCATTTTGTTGGATTGTTCCTTAAATTTTGTGGGATATTTCTGGAATTACATGGGGGTTTTGTGGAATTTTGAGGGATATTGATGAGACTTGAAGAGTACTGAAGGATATTTGTGGAATTTTGTGGGAATTGGAGGTGATTTTTTGGGATGTTTCTGGAATTTGGTGACAAGTTTAAGAATTTTGTGGAATTTTTGTGGAATTTTGTGGGATTCTGAGGAGACTTGAAGAATTTTGTGAAATTTCCTTAGATTGTGTGGAAATTTGTGGAGATTTTGTGGGATGTTTCTGGAATTTGGTCGAGTTTAGAGACTATTTAGGGAATTTGGTGGGAGTTTTCTGCCATTTTATGCGGTTTTCCTTTAATTTTGTGGGATATTGAGGAGATTTTGTGGGATGTTTCAGGAATTTGGTGACATTTTTAAGAATTTAGTGGAATTTTTGTGGAATTTTGTAAGATTCTGAGGAGACTTGAAGAATTTTGTGGGATCTTCTCAGATTGTGTGGAAATTTGTGGAGATTTTGTGGGATGTTTCAGGAATTTGGTAGAGTTTTGAGAAGTTTTAGGGAATTTGGTGGGAGTTTTCTGCCATTTTGTGGGATTGTTCCTTAAATTTTGTGGGCTGTTTCTGGAATTACGTGGGGGTTTTGTGGAATTTTGAGGGATATTGAGGAGACTTGAAGAATTTTGAGTCAATTATCTTAGATTGTTTGGAACTTGGTAAAGATTTTGTGGGATATTTCAAATATTTGATATGGTTTTGAAAAGATTTAAGGATTTTTTTGTGACTTTTCTGCAATTTTGTGGGATTTGGCTGCAATTTTGTGGGATTTTTTCTGAATGTTGTGGGATTTTTATGGAATGTTGTGGGATATTGATGAGACTTGAAGAATTTTGAAGGATATTTCTGGAATTGTGTGGAAATTGGTGGAGATTTTATGGGATGTTACTGGAATTTGGTGACAAGTTTAAGAATTTTGTGGAATTTTTGTGGAATTTTGTGGGGTATTGAGGAGAGTTGAAGAATTTTGCGGGATTTTTCTTAGATTGTGTGGAAATTTGTGGAGATTTTGTGGGATGTTTCTGGAATCTGGTAGGATTTGAGAAGGTGTAGGGAATTTGGTGGGAGTTTTCTGCCATTTTATGGGGTTTTCCTTTAATTTTGTGGGATATTGAGTAGATTTTGTGGGATGTTTCAGGAATTTGGTGACATTTTTAAGAATTTAGTGGAATTTTTGTGGAATTTTGTAAGATTCTGAGGAGACTTGAAGAATTTTGTGGGATTTTTCTTAGATTGTATGGGAATTTGTGAAGATTTCGTGAGATGTTTCTGGAATTTGGTAAGGTTTTGAGAAGTTTTAGGGAATTTGGTGGGAGTTTTCTGCCATTTTATGGGATATTTGCAACTATTTTGTGGGCTGTTTCTGGAATTACGTGGTGGTTTTGTGGAATTTTGAGGGATATTGAGGAGACTTGAAGAATTTTGAAGGATATTTCTGGAATTTTGAGGAAATTGGAAGTGATTTTTTGGGATGTTTCTGGAATTTGGTAACATTTTTAAGAATTTTGGTGGAATTTTGGTGGAATTTTTTTAGAATTTTGAGGGATTCTGAGGAGACCTGAAGAATTTTGTGGGATTTTTCTTAGATTGTGTGGAAATTTGTGGATATTTTGTGGGATGTTTCAGGAATTTGGTAGAGTTTTGAGAAGTTTTAGGGAATTTGGTGGGAGTTTTCTGCCATTTTGTGGGATTGTTCCTTAAATTTTGTGGGCTGTTTCTGGAATTACGTGGGGGTTTTGTGGAATTTTGAGAGATATTGAGGAGACAAGAAGAATTTTGAGTCAATTATCTTAGATTGTGTGGAACTTGGTAAAGATTTTGTGGGATATTTCAAATATTTGATATGGTTTTGAGAAGATGTAAGGATTTTTTTGTGACTTTTCTGCAATTTTGTGGGATTTGGCTGCAATTTTGTGGGATTTTTTCTGAATGTTGTGGGATTTTTCTGGAATGTTGTGGGATATTGATGAGACTTGAAGAATTTTGAAGGATATTTCTGGAATTTTGTGGAAATTGGAGGAGATTTTGTGGGATGTTTCTGGAATTTGGTGACATTTTTAAGAATTTTGTGGAATTTTTGTGGAATTTTGTGGAATTATGAGGAGACTTGAAGAATTTTTTTGGATTTTTCTTAGATTGTGTGGAAATTTGTGGAGATTTTGTGGGATGTTTCTTGAATTTGTTCGTGTAGAGAGACGATTTAGGGAATTTTGTGGAAGTTTATTGCCATTTTGTTGGATTGTTCCTTAAAATTTGTGGGATATTTCTGGAATTACATGGGGGTTTTGTGGAATTTTGAGGGATATTGATGAGACCTGAAGAATTTTGAAGGATATTTGTGGAATTTTGTGGGAATTGGAGGTGATTTTTTGGGATGTTTCTGGAATTTGGTCGAGTTTAGAGACTATTTAGAGTATTTGGTGGGAGTTTTCTGCCATTTTATGGGGTTTTCCTTTAATTTTGTGGGATATTGAGGAGATTTTGTGGGATGTTTCAGGAATTTGGTGACATTTTTAAGAATTTAGTGGAATTTTTGTGGAATTTTGTAAGATTCTGAGGAGACTTGAAGAATTTTGTGGGATCTTCTCAGATTGCGTGGAAATTTGTGGAGATTTTGTGGGATGTTTCAGGAATTTGGTAGAGTTTTGAGAAGTTTTAGGGAATTTTGTGGGAGTTTTCTGCTATTTTATGGGATTTTTGCATCTATTTTGTGGGCTGTTTCTGGAATTACGTGTGGGTTTTGTGGAATTTTGAGGGATATTGAAGAGACAAGAAGAATTTTGAAGGATATTTCTGGAATTTTGAGGAAATTGGAGGAAATTTTTTGGGATGTTTCTGGAATTTGGTAACATTTTAAAGAATTTTGTAGAATTTTGGTGGAATTTTTTTTAGAATTTTGAGGGATTCTGAGGAGACCTGAAGAATTTTGTGGGATTTTTCTTAGATTGTGTGGAAATTTGTGGAGATTTTGTGGGATGTTTCAGGAATTTGGTAGAGTTTTGAGAAGTTTTAGGGAATTTGGTGGGAGTTTTCTGCCATTTTGTGGGATTGTTCCTTAAATTTTGTGGGCTGTTTCTGGAATTACGTGTGGGTTTTGTGGAATTTTGAGGGATATTGAGGAGACAAGAAGAATTTTGAGTCAATTATCTTAGATTCTGTGGAACTTGGTAAAGATTTTGTGGGATATTTCAAATATTTGATATGGTTTTGAGAAGATTTAAGGATTTTTTTGTGACTTTTCTGCAATTTTGTGGGATTTGGCTGCAATTTTGTGGGATTTTTTCTGAATGTTGTGGGATTTTTCTGGAATGTTGTGGGATATTGATGAGACTTGAAGAATTTTGAAGGATATTTCTGGAATTGTGTGGAAATTGGAGGAGATTTTGTGGGATGTTTCTGGAATTTGGTGACATTCTTAAGAATTTTGTGGAATTTTTGTGGAATTTTGTGGGGTATTGAGGAGAGTTGAAGAATTTTGTGGGATTTTTCTTAGATTGTGTGTAAATTTGTGGAGATTTCGTGAGATGATTCGGGAATTTGGTAGAGTTTTGAGAAGTTTTAGGGAATTTTATGGGAGTTTTCTGCCATTTTATGGGATTTTTGCATCTATTTTGTTGGATATTGGAGGAATTACGTGTGGGTTTTCTGGAATTTTGAGGGATATTGAGGAGCCTTAAAGAATTTTGAAAGATATTTGTGGAATTTTGAGGAAATTGGAGGAATTTTTTGGGATGTTTCTGGAATTTGGTAACATTTTAAAGAATTTTGTAGAATTTTGGTGGAATTTTTTTTAGAATTTTGAGGGATTCTGAGGAGACCTGAAGAATTTTGTGGGATTTTTCTTAGATTGTGTGGAAATTTGTGGAGATTTTGTGGGATGTTTCAGGAATTTGGTAGAGTTTTGAGAAGTTTTAGGGAATTTGGTGGGAGTTTTCTGCCATTTTGTGGGATTGTTCCTTAAATTTTGTGGGCTGTTTCTGGAATTACGTGTGGGTTTTGTGGAATTTTGAGGGATATTGAGGAGACAAGAAGAATTTTGAGTCAATTATCTTAGATTCTGTGGAACTTGGTAAAGATTTTGTGGGATATTTCAAATATTTGATATGGTTTTGAGAAGATTTAAGGATTTTTTTGTGACTTTTCTGCAATTTTGTGGGATTTGGCTGCAATTTTGTGGGATTTTTTCTGAATGTTGTGGGATTTTTATGGAATGTTGTGGGATAGTGATGAGACTTGAAGAATTTTGAAGGATATTTCTGGAATTTTGTGGAAATTGGAGGAGATTTTGTGGGATGTTTCTGGAATTTGGTGACATTCTTAAGAATTTTGTGGAATTTTTGTGGAATTTTCTGGAATTATGAGGAGACTTGAAGAATTTTGTGGGATTTTTCTTAGATTGTGTGGAAATTTGTGGAGATTTCATGAGATGTTTCTGGAATTTGGTAAAGTTTTGAGAAGTTTTAGGGAATTTGGTGTGAGTTTTCTGCCATTTTATGGGATTTTTGCATCTATTTTGTGGGCTGTTTCTGGAATTACGTGTGGGTTTTGTGGAATTTTGAGGGATATTGAGGAGACAAGAAGAATTTTGAGTCAATTAGATTCTGTGGAACTTGGTAAAGATTTTGTGGGATATTTCAAATATTTGATATGGTTTTGAAAAGATTTAAGGATTTTTTGTGACTTTTCTGCAATTTTGTGGGATTTGGCTGCAATTTTGTGGGATTTTTTCTGAATGTTGTGGGATTTTTCTGGAATGTTGTGGGATATTGATGAGACTTGAAGAATTTTGAAGGATTTTTCTGGAATTGTGTGGAAATTGGAGGAGATTTTGTGGGATGTTTCTGGAATATGGTGACAAGTTTAAGAATTTTTTGGATTTTTTGTGGAATTTTGTGGGGTATTGAGGAGAGTTGAAGAATTTTGTGGGATTTTTCTTAGATTGTGTGGAAATTTGAGGAGATTTCGTGAGATGTTTCTGGGATTTGGTAAGGTTTTGAGAAGTTTTAGGGAATTTTGTGGGAGTTTTCTGCCATTTTATGGGATTTTTGCATCTATTTTGTGGGCTGTTTCTGGAATTACGTGGGGGTTTTGTGGAATTTTGACGGATATTGAGGAGACAAGAAGAATTTTGAGTCAATTATCTTAGATTCTGTGGAACTTGGTAAAGATTTTGTGGGATATTTCAAATATTTGATATGGTTTTGAGAAGATGTAAGGATTTTTTTGTGACTTTTCTGCAATTTTGTGGGATTTGGCTGCAATTTTGTGGGATTTTTTCTGAATGTTGTGGGATTTTTCTGGAATGTTGTGGGATATTGATGAGACTTGAAGAATTTTGAAGGATATTTCTGGAATTTTGTGGAAATTGGAGGAGATTTTATGGGATGTTTCTGGAATTTGGTGACAAGTTTAAGAATTTTGTGGAATTTTTGTGGAATTTTGTGGGGTATTGAGGAGAGTTGAAGAATTTTGCGGGATTTTTCTTAGATTGTGTGGAAATTTGTGGAGATTTTGTGGGATGTTTCTGGAATCTGGTAGGATTTGAGAAGGTGTAGGGAATTTGGTGGGAGTTTTCTGCCATTTTATGGGGTTTTCCTTTAATTTTGTGGGATATTGAGGAGATTTTGTGGGATGTTTCAGGAATTTGGTGACATTTTATAAGAATTTAGTGGAATTTTTGTGGAATTTTGTAAGATTCTGAGGAGACTTGAAGAATTTTGTGGGATCTTCTCCAATTGTGTGGAAATTTGTGGAGATTTTGTGGGATGTTTGAGGAATTTGGTAGAGTTTTGAGAAGTTTTAGGGAATTTTGTGGGAGTTTTCTGCTATTTTATGGGATTTTTGCATCTATTTTGTGGGCGGTTTCTGGAATTACGTGGGGGTTTTCTGGAATTTTGAGGGATATTGAAGAGACAAGAAAAATTTTGAAGGATATTTCTGGAATTTTGAGGAAATTGGAGGAAATTTTTTGGGATGTTTCTGGAATTTGGTAACATTTTAAAGAATTTTGTAGAATTTTGGTGGAATTTTTTTTAGAATTTTGAGGGATTCTGAGGAGACCTAAAGAATTTTGTGGGATTTTTCTTAGATTGTGTGGAAATTTGTGGAGATTTTGTGGGATGTTTCAGGAATTTGGTAGAGTTTTGAGAAGTTTTAGGGAATTTGGTGGGAGTTTTCTGCCATTTTGTGGGATTGTTCCTTAAATTTTGTGGGCTGTTTCTGGAATTACGTGGGGGTTTTGTGGAATTTTGAGGGATATTGAGG
This sequence comes from Cyanistes caeruleus, assembly GCF_971803275.1. Classification (NCBI taxonomy): domain Eukaryota; kingdom Metazoa; phylum Chordata; class Aves; order Passeriformes; family Paridae; genus Cyanistes; species Cyanistes caeruleus. Next base: position 3,266,487 of record NC_141731.1, on the reverse strand, counting down.
AGACAAGAAAAATTTTGAGTCAATTATCTTAGATTGTGTGGAACTTGGTAAAGATTTTGTGGGATATTTCAAATATTTGATATGGTTTTGAGAAGATGTAAGGATTTTTTTGTGACTTTTCTGCAATTTTGTGGGATTTGGCTGCAATTTTGTGGGATTTTTTCTGAATGTTGTGGGATTTTTCTGGAATGTTGTGGGATATTGATGAGACTTGAAGAATTCTGAAGGTTATTTCTGGAATTTTGAGGAAATTGGAGGAAATTATTTGGGATGTTTCTGGAATTTGGTAACATTTTTAAGAATTTTGTAGAATTTTGGTGGAATTTTTTTAGAATTTTGAGGGATTCTGAGGAGACCTGAAGAATTTTGTGGGATTTTTCTTAGATTGTGTGGAAATTTGTGGAGATTTTGTGGGATGTATCAGGAATTTGGTAGGGTTTTGAGAAGTTTTAGGGAATTTGATGGGAGTTTTCTGCCATTTTGTGGGATTGTTCCTTAAATTTTGTGGGCTGTTTCTGGAATTACGTGGGGGTTTTGTGGAATTTTGAGGAATATTGAGGAGACAAGAAGAATTTTGAGTCAATTATCTTACATTCTGTGGAACTTGGTAAAGATTTTGTGGGATATTTCAAATATTTGATATGGTTTTGAAAAGATTTAAGGATTTTTTTGTGACTTTTCTGCAATTTTGTGGGATTTGGCTGCAATTTTGTGGGATTTTTTCTGAATGTTGTGGGATTTTTCTGGAATGTTGTGGGATATTGATGAGACTTGAAGAATTTTGACGGATATTTCTGGAATTGTGTGGAAATTGGAGGAGATTTTGTGGGATGTTTCTGGAATTTGGTGACATTTTTAAGAATTTTGTGGAATTTTTGTGGAATTTTGTGGAATGATGAGGAGACTTGAAGAAATTTTTTTGATTTTTCTTAGATTGTGTGGAAATTTGTGGAGATTTTGTGGGATGTTTCTGGAATCTGGTAGGGTTTTGAGAAGTTTTAGGGAATTTGGTGGGAGTTTTCTGCCATTTTATGGGATTGTTCCTTAAATTTTGTGGGATATTTCTGGAATTACATGGGGGTTTTGTGGAATTTTGAGGGATATTGATGAGACTTGAAGAATTTTGAAGGATATTTGTGGAATTTTGTGGGAATTGGAGGTGATTTTTTGGGATGTTTCTGGAATTTGGTGACATTTTTAAGAATTTTGTGGAATTTTTTTAGAATTTTGTAAGATTCTGAGGAGACTTGAAGAATTTTGTGGAATTTTCTTAGATTGTGTGGAAATTTGTGGAGATTTTGTGGGATGTTTCTGGAATCTGGTAGGGTTTTGAGAAGGTGTAGGGAATTTGGTGGGAGTTTTCTGCCATTTTGTGGGATTGTTCCTTAAATTTTGTGGGCTGTTTCTGGAATTACGTGTGGGTTTTGTGGAATTTTGAGGGATATTGAGGAGACAAGAAGAATTTTGAGTCAATTATCTTAGATTGTGTGGAACTTGGTAAAGATTTTGTGGGATATTTCAAATATTTGATATGGTTTTGAGAAGATTTAAGGATTTTTTTGTGACTTTTCTGCAATTTTGTGGGATTTGGCTGCAATTTTGTGGGATTTTTTCTGAATGTTGTGGGATTTTTATGGAATGTTGTGGGATAGTGATGAGACTTGAAGAATTTTGAAGGATATTTCTGGAATTTTGTGGAAATTGGAGGAGATTTTGTGGGATGTTTCTGGAATTTGGTGACATTCTTAAGAATTTTGTGGAATTTTTGTGGAATTTTCTGGAATTATGAGGAGACTTGAAGAATTTTGTGGGATTTTTCTTAGATTGTGTGGAAATTTGTGGAGATTTCATGAGATGTTTCTGGAATTTGGTAAAGTTTTGAGAAGTTTTAGGGAATTTGGTGTGAGTTTTCTGCCATTTTATGGGATTTTTGCATCTATTTTGTGGGCTGTTTCTGGAATTACGTGTGGGTTTTGTGGAATTTTGAGGGATATTGAGGAGACAAGAAGAATTTTGAGTCAATTAGATTCTGTGGAACTTGGTAAAGATTTTGTGGGATATTTCAAATATTTGATATGGTTTTGAAAAGATTTAAGGATTTTTTGTGACTTTTCTGCAATTTTGTGGGATTTGGCTGCAATTTTGTGGGATTTTTTCTGAATGTTGTGGGATTTTTCTGGAATGTTGTGGGATATTGATGAGACTTGAAGAATTTTGAAGGATTTTTCTGGAATTGTGTGGAAATTGGAGGAGATTTTGTGGGATGTTTCTGGAATATGGTGACAAGTTTAAGAATTTTTTGGATTTTTTGTGGAATTTTGTGGGGTATTGAGGAGAGTTGAAGAATTTTGTGGGATTTTTCTTAGATTGTGTGGAAATTTGAGGAGATTTCGTGAGATGTTTCTGGGATTTGGTAAGGTTTTGAGAAGTTTTAGGGAATTTTGTGGGAGTTTTCTGCCATTTTATGGGATTTTTGCATCTATTTTGTGGGCTGTTTCTGGAATTACGTGGGGGTTTTGTGGAATTTTGACGGATATTGAGGAGACAAGAAGAATTTTGAGTCAATTATCTTAGATTCTGTGGAACTTGGTAAAGATTTTGTGGGATATTTCAAATATTTGATATGGTTTTGAGAAGATGTAAGGATTTTTTTGTGACTTTTCTGCAATTTTGTGGGATTTGGCTGCAATTTTGTGGGATTTTTTCTGAATGTTGTGGGATTTTTCTGGAATGTTGTGGGATATTGATGAGACTTGAAGAATTTTGAAGGATATTTCTGGAATTTTGTGGAAATTGGAGGAGATTTTATGGGATGTTTCTGGAATTTGGTGACAAGTTTAAGAATTTTGTGGAATTTTTGTGGAATTTTGTGGGGTATTGAGGAGAGTTGAAGAATTTTGCGGGATTTTTCTTAGATTGTGTGGAAATTTGTGGAGATTTTGTGGGATGTTTCTGGAATCTGGTAGGATTTGAGAAGGTGTAGGGAATTTGGTGGGAGTTTTCTGCCATTTTATGGGGTTTTCCTTTAATTTTGTGGGATATTGAGGAGATTTTGTGGGATGTTTCAGGAATTTGGTGACATTTTATAAGAATTTAGTGGAATTTTTGTGGAATTTTGTAAGATTCTGAGGAGACTTGAAGAATTTTGTGGGATCTTCTCCAATTGTGTGGAAATTTGTGGAGATTTTGTGGGATGTTTGAGGAATTTGGTAGAGTTTTGAGAAGTTTTAGGGAATTTTGTGGGAGTTTTCTGCTATTTTATGGGATTTTTGCATCTATTTTGTGGGCGGTTTCTGGAATTACGTGGGGGTTTTCTGGAATTTTGAGGGATATTGAAGAGACAAGAAAAATTTTGAAGGATATTTCTGGAATTTTGAGGAAATTGGAGGAAATTTTTTGGGATGTTTCTGGAATTTGGTAACATTTTAAAGAATTTTGTAGAATTTTGGTGGAATTTTTTTTAGAATTTTGAGGGATTCTGAGGAGACCTAAAGAATTTTGTGGGATTTTTCTTAGATTGTGTGGAAATTTGTGGAGATTTTGTGGGATGTTTCAGGAATTTGGTAGAGTTTTGAGAAGTTTTAGGGAATTTGGTGGGAGTTTTCTGCCATTTTGTGGGATTGTTCCTTAAATTTTGTGGGCTGTTTCTGGAATTACGTGGGGGTTTTGTGGAATTTTGAGGGATATTGAGGAGACAAGAAAAATTTTGAGTCAATTATCTTAGATTGTGTGGAACTTGGTAAAGATTTTGTGGGATATTTCAAATATTTGATATGGTTTTGAGAAGATGTAAGGATTTTTTTGTGACTTTTCTGCAATTTTGTGGGATTTGGCTGCAATTTTGTGGGATTTTTTCTGAATGTTGTGGGATTTTTCTGGAATGTTGTGGGATATTGATGAGACTTGAAGAATTCTGAAGGTTATTTCTGGAATTTTGAGGAAATTGGAGGAAATTATTTGGGATGTTTCTGGAATTTGGTAACATTTTTAAGAATTTTGTAGAATTTTGGTGGAATTTTTTTAGAATTTTGAGGGATTCTGAGGAGACCTGAAGAATTTTGTGGGATTTTTCTTAGATTGTGTGGAAATTTGTGGAGATTTTGTGGGATGTATCAGGAATTTGGTAGGGTTTTGAGAAGTTTTAGGGAATTTGATGGGAGTTTTCTGCCATTTTGTGGGATTGTTCCTTAAATTTTGTGGGCTGTTTCTGGAATTACGTGGGGGTTTTGTGGAATTTTGAGGAATATTGAGGAGACAAGAAGAATTTTGAGTCAATTATCTTACATTCTGTGGAACTTGGTAAAGATTTTGTGGGATATTTCAAATATTTGATATGGTTTTGAAAAGATTTAAGGATTTTTTTGTGACTTTTCTGCAATTTTGTGGGATTTGGCTGCAATTTTGTGGGATTTTTTCTGAATGTTGTGGGATTTTTCTGGAATGTTGTGGGATATTGATGAGACTTGAAGAATTTTGACGGATATTTCTGGAATTGTGTGGAAATTGGAGGAGATTTTGTGGGATGTTTCTGGAATTTGGTGACATTTTTAAGAATTTTGTGGAATTTTTGTGGAATTTTGTGGAATGATGAGGAGACTTGAAGAAATTTTTTTGATTTTTCTTAGATTGTGTGGAAATTTGTGGAGATTTTGTGGGATGTTTCTGGAATCTGGTAGGGTTTTGAGAAGTTTTAGGGAATTTGGTGGGAGTTTTCTGCCATTTTATGGGATTGTTCCTTAAATTTTGTGGGATATTTCTGGAATTACATGGGGGTTTTGTGGAATTTTGAGGGATATTGATGAGACTTGAAGAATTTTGAAGGATATTTGTGGAATTTTGTGGGAATTGGAGGTGATTTTTTGGGATGTTTCTGGAATTTGGTGACATTTTTAAGAATTTTGTGGAATTTTTTTAGAATTTTGTAAGATTCTGAGGAGACTTGAAGAATTTTGTGGAATTTTCTTAGATTGTGTGGAAATTTGTGGAGATTTTGTGGGATGTTTCTGGAATCTGGTAGGGTTTTGAGAAGGTGTAGGGAATTTGGTGGGAGTTTTCTGCCATTTTGTGGGATTGTTCCTTAAATTTTGTGGGCTGTTTCTGGAATTACGTGTGGGTTTTGTGGAATTTTGAGGGATATTGAGGAGACAAGAAGAATTTTGAGTCAATTATCTTAGATTCTGTGGAACTTGGTAAAGATTTTGTGGGATATTTCAAATATTTGATATGGTTTTGAGAAGATTTAAGGATTTTTTTGTGACTTTTCTGCAATTTTGTGGGATTTGGCTGCAATTTTGTGGGATTTTTTCTGAATGTTGTGGGATTTTTATGGAATGTTGTGGGATAGATGAGACTTGAAGAATTTTGAAGGATATTTCTGGAATTTTGTGGAAATTGGAGGAGATTTTGTGGGATGTTTCTGGAATTTGGTGACATTCTTAAGAATTTTGTGGAATTTTTGTGGAATTTTCTGGAATTATGAGGAGACTTGAAGAATTTTGTGGGATTTTTCTTAGATTGTGTGGAAATTTGTGGAGATTTCATGAGATGTTTCTGGAATTTGGTAAAGTTTTGAGAAGTTTTAGGGAATTTGGTGTGAGTTTTCTGCCATTTTATGGGATTTTTGCATCTATTTTGTGGGCTGTTTCTGGAATTACGTGTGGGTTTTGTGGAATTTTGAGGGATATTGAGGAGACAAGAAGAATTTTGAGTCAATTAGATTCTGTGGAACTTGGTAAAGATTTTGTGGGATATTTCAAATATTTGATATGGTTTTGAAAAGATTTAAGGATTTTTTGTGACTTTTCTGCAATTTTGTGGGATTTGGCTGCAATTTTGTGGGATTTTTTCTGAATGTTGTGGGATTTTTCTGGAATGTTGTGGGATATTGATGAGACTTGAAGAATTTTGAAGGATTTTTCTGGAATTGTGTGGAAATTGGAGGAGATTTTGTGGGATGTTTCTGGAATATGGTGACAAGTTTAAGAATTTTTTGGATTTTTTGTGGAATTTTGTGGGGTATTGAGGAGAGTTGAAGAATTTTGTGGGATTTTTCTTAGATTGTGTGGAAATTTGAGGAGATTTCGTGAGATGTTTCTGGGATTTGGTAAGGTTTTGAGAAGTTTTAGGGAATTTTGTGGGAGTTTTCTGCCATTTTATGGGATTTTTGCATCTATTTTGTGGGCTGTTTCTGGAATTACGTGGGGGTTTTGTGGAATTTTGACGGATATTGAGGAGACAAGAAGAATTTTGAGTCAATTATCTTAGATTCTGTGGAACTTGGTAAAGATTTTGTGGGATATTTCAAATATTTGATATGGTTTTGAGAAGATGTAAGGATTTTTTTGTGACTTTTCTGCAATTTTGTGGGATTTGGCTGCAATTTTGTGGGATTTTTTCTGAATGTTGTGGGATTTTTCTGGAATGTTGTGGGATATTGATGAGACTTGAAGAATTTTGAAGGATATTTCTGGAATTTTGTGGAAATTGGAGGAGATTTTATGGGATGTTTCTGGAATTTGGTGACAAGTTTAAGAATTTTGTGGAATTTTTGTGGAATTTTGTGGGGTATTGAGGAGAGTTGAAGAATTTTGCGGGATTTTTCTTAGATTGTGTGGAAATTTGTGGAGATTTTGTGGGATGTTTCTGGAATCTGGTAGGATTTGAGAAGGTGTAGGGAATTTGGTGGGAGTTTTCTGCCATTTTATGGGGTTTTCCTTTAATTTTGTGGGATATTGAGGAGATTTTGTGGGATGTTTCAGGAATTTGGTGACATTTTATAAGAATTTAGTGGAATTTTTGTGGAATTTTGTAAGATTCTGAGGAGACTTGAAGAATTTTGTGGGATCTTCTCCAATTGTGTGGAAATTTGTGGAGATTTTGTGGGATGTTTGAGGAATTTGGTAGAGTTTTGAGAAGTTTTAGGGAATTTTGTGGGAGTTTTCTGCTATTTTATGGGATTTTTGCATCTATTTTGTGGGCTGTTTCTGGAATTACGTGTGGGTTTTGTGGAATTTTGAGGGATATTGAAGAGACAAGAAAAATTTTGAAGGATATTTCTGGAATTTTGAGGAAATTGGAGGAAATTTTTTGGGATGTTTCTGGAATTTGGTAACATTTTAAAGAATTTTGTAGAATTTTGGTGGAATTTTTTTTAGAATTTTGAGGGATTCTGAGGAGACCTAAAGAATTTTGTGGGATTTTTCTTAGATTGTGTGGAAATTTGTGGAGATTTTGTGGGATGTTTCAGGAATTTGGTAGAGTTTTGAGAAGTTTTAGGGAATTTGGTGGGAGTTTTCTGCCATTTTGTGGGATTGTTCCTTAAATTTTGTGGGCTGTTTCTGGAATTACGTGGGGGTTTTGTGGAATTTTGAGGGATATTGAGGAGACAAGAAAAATTTTGAGTCAATTATCTTAGATTGTGTGGAACTTGGTAAAGATTTTGTGGGATATTTCAAATATTTGATATGGTTTTGAGAAGATGTAAGGATTTTTTTGTGACTTTTCTGCAATTTTGTGGGATTTGGCTGCAATTTTGTGGGATTTTTTCTGAATGTTGTGGGATTTTTCTGGAATGTTGTGGGATATTGATGAGACTTGAAGAATTCTGAAGGTTATTTCTGGAATTTTGAGGAAATTGGAGGAAATTATTTGGGATGTTTCTGGAATTTGGTAACATTTTTAAGAATTTTGTAGAATTTTGGTGGAATTTTTTTAGAATTTTGAGGGATTCTGAGGAGACCTGAAGAATTTTGTGGGATTTTTCTTAGATTGTGTGGAAATTTGTGGAGATTTTGTGGGATGTATCAGGAATTTGGTAGGGTTTTGAGAAGTTTTAGGGAATTTGATGGGAGTTTTCTGCCATTTTGTGGGATTGTTCCTTAAATTTTGTGGGCTGTTTCTGGAATTACGTGGGGGTTTTGTGGAATTTTGAGGAATATTGAGGAGACAAGAAGAATTTTGAGTCAATTATCTTACATTCTGTGGAACTTGGTAAAGATTTTGTGGGATATTTCAAATATTTGATATGGTTTTGAAAAGATTTAAGGATTTTTTTGTGACTTTTCTGCAATTTTGTGGGATTTGGCTGCAATTTTGTGGGATTTTTTCTGAATGTTGTGGGATTTTTCTGGAATGTTGTGGGATATTGATGAGACTTGAAGAATTTTGACGGATATTTCTGGAATTGTGTGGAAATTGGAGGAGATTTTGTGGGATGTTTCTGGAATTTGGTGACATTTTTAAGAATTTTGTGGAATTTTTGTGGAATTTTGTGGAATGATGAGGAGACTTGAAGAAATTTTTTTGATTTTTCTTAGATTGTGTGGAAATTTGTGGAGATTTTGTGGGATGTTTCTGGAATCTGGTAGGGTTTTGAGAAGGTGTAGGGAATTTGGTGGGAGTTTTCTGCCATTTTTTGGGATTGTTCCTTAAATTTTGTGGGATATTTCTGGAATTACATGGGGGTTTTGTGGAATTTTGAGGGATATTAATGAGACTTGAAGAATTTTGAAGGATATTTGTGGAATTTTGTGGGAATTGGAGGTGATTTTTTGGGATGTTTCTGGAATTTGGTGACATTTTTAAGAATTTTGTGGAATTTTTTTAGAATTTTGTGGGATTCTGAGGAGACTTGAAGAATTTTGTGGATTTTTCTTAGATTGTGTGGAAATTTGTGGAGATTTTGTGGGTTGTTTCTGGAATCTGGTAGGGTTTTGAGAAGGTGTAGGGAATTTGGTGGGAGTTTTCTGCCATTTTATGGGGTTTTCCTTTAATTTTGTGGGATATTGAGGAGATTTTGTGGGATGTTTCAGGAATTTGGTGACATTTTTAAGAATTTAGTGGAATTTTTGTGGAATTTTGTAAGATTCTTAGGAGACTTGAAGAATTTTGTGGGATCTTCTCAGATTGTGTGGAAATTTGAGGAGATTTTGTGGGATTGTTCCTTGAATTTGTTCGTGTATAGAGACGATTTAGGGAATTTTGTGGAAGTTTATTGCCATTTTGTTGGATTGTTCCTTAAATTTTGTGGTATATTTCTGGAATTACATGGGGGTTTTGTGGAATTTTGAGGGATATTGATGAGACTTGAAGAATTTTGAAGGATATTTGTGGAATTTTGTGGGAATTGGAGGTGATTTTTTGGGATGTTTCTGGAATTTGGTGACATTTTTAAGAATTTTGTGGAATTTTTGTGGAATTTTGTGGGATTCTGAGGAGACTTGAAGAATTTTGTGGATTTTTCTTAGATTGTGTGGAAATTTGTGGAGATTTTGTGGGATGTTTCTGGAATCTGGTAGGGTTTTGAGAAGGTGTAGGGAATTTGGTGGGAGTTTTCTGCCATTTTATGGGGTTTTCCTTTAATTTTGAAGGATATTGAGGAGATTTTGTTTGATGTTTCTTTAATTTGGTGACATTTTTAAGAATTTTGTGGAATTTTGGTGGAATTTTGTAAGATTCTGAGGAGACTTGAAGAATTTTGTGGGATCTTCTCAGATTGTGTGGAAATTTGTGGAGATTTTGTGGGATGTTTCAGGAATTTGGTAGAGTTTTGAGAAGTTTTAGGGAATTTGGTGGGAGTTTTCTGCCATTTTATGGGATTTTTGCATCTATTTTGTGGGCTGTTTCTGGAATTACGTGGGGGTTTTGTGGAATTTTGAGGGATATTGAGGAGACAAGAAGAATTTTGAGTCAATTATCTTAGATTCTGTGGAACTTGGTAAAGATTTTGTGGGATATTTCAAATATTTGATATGGTTTTGAGAAGATGTAAGGATTTTTTTGTGACTTTTCTGCAATTTTGTGGGATTTGGCTGCAATTTTGTGGGATTTTTTCTGAATGTTGTGGGATTTTTCTGGAATGTTGTGGGATATTGATGAGACTTGAAGAATTTTGAAGGATATTTCTGGAATTGTGTGGAAATTGGAGGAGATTTTGTGGGATGTTTCTGGAATTTGGTGACATTTTTAAGAATTTAGTGGAATTTTTGTGGAATTTTGTGGAATTATGAGGAGACTTGAAGAAATTTTTTGGATTTTTCTTAGATTGTGTGGAAATTTGTGGAGATTTTGTGGGATTGTTCCTAGAATTTGTTCGTGTATAGAGACAATTTAGGGAATTTTGTGGAAGTTTATTGCCCTTTTGTTGGATTGTTCCTTAAATTTTGTGGGATATTTCTGGAATTACATGGGGGTTTTGTGGAATTTTGAGGGATATTGATGAGACTTGAAGAATTTTGAAGGATATTTCTGGAATTGTGTGGAAATTGGAGGTGATTTTTTGGGATGTTTCTGGAATTTGGTGACATTTTTAAGAATTTTGTGGCATTTTTGTGGAATTTTGTGGGATTCTGAGGAGACTTGAAGAATTTTGTGGATTTTTCTTAGATTGTGTGGAAATTTCTGGAGATTTTGTGGGATGTTTCTGGAATTTGGTAGAGTTTTGAGAAGTTTTAGGGAATTTGGTGGGAGTTTTCTGCCATTTTGTGGGATTGTTCCTTAAATTTTGTGGGCTGTTTCTGGAATTACGTGTGGGTTTTGTGGAATTTTGAGGGATATTGAGGAGACAAGAAAAATTTTGAGTCAATTATCTTAGATTGTGTGGAACTTGGTAAAGATTTTGTGGGATATTTCAAATATTTGATATGGTTTTGAGAAGATGTAAGGATTTTTTTGTGACTTTTCTGCAATTTTGTGGGATTTGGCTGCAATTTTGTGGGATTTTTTCTGAATGTTGTGGGATTTTTCTGGAATGTTGTGGGATATTGATGAGACTTGAAGAATTTTGAAGGATATTTCTGGAATTGTGTGGAAATTGGTGGAGATTTTATGGGATGTTTCTGGAATTTGGTGACAAGTTTAAGAATTTTGTGGAATTTTTGTGGAATTTTGTGGGGTATTGAGGAGAGTTGAAGAATTTTGCGGGATTTTTCTTAGATTGTGTGGAAATTTGTGGAGATTTTGTGGGATGTTTCTGGAATCTGGTAGGATTTGAGAAGGTGTAGGGAATTTGGTGGGAGTTTTCTGCCATTTTATGGGGTTTTCCTTTAATTTTGTGGGATATTGAGGAGATTTTGTGGGATGTTTCAGGAATTTGGTGACATTTTATAAGAATTTAGTGGAATTTTTGTGGAATTTTGTAAGATTCTGAGGAGACTTGAAGAATTTTGTGGGATCTTCTCCAATTGTGTGGAAATTTGTGGAGATTTTGTGGGATGTTTCAGGAATTTGGTAGAGTTTTGAGAATTTTTAGGGAATTTGGTGGGAGTTTTCTGCCATTTTATGGGATTTTTGCATCTATTTTGTGGGCTGTTTCTGGAATTACGTGGGGGTTTTGTGGAATTTTGAGGGATATTGAAGAGACAAGAAGAATTTTGAAGGATATTTCTGGAATTTTGAGGAAATTGGAGGAAATTTTTTGGGATGTTTCTGGAATTTGGTAACATTTTAAAGAATTTTGTAGAATTTCGGTGGAATTTTTTTTAGAATTTTGAGGGATTCTGAGGAGACCTGAAGAATTTTGTGGGATTTTTCTTAGATTGTGTGGAAATTTGTGGAGATTTTGTGGGATGTTTCAGGAATTTGGTAGAGTTTTGAGAAGTTTTAGGGAATTTGGTGGGAGTTTTCTGCCATTTTGTGGGATTGTTCCTTAAATTTTGTGGGCTGTTTCTGGAATTACGTGGGGGTTTTGTGGAATTTTGAGAGATATTGAGGAGACAAGAAGAATTTTGAGTCAATTATCTTAGATTGTGTGGAACTTGGTAAAGATTTTGTGGGATATTTCAAATATTTGATATGGTTTTGAGAAGATGTAAGGATTTTTTTGTGACTTTTCTGCAATTTTGTGGGATTTGGCTGCAATTTTGTGGGATTTTTTCTGAATGTTGTGGGATTTTTATGGAATGTTGTGGGATATTGAGGAGACTTGAAGAATTTTGAAAGATATTTCTGGAATTTTGTGGAAATTGGAGGAGATTTTGTGGGGTGTTTCTGGAATTTGGTGACATTTTTAAGAATTTTGTGGAATTTTTGTGGAATTTTGTGGAATTATGAGGAGACTTGAAGAAATTTTTTGGATTTTTCTTAGATTTTGTGGAAATTTGTGGAGATTTTGTGGGATGTTTCTGGAATCTGGTAGGGTTTTGAGAAGGTGTAGGGAATTTGGTGGGAGTTTTCTGCCATTTTATGGGGTTTTCCTTTAATTTTGTGGGATATTGAGGAGATTTTGTTGGATGTTTCAGGAATTTGGTGACATTTTTAAGAATTTAGTGGAATTTTTGTGGAATTTTGTAAGATTCTTAGAAGACTTGAAGAATTTTGTGGGATCTTCTCAGATTGTGTGGAAATTTGTGGAGATTTTGTGGGATTGTTCCTAGAATTTGTTCGTGTATAGAGACGATTTAGGGAATTTTGTGGAAGTTTATTGCCCTTTTGTTGGATTGTTCCTTAAATTTTGTGGGATATTTCTGGAATTACATGGGGGTTTTGTGGAATTTTGAGGGATATTGATGAGACTTGAAGAATTTTGAAGGATATTTCTGGAATTGTGTGGAAATTGGAGGTGATTTTTTGGGATGTTTCTGGAATTTGGTGACATTTTTAAGAATTTTGTGGCATTTTTGTGGAATTTTGTGGGATTCTGAGGAGACTTGAAGAATTTTGTGGATTTTTCTTAGATTGTGTGGAAATTTGTGGAGATTTTGTGGGATGTTTCAGGAATTTGGTAGAGTTTTGAGAAGTTTTAGGGAATTTGGTGGGTGTTTTCTGCCATTTTGTGGGATTGTTCCTTAAATTTTGTGGGCTGTTTCTGGAATTACGTGTGGGTTTTGTGGAATTTTGAGGGATATTGAGGAGACAAGAAAAATTTTGAGTCAATTATCTTAGATTGTGTGGAACTTGGTAAAGATTTTGTGGGATATTTCAAATATTTGATATGGTTTTAGAAGATGTAAGGATTTTTTTGTGACTTTTCTGCAATTTTGTGGGATTTGGCTGCAATTTTGTGGGATTTTTTCTGAATGTTGTGGGATTTTTCTGGAATGTTGTGGGATATTGATGAGACTTGAAGAATTTTGAAGGATATTTCTGGAATTGTGTGGAAATTGGTGGAGATTTTATGGGATGTTTCTGGAATTTGGTGACAAGTTTAAGAATTTTGTGGAATTTTTGTGGAATTTTGTGGGGTATTGAGGAGAGTTGAAGAATTTTGCGGGATTTTTCTTAGATTGTGTGGAAATTTGTGGAGATTTTGTGGGATGTTTCTGGAATCTGGTAGGATTTGAGAAGGTGTAGGGAATTTGGTGGGAGTTTTCTGCCATTTTATGGGGTTTTCCTTTAATTTTGTGGGATATTGAGGAGATTTTCTGGGATGTTTCAGGAATTTGGTGACATTTTATAAGAATTTAGTGGAATTTTTGTGAAATTTTGTAAGATTCTGAGGAGACTTGAAGAATTTTGTGGGATCTTCTCAGATTGTGTGGAAATTTGTGGAGATTTTGTGGGATGTTTCAGGAATTTGGTAGAGTTTTGAGAAGTTTTAGGGAATTTGGTGGGAGTTTTCTGCCATTTTGTGGGATTGTTCCTTAAATTTTGTGGGCTGTTTCTGGAATTACGTGGGGGTTTTGTGGAATTTTGAGGGATATTGAGGAGACAAGAAGAATTTTGAAGGATATTTCTGGAATTTTAAGGAAATTGGAGGAAATTTTTTGGGATGTTTCTGGAATTTGGTAACATTTTAAAGAATTTTGTAGAATTTTGGTGGAATTTTTTTTAGAATTTTGAGGGATTCTGAGGAGACCTGAAGAATTTTGTGGGATTTTTCTTAGATTGTGTGGAAATTTGTGGATATTTTGTGGGATGTTTCAGGAATTTGGTAGAGTTTTGAGAAGTTTTAGGGAATTTGGTGGGAGTTTTCTGCCATTTTGTGGGATTGTTCCTTAAATTTTGTGGGCTGTTTCTGGAATTACGTGGGGGTTTTGTGGAATTTTGAGAGATATTGAGGAGACAAGAAGAATTTTGAGTCAATTATCTTAGATTGTGTGGAACTTGGTAAAGATTTTGTGGGATATTTCAAATATTTGATATGGTTTTGAGAAGATGTAAGGATTTTTTTGTGACTTTTCTGCAATTTTGTGGGATTTGGCTGCAATTTTGTGGGATTTTTTCTGAATGTTGTGGGATTTTTCTGGAATGTTGTGGGATATTGATGAGACTTGAAGAATTTTGAAGGATATTTCTGGAATTTTGTGGAAATTGGAGGAGATTTTGTGGGATGTTTCTGGAATTTGGTGACATTTTTAAGAATTTTGTGGAATTTTTGTGGAATTTTGTGGAATTATGAGGAGACTTGAAGAAATTTTTTTGATTTTTCTTAGATTGTGTGGAAATTTGTGGAGATTTTGTGGGATGTTTCTGGAATCTGGTAGGGTTTTGAGAAGTTTTAGGGAATTTGGTGGGAGTTTTCTTCCATTTTATGGGATTGTTCCTTAAATTTTGTGGGATATTTCTGGAATTACATGGGGGTTTTGTGGAATTTTGAGGGATATTGATGAGACTTGAAGAATTTTGAAGGATATTTGTGGAATTTTGTGGGAATTGGAGGTGATTTTTTGGGATGTTTCTGGAATTTGGTGACATTTTTAAGAATTTTGTGGAATTTTTTTAGAATTTTGTAGCATTCTGAGGAGACCTGAAGAATTTTGTGGAATTTTCTTAGATTGTGTGGAAATTAATGGAGATTTTGTGGGATGTTTCTGGAATCTGGTAGGGTTTTGAGAAGGTGTAGGGAATTTGGTGGGAGTTTTCTGCCATTTTATGGGGTTTTCCTTTAATTTTGTGGGATATTGAGGAGATTTTGTGGGATGTTTCAGGAATTTGGTGACATTTTTAAGAATTTAGTGGAATTTTTGTGGAATTTTGTAAGATTCTGAGGAGACTTGAAGAATTTTGTGGGATCTTCTCAGATTGTGTGGAAATTTGAGGAGATTTTGTGGGATTGTTCCTTGAATTTGTTCGTGTATAGAGACGATTTAGGGAATTTTGTGGAAGTTTATTGCCATTTTGTTGGATTGTTCCTTAAATTTTGTGGTATATTTCTGGAATTACGTGGGGGTTTTGTGGAATTTTGAGGGATATTGAAGAGACAAGAAGAATTTTGAAGGATATTTCTGGAATTGTGTGGAAATTGGAGGTGATTTTTTGGGATGTTTCTGGAATTTGGTGACATTTTTAAGAATTTTGTGGCATTTTTGTGGAATTTTGTGGGATTCTGAGGAGACTTGAAGAATTTTGTGGATTTTTCTTAGATTGTGTGGAAATTTGTGGAGATTTTGTGGGATGTTTCAGGAATTTGGTAGAGTTTTGAGAAGGTGTAGGGAATTTGGTGGGAGTTTTCTGCCATTTTATGGGGTTTTCCTTTAATTTTGAAGGATATTGAGGAGATTTTGTTTGATGTTTCTTTAATTTGGTGACATTTTTAAGAATTTTGTGGAATTTTGGTGGAATTTTGTAAGATTCTGAGGAGACTTGAAGAATTTTGTGGGATCTTCTCAGATTGTGTGGAAATTTGTGGAGATTTTGTGGGATGTTTCAGGAATTTGGTAGAGTTTTGAGAAGTTTTAGGGAATTTTGTGGGAGTTTTCTGCCATTTTATGGGATTTTTGCATCTATTTTGTGGGCTGTTTCTGGAATTACGTGGGGGTTTTGTGGAATTTTGAGGGATATTGAGGAGACAAGAAGAATTTTGAGTCAATTATCTTAGATTCTGTGGAACTTGGTAAAGATTTTGTGGGATATTTCAAATATTTGATATGGTTTTGAGAAGATGTAAGGATTTTTTTGTGACTTTTCTGCAATTTTGTGGGATTTGGCTGCAATTTTGTGGGATTTTTTCTGAATGTTGTGGGATTTTTCTGGAATGTTGTGGGATATTGATGAGACTTGAAGAATTTTGAAGGATATTTCTGGAATTGTGTGGAAATTGGAGGAGATTTTGTGGGATGTTTCTGGAATTTGGTGACATTTTTAAGAATTTAGTGGAATTTTTGTGGAATTTTGTGGAATTATGAGGAGACTTGAAGAAATTTTTTGGATTTTTCTTAGATTGTGTGGAAATTTGTGGAGATTTTGTGGGATTGTTCCTAGAATTTGTTCGTGTATAGAGACAATTTAGGGAATTTTGTGGAAGTTTATTGCCCTTTTGTTGGATTGTTCCTTAAATTTTGTGGGATATTTCTGGAATTACATGGGGGTTTTGTGGAATTTTGAGGGATATTGATGAGACTTGAAGAATTTTGAAGGATATTTCTGGAATTGTGTGGAAATTGGAGGTGATTTTTTGGGATGTTTCTGGAATTTGGTGACATTTTTAAGAATTTTGTGGCATTTTTGTGGAATTTTGTGGGATTCTGAGGAGACTTGAAGAATTTTGTGGATTTTTCTTAGATTGTGTGGAAATTTGTGGAGATTTTGTGGGATGTTTCTGGAATCTGGTAGGGTTTTGAGAAGGTGTAGGGAATTTGGTGGGAGTTTTCTGCCATTTTGTGGGATTGTTCCTTAAATTTTGTGGGCTGTTTCTGGAATTACGTGTGGGTTTTGTGGAATTTTGAGGGATATTGAGGAGACAAGAAAAATTTTGAGTCAATTATCTTAGATTGTGTGGAACTTGGTAAAGATTTTGTGGGATATTTCAAATATTTGATATGGTTTTGAGAAGATGTAAGGATTTTTTTGTGACTTTTCTGCAATTTTGTGGGATTTGGCTGCAATTTTGTGGGATTTTTTCTGAATGTTGTGGGATTTTTCTGGAATGTTGTGGGATATTGATGAGACTTGAAGAATTTTGAAGGATATTTCTGGAATTGTGTGGAAATTGGTGGAGATTTTATGGGATGTTTCTGGAATTTGGTGACAAGTTTAAGAATTTTGTGGAATTTTTGTGGAATTTTGTGGGGTATTGAGGAGAGTTGAAGAATTTTGCGGGATTTTTCTTAGATTGTGTGGAAATTTGTGGAGATTTTGTGGGATGTTTCTGGAATCTGGTAGGATTTGAGAAGGTGTAGGGAATTTGGTGGGAGTTTTCTGCCATTTTATGGGGTTTTCCTTTAATTTTGTGGGATATTGAGGAGATTTTGTGGGATGTTTCAGGAATTTGGTGACATTTTATAAGAATTTAGTGGAATTTTTGTGGAATTTTGTAAGATTCTGAGGAGACTTGAAGAATTTTGTGGGATCTTCTCCAATTGTGTGGAAATTTGTGGAGATTTTGTGGGATGTTTCAGGAATTTGGTAGAGTTTTGAGAATTTTTAGGGAATTTGGTGGGAGTTTTCTGCTATTTTATGGGATTTTTGCATCTATTTTGTGGGCTGTTTCTGGAATTACGTGGGGGTTTTGTGGAATTTTGAGGGATATTGAAGAGACAAGAAGAATTTTGAAGGATATTTCTGGAATTTTGAGGAAATTGGAGGAAATTTTTTGGGATGTTTCTGGAATTTGGTAACATTTTAAAGAATTTTGTAGAATTTCGGTGGAATTTTTTTTAGAATTTTGAGGGATTCTGAGGAGACCTGAAGAATTTTGTGGGATTTTTCTTAGATTGTGTGGAAATTTGTGGAGATTTTGTGGGATGTTTCAGGAATTTGGTAGAGTTTTGAGAAGTTTTAGGGAATTTGGTGGGAGTTTTCTGCCATTTTGTGGGATTGTTCCTTAAATTTTGTGGGCTGTTTCTGGAATTACGTGGGGGTTTTGTGGAATTTTGAGAGATATTGAGGAGACAAGAAGAATTTTGAGTCAATTATCTTAGATTGTGTGGAACTTGGTAAAGATTTTGTGGGATATTTCAAATATTTGATATGGTTTTGAGAAGATGTAAGGATTTTTTTGTGACTTTTCTGCAATTTTGTGGGATTTGGCTGCAATTTTGTGGGATTTTTTCTGAATGTTGTGGGATTTTTATGGAATGTTGTGGGATATTGAGGAGACTTGAAGAATTTTGAAAGATATTTCTGGAATTTTGTGGAAATTGGAGGAGATTTTGTGGGGTGTTTCTGGAATTTGGTGACATTTTTAAGAATTTTGTGGAATTTTTGTGGAATTTTGTGGAATGATGAGGAGACTTGAAGAAATTTTTTGGATTTTTCTTAGATTTTGTGGAAATTTGTGGAGATTTTGTGGGATGTTTCTGGAATCTGGTAGGGTTTTGAGAAGGTGTAGGGAATTTGGTGGGAGTTTTCTGCCATTTTATGGGATTGTTCCTTAAATTTTGTGGGATATTTCTGGAATTACATGGGGGTTTTGTGGAATTTTGAGGGATATTGATGAGACTTGAAGAATTTTGAAGGATATTTGTGGAATTTTGTGGGAATTGGAGGTGATTTTTTGGGATGTTTCTGGAATTTGGTGACATTTTTAAGAATTTTGTGGAATTTTTTTAGAATTTTGTGGGATTCTGAGGAGACTTGAAGAATTTTGTGGATTTTTCTTAGATTGTGTGGAAATTTGTGGAGATTTTGTGGGATGTTTCTGGAATCTGGTAGGGTTTTGAGAAGGTGTAGGGAATTTGGTGGGAGTTTTCTGCCATTTTATGGGGTTTTCCTTTAATTTTGTGGGATATTGAGGAGTTTTTGTGGGATGTTTCAGGAATTTGGTGACATTTTTAAGAATTTAGTGGAATTTTTGTGGAATTTTGTAAGATTCTGAGGAGACTTGAAGAATTTTGTGGGATCTTCTCAGAATGTGTGGAAATTTGAGGAGATTTTGTGGGATTGTTCCTTGAATTTGTTCGTGTATAGAGACGATTTAGGGAATTTTGTGGAAGTTTATTGCCCTTTTGTTGGATTGTTCCTTAAATTTTGTGGGATATTTCTGGAATTACATGGGGGTTTTGTGGAATTTTGAGGGATATTGATGAGACTTGAAGAATTTTGAAGGATATTTCTGGAATTGTGTGGAAATTGGAGGTGATTTTTTGGGATGTTTCTGGAATTTGGTGACATTTTTAAGAATTTTGTGGCATTTTTGTGGAATTTTGTGGGATTCTGAGGAGACTTGAAGAATTTTGTGGATTTTTCTTAGATTGTGTGGAAATTTGTGGAGATTTTGTGGGATGTTTCAGGAATTTGGTAGAGTTTTGAGAAGTTTTAGGGAATTTGGTGGGTGTTTTCTGCCATTTTGTGGGATTGTTCCTTAAATTTTGTGGGCTGTTTCTGGAATTACGTGTGGGTTTTGTGGAATTTTGAGGGATATTGAGGAGACAAGAAAAATTTTGAGTCAATTATCTTAGATTGTGTGGAACTTGGTAAAGATTTTGTGGGATATTTCAAATATTTGATATGGTTTTGAGAAGATGTAAGGATTTTTTTGTGACTTTTCTGCAATTTTGTGGGATTTGGCTGCAATTTTGTGGGATTTTTTCTGAATGTTGTGGGATTTTTCTGGAATGTTGTGGGATATTGATGAGACTTGAAGAATTTTGAAGGATATTTCTGGAATTTTGTGGAAATTGGAGGAGATTTTGTGGGATGTTTCTGGAATTTGGTGACATTTTTAAGAATTTTGTGGAATTTTTGTGGAATTTTGTGGAATTATGAGGAGACTTGAAGAAATTTTTTTGATTTTTCTTAGATTGTGTGGAAATTTGTGGAGATTTTGTGGGATGTTTCTGGAATCTGGTAGGGTTTTGAGAAGTTTTAGGGAATTTGGTGGGAGTTTTCTTCCATTTTATGGGATTGTTCCTTAAATTTTGTGGGATATTTCTGGAGTTACATGGGGGTTTTGTGGAATTTTGAGGGATATTAATGAGACTTGAAGAATTTTGAAGGATATTTGTGGAATTTTGTGGGAATTGGAGGTGATTTTTTGGGATGTTTCTGGAATTTGGTGACATTTTTAAGAATTTTGTGGAATTTTTTTAGAATTTTGTGGGATTCTGAGGAGACTTGAAGAATTTTGTGGATTTTTCTTAGATTGTGTGGAAATTTGTGGAGATTTTGTGGGATGTTTCTGGAATCTGGTAGGGTTTTGAGAAGGTGTAGGGAATTTGGTGGGAGTTTTCTGCCATTTTATGGGGTTTTCCTTTAATTTTGTGGGATATTGAGGAGATTTTGTTGGATGTTTCAGGAATTTGGTGACATTTTTAAGAATTTAGTGGAATTTTTGTGGAATTTTGTAAGATTCTTAGAAGACTTGAAGAATTTTGTGGGATCTTCTCAGATTGTGTGGAAATTTGTGGAGATTTTGTGGGATTGTTCCTAGAATTTGTTCGTGTATAGAGACGATTTAGGGAATTTTGTGGAAGTTTATTGCCCTTTTGTTGGATTGTTCCTTAAATTTTGTGGGATATTTCTGGAATTACATGGGGGTTTTGTGGAATTTTGAGGGATATTGATGAGACTTGAAGAATTTTGAAGGATATTTCTGGAATTGTGTGGAAATTGGAGGTGATTTTTTGGGATGTTTCTGGAATTTGTTGACATTTTTAAGAATTTTGTGGCATTTTTGTGGAATTTTGTGGGATTCTGAGGAGACTTGAAGAATTTTGTGGATTTTTCTTAGATTGTGTGGAAATTTGTGGAGATTTTGTGGGATGTTTCAGGAATTTGGTAGAGTTTTGAGAAGTTTTAGGGAATTTGGTGGGTGTTTTCTGCCATTTTGTGGGATTGTTCCTTAAATTTTGTGGGCTGTTTCTGGAATTACGTGTGGGTTTTGTGGAATTTTGAGGGATATTGAGGAGACAAGAAAAATTTTGAGTCAATTATCTTAGATTGTGTGGAACTTGGTAAAGATTTTGTGGGATATTTCAAATATTTGATATGGTTTTAGAAGATGTAAGGATTTTTTTGTGACTTTTCTGCAATTTTGTGGGATTTGGCTGCAATTTTGTGGGATTTTTTCTGAATGTTGTGGGATTTTTCTGGAATGTTGTGGGATATTGATGAGACTTGAAGAATTTTGAAGGATATTTCTGGAATTGTGTGGAAATTGGTGGAGATTTTATGGGATGTTTCTGGAATTTGGTGACAAGTTTAAGAATTTTGTGGAATTTTTGTGGAATTTTGTGGGGTATTGAGGAGAGTTGAAGAATTTTGCGGGATTTTTCTTAGATTGTGTGGAAATTTGTGGAGATTTTGTGGGATGTTTCTGGAATCTGGTAGGATTTGAGAAGGTGTAGGGAATTTGGTGGGAGTTTTCTGCCATTTTATGGGGTTTTCCTTTAATTTTGTGGGATATTGAGGAGATTTTCTGGGATGTTTCAGGAATTTGGTGACATTTTATAAGAATTTAGTGGAATTTTTGTGAAATTTTGTAAGATTCTGAGGAGACTTGAAGAATTTTGTGGGATCTTCTCAGATTGTGTGGAAATTTGTGGAGATTTTGTGGGATGTTTCAGGAATTTGGTAGAGTTTTGAGAAGTTTTAGGGAATTTGGTGGGAGTTTTCTGCCATTTTGTGGGATTGTTCCTTAAATTTTGTGGGCTGTTTCTGGAATTACGTGGGGGTTTTGTGGAATTTTGAGGGATATTGAGGAGACAAGAAGAATTTTGAAGGATATTTCTGGAATTTTGAGGAAATTGGAGGAAATTTTTTGGGATGTTTCTGGAATTTGGTAACATTTTAAAGAATTTTGTAGAATTTTGGTGGAATTTTTTTTAGAATTTTGAGGGATTCTGAGGAGACCTGAAGAATTTTGTGGGATTTTTCTTAGATTGTGTGGAAATTTGTGGATATTTTGTGGGATGTTTCAGGAATTTGGTAGAGTTTTGAGAAGTTTTAGGGAATTTGGTGGGAGTTTTCTGCCATTTTGTGGGATTGTTCCTTAAATTTTGTGGGCTGTTTCTGGAATTACGTGGGGGTTTTGTGGAATTTTGAGAGATATTGAGGAGAGAAGAAGAATTTTGAGTCAATTATCTTAGATTGTGTGGAACTTGGTAAAGATTTTGTGGGATATTTCAAATATTTGATATGGTTTTGAGAAGATGTAAGGATTTTTTTGTGACTTTTCTGCAATTTTGTGGGATTTGGCTGCAATTTTGTGGGATTTTTTCTGAATGTTGTGGGATTTTTCTGGAATGTTGTGGGATATTGATGAGACTTGAAGAATTTTGAAGGATATTTCTGGAATTTTGTGGAAATTGGAGGAGATTTTGTGGGATGTTTCTGGAATTTGGTGACATTTTTAAGAATTTTGTGGAATTTTTGTGGAATTTTGTGGAATTATGAGGAGACTTGAAGAAATTTTTTTGATTTTTCTTAGATTGTGTGGAAATTTGTGGAGATTTTGTGGGATGTTTCTGGAATCTGGTAGGGTTTTGAGAAGTTTTAGGGAATTTGGTGGGAGTTTTCTTCCATTTTATGGGATTGTTCCTTAAATTTTGTGGGATATTTCTGGAATTACATGGGGGTTTTGTGGAATTTTGAGGGATATTGATGAGACTTGAAGAATTTTGAAGGATATTTGTGGAATTTTGTGGGAATTGGAGGTGATTTTTTGGGATGTTTCTGGAATTTGGTGACATTTTTAAGAATTTTGTGGAATTTTTTTAGAATTTTGTAGCATTCTGAGGAGACCTGAAGAATTTTGTGGAATTTTCTTAGATTGTGTGGAAATTAATGGAGATTTTGTGGGATGTTTCTGGAATCTGGTAGGGTTTTGAGAAGGTGTAGGGAATTTGGTGGGAGTTTTCTGCCATTTTGTGGGATTGTTCCTTAAATTTTGTGGGATATTTCTGGAGTTACATGGGGGTTTTGTGGAATTTTGAGGGATATTAATGAGACTTGAAGAATTTTGAAGGATATTTGTGGAATTTTGTGGGAATTGGAGGTGATTTTTTGGGATGTTTCTGGAATTTGGTGACATTTTTAAGAATTTTGTGGAATTTTTGTGGAATTTTGTGGAATGATGAGGAGACTTGAAGAAATTTTTTGGATTTTTCTTAGATTTTGTGGAAATTTGTGGAGATTTTGTGGGATGTTTCTGGAATCTGGTAGGGTTTTGAGAAGGTGTAGGGAATTTGGTGGGAGTTTTCTGCCATTTTATGGGATTGTTCCTTAAATTTTGTGGGATATTTCTGGAATTACATGGGGGTTTTGTGGAATTTTGAGGGATATTGATGAGACTTGAAGAATTTTGAAGGATATTTGTGGAATTTTGTGGGAATTGGAGGTGATTTTTTGGGATGTTTCTGGAATTTGGTGACATTTTTAAGAATTTTGTGGAATTTTTTTAGAATTTTGTGGGATTCTGAGGAGACTTGAAGAATTTTGTGGATTTTTCTTAGATTGTGTGGAAATTTGTGGAGATTTTGTGGGATGTTTCTGGAATCTGGTAGGGTTTTGAGAAGGTGTAGGGAATTTGGTGGGAGTTTTCTGCCATTTTATGGGGTTTTCCTTTAATTTTGTGGGATATTGAGGAGATTTTGTTGGATGTTTCAGGAATTTGGTGACATTTTTAAGAATTTAGTGGAATTTTTGTGGAATTTTGTAAGATTCTTAGAAGACTTGAAGAATTTTGTGGGATCTTCTCAGATTGTGTGGAAATTTGTGGAGATTTTGTGGGATTGTTCCTAGAATTTGTTCGTGTATAGAGACGATTTAGGGAATTTTGTGGAAGTTTATTGCCCTTTTGTTGGATTGTTCCTTAAATTTTGTGGGATATTTCTGGAATTACATGGGGGTTTTGTGGAATTTTGAGAGATATTGAGGAGACAAGAAGAATTTTGAGTCAATTATCTTAGATTGTGTGGAACTTGGTAAAGATTTTGTGGGATATTTCAAATATTTGATATGGTTTTGAGAAGATGTAAGGATTTTTTTGTGACTTTTCTGCAATTTTGTGGGATTTGGCTGCAATTTTGTGGGATTTTTTCTGAATGTTGTGGGATTTTTATGGAATGTTGTGGGATATTGAGGAGACTTGAAGAATTTTGAAAGATATTTCTGGAATTTTGTGGAAATTGGAGGAGATTTTGTGGGGTGTTTCTGGAATTTGGTGACATTTTTAAGAATTTTGTGGAATTTTTGTGGAATTTTGTGGAATGATGAGGAGACTTGAAGAAATTTTTTGGATTTTTCTTAGATTTTGTGGAAATTTGTGGAGATTTTGTGGGATGTTTCTGGAATCTGGTAGGGTTTTGAGAAGGTGTAGGGAATTTGGTGGGAGTTTTCTGCCATTTTATGGGATTGTTCCTTAAATTTTGTGGGATATTTCTGGAATTACATGGGGGTTTTGTGGAATTTTGAGGGATATTGATGAGACTTGAAGAATTTTGAAGGATATTTGTGGAATTTTGTGGGAATTGGAGGTGATTTTTTGGGATGTTTCTGGAATTTGGTGACATTTTTAAGAATTTTGTGGAATTTTTTTAGAATTTTGTGGGATTCTGAGGAGACTTGAAGAATTTTGTGGATTTTTCTTAGATTGTGTGGAAATTTGTGGAGATTTTGTGGGATGTTTCTGGAATCTGGTAGGGTTTTGAGAAGGTGTAGGGAATTTGGTGGGAGTTTTCTGCCATTTTATGGGGTTTTCCTTTAATTTTGTGGGATATTGAGGAGATTTTGTTGGATGTTTCAGGAATTTGGTGACATTTTTAAGAATTTAGTGGAATTTTTGTGGAATTTTGTAAGATTCTTAGAAGACTTGAAGAATTTTGTGGGATCTTCTCAGATTGTGTGGAAATTTGTGGAGATTTTGTGGGATTGTTCCTAGAATTTGTTCGTGTATAGAGACGATTTAGGGAATTTTGTGGAAGTTTATTGCCCTTTTGTTGGATTGTTCCTTAAATTTTGTGGGATATTTCTGGAATTACATGGGGGTTTTGTGGAATTTTGAGGGATATTGATGAGACTTGAAGAATTTTGAAGGATATTTCTGGAATTGTGTGGAAATTGGAGGTGATTTTTTGGGATGTTTCTGGAATTTGGTGACATTTTTAAGAATTTTGTGGCATTTTTGTGGAATTTTGTGGGATTCTGAGGAGACTTGAAGAATTTTGTGGATTTTTCTTAGATTGTGTGGAAATTTGTGGAGATTTTGTGGGATGTTTCAGGAATTTGGTAGAGTTTTGAGAAGTTTTAGGGAATTTGGTGGGTGTTTTCTGCCATTTTGTGGGATTGTTCCTTAAATTTTGTGGGCTGTTTCTGGAATTACGTGTGGGTTTTGTGGAATTTTGAGGGATATTGAGGAGACAAGAAAAATTTTGAGTCAATTATCTTAGATTGTGTGGAACTTGGTAAAGATTTTGTGGGATATTTCAAATATTTGATATGGTTTTAGAAGATGTAAGGATTTTTTTGTGACTTTTCTGCAATTTTGTGGGATTTGGCTGCAATTTTGTGGGATTTTTTCTGAATGTTGTGGGATTTTTCTGGAATGTTGTGGGATATTGATGAGACTTGAAGAATTTTGAAGGATATTTCTGGAATTGTGTGGAAATTGGTGGAGATTTTATGGGATGTTTCTGGAATTTGGTGACAAGTTTAAGAATTTTGTGGAATTTTTGTGGAATTTTGTGGGGTATTGAGGAGAGTTGAAGAATTTTGCGGGATTTTTCTTAGATTGTGTGGAAATTTGTGGAGATTTTGTGGGATGTTTCTGGAATCTGGTAGGATTTGAGAAGGTGTAGGGAATTTGGTGGGAGTTTTCTGCCATTTTATGGGGTTTTCCTTTAATTTTGTGGGATATTGAGGAGATTTTCTGGGATGTTTCAGGAATTTGGTGACATTTTATAAGAATTTAGTGGAATTTTTGTGAAATTTTGTAAGATTCTGAGGAGACTTGAAGAATTTTGTGGGATCTTCTCAGATTGTGTGGAAATTTGTGGAGATTTTGTGGGATGTTTCAGGAATTTGGTAGAGTTTTGAGAAGTTTTAGGGAATTTGGTGGGAGTTTTCTGCCATTTTGTGGGATTGTTCCTTAAATTTTGTGGGCTGTTTCTGGAATTACGTGGGGGTTTTGTGGAATTTTGAGGGATATTGAGGAGACAAGAAGAATTTTGAAGGATATTTCTGGAATTTTGAGGAAATTGGAGGAAATTTTTTGGGATGTTTCTGGAATTTGGTAACATTTTAAAGAATTTTGTAGAATTTTGGTGGAATTTTTTTTAGAATTTTGAGGGATTCTGAGGAGACCTGAAGAATTTTGTGGGATTTTTCTTAGATTGTGTGGAAATTTGTGGATATTTTGTGGGATGTTTCAGGAATTTGGTAGAGTTTTGAGAAGTTTTAGGGAATTTGGTGGGAGTTTTCTGCCATTTTGTGGGATTGTTCCTTAAATTTTGTGGGCTGTTTCTGGAATTACGTGGGGGTTTTGTGGAATTTTGAGAGATATTGAGGAGACAAGAAGAATTTTGAGTCAATTATCTTAGATTGTGTGGAACTTGGTAAAGATTTTGTGGGATATTTCAAATATTTGATATGGTTTTGAGAAGATGTAAGGATTTTTTTGTGACTTTTCTGCAATTTTGTGGGATTTGGCTGCAATTTTGTGGGATTTTTTCTGAATGTTGTGGGATTTTTCTGGAATGTTGTGGGATATTGATGAGACTTGAAGAATTTTGAAGGATATTTCTGGAATTTTGTGGAAATTGGAGGAGATTTTGTGGGATGTTTCTGGAATTTGGTGACATTTTTAAGAATTTTGTGGAATTTTTGTGGAATTTTGTGGAATTATGAGGAGACTTGAAGAAATTTTTTTGATTTTTCTTAGATTGTGTGGAAATTTGTGGAGATTTTGTGGGATGTTTCTGGAATCTGGTAGGGTTTTGAGAAGTTTTAGGGAATTTGGTGGGAGTTTTCTTCCATTTTATGGGATTGTTCCTTAAATTTTGTGGGATATTTCTGGAATTACATGGGGGTTTTGTGGAATTTTGAGGGATATTGATGAGACTTGAAGAATTTTGAAGGATATTTGTGGAATTTTGTGGGAATTGGAGGTGATTTTTTGGGATGTTTCTGGAATTTGGTGACATTTTTAAGAATTTTGTGGAATTTTTTTAGAATTTTGTAGCATTCTGAGGAGACCTGAAGAATTTTGTGGAATTTTCTTAGATTGTGTGGAAATTAATGGAGATTTTGTGGGATGTTTCTGGAATCTGGTAGGGTTTTGAGAAGGTGTAGGGAATTTGGTGGGAGTTTTCTGCCATTTTGTGGGATTGTTCCTTAAATTTTGTGGGATATTTCTGGAGTTACATGGGGGTTTTGTGGAATTTTGAGGGATATTAATGAGACTTGAAGAATTTTGAAGGATATTTGTGGAATTTTGTGGGAATTGGAGGTGATTTTTTGGGATGTTTCTGGAATTTGGTGACATTTTTAAGAATTTTGTGGAATTTTTTTAGAATTTTGTGGGATTCTGAGGAGACTTGAAGAATTTTGTGGATTTTTCTTAGATTGTGTGGAAATTTGTGGAGATTTTGTGGGATGTTTCTGGAATCTGGTAGGGTTTTGAGAAGGTGTAGGGAATTTGGTGGGAGTTTTCTGCCATTTTATGGGGTTTTCCTTTAATTTTGTCGGATATTGAGGAGATTTCGTGGGATGTTTCAGGAATTTGGTGACATTTTTAAGAATTTAGTGGAATTTTTGTGGAATTTTGTAAGATTCTTAGGAGACTTGAAGAATTTTGTGGGATCTTCTCAGGTTGTGTGGAAATTTGAGGAGATTTTGTGGGATTGTTCCTTGAATTTGTTCGTGTATAGAGACGATTTAGGGAATTTTGTGGAAGTTTATTGCCATTTTGTTGGATTGTTCCTTAAATTTTGTGGGATATTTCTGGAATTACATGGGGGTTTTGTGGAATTTTGAGGGATATTGAGGAGACTTGAAGAATTTTGAAGGATATTTGTGGAATTTTGTGGGAATTGGAGGTGATTTTTTGGGATGTTTCTGGAATTTGGTGACATTTTTAAGAATTTTGTGGAATTTTTGTGGAATTTTGTGGGATTCTGAGGAGACTTGAAGAATTTTGTGGATTTTTCTTAGATTGTGTGGAAATTTCTGGAGATTTTGTGGGATGTTTCTGGAATCTGGTAGGGTTTTGAGAAGGTGTAGGGAATTTGGTGGGAGTTTTCTGGCATTTTATGGGGTTTTCCTTTAATTTTGTGGGATATTGAGGAGATTTTGTGGGATGTTTCTTTAATTTGGTGACATTTTTAAGAATTTTGTGGAATTTTTGTGGAATTTTGTGGGGTATTGAGGAGAGTTGAAGAATTTTGTGGGATTTTTCTTAGATTGTGTGGAAATTTGTGGAGATTTCGTGAGATGATTCGGGAATTTGGTAGAGTTTTGAGAAGTTTTAGGGAATTTTATGGGAGTTTTCTGCCATTTTATGGGATTTTTGCATCTATTTTGTGGGCTGTTTCTGGAATTACGTGTGGGTTTTGTGGAATTTTGAGGGATATTGAGGAGACTTGAAGAATTTTGAAAGATATTTCTGGAATTTTGAGGAAATTGGAGGTGATTTTTTGGGATGTTTCTGGAATTTGGTGACATTTTTAAGAATTTTGTGGAATTTTTGTGGAATTTTGTGGGATTCTGAGGAGACTTGAAGAATTTTGTGGATTTTTCTTAGATTGTGTGGAAATTTCTGGAGATTTTGTGGGATGTTTCTGGAATCTGGTAGGGTTTTGAGAAGGTGTAGGGAATTTGGTGGGAGTTTTCTGCCATTTTATGGAGTTTTCCTTTAATTTTGTGGGATATTGAGGAGATTTTGTGGGATGTTTCTTTAATTTGGTGACATTTTTAAGAATTTAGTGGAATTTTTGTGGAATTTTGTAAGATTCTGAGGAGACTTGAAGAATTTTGTGGGATCTTCTCAGATTGTGTGGAAATTTGTGGAGATTTTGTGGGATGTTTCAGGAATTTGGTAGAGTTTTGAGAAGTTTTAGGGAATTTGGTGGGAGTTTTCTGCCATTTTATGGGATTTTTGCATCTATTTTGTGGGCTGTTTCTGGAATTACGTGGGGGTTTTGTGGAATTTTGAGGGATATTGAGGAGACAAGAAGAATTTTGAGTCAATTATCTTAGATTCTGTGGAACTTGGTAAAGATTTTGTGGGATATTTCAAATATTTGATATGGTTTTGAGAAGATTTAAGGATTTTTTTGTGACTTTTCTGCAATTTTGTGGGATTTGGCTGCAATTTTGTGGGATTTTTTCTGAATGTTGTGGGATTTTTCTGGAATGTTGTGGGATATTGATGAGACTTGAAGAATTTTGAAGGATATTTCTGGAATTGTGTGGAAATTGGAGGAGATTTTGTGGGATGTTTCTGGAATTTGGTAGAGTTTTGAGAAGTTTTAGGGAATTTTGTGGGAGTTTTCTGCCATTTTGTGGCATTTTTCTGCAATTTTGTGGGATTTTTTCGGAATGTTGTGGGATATTGATGAGGCGTGAAGAATTTGGAAGGATATTTCTGAAATTGTGTGGATATTGGGGGAGATTTGTTGCCGCCTGTTAGTTTACTTTCAAGTATGTTTGTTCACCTTCTTTGAGTTTAGAGTTGGTTTGTCCCAGTTTCTCCCCACTATCCCGATATAGTTGTTCCCAGTTGCCTGTCATTGTAAACCTCTCCCCTCTTTCCAGATTGTTCCCCATCCATCACTTTGGTCCTACCCCCAAGCCCTATCAATCTATGTACACCACACCTTTTGTTCTGGTTCCTTCCCTGCTCATCATCCCTTACTCGATGCCCTATTGGTTGTATGGCTATCCTCCCTCCCCCAAGTCCTTACCATTGGATTTGTGTATTGTAACCCCTTCCCACAACACCTCCCCTGCTGCCATATTATTGGTTGTTGTATGAGCCGCCCACGGGCTTTAAAACCTGGCGCACAGAGGTGCCCAGGGTCTCGGCTCGGACTTTCTCCTCGAGATCCCAGCCCTGTCCCTCATCGCCTTCTCCCTGCGCCTGCTGGAATAAACTTGTTCCTGGGAAATTGGAGAACTCCGAGCACTCTCTCTCCCTTTACTGCACCTTGTGTCGCCCTGCACACTATAGAGCCCGAGCCCAAAGGAGCTCTAGAGGTTCCAGGTCGAGCCACACAGTGCTCACCTGGTTCCCCACTCCTGCCGCTGACGCTTGGCACGAGCTAGCTGGGGCGTGAAGGGCTGAGCGGGCAGCGACAGCTGGCGACCAACGTGGGGCCTCTTGCGAGGCGTGGAGACCCCCGGAGAGGTTGGTGGACCTATTTCACAAAGACCGTGAGCGGCAGCTGCTCTGGTAGTAGCAGACTCTTTTTTGCCGAGTTGCGCTCCCAGAGGTCAAGGCGGCAGCTGTCAGACGTGCAGACGGTCGCCTCGGGAGGTGTGGACGTCGCCTGCAACAACTGTCCGGACTTGGGTGAGTGGTCCCTGTGTGTGGGAAAAGGGGGCGCCCAGTGTGTGAAAACTCCCTTGGGGGGAGTGTGTGTGTAGCCCGGTCTGGACCCGTATTTTTATTTTAGTTGATTTGTTGTTTGGTTGCATGGGGCGGTGGGATTGCTGTGCCAGGGTTGACAAGATGGGAGCACGTCTTTCAGCACAGCAAAAGAGAGTTTTTTACCAAATTGTGGGTACCCTTGAGGGGTGGAATAAGAAGTTTTCTCGTGGGAGGGTAAAGAAGTTTGTGAGATGGCTGTTCCTGCATTTCCCAAATGTAACCCCAGACAAAGCAAATTCTGTAGAATTCTGGAATGCGGTTGGGTCCAAATTAACGGAAATAGTTAATGGAGGTGGTAATTCAGTGGAAAAATTTGTAACATTATTTATTTTACTTCGGTCTGCTGTAATAGAGGAAAAGAAAATGCAGAAGCAGCTGCCACACAATTCCTCAGTTTCCCCAGTTTCCCTATCCCCATGTTCCTCTCCCCCTGATCCCGAGTTGAGGGAGACCTGCAGAGCGACCTGCAGGGCAAGTTGTCCTGTTCAGGGATCCCCCAAGGGTAACAGGATCCCTGGCTCCCCATGTCTCTCCCAGAACCCTTGCCCTGGCAGCCCTGGCCAAGCTGCCAGGGTGTCTTCCCATTCCTCAGTTTCCCCAGTTATCAGACCTCAGTTAAACATTTCCCAGGTTACAAGTCCCCAGTTTTTACCCTCAGACCCCCATGCCTCAGTTTCCCCCAGTCTCCAAGGCTCCTCCATATTCCCTGATTCCTCTTCTAACCCCCGTGCCTCAGTTTCCCCCAGTTTCCAATGCTCCCCTATATTCCCTGACCCCACTCCTAACCCTCAAAATGGCCTCCAAAGGGCACAAGATGGCGGGGACCGCATGGTCGGACCCCCCCCTTGTGCTCCTTCTTCCAAGAACCCCTTTCTTCCCTCAATGACCAACCCCTTCCTCCCTAGCCCCTCCCTTCCATCCTACCCTGACTCCTCCCACTTCCCCTTGGGTGGTTCCTCCTCCTCGGGGGCGTGTCTCCAAAGTGTGACCTCCCAAAACCCCACCCCTTCCGGCCGCTGCTCCTCCCTTCAGCCCTCCTCCTCAGTCGGTCCTCCAGCCCCGCCTCTTCCGGCTTCCGGTTCCCACGCCCCTCCTTCCGGTTCCCACACCCCTCCTCCCGGTTCCCACGCCCCTCCTCCCAGTTCCCACGCCCCTCCTCCTGGTTCCCACGTCCCTCCTCCCAGCTCCCACACTGTCCCATCCGGTTCCCACGCTTCGGGGACAGGAAGTGACAGGCCTGAAGACCAGAACCCGGAACAGGTAGTGATTTCCTTTGCCGCACCGGTCAGTTTTAGGGGAAGGGGAGGGAGGTACCGAGAATGGGAACCCTTCTCCTTCCAGACAAAGAGGGAGCTGTGCAAAGCCCAGAAAGAGTTCGGCAGGAGAAGTGAATACTTCAAGGGTTTATTAAAAGCCACTTTCTCCGCGAACAAGATGGTCCCCCACGACTTAAAAGAGTTGTTTGCCTGCCTCCTTTCCCCAGCTGATTATAGGCTGTGGAAACAGAGGTGGAAGAAGTCGTTAGAGGCCATCCTTCCTGAGCTGTTGCGCAGCGAGGAGTCCGCGGTTGACGCGGATGAAAACCCCCTCTCGATAGATCACTTGTGCTGTGAAGGGAATTGGGGGAAGCCGGAAGAACAGGCAAGGGTTTTACCACAGTCTGTCTTAGCTAAGATCACGGAGGCCGCAGAGAAGGTATTTAACATCCTGCTAGGGGGGGAACCCCTGACCAACTTCTCAAATATTAAACAGTTCCCCGATGAGCCATTTACCGTGTTTATTAACCGTTTACAGGAGCAAATAGAAAGACAAGTTGATAAACCTGAGCTACAAGAGCAGCTTGTCTTAGAAATGGCTAAGGCAAACTGTAATGACATCTGCAAACAGGTTATATTTAGTTTGCCCATGTATCCACCGCCAACCTTGGACGTCCTCATTGATGCATGTGAGAAGAAAGTTCCGTTAGTGGGGGCGTCCAGGGTACCACCACCACCACAGGCGGCCAGGAGAACACCAACAGTGGCAGTGACCCAACACCCGTCGGGCCAGTTCATCCTTCCACCAGCAAGAAATACTCAGTATTACCGATGTGGACAACTGGGTCACATGGCGAGGGACTGTCCCACCGCCCACCCACGCCAGGGGCTCGTGGGAAATGGATCTGCGGAGAGGGTACTGGAGGGAACAGCTAATAAAAAACAAAAAAACTGAGAGCGCGGCGCGAACCTGCCCCGCGCGATGCAAAAAATGGGGCAGGTATCGTGGAGGTGGGGGGAAAGAAACATCGGACGTGGCAAATTTACCGGACGCAACACCTTATCACCGTCAAAGACATCCTCTTCCGGTCCCAGCACTGGACGGTGGTAGCTGTGGACCCACTGGAGGAGAACCAGCCAGGGAATGGACGTGACTGTAAGTTCATCGCCATCGGGGACACTAGACACACACCCCCAGAGATTGAGATCTCCCCGATCACCTTCCCGGGTGGTCCGGAAGATCTCATCCTCTTAGCGCGCTGCATTCACCCACCATATTTTCTCCCAAAAGGGCAAATCATAGCTCAGTACATCCCTGTCCCAGAGGGAGTCCCGGTAGACGACCACGCACCAGGCGTCTACTGGGCAGAGGTGGTGGGTGAAAATAAACCCATCATCGACTGCAGCATCAAGCAGGGTGCGGAATCTGTCAACTTGAGGGGTCTGCTTGATACAGGGGCAGATGTGACAATCATCCCCCAAAGGAGATGGCCGTCACATTGGGAGTTGCAACCCGTGGCGGGGAAGGTTCAGGGTATAGGGGGTACTCAATTGGTGCAGGTATCTAAGAGCGTAGTACAAATTAAGAGACCGGATGGGCAATTGGCAAATTTACGCCCATTTGTTGCGGATTTTCAGGTTCCCTTGTGGGGGAGGGACCTTATGTCACAATGGGGGGTAAAGATTGAAATCCCGAAAACCCCTCGGGATTTTTAATAGCGGCCACTGTAGAGCGCCCCTTCCAGAAGCTCGATTGGACCACTGATGAAGCAATCTGGATTGATCAGTGGCTGCTTCGAAAAGACAAATTAAGGGCGCTCAACGAGCTCATGGAGGAGCAGTTGTATAAGGGTAACATAGTAGAAACTACCAGCCCTTGGAATTCCCCGGTGTTTGTTATCCGAAAGCCGGGGAAAGACAAGTGGCGACTCCTCCACAACCTTCGTGCCATCAACAAAATCATTGTTGACATGGGGCCCCTTCAACCAGGGATGCCTACCCCGACTATGCTCCCCCAAAATTGGAATCTGGCCATAATCGACATCAAGGACTGTTTCTTTCAAATTCCCCTACATCCTGACGACGCCCCACGGTTTGCCTTCTCGGTGCCAACCCTCAACCGAGAAGCCCCAATGAGGAGGTTCCACTGGCGGGTTTTGCCACAAGGCATGAAGAATTCACCCACCATCTGCCAGTGGTATGTCTCCTCGTTGCTGTCTCCTGTGCGCAAAGAGATGGGGGAGGTCATCATCCATCACTACATGGATGATGTCCTAGTGTGCGCCCCCCATGACGATCTACTTACCCAATCACTTGACCGAGTGGTTAAGGTTTTAACATCTGCAGGCTTTCAACTCCAGGAGGATAAAGTTCAATGGATGCCACCCTGGAAGTATCTGGGTCTGCGGATTGCTGAGAGGACTGTTGTGCCTCAAAAATTGGCAATAAACAGCAATCCGAAAACCTTAGCGGACCTTCACTCGCTGTGTGGGACCTTAAACTGGGTCAGGCCTTGGCTGGGCCTTTCCACGGAAGACCTAGCCCCCCTCTTCACACTTTTGAAGGGGGAGAAAGAGCTGAGTTCTCCCAGGACTCTGACCCCAGAGGCGAGGAAAGCCCTAGAGAAAGTGGAGGATGCGCTTGTCGAAAGGCAAGCACATCGGTACGAACCGACCCTGCCTTTTGAATTCATCATACTCGGGAGAATGCCACACCTCAGTGGGCTGATTTTTCAGTGGGACCAGGGCTCTAAGGATCCCCTCTTAATCATAGAGTGGGTTTTCTTGAGCCATCAAAGGTCCAAAAGTATCACCCGGCCACAGGAGCTGATGGCTCAGCTCATCGGGAGAGCTCGAGCTCGGCTTCGGGAGATGGCTGGATGTGATTTTGCATGCGTTCGAGTACCAGTCAGCTTGTCTCGGGACAAAGCGTCTCCAGATAGGCTGACAAAAGAAATGTTTAATCAACTACTTCGGGAGAATGAGACCCTCCAGATTGCTTTAGATAGTTTTGAAGGCCAAGTTTCGGTCCATGCCCCTGCCCACAAATTTTTCAATTCTAAATTTGAACCGATTCCAAAAGAAATGCGGAGCAGAAAGCCCCTCAAAGCTTTGACTGTGTTCACAGACGCATCCGGGGCATCTCACAAGTCTGTAGTGACTTGGCGAGATCCCGAAACTCAGCAGTGGGAAGCAGATATTCAATATGTGGAAGGGTCTCCACAAGTTGCTGAGTTGGATGCAGTCGTCAGAGCCTTTGAGAGGTTTCCTGAACCTTTCAATTTAATCACTGATTCGGCCTATGTTGCAGGGGTAGTTGCCAGAGCAGAGCACGCTGCTCTGAAGGAGGTCTCAAACCCGAAATTGTTTGAGTTGCTTTCTAAGCTAATACATGCTGTTTCCCACAGAAAGCAACCATTTTTTGTAATGCATGTAAGGTCACATACGGATCTCCCTGGCCCGGTAGCCGAGGGAAACCAGGTAGCTGATTCCCTCGCTGCCCCTGTTTC
Source organism: Cyanistes caeruleus (assembly GCF_971803275.1). Taxonomy (NCBI): domain Eukaryota; kingdom Metazoa; phylum Chordata; class Aves; order Passeriformes; family Paridae; genus Cyanistes; species Cyanistes caeruleus. The sequence continues at coordinate 3,231,323 of NC_141731.1, read as the reverse complement.
CATGGCTCAGCTCCCAGATCTGTTCCAACAAGCTAAGCTGAGCCATCAGATGTTCCATCAAAATGTGCCTGGTCTGGTCCGCCAATTCCACCTGCGGCGAGATCAGGCTAGAGCAATTGTGGCCACATGCTCGCACTGCCAATCCACCGCAATGCCCTCCTTGGGATCGGGGGTCAACCCTCGAGGTCTGGGGAGCTGCGAAGTGTGGCAGATGGATGTAACACACGTCCCTGAGTTTGGCAGGTTTCGGTTCGTACACCTTTCCATCGATACCTTCTCAGGTGCTGTCTTTGCTTCTGCCCACACAGGAGAGAAAGCCGAGCATGTCTGTAAGCACCTAATGCAGGCTTTTTCTGTACTGGGGGTCCCCAAAGAAATAAAAACAGACAATGGCCCAGCATACACCTCCAGGAAACTGGAGGAATTCCTGCAGGAGTGGGGAGTGGAACATAAGAGAGGCATCCCACACTCCCCCACCGGCCAAGCGATCGTTGAGGGAGCCCATCAGTCGCTCAAGCGTGTCCATTCTCATCAAAGGGAGACTGTGAAGGGCTGCACGCCACAAGAGCGGTTGTGCAAAGCCCTTTACACGCTAAACTTTCTCAATTGTTCCGAACAGGACCCTAACCCTCCAGTGGCCCGGCATTTCAAGACCAACAAGAACTACCAGTTGCAGCAGCGCCCTCCAGTGCTGGTCCGGGACCCTGAGACCCAGAAGATCTTGGGTCCTTTCGATCTGGTGACCTGGGGGCGGGGGTACGCTTGCATATCCTCGCCCCAGGGACTAAGGTGGATCCCACAAAGATGGGTGAAACCTTATGTCCCCAGACATCCAAGCAGGCCACCAGATAGGGTCGAGGATGTCAATGACGTCGTGTCCGGATGAGCCATCCCCCATCCCGAGGAGGAGGAGGAAACAACCCAAGCCCCTTTTTGTTATGTCAACCTACCTTTCTTTTCAGTTAAAGTTATGTTTTTTGTATGTTTTGTTTTCAGAAAGAGCCATTGGAAAGATGACCACCCCGATCGTTGCACCAACCACTGCACTCCTGATGATGCTGGTGACCCAGATCAACATGTGGATCGTGCCCCAACCCAAACAAAATGTTTGGGTCATGTTGGCAAAGTCCCTCCAACGGGATGAGCTATGCCTATCCACAGGAGCAGCAGGAAATCCGATGACCACTTGCCTGGTGGGGATCCCGTTAAAGCCTAATGAATACCCGGATTCCCTGTTGAGTTTGTTCAGCGAAGCTAATAAAGGGAGGCCAGCTCAGCGAGTGGCCCGCTCTGCACTCACCTACAAGATTAAGAGGCCTGTCCAGAACCCTCTCCTACTATGGAGAGACTGGCTGGTCTTCTTGGAAAGGGCAACCGCTGAGCCCCAAGAATTTGATTTGTTAAACTCCTCCCCCGCACCCTATTGTATCCATTTCCGTTACTACCCCTCAGATCCTACTCCTTATTCTAATTTAATGCAGGACAACAAACAGTTTCAAGCAGCCTTCTGGTGCAAGAACATCGCCCATGTTAAGATGCCCTCAACCCTCAGTTCCTACCCTCTTAAGTTGCCTAAGGGCATATTTTTAGTTTGTGGGGACCGAGCGTGGGCTGGCATCCCCTCTCGCCTTCTCGGAGGGCCGTGCACTTTAGGCCGGTTGTCTTTGTTTGCGCCCAATACATCTCAAATTGAAAATTGGGAACGAAAGAATAATTCGGTCATTAAGAAGCGCAGTCTCGAAGATCTTGACCCTGATTGCGACTCTGAAATTTTTCATTGGAATAAACCAAAACGGGTTGCTGTGTCAGTATTTCTGCCATGGTTGGCTGCGGCACAAGCCCTTGGAGAATTAGGCCAATTAGAGTGTTGGGTGGTCAAGCAAGCCAATTTAACGTCAACCGCGCTGAGCGACCTCCTCGAAGACGAGGAGATAACCAGGCGAGCAACGCTACAAAATCGCGCTGCTATTGATTTCCTACTGCTCCTCCATAATCATGATTGTAAAGAATTTGAGGGACTTTGCTGCATGAATCTGACCACCAGGAGCACAGACATCAAGAAAACCATCACAGAAATGAAGGGCATGATCCACCAAATACGCCAAGAGACTAATGACTGGTTTTTTCGGGATGGGGGGTCTCCGGATGGCTCTCATCCATTTTAAAGACTGCTTTATGGATTGTTTTCGTGTTTTCATCGTTTTAATAGCGTTTGCAGTTTTAAGAAGATGTTTAGTTCAATCAGTTTTACATCTTGTATCCCCCTCCCCTCAAGTCAATTTTGTTAGCGCTCCTTCTCCTCCCTCTTCACCTCCTCCTTCTCCCGTACCCCAAGACTGGTTTGTTGAACCCTCTGCACCTCCTGCCGATGCAACCTCCTCTTTCTAAAAAAGAAAGGGGGAGATGTTGCCGCCTGTTAGTTTACCTTCATTAAGTATGTTTGTTCACCTTCGTTGAGTTTAGAGTTGGTTTGCCCCAGTTACTCCCCACTATCCCGATATGGTTTGTTCCCAGTTGCCTGTCATTGTAAACCTCTCCCCTCTTTCCAGATTGTTCCCCATCCATCACTTTGGTCCTACCCCCAAGCCCTATCAGTCTATGTACACCACACCTTTTGTTCTGGTTCCTTCCCTGCTCATCACCCCTTACTCGATGCCCTATTGGTTGTATAGCTATCCTCCCTCCCCTAAGTCCCTACCATTGGATTTGAGTATTGTAACCCCTTCCCACAACACCTCCCCTGCTGCCATATTATTGGCTGTTGTATGAGCCGCCCACGGGCTTTAAAACCTGGCACACAGAGGTGCCCAGGGTCTCGGCTCGGACTTTCTCCTCGAGATCCCAGCCCTGTCCCTCATCGCCTTCTCCCTGCGCCTGCTGGAATAAACTTGTTCCTGGGAAATTGGAGGACTCCGAGCACTCTCTCTCCCTTTACTACACCTCGTGTCGCCCTGCATACTATAGAGCCCGAGCCCAAAGGAGCTCTAGAGGTTCCAGGTCGAGCCACACAGTGCTCACCTGGTTCCCCAGTCCTGCCGCTGACGCTTGGCACAAGCTAGCCGGGGCGTGAAGGGCCGAGCAGGCAGCGACACAGCAATCCTGAGATATTCAGAATTCATGCTTTTACGTCTGAGCCTGATTCCCAGCAGGCTGGGGCTGGGTGGAGCAGGGTATGCTGAGGGGACCATGACTCCAGTGCTGTTTGGGAATTCCTGTTCAACCCTGCCAGCCTGGCCTGAAGCTGCACACCCCAGTCTTCACATGCTGAAATGAATCAAAATTGTTTAGTCTGCTTGAGTAACCAGCATTCCTGGGGTCAAATAAAAATTCTCTGTGAAGCTGATGGAGCAGTTCAGCCCTAATTGAACAGCTTGCTACAGGTTTCCACAGCTCACTTTTTTGTGCAACATCAGCTTTTGAAAAGTCAGAAAGAGAAAAGAAATAAAAAGATAATAACTAGATGAATAAAAAATCAGCACACTGAAATAACACAATTTTATTCCTGAAAAGTTTATTAAGGATCTGCTGGAGCTTCAGCTGTTTTTCTAGTTAGTCCTACAGAGGATGTGTCCAGTCCTTAACTACGTTAATCTCCTGAAAGAGTGACACAGGGTTTTTCCTGTTTTTAGGACCTGGAAGACTTTGAGGTTTATAAATATATGGGGGAGTAATTGCAAGGCACTGTACTGTATTTATATTGGTCTTTTAATAAGTCATAAAATTACAGATGGACCATGATAGGAAAATAACTTGCTGCAGGAAAAATTCCTCAGGATACCTGGTTATTCCCAGTATCTACTGCTGTCATTTAGCAGGGGAAGACGGACAACAAGCCATGTCTGAATAACAACATGCTAATGTGCTCTCTTCCTGAGTCTGCTCTGAAAAGATCTGTGATTGATAAAGATGAAGGAATTTGAAGAGTTATTTTGGTTATTTCAGAGAAAGTTTAAAATGGAGAAAGGATTGGGGTGACTAAGAGGCTGTCATTAGCTATCACTTTCAGTGCTGTGTATTGTAGCAAAAATGCTAAATGTGCCCTTTTGGTGTTCTGCTGGTGTTTAGATTTTCTGAGTCCCTCAGCTGTGAGTTGGGTTTCCATGCTGGTGGAACTGTCCTGCCTGTTGCTTGCTGGGTGCACTGGAACAAAGAGCTGAGCAGTTTATGAGAATTACCAGAAACGAGTTTGTGTGGCTCAGAGTGAAAGAGAGGAAATTCATGTTTAATGTAGAAAATCTTCCCTGTGAGGGTGGTGAGGTCCTGGCACAGGTTGCCCAGAGAAGCATAGTAAATAAAGTTTCAGAATCCTTCATTTCTGCCCCATTCTTTTTCCATAAGTTCCGGTTTGGTTTTCAGAGTGCCACCTTCTCAGCTGGTTGCCATTTGTGTCCTCCTATCTCTCCTGCCTTCCTTTGTCTGCTCTTTTTCCCTCCCAGTGTCCCTCTTTTCCTGTGGCAGTTCCCAGCCAAAGACCCTCTCCTGATTTTTGTTTTTCCCCAATCCAGGAGGTAAAGCAGCCCTGGATGAAGTTATGGAGGCTGGCAGTGGAATGTCATTGTAAGATCTTGCTCCACTTGGGTCTCTGCCCTTTGAGAACTTTGCCTTGAAGGGCAGGAACATCTTTTCCTTGCTGGAAGCTGGAATGCCAGCCCATTGCAGTGTGTGCCATGGACCCCAGAGGGCAATTCCCGAGGCTGCCAGGGTGCTGCTCCTGCTGTGCCTCCCAAGGGAGCTGGGCAGGGTCCAGCAGCTGGGTGGGCTCCCAGAGCAGACAGCAAAGGTTGCTTTGCTGCACATTCTCCAGCTGGAAGCGGAGGGAAGAAGGGAAGGGAGTCCTGACAGAATCCTGGAGTGTTCATGACTGGAAGGGACCCTACCCATGGTTCCACCCAGGGTTAGGATGCCATGAAGGAGAGGTGTCTCTGCCCCAGTGAAGGTGCAAATGAGACCATAGGAGGACAACAAGCAGATTTTATTGAACGTGGGTTTTATTGAGAAAGAAATGGGTGCCAGGGACATAGAAATAGGGAGGAGGTCTCAGAGGCAGAGAGTGCTCAGAAGACGATCAGGTGGAAGTAGGTGCTTTTTATAGTCCTTCCCTGCATTCTGGGATCCTAGATGTGTATTTTAATTTGATGATCTTCTTCTTCTTCTTCCTATTCACTATTTCTTCATCTAAATCGTCTTCTTCTTTCCCTTCTTCTTCTTCTTCTTCTTTCCCTTCTTAATTGCTACTACTATTTTTTCTTCTTCGTCTTACTCTTATTCTTCTTATTCCTAATTTTTATTCCTATTTACTACTACTATTTCTTCTTCATCCTATTCTTCTTATTCTAATTAATCTTATTCACTTGTTATGCTTACTGTAATTCCTATTCTTCTTATATTAATGACTATCTTCTTATTCCTATTCATCTTCTTATTCCTATTCCTATTCTTATTCCTAACTACTACTATTTCCTAAGCTCAACGTTGATTTTTTTGGAAGAATGGTACGAGTCAGAGTTCTGCAGTCACGTCAGTGGAGCAGCACCTCTGGTCTGTGCCCATTCTTCATGGATATAATCCCAAAGGACTGGCGTGGGATCCTTTCATGAGAGGAAATGTCCCGTGATGCCACCAGGGGAAGTTCAGACTCAATATCAGAAGCAGTTTTTCTCTGACAGAGGCGTGAGGCATTAGAAGAAGTTGCCCGGGGAGGTGGTGGAGTGGCTGTCTCTGGAGTGTCGAAGAGTTGTGGCCCTTGGGGATGTGGTTTTGCGGTGATGGCGGTGCTGCCAGGAGGCCAGTGGCACTGGGTGACTGTCGGGGTCTCTTCCCACCTTGATGACTCTGGGATTCACTGCTGAGCGCCCTGGCACCAATGTGCCCCATGGCTGCTGTTTGGGGTTGGCCACAGCGGTGACTCTGGGTGTTGGGGAGATGCCCCTGGCACAGTCCACAGTAGCCATGGCAGCTGAGGCTGCAGGGCCATGTCCAGGGCAAGGTGTGGCTCCCTGGGGCCCTGGGCCAGCTGCCATCTGTAAGCCTGGCAGCGGCGCTACTCCTGTGGCTGTGGTGCCCAGCAGGGCCAGCGGAACAGCGCCCACAGCGCCCGCCGTGCCCGCCTGAGGAAGCCGGGCCGTTTGCTGGAGGGAGACGGCTGCTGCCTGAGGGCCTCGGGGACCTCGAGGCTGTGCAGGGCAGGCCCCAGGCTCTGAGGCCCTGCCTCAGGCCCCTGCTGGGCCATGGAGGCTTGGCCGTGCAGGGAGGAAAGTGAGGCACGGAGTGACTCCGGTGCCTGGACCTCAAGCCAGGCCTCCCGAGGGACAGGCACTGGCAGCCCGTCTGCCGCAAGAGCTGCCAGGCTTTGGGCCCTGCTTTCTGCTTCACACAGCTCGAGGACGCTGACTTTGTCCAAGCTGTCCTCCTCCTGTGGCAGGGGGGTGATCCCAAAGCTGAGGATGCTCACATATTCATAGCTGTCCTGTGTGCTGCTGTTGTCTTCCTCGGTGGAATTGTCTAGGCTGCTGGAGTCCCCGTCCAGGAAGTCTCCATGGCCCAGTTCGCTGCACTCTTCCGAGTCGTACCAGTCCTGGCAGCTGCTGACCTCTTCCTGGGACAGCTCTGGCTCTGCTTGGCACTCCTGGGAAGACCCACTCTGGGTGTATTGTTCCCAGTCTTCATCATACTCAGCTGGGGTCCCCTCCTCACTCCCTTCCTCTGCTAGGAGTGACCTCCCCTCAGCGACAGCCTGCTGCTCACTGGGGCTCTGGGCTCCCGGCAGGCTGGGGGAGCAGCAGGTGCTGTGAGGGGCAGGGCCTGAGCTCTGTACCCCTGCTGATGGCATCTCCTCACTGGGGGCAGGAGAATGTGTCTGGTTCTCCTGGCTGTTCGCACTTCCTTCCCCTTGCTGGGACAGCTTTAGGTCACTCACCTCCTTCTCCCCTTGGGGCAGCTCCTTGACTGTCACCCTTTGTTGCCACTGGTAGAGGTGTTGCTGTGCCACATCTCCCCAGGGCACTCTCACAGCCACCTTCCCCTGGTGCAACTCTTGGTGACTCCCTGCTCCGTAGAGGCGAGGCTCTTGGGCCCGAAGGTCTCCCCACTGGGAAGGCTCGTCATCCACGTCAGGGTTCTTCTCTTCCGTGATGACCAATCCTCTATCAGTGAACAAGAGAGATTGAGAGAAGTAACTGTATGTGTTAACTTTGTGAGGTGTTTTTTTGTTGTTTTTTTTCTGCAAGAGCATGTGGAGAATGTGAAGAAAGATAACAGCAGCAGAGAGCAGCAGCAGGGCGGGCAGTCCACCCCCGGCTCCCTCTCTAAGAAAGAGCACCAGGATAGTACCCAGTTTGTTAAAAAGTCATGGTTCATGGGTTTTTAAAAATGTTTTTATATACCCTTTTAGAGTTAATTTTGTGTTTTAAGTAATAATGAATTTATGCAGTTGCAGTTTTTTAGAGTTTTACTGGAGAAATTATTGTGTTTCTTTGAAAGTTTAAAAAGGCCCCTTTTCAAAAAAAAAAGGTGTTTAAGGTGAATATTAGCAGAAGTTACCTTGCAATAATTAGTTTTAAAACCTAAGGTTAAAATATGGTATGATTTACAGCTTCTAAGAAAACCTTACAATTAATGTTATCTACAAAAGAGATTTGTGGTTTAAAAAAAAAATAATTAGTTAAGAGAACTTTACTGTACAAGACAAAGTTAAGTTAAAGTATATATTACCCATTTGCTTGTTTTTCCCACAATTTTAATAAGGTAATTTCAATGTGAGTCCTTTTGTTATATAAAACACATATAACTGCATATATACCAATTTGGATTTTGGATTTTAGTTTAGGAATTAGACTTAATGTTTATGAAAAGTGCTACAAAAGCTGAATGGCAACTTGCCAAATCCTGTGTTGTTGTGGTTTTTCTCTAGAAAAACTGCACTTTAAAATCCTAACCAATTTAAGCAAGGCAAATTCCTGTTATGAATAAGTATTTTTAGTACCATTTGCAGTTATTGTGAGTTATTCTCAAAGCTAGATGACATAGTATTGTGATGGATTTGTTATGTTTTTATAATCTTTATAGTGAATCTATGTTACTGTTATATTGTGTTTAAAAGGTATATATCAAACCTTTAGTTGCCTCTTTGTAGTAACAGAATAAGATTAAGTTATGTTTTTATTTAATATAAATTAAGTGTTAATAGAATTAAGAATAGTCAAGTTTTATTATATTTAGGCTTGAATGTTTTTAAGTTAAGTTTTATAACTTAGATATTCTTTTAAGGTTAAGTTTGTTACTTCCTTTTGTCATAAATCATTATTGTTAGGTTTAAATATTGTTTAATTTAAATTCTTTATATTTTATTGGAGACACTTGTCTAAACTGCAAAGTATAGTTATTTTCCTAGAGAGATGAAGATAGCCACAACTGAAACAGCTGTGAGAGAACACTGATGAACACCTGCTTGTGGATAGAAGGGAATGCAGTCTGTGACACCCTTGACTTCATCAGGAGTTCTGTTGGTTGTTGCAATCTCTGCAGTTTTTGTTTGTTATAGCTTTCTTATTTTTCAGTGTTTCCAGAATTTTAAGAAGATGTACCATTGCTGAGGATCAGCTGCCATGGGAGAGGCTTCAGATTAAACCAACTGCTGCATGGTTTAATTGGTCTGGTACCTGAGGCTTCTGATCATTTGCTTTGTACAAATGCATTTTAACAGTTTGCTGTGCTGTAAGCATCTCCTAGCTGCTGCTATTGAGAACCTTGTTTTAGAAATGAGTTAAGAGGCATCTTTCCAGTTTAAAGCCAGGCCCTGGCCAAGCCTTGACTTTACCTGGATGGAATATTTGCCAGCAGATCCAGATGTTTTCTGTCCCAAATCAGTATTTGAGTCACTTTTTGACTCAGCAATTTGACCCTATTAATATGACAGCTGGATCAATTTTGAAGTGAGCTTGAAGAATCATTTCCAGAGGTGGTGATCCAATCCTTCACTGATGATTTTTTGTTTCTGTTTGCTTGCTAACTATGGGATGCTGGTGCAGTGTTTTAGTAATTAATAGTAGTTTTATATTACATATCTTATTAATAATGTTTATGATTTATTGATTTTTAACTGCTATAGGTTCTTACTGATTGTTTATGGTTTTGTGTTAATGTTGATGTTTATAACAGAAGTACATCTCATTTTATTTTTTTTTAAAAAAAAAACGGGGGAAATTGATGCTCTAAAAGCATTTGATTAGTGTAATTTATTAACTTCAAGGGGAGAAGTGTCTGTGTTTTGTTGGTAGGTTCAAAAAGGTCACCTGTCCCTCTGACCAGACTGTGTGCCTCTGAACACACGAGATCCAGTGAACAGAGAAGTCACCACACAGCCTTGGTACTCCAGACATGGATCAGAAGTGGAGCTGTCAGGACACAGTTGTGTCTGAACACTATACAGACAGTTTACCAACAGAAATTTTATGTTGTTATTATGATGTTGTGTCTCTACCAATTTTTCAGTTATCCTTTGTTTTAAGATTTAGAAGGATGTGAAGAACAACCTGAACATCAAAGCCCTCAGTCACCGATCAGCTGCCAGCTGACATCAAGGGAGCAGTGAACGTTCCAAGACTGAATCTTGTTAAATCATAGTCTGTTTGTGAAGGAAATTCTGTAGAAGGTCTAAGAAAAGTGTAGAGACTCCATCTAACTGTATATAAAGCAAATTGTAGTTGTGTGTTTACCCTTTCAGCAAATTGCTTCCACACTTAGACTACATATATACCAGAGCACCTGTGTTAAAAGTAGTTAGATAATAGTTTAAGATAAAGAGTTTAGCCTGTGTAGTAATTGTTATATTAGTATAAAGTATAAGCATTTCCCCCTTCAAGAGGTAGTGTAAGCATCTTTGAAAGTTCATTTAACGTTAAAGTTTAGCTGTGAGTTTGCAAGTATGGTGTCATTTACATGGAACAGACTGCTTATGGTAATTGTGTTGTGTATAGTCCCGACCAACTGTCTGCTAACTAACATCCAAAAGCTACAGAACATATGGGTCACTCTGGCACACTGAACTGGCCAAAGGTCAATGTGTTTGAGCCTAGCCACACCTGGAGATCCTTTTCACACCTGTCTCATAGGAGTCCCTGAATAGGATCCTCCAGCATTTAAAGGTTTAATTAGTAATGAGACTCGACTGAATGGGTTGGCAATGTTGCAAGAGTGCAATTGCACTGTTGGCTTCACATTAAGACAACTTGAAGCCTGCAGGCAAGCAAAAATTACCAAAGTTCTCAATGTTACTATGCAGCCCTCAGAAGAATTAGATTTGTTAGGTTCCACCAATACCTCAGGTGGATGGATAATGTTTGAACCCCCAACAGAAGCCATTCTAACAAAGTAATGCAGCACTGGGCTGCAGACAACCCTATAGCTGATCTCGTTACTACACAGAGTAAAGCCTTTATTAGTGGTGCAATCTCACAGAACAATTACCAAAGCGATTAATTAGTTCCATATTCCTAATCTGTGGAGATAGAGCATGGAATGAGATTCCTGCTAATCCACATAGAAAACCCTGTTATTTTGGGAAACTTACTTTGTTTCCATCCAAGCTTACACCAATTGCTGAATGTAGTTGATAAAATAAAAAACATCAGTCAGTCAAAGTGAAGCCTGAATGAATTAAAGCTTAGCAACTCTAAAAAGGCTCGCTTGTTAGACTAAGAAAGAATTGAATTTAACATCCACAATGTTAAGTGAGCTTCAGCCGATGTGAGTAGTGTACGTCATGCAGTATTACAAAATCGAGCCGCAATTGACTTTTTGCTCTTAGCACAAGGACATGGTTGTGAGGAGTTTGAAGGCATGTGCTGTCTGAATCTTACTGATCATTCAGCTTCCATCCATGAGCAACTACAACAGCTACAGGATGGGTTACATGCCCTGAAAGAAGATAGTGACCCCACTGGAAGTTGGTTCTCCAGCTGGGGCATCACCGGATGGTTGAGGTCTCTTGTGCTAGAAGGGGGACGGACTTTATTTATAATGTTAATGGGGATGAAAGTCTAAGTTGTGTGTTATCTTGTCTTCATAAGAGTATAGAATGAGTCACATCCAAAGCCTGGTTTGTGCAAAAAGAGAAAGGGGGAATGGTTGCTATATTTTATATATTAGTAAAGGCCTGTCTGCACAAACCAGTCTTTGAAATAAGTCGTGATATTAAAGGCTAAAGTCCTTGAAACCTTCCTGCAGAAGAGAGAGTAAAGCAAAACAATATCTTTGTGTGTAGGAGAAAAAATGTAAACCTGTGTGTGTTAGACAATAGTAACTTGCTCTGCCCGCGGGCCCTGTAGAACCCTATAAAAGGTGTGCTAAAGATAGAAATAAACGGCATTCACATTTACTTCTGTGAAGAGCGGTGAGTTGCTGGCGGTCCTCCAATAAAGTTCTACAAATGAAACATAACAAATGTCATTGGGGTGCAGAGGCATTGGTGAAATTGATGAAACAAAAATTAATCTCGGTACGGATGCTAACAATGGCAAAATCAGTAATGTCAAAATGTGAAATCTGCTTAAAAAACAACTCAGTGGCTAGACACAGACATAGCTAGGGAAGATTAGGGTAGGAACAGAATCAGGGTGACACTTGGCAAGAAGCCTCTAGTAGAGTGAAATTTGGGTGGACCCTAGAGTCTTTACTTGGCCCTATAGCAAACTATCAGAATAAAGAAATGTTGTACAAACTTACAGGTCCGGCAGATAAATTAGCAAGAGTGACCAGAGAAAGATTTAAAGAACTAAACGTACAATTACAATTTACTACTCCTGAAAGAGCATGGAGTGTGTGAGTTTTTTAAAGGGATGGATTGATCATTGCTGCATCCACACCGCAAATGTAATTGCACATGTAGAATATGACATCAATCAATTGCAACAAATAGAGCACGAAGCATAGGAAGAGCAAAAGGATTTGTCTCCAAGGTGGTTAGGCAAAATCTTCAAAGGTTTAGGGTGGAATGTGAGTTCATGGATTAAATCTATCATTGAGAGTGTGATCATCTTACTAACTGTATTCTTAGCAATTTGGTTAGTTGACAGCATCTTCAAGGGAGAAATACAGAAGAAAATGTCCTGGAACCAGAAAATAATAAAGGCACTGATGTGAGATCCTTACCCACCATCTTCTGGTTCTCCAGTTCGTGACAACATCCAGGACAATGCTTACATCAATAAAGGATTCGAAGAACATCAAGTATAAACTCAGAAACAAAGGATTGTATCAAGTGAAAACATTTGCACTTCTAGTGAAATAAAAATGCTTTCAAAGGGGGGAATAATAGTAAAAGGTCTTAAAATCTTAGAAAATTCAGGGACTTAGAAATAAAGTTAGGTTTGGCAAGCCTGGGAAAAGTAGGCTCTGGGAAATGTCAGGCCTTGTCCTTGCTAAAGATCAGGTGAAACTGCACCTGTGTTAGCAGTATATAATAAATGATACAATTGTTAGATGTGATTAGATATTATTATTGTTTAAAGAACATGAGGAACAATGTTAGGGGTCTGAGGGGGATCATGAGAAATCCATGCTTGGGTAACATCAATGTATACAATAGAATGATGTAAGTTTAATAATTAATATATAAGTTATATAACGATAGAGTAGAAAAACATGTTCAACTCAAAACCAAGTCGGGTCAGATTTGGGTATGTGTACCCCTGACACCCAGATCTCTTAATAAAGCACCTGCATATAATCATTCGTGATTGTGCTCCTGAACGCTAACAATTTCATCAGATTTTACTGGAATTTTGTGAGAAATTTGTGGAATTTTGTGTGATATTATGTAAAATTTTGTGAGATATTGAGGAGATTTAGGGAATTTTGTGGGAAATTTTCTGGAATTTTGAGAATTTTTCTAGAATTTTGTGGGATTCTGAGAAGACTTGAAGAGTTTTTTGGTATTTTTCTGGAATTTTGTGGAACACTGTGGAGATTTTGTGGATGTTTCTGGAATTTGGTAGGGTTTTGTGAAGATTTAGGGAATTTTGTGGGATTTTTCTGGAATTTGGTGGGATTTTTCTTGAATTTTGTGGGGCTTTTCAACAATTTTGTGATTTTTTTTTTTCTGGAATTCTGTGTAAATAGGAGGAGATTCTGTGGGATGTTTCTGGAAATTGGTATGGTTTTGATAAGATTGAGAGGTTTTTTTATTTTTCTGCAATTTTATGGGATTTTTCTGGAATTTTTTAGAAATTTATGAAGATACTTTGGGATGTTTCTGGAAATGTGTAGGGTTTTAAGAAGTTTTAGGAAATTTTGTGGGTGCTTTCTGCCATTTTGTGGGATTTTAAGGAGACTTGAAATATTTTGTGGGAGGTTTATAGAATTATTGGGATTTTTATGGAATGTTGTGGGGTTTTTGTGGAATTTTGTGGGATTTTGAGGAGACGAGGAATTTTGAGGGATTTTTCTTAGGCTTTGTGGAAATTGGAGCAGATTTTTTAGGATGTTTCTGGAATTCGGTAGGGTTTTGAGAGGTTTCAGGGATTTTTGTCGGATTTTTCTGGAATTTCATGTGATTTTTCTGAGCTTTTGTGGGATTTTGATAAAATTTAAATACTTTTGTGGGATTTTTTTGGAATTTTGTGGGATTTTTTTTGAATGTTGTAAAATTTTGTGGGATTTTGAGAAGTCTTGAAGAATTTTTGGGGGATTTTTCTGGAATATTGTGGGATTGTTCCTTAAATTTTGTGTGATGCTTCTGGAGTTTCGTGGGGGTTTTATGGAATTTTGAGGGATATTGAGGAGACATGAAGAATTTTCAGGCATCTTTCTTAGATTTTGTGGGAATTTGTGGAGATTTTGTGGGATGTTTCAAAAATTTGATTCAGTTTTGAGAAGATTTAAGGACTTATTTTATTTTTTTCTGCAATTTTGAGGGATTTATATGCTATTTTTTGGGATTTTTTTTTAATTTTGTGGGATTTTTCTGGAATGTTGTGGGATAATGAAGAGACTTGAAGAATTTTGAGGGATATTTCTGGAATTTTGTTGAAAGTGGAAGAGATCTGTGTGGATGTTTCTGGAATTTTGAGGAAATATTTTGGAATGTTGTGGAAATTTGAAGAGATTTTTTTTATGTTTCTGGAATTTGGTGGCATTTTGAAGAATTTTGTGGCACTTTTGTGGAATTTTTGTAGAATTTTGTGGGATTTTGAGAAGACTTGAACAATTTTGTGGGATTTTTCTTAGATTGTGTGGAAATTTGTGGAGATTTTGTGGGATATTTCCAGAATTTGGAGGGGGTATTGTAGAATTTTGAGGGATATTGAGGAAACATGTAGAATTCCACGGGATTTTTCTTAGATTTTGTGGAACTTTGTGGAGATTTTGTGGGATGTTTCATAAATTTGGTAGGGTTATGAGAAGATTTAAGGATTTTTTGGGGTTTTTGCTGCAATTTTGTAGGATTTTTCTGGAATTTTGTGATATATTGAGGAAACTTGATGAATTTTGAGGGATATTTCTAATATTTTCTGGAAATTAGTGGAGATTTTGTGAGATGTTTCTGGAATTTGGTGAAGGGAGAAAATTTAGGTAATTTTCTGGTATTTTTTTCAAATGTTGTCAAACTTCTCTTAAATTTTGTGGAATTTTCTCAAACTTTGAGGAATTTTTGTAGAATTTTGTGGAAATTGTGGAGATTTTGTGGGATGTTTCTGGAATTCAGTAAAGTTTTGAGAAGATTTAGGGAATTTTGTGGTATTTTTTTCTTTAATGTTGTGTGATTTTTTTTAAAATTTTGTGGGATATTGAAGAGATTTTTGTGGAAGATTCTTGAATTTTGTGAGATTTTTTTCGAATTTTGAAACATTTTGAAGACTCATGAAAAGTTTTTTTAGGCATTTTTCTTAGATTGTGTGGAAATTTGTGGAGAATTTTGTGGGATATATCTGGAATTTCGTGAGCCTGTGAGAAGATTTAAGGAATTTCTTGCTTTTTTTCTAGAATTTTGTGGGATATTTCAAGAATTTTTGGGATTTTTTTTTTGAATGTTTTGGGGTATTGTGGATCATTGTGGGATATTGAGGGGACTTGAAGAATTTTGAGGGATTTTTCTAAGGTTTTGTGGAAATTTGTAAAGATTATGTGGGATGATTCTGGAATGTCGTAAGGTTTTCAGAAGATTTAGGAAATTTTGGGGGTGTTTTCTGCCATTTTTTGGGATTTTTCTGGAATTTTGAGGGATGTTTCTGGAATTTTGTGATGTTTTGGTGTAATTTGGGTGATTTTGAGGAGACTTGAGGAATTTTGATGGCCTTTTTCTTAGATTTTGTGGAAATTAGTGGAGATTTTGTAGGGTGTTTTTGGAATTTGGTAGGCTTATGAGAAGATTAAGGTAATTTCATGGGTTTTTTCTGGAATTTTGTGGACTATTTCTGGAATTTTGTGTTATTTTGAGGAGACTTGAAGAATTTTGAGGGGTTTTTCTTAGATTGTGTGGAAATTTGTGGAGATTTTGTGGGATATTTCTGGAATTTGGTGGGCTTATGAGAAGATTCAGGAACTTTTCCGGAATTTTGAGGGAATGTATCTGGAATTTGGTGGGATTTTTTTTGAATGTTGTGGAATTGTATGGAATTTTGTGGGATTTTGAGGAGACTTGAAGGATTTTGTGGGGTGTTTCTAGAAGTGTTAGTATTTTTTTGGAATGTTTTGTGGTTTCTGTGGAATTTTGTGGGATATTGAGGAGACTTGAAGAATTTTTAAGGATTTTTCTTAGGTTTAGTTGAAATTTGTAAAGATTATGAGGGACGTTTCTAGAATTTAGTGGGGTTTTGAGAAGATTTAGGAACTTTTGTGGGTGTTTTCTGCCATTTTTTGGAATTTTTCTGGAATTTGGTGGGATGTTTCTGGAATTTTGTGGGTTTTTTTGTAATTTGGGTGATTTTGTAGAGACTTGAAGAATTTTGAGTACATTTTTCTTAGATTTTGTGGAAATTAGTGGAGATTTTGTGGGGATATTTCAAGAATTTGGTAGGGTTTTCTGAAGTTTTATGGAATTTTGTGGGATTTTTTTGGAAAGTTGTGGTAATTTTCTGGAATTTTGTGGGATTTTAAGCAGCCTTGATGAATTGTGTGGGATTTTTCTTAGATTGCATGGAAATGTGTGGAGATTTTTGTGGGATATTTCTGGAATGTGGTAAGCTTATGAGAAGATTTTGGGAATTTTGTGGATTTTTTTCAGAAATTTTGTGTAATGTTTATGGAATTTTGTGGGATTTTGAGGAGACTTGAAGAATTCTGAAAGGTTTTTCTTAGATTGCGTGGAAATTTGTGGAGATTTTATGGGATATTTCTGGAATTTGGTGGGCTTATAAGAAGATCTGGGGAATTTTGTGGATTTTTTCAGTAATTTTGTGAGGTATTTCTGGATTTTGATGGGATTTCTTTAGAATGTTATGGAATGGTCTGGAATTTTGTGGGATTTTGAGGAGACTTGAAGGATTTTGTTGGATGTTTCTAGAATTTTTTGGATTTTTTTGGAATGTTTGGGGTTTCTGTGGAATTTTGTAGGATATAGAGGAGCCCTGAAGAATTATGTGGGATTTTTGTTAGAATGTGTGGAAACTTGTGGAGATTTTTTGGGGGATATTTCTGGAATTTGGTAGGGTTTTGAGAAGATTTAGGTAATTTTGTGGTTTTTTTCTGGAATTTTGTGGAATGTTTCTGAAATTTTGTGAGATTTTGAGGAAGGAGACTTGAAGAATTTTGAGGGGTTTTTCTTAGATTGCGTGGAAACTTGTGGAGATTTTGTGGGATATTTCTGGAATTTGGTAGGCTTATGAGAAGATTTTGGGAATTTTGTGGATTTTTTCTGGAATTTTTTGAGGTGTTTCTGGAATTTGGTGGGATTTCTTTGGAATGTTGTGGAATTGTCTGGAATTTTGTGGGATTCTGAGGAGACTTGAAGAACTTTGAGTACATTTTTCTTAGATTGTGTGGAAATTAGTGGAGATTTTGTGGGATGTTTCTGGAATTTGGTAGGGTTATGAGAAGATTTTTGGAATTTGTGGGATTTTTTTGGAATGTTGTGGTAATTGTCTGCAATTTTGTGGGACTTTGAGGAGACCTGAGAGATTTTGTGGGTTGTTTCTACAATTGTTAGGATTTTTTCTGACTGTTGTGGGGTTTTTGAGGAATTTTGTAGGATACTGAGGAGCCTTGAATAATTTTGTGGGATTTTTCTTAGGCTTTGTGGAAATTTGTGAAGATTATGTGGGATATTTCAGGAATTTGGTAGGGTTTTGAGAAGATTTAGGGAATGTTGTGGGTTTTTTCTGGAATTTTGTGGAATGTTTCTGGAATTTTGTGGGATTTTGAGGAGACTTGAAGAATTTTGAGGGGTTTTTCTTAGATTGTGTGGAAACTTGTGGAGATTTTTGTGGGATGTTTCTGGAGTTTTGGAAGCTTATGAGAAGATTTTGGGAATTTCGTGGGGTTTTTTTTGGAATTTTGTTCAATGTTTCTGGAATTTTGTGGGATTTTGAGGAGACTTGGAGAATTTTGTGGGATTTTTCTTAGATTTTGTGGATATTTGTGGAGATTTTTGTGGAGATTTTCTGGAATTTGGTAGGGTTTTCAGAAGATTTAGGGAATTTTGTTGGATTTTTTTGGAATGTTGTGGCAGTTTTCTTGGATTGTGTGTGATTTTGAGGAGCCTTGAAATGTTGTGTGGGATTTTTTTTAGATTGTGTGGAAACTTGTGGAGATTTTGTGGGATATTTCTGGAATTTGGTGGTCTTATGAGAAGATATTGGGGGTTTTGTGGATTTTTTTCTGGAATTTTGTGGGATGTTTCTGGAATTTGGTGGGATTTCTTTGGAATGTTTTGGAATTGTCTGGAATTATGTGGGATTCTGAGGAGACTTGAAGAATTTTGAGGGGTTTTTCTTAGATTGTGTGGAAACTTGTGGAGATTTTTGTGGGATGTTTCTGGAGTTTTGTAAGCTTATGAGAAGATTTTGGGAATTTCGTGGGTTTTTTTCTGGAATTTTGTTCAATGTTTCTGGAATTTTGTGGGATTTTGAGGAGACTTGGAGAATTGAGTGGGATTTTTCTTAGATTGCGTGGAAACTTGTGGAGATTTTGTCGGTTATTTCTGGAATTTGGTAGGCTTATGAGAAGATTTTGGGAATTTTGTGGGTTTTTTTCAGGAATTTTGTGTAATGTTTCTGGAATTTTGTGGGATTTTGAGGAGCCTTGAA
Source organism: Cyanistes caeruleus (assembly GCF_971803275.1). NCBI lineage: Eukaryota > Metazoa > Chordata > Aves > Passeriformes > Paridae > Cyanistes > Cyanistes caeruleus. The sequence goes on along the minus strand of NC_141731.1, from coordinate 3,213,084 downwards.
GAATTGTGTGGGATTTTTCTTAGATTGTGTGGAAATTTGTGGAGATTTTTGTGGAGATTTTCTGGAATTTTGTGGGATGTTTCTGGAATTTGGTGGGATTTCTTTGGAATGTTTTGGAATTGTCTGGAATTTTGTAAGATTCTGAGGAGCCTTGAAGAATTGTGTGGGCCTTTTTGTTAGATTGCGTGGAAATTAGTGGAGATTTTTTAGGGTGTTTCTAGAATTTGGTGGGGTTTTGAGAAGATTTAGGGAATTTTGTGGTTTTTTTCTGGAATTTTGTGGAATGTTTCTGGAATTTTGTGGGATTTTGAGGAGACTTGAAGAATTGTGTGGGATTTTTCTTAGATTACGTGGAAACTTGTGGAGATTTTGTGGGATATTTCTGGAATTTGGTAGGCCTATGAGAAGATTTTGGGAATTTTGTGGATTTTTTCTGGAATTTTTGAGGTGTTTCTGGAATTTGGTGGGATTTCTTTGGAATGTTGTGGAATTGTCTGGAATTCTGTGGGATTCTGAGGAGACCTGAAGAATTTTGAGTACATTTTTCTTAGATTTTGTGTAAATTAGTGGAGATTTTGTGTAATGTTTTCTGGAATTTGGTAGGGTTATGAGAAGATTTTTGGAATTTGGTGGGATTTTTTTGAAATGCTGTCGTAATTTTCTGGAATTCTGTGGGATACTGAGGAGACCTGAGAGATTTTGTGGGCTGTTTCTAGAATTGTTAGGATTTTTTTGGAATGTTGTGGCAGTTTTCTTGGATTTTGTGGGATTTTGAGGAGCCTTGAAGAATTGTGTGGGATTTTTGTTAGAATGTGTGGAAATTTGTGGAGATTTTTGTGGAGATTTTCTGGAATGTGGTAAGCTTATGAGAAGATTTTGGGAATTTTGTGGGTTTTTTCAGGAATTTTGTGTAATGTTTATGGAATTTTGTGGGATTTTGAGGAGTCTTGAAGAATTTTGAGGGGGTTTTCTTAGATTGCGTGGAAATTTGTGGAGATTTTATGGGATATTTCTGGAATTTGGTGGGCTTATAAGAAGATCTGGGGAATTTTGTGGCTTTTTTTAAGGAATTTTGTGAGGTATTTCTGGATTTCGGAGGGATTTCTTTGGAATGTTTTGGAATTGTCTGGAATTTTGTGGGATTTTGAGGAGACTTGAAGGAATGTGTGGGATGTTTCTGGAATTTTTTGGATTTTTTTGGAATGTTGTGGGGTTTCTGTGGAATTTTGTGGGATATTGAGGAGCCTTGAAGAATTTAGAGGGATCTTTCTTAGGTTTAGTGGAAATTTGTAAAGATTATGATGGATGTTTCTGGAATTTGGTAGGGTTTTGAGAAGATTTAGGTAATTTTGTGGTTTTTTTCTGGAATTTTGTGGAATGTTCCTGGAATTTGGTGGGATTTTGAGGAGACTTGAAGAATTGTGTGGGATTTTTCTTAGATTGCGTGGAAACTTGTGGAGATTTTGTGGGATATTTCTGGAATTTGGTAGGCTTATGAGAAGATGTTGGCAATTTTGTGGATTTTTTCTGGAATTTTTTGAGGTGTTTCTGGAATTTGGTGGGATTTCTTTGGAATGTTGTGGAATTGTCTGGAATTTTGTGGGATTCTGAGGAGACTTGAAGAATTTTGAGTACATTTTTCTTAGATTGTGTGGAAATTAGTGGAGATTTTGTGGGATGTTTCTGGAATTTGGTAGGGTTATGAGAAGATTTTTGGAATTTGTGGGATTTTTTTGGAATGTTGTGGTAATTGTCTGCAATTTTGTGGGATTTTGAGGAGACTTGAGAGATTTTGTGGGTTGTTTCGAGAATTGTTAGAAATTTTTTTGAATGTTGTGGGGTTTTTGAGGTATTTTGTAGGATATTGAGGAGCCTTGAATAATTTTGTGGGATTTTTCTTAGGCTTTGTGGAAATTTGTGAAGATTTTGTGGGATATTTCTGAAATTTGGTAAGGTTTGGAGAAGATTTAGGGAATTTTGTGGTTTTTTCTGGAATTTTGTGGAATGTTTCTGGAATTTTGTGGGATTTTGAGGAGACTTGAAGAATTTTGAGGGGTTTTTCTTAGATTGTGTGGAAACTTCTGGAGATTTTTGTGGGATGTTTCTGGAGTTTTGGAAGCTCATGAGAAGATTTTGGGAATTTCGTGGGTTTTTTTCTGGAATTTTGTTCAGTGTTTCTGGAATTTTGTGGGATTTTGAGGAGACTTGGAGAATTGTGTGGGATTTTTCTTAGATTGCGTGGAAACTTGTGGAGATTTTGTGGGTTATTTCTGGAATTTGGTAGGCTTATGAGAAGATTTTGGGAATTTTGTGGGTTTTTTTCAGGAATTTTGTGTAATGTTTATAGAATTTGGTGGGATTTTGAGGAGACTTGAAGAATTCTGAAAGGTTTTTCTTTGCGTGGAAACTTGTGGAGATTTTTTGGGATATTTCTGGAATTTGGTAGGCTTATGAGAAGGTCTGGGTAATTTTGCTTATTTTTTCTGGAATTTTGTGAGATGATTCTGCAATTTGGTGGGATTTCTTTGGAATGTTGAGGAATTGTCTGGAATTTTGTGGGATTTTGAGGAGACTTGAAGGAATTTTTGGGATGTTTCTGGAATTTGGTAGGCTTATGAGAAGATTTTGGGAATTTTGTGGATTTCTTTCAGGAATTTTTGAGGTGTTTCTGGAATTTTGTGGGATATTGAGGAGACTTGAAGAACTTTGAGTGATCTTTCTTAGGTTTAGTGGAAATTTGTAAAGATTGTGTGGGATGTATCTGGAAGTTGGTGGGCTTATGAGAAGATTTTGGGGACTTCGTGGGGTTTTTTTTTGTAAGTTTGTGAGGTGTTTCTGGAATTTTGTGGGATTGTTTTGGAATGTTGTGGTAATTTTCTGGAATTTTGTGGGATTTTGAGGAGACTTGAATCGTTTTGAGGGGCTTTTCTTAAATTGTGCGGAAATTTTTGGAGATTATGTGGGAAGCTTCCGGAATTTGGTAGAGATTTGAGAAGATTTAGGAAATTTTGTGGGTGTTTTCTGCCATTTTTTGTCATTTTTTCTAGAATTTTGAGGGATGTTTCTGAAATTTTGTGATGTGTTTGTGTAATTTGGGTTATTGTCCTGGTTTAGGGTAAATTTGGGAGAAAACCTCCAGTGGGCTCCCCCCGGGAAGCAAACCCACGTGGCCCCTTTCTCCCACCCCCCATCCAGTTCGGGAAGAGATTTCCCTGAGAGGAGTGGAAAAAACCTGTTTATTTCCCAGGCACAGCACTACCCAGCACAAAAATGAACGATATCAAATTACAAAACCTCTCGCCCTTCAGCAGAGATGAGGAACTTCAGAGGGTCTCTTTCCTGGGGGTGTTGGCTCTGTTATCAGTCCCTCTGGCGCTGGAAAATGCCGCTGCCCAGGCCGGGCTCCCGGTAGTCCAGGGGTGCTCCCGGTGCTCCCCCGAGTCCCCAGTCCAGAGCAGCTTCGATTCGTTTCAGGAAAAGGGAAAGAAAACAGTCCAGGAAGACCTCTCTGCTCCGGCTAGCTGGAAAGCCAAGGCGATCTGTGTCTTGTTGTCTGTCTGTGCTGTAGTCAAAACTCCCGATGCGGGGGGAGCAAGTGCAGTCTGATAACAGACTTGGTGCTTCTTTTCCACTCACTTTTACTCTCAGATGGAATTTTAAGAATACAGAACCTGTGTCGGGGTTAGGTGGACGAATGGGGATACAATTTAACATCATAATCAACCCAGGACACACGCCCACTGTGCTTTCCAGCTGCTTTGCTCCAGCTCCTCCCAAATCACCACGAATTCCACTGAACTGAAACAAATCCAAATCCTCGTGGGTCGGGACAAGGGCAGGGAGAGGTCACTCAGGGATCACCATCAGGGCCACAACAGCCCGACATGGGGAAATGAACTGAACTTAGGACTGAGCAAATCAGACCAGGAGAATGAGGATTAAAATCAATCTTGAGAAACACCTCCTCCCGCTCCTGAACTTTTCTGTCCGGGCCGCTGCTCGCGGGGCACAGAGAGGGGCCCGGCCGTGTCCCTCCAGACCTCCCTGGGAATCACCCCAGAGCCCTCAGGCTTCCTTGTGCCCATCCCCGGGGTCCCTTGTCCCTCCCAATGGCTCCCGTGGCTCTCCCAGTCCATCCCAGCCTCTCCCAGTCCATCCCATTCAATCCCAGTGACCCCGCCTGTCCATCTCGCCCCTCCGTGGATCTGCCGCCCCTCAGCCAATCAGAGCGCGTCTCTCTGATGACTCATCAGTTGCCGGGCAGATCCACAGAGCCGAGAGCCCCGCGCTGGACTCGGCCGCCCAGTGCCGCGCACTTCATTCCCAGTCCCTCCCAGTGCCACCACAGTCCCTCCCAGTGCCACCACAGTCCCGCCCAGCGCCACCACAGTCCCGCCCTGAGGCCCCAGAGTCCCTCACACTCCTTTTTAGCCACTCCCAGTCTATTCCTAGTTCATTCTCACTTCAATCCAGATCTCTACACCCTCATCCAGTGTGCCAGTATCCGCTCTGATTTTTTTCAGTGCCACCCCAGTTCCTCCCTGTCCATTCCCAGTCCCTCCCAATGCCACACCACTCCTCTCCACTCTCTCCCAGTGCCCATCCCAGCGTGTCCATCTCGCTGGTGCCCTCCAGCTCCCAGCCCGGCCCCGGCCGCCTGCTCTGCTCCCTGATGGATTTCTCCCCTGCCCACATCCAGCTGAGCTGCTCCCAGGGCCAGCAGCAGCTCTCGGGCCACGTGCTGGCCACTGCCGTGCTCCCCAGCGGGGACTGGAGCCAGCAGCTCCTGGTGCTGCTGGAAACTCCCCCGGCAATGCGGGCTCAGCTCCAGCTGCCAGGTGGAGCACGGCAGCCTGGAGCACCCCCTGAGCCGGCACTGGGGCACGGCCCGGCCCCCACAGCGCCGGGGGCAGGGGGGGAGGCACTGGGGGGGCCCAGAGGGGGACTGGGCTGTGCTGGGAGGAACTGGGAGGGAGTTTGAGACAGACTGGTTTAAACTGGAGAAGGGATTGAGGTGCTTAGGATGGCTGGGAAGGGGATTAAAGGATGTTGGGGAGGGTGGGATGGGGTTCTGGGGGTGCTGGTGGACACTGGGAGGGAGTTTGGGGGGGCTGGGTGTCACTGGGAGGGATTTGAGTGAGCCTGGAGGAGCTGGAAGGAGATTGGGGATTGGAAAGCAGGGATTGGGATGAGGTTGGTTGTGCTGGAAGAGACTGGGAGGAGTCTTGATGAGTCCTGGTGGGGCTGGGAAGGGACTGGGAGAGGGTCTGGGGGTCCAGGGGCAGTGGGGGGAAATTGGGAGGGGGCTGTGGGATCCTGAGAGGAACAGGAGGGGCTCTGCTGGGTCCTGGGGAGGCTGGGAAGAGACTGGCAGTGATTTACCAAAATAGCAATATTGATCCAGTATCAATATCAATCTGTTAATGGACAAAAAACCTCTCCAACAGTTTAAAGTTACAAAGTGGATGTTTAATCACAGCACTGGGCGAGTGCTGGAGTCACCCCTTAATATGCACTGCAAGTTGACAAAAGATTCCAGTGTGAATTTATTTACAAAAGTCTTGAATATCCAAAATACTAATACATATTAATACTAATACATATGCATAATGCTAACACTTCCCATTCCCCACTTTGGATTAAAATGCACTGTAATCAGTTTAAAATGTCATTACAACTGCGTGGTTGGCTCCCCAATTTGAGGAGGGGGTCGTTTTGGTGAGGAGGGGTCATCAGGAGATGAAGGAAAACCGCTCTTCCTCACTCTCACCTTTCTACCTTTACAATGGTTGACATTACAAATGACATTTGGTACAACTCCAGTTTCCTCCCTTGTGACTTTGAAATGGGTTTCCAGATGTAAGGTCTGTGATCTTCCTGAACCCGTTTATCAGTTTCTCTTTTCTCATTATAAGCACCTCTAAACAAACATACAGTGACAAGTAATTTTTTACCTAAGTCTGAGATTCATTATCTCAAATCCTGCTTCTCACTTCATCATTAACTCTAACTAGCTCCAGCAAGGCCTATCTCTAGCTGAGATCTCCAAATTTTCTAAAATACCTAATTTTTTAAAATTATTTAGTCCAAAGGAGGTTCCAGAGGGTCCTGGGCAGGCTGGGGGAGACTGAGAGGGTCCTTTGAGGTACCTGTGGGGTCTGTGGGAGGTTTTGGGGGTCCTGCCCTCTGCAGTTGCCCCAGGGATGCCATGAAATGCCACCTGCAGTAAGATGCTGACGGAGATTGGAGTCTCCATGTTGGGTTTCGTCTTCCTGGTTCTGGGGCTCAGCATCTACCTGAGCAAGAATGTGAGACGGGGTCCCTCCCCCAAAGCATGTGTGTTCCCTCAGGGCCCCCATGCCCGGTGTCACCCCCTTTTCTCTGCCAACAGAGCTCCTGAGGCAGCGACAAAAGGTTCTCTAGGATTGAAAGTCAACAAATCCAGTCTCCTCAAGGAATTCCCATTGTTGGTCTGTGTCCTGATGGATTTTCATTCCCCTGCTTTCATCCAGGTGCCCACAGGGAGCCAGGAAGATGTGGAACCTCCCAGCCACGTGTCTTCCCAACACGGATCACCAGGACCACGGATCACCAGGGCTCTGCCCAACGGGGGTCACTGGGGATCATCCAACGCCCATCCTCCCATGGGGGATGGAGCTGGAGCAGCGCACGAAGCTCTTCCCGCACTCGGGGCACTCGCAGGGCTTCCCTTACTGGTGCCTCCGTTGGTGTTGGTCAAGTGAGAGCTCTGTGAGAAGCTCTTCCCACACTGGGGACACTCGTAGGGCCTCTCCCCACTGTGGATGCGCCGGTGGAGAGTGAGGGTGGAGTTGCGGTTGAAGCTCTTCCCGCAGTCGGGGCAGCGGAAGGGCCTCTCGTCTGTGTGAATCCGCTCATGTCTGATGACAGTGGAGCTGCGCTGAAACCTCTTCCCACACTCGGGACACTCATAGGGCCTCTCCCCAGTGTGGATGAGCTGGTGTTTTCTCAGGTCAGAGCTCCACCCAAAGCTTTTCCCACATTCCAAGCAGGTGTAGGGCCGTTCCCCAGTGTGGATCACCTGGTGTGCCCTCAGGTTGGACCTCTTGCTGAAGCACTTCCCACATTTTCCACACTCGTAGGGCTTTTCCCCAGTGTGGATCCTCTGGTGTTCCCTCAGGTAGGAGATGTAGCTGAAGCTCATCCCACATTCCCCACACTTGTAGGGCTTTTCCCCAGTGTGAATCACCTGCTCCTGGATCAGCTCGCACCTGTACCTGAAACCCTTCCCACATTCCAAGCAGTTGCAGGGCTTCTCCCCACCATGAGGCTTCTCCCCCAGCTCTGAGCTCTGGCTGGATCTCTGGCCATGTTCCTGGCATAGGCGGGATCTTTCCTCCTCGCAGCTCCCTGGGCTGCGTTTGCAGACCCTTCTCATGCGGCTTCTCCAGGGCTTTTCCACCTCCTCCATCCAGCCACGGCTTAGGAATGAAAAATCCTGGTTTGGGGGAAAAAACAAGAGGAGAGCACTTTGGGCTGGGGGTACCTCCTTGCCCAAGGTGCTCTCAGGAAGTCACTGGGCATCTTGTGTCTGAAAGAACCTCCAGGACACCAAGATTCAGCACCAACATCCTCCAAACATCAAAAGAGATCAAAAACTTCCAAAACACCAAAAAGCTGATATCCTCCCAAAATACAAAGATTCAGCCCCCACAAAAAAACAAAGCACCAACATTCAGCCCAATAAAGCTCAGAAACACCAAGATTCAGCCCCGGGAAAATCGTGCATCTCCCTGCCCGGGCACTCGCTGCATGGGGGGTGAGGGGGGCAATGAGGCCGGGCCGGAGCAGGGGGTGCCTGAGAGAGGCCCCGAGCCCGGCAGAAGCCCCTGCACAGCCATGCAAGTGGCTCCTGGCCGCACTCGGGGATCCCCCTGGCCATCCCCGCTGGAGCAGCCTGGTCCTGAGGGACTCTGGCCCCTGCGAGGGACCCCAGGCTGCAGCAGGACAAGGATTCCTGGCCCTCAGGGGGAGGCAGTGACATGACCTGACTGTGACCCCCATCCCTGTGCCTCTGGGCGGGGAGGGGGACGGAGAGGGGCACAAAGTTAAGCCCGGGAAGGAGGGACAGCTGGGGGGAAAGATGGATTTCCGTAGGAATTACTTTGCTTCTCGTTTTCTTGTTCTGACATGTTGGATAATAAATTCAATTAATTTCCCCAAGTCAGGTGTGCTGTGCCCGTGACGAAGGATTGAACTGTCCCTACCCCCATCCCGACCCCCGAGCCTTTCCTTGAGTGTTCTGCTCCCCGCCCGGGACAGGAAGGAAAGTCACGGAGTTTTGGCCTCTTTCTGGCATCCCCTGCTCCATCCCGGACTCACCCCCAGCTCGCAGCGCCCTCAGCTCCCGGGCACCCCGAGCTCCCGGCGCTTCAGCGCAGCGGCGCTTCCTTGGCCTCCTGCCCGGGCCGGGCCCAGCGCCGGGGCCGCTCCTCAGCCCAGGGGGCCGAGAAATGGCGGAGCGCAGCCCAAGGCACGCGAGGCCGTGCCGTGTGCAGAGCCCGCCGCTGGCTGCGATTGGCTGCTTCTGCCGTCACTCGTGGCTCTGGCGCGCGCTGATTGGGCAGAGCGGGGAGAAGCCCAACCCCGCTGGCGCCCTCAGGGCGGCCGTGGGGCAGGAGAGCCGCCATTGCCGGAGCGTCTGTGCGGGCCCGGCAGCGGCGGCAGCAGCGGCCGGAGCCCGGTGAGGCGGCGGCGGAGCTCGGAGGCGGCCCCGGCCATCGCAGGTGGGAGCCGCGCTCGGTTCTGCGGGGGCTCGGGGCTCGCTGCGGGCCCGGGAGGGGGCGGCAGGGGGCTGTGGCGGGTGGCTTGTGCCGTGGCCGGCCCGTGTTGGCCCTGGGCTGAGGGCGCTGCGGGAGCGGCTGCCCGCGGTCTCCTTGCCGCTGGGGCCTCGGCAGGAGGCGGTGGCGGAGCAGCGCTGGCTCGTCCCGCTTCGTGTCGGGAGGCCGGAGGTGGCTGCGCTGGGCCCGGGGCCGGGCGGGAAAATTCCCGGCGCCAGAGGTTTGTGTGGCCCAAGGAGCCAGAGGAGCGGTGTGCAAGTGACTTTATTGCTGCCCAAAGGGAGAGGCCATGGGGCATTTGCCGTGCGCTCTCTCCAGGTCTTGGAGGACGCGGCCTCGTTTTTGTCCTGATTTTCCCGGCCGCACGTCCCTGTCCCTTTGCCCAACACTGGCCGAGGTGCTTGGAAGGTTCAGCCTTCCCGATCCGCCTGCTGCATGTCCTTTTTGTATAACATCCGATATTCGTGGCTCTGTGAAGTGTTTGTTCTTCTGGAAGTTCAGAAATGTAGCGGGACTTGGTCTGAGCAGCAGTCCTTATCAATTAGTAACATTTTCTGAAACTGATGGTTTCTCCCATTGCTTCCTTATGTACAAGTCCCTGTCCCCATCTCCAAGCAGATTCACTCATTGCCTCTGTTTTTTCTCCCTGGGTGTTCTTTGTTTTTGGGATTGCTCTCAGTGCCCTCATTCTCTGTCCTTTTGTAGCCATTTGTGGCTCAGGAGGCCTGGCTGCCACCTGCATCCCCTTGCTCAGCTGCTGAATGAGCTGCACTCAGCAAGGTGTGGTGCATGGTAAAAAGATGAGAGTTGCTGTAGCACATGAGAGGAGAAACAGCATTTGTTTAACCCATGGTCTGTGAGAGAACCACAAACTGTGTCCCATTCCCATCCTTTCCACATTTGGACCAGTACAAGAGCTGGTTTTTTATTTCCTTTTTTATCTGTTCCTCCACTTTTCCTTTGTGATCTATTTGCCAAGAGCAGTTTGAGTCATTTACCTTTCCACAAACTCTGCCTCGATTTTCTGCTAAAAGGTAATCTGATCCATCCCATGGTGAAATGTTGTGTTCCTCATCTGAGTGGATTGGTCAGGAAGAAGGTTGGGAGCTGTCTGATTGAGTATGTCAGGAAAATTAATCCACAAACCCCAGAGGTTTATGTCTAAAAAGGATACAGGGGAGTCCTTTGACTTTATTTGAATAAAGGGAGAGGCCATGGGGCATTTTCCTGGGGTCTCTCAAATTTTTGGAAGACACAACCTTGTTTTCATCCCAATTTCCCGGCTCCGTGTCCCTCTCTTTCCCCACTGCCTGAGGTATTGGAGAGGTACAGACTTCCCGGAATGCCTGATACCTAAGATTCCCCGCTAATGTGTAACCCTCCCTCTTAATTTTTAACTCTTACGGAATTTATGGTTTTCTTGCATTATTTCTTTCATTTTTCAATATTTAATCTCATTTATCAGCAATCCTACAGTCTGTAAAGACAAATAGATATTTTCCATTCATCCATCAGTGGAAACTTTCTCATTGTTTCTTTTATCTCTCAGTGCTGGTTTCATGTATCAGCAGACCCACAGCTTGTTTATAAAGACAAATCTGTCATTCCTCTCAGGTATTTCACTGACAGTTTGTAATCTAATTATGGCATTGAAATGATGAATGGGTTCTCTGGCTCCTGATATGAATTCCTTGGGGTTCCCAGGGGCTGGTCCATGGTGCTGCAGTGAGAAATGTGAGTGAAAATAGGAGAAGAAGGTGACAGGAGAAAAGGGCAGGAAAGATGATGGGAAAATTCTAAGAAACATGAGTGCAAAAGGGTGAGAAACATGAGGGGAGAGAAGGGAGAGAATGTGAGGGGAAGAGCATGAGAAACTTAACTATTAAAAACAGTAGAACAGTCAGGAAATGTGAGGGAAACATTGTGGAAACCTGAGGAAAAAAAAAAAAAAAAAGAGAAACCTGAGGGTGGAAAAAGGCAGAAGATATGAGTGAAAAAAGGGCACAAAATATGAGAGGAAAAGTGTAAGGAACATGAAGAGAAAAGAATGATAAATGTGAAGAAAAAGGTGTGAGAACGATGAGGAGAAAAGTGAGAAACATAAGGAGAAATTTTGAGAAGGAAAACTGGGATAAGGAGAGAACCAAGAGGGGAGAAAAAGGTGGGAAATGTGAGAGGAAAAGTGTGAGGAACATGAGGTGAAAAGGCTGGGAATCATGAGTAAAAATGATCAGGAGAAGTGTCACAGTCTTGGTTGGGAAGGGGTGAAAATGTGAGAGAGAAAGCACAGGAAATGTGAATGGAGAAAAGGGCAGGAGAAAAGGCACTATTGACAAAAGAGCTGTAATAATTCCAAACCCATTCCCCATACATTTGTCCATTTATTGGACAAGCCCAGGGCTGCTCTGTGTGCACGTCTCTACCTCTGCCTTAATTCCCCTTTGGAAGCGGTGGAACTGGCCGGATCTGTGTCGCTAGAGGACACAAAGTGGAGCACGAGGGTTTGAATCACGAAACAGCCAGAGGTTTATTTCATGAGGCAAAAGCCCTTAAAGCCCTTATTTTGGGGTTTTTCAACCCTTTTTATAAGGTGTTCCAATACAGGTTAGGCTGACTGGTAGAAGAAACAACAGCTCCCTCATCCCATTGGTGGGACAAGAGAGAAACACTCTCAGAACATCTGTATGATTTTTTTGAGAAACTAAAACCTTGTTTTCACTACAGTCCTTGAGAGAGAAGAAAGTTCTCAAAAGACTTTCCCTTGGGAACAGATCAGCCCCTGAGAGCTTGAAACTGTCTCAGGTTCAGAAAATCATGTCCACAGATCTGCCCACCAGCAGCAGCTGCTCCAAGCTGGGAACGTGACTGGCGGTGCTGATTTCCAGAGGCTTCTGTCCCCCAGGTGAAGCCAAGGCAGGGCAGGGTTGAAAAGCGCTGCTGGTGCTGGTGCTGGTGCTGGTGCTGCTGCTGCTGCTGCTGCTGCTGCTGCTGCTGCTGCTGCTGCTGCTGCTCTGTGCCAGAGAGCCCCGGCTGGGCAGGGCACGGCGCCCACGCACTGCGGGCTCTTCCTCCTGCTGGGCACACCTGGGAACAAGTCATGATGACTTTTGGGAAAAACAAGAGCTTTGTGGGGGCTGCACTGCTCCTCACACACTCAGGCCACCTACGGCACAGAGCTTTGGCCCCCAAAAAGGTAAACCAGAGGGAAACAGCTGGAAAAGGTTTCATTTCAACCTTTCTTACCTGCTCAACAGAAATGGCCAAAATGAAAGTTACCAAGCAGGGTGTGATCCCCACATCCAGCTCAGAAACAGTTAGAAAGAAGGCAATACTGTATTTCTGCACTGGCTGTGTGGGAAATCCCTTCCCTAACTTGTGCACACCCAGCAATCTCACCTACTCGTTTGTATCCATGGAACTAAGACATACTCAATACTTTGCTGAAGCTCACAGGCTAAACATTCCCCTAAATTATTTGACATATTTAAATCTCATCTCAGAATTTATCAACATGAGAGTAGGGCTGTCCTGAGGGTCTCTGGTCTCATTGTCATAGGTTCAGGAGGAGACCCATGCACAAAAGAACCCAAGACTCAGATGGGGTTGCAAAGCAAATTTATTCTATTAGTTGCAGTAGCAAATACTGCATACCAACCCCAGCATTCCCAAAAACCCGCTGAGCGGGAGAAGGAGCTGAAGCATCGTCCTCAGCGGGAGGGCAGGTAGGCAGTGCCCTTTCAGGACATCCCCTGCATCAAAACAGTGTGCACCTCGTCCTTCTCACCTCTCCACCCCAGACACAGGCCTTATATCTCCTGCTCAGGAGTGGCATTTTCCCAGTTCCAGCATCAGCTCCCACAGGGCCAGCATGAGATGAGGCCACAATGGCTCAGAATAGCGACTCCAAGCCAACAAGGCCTCCATTATGCATTGTTCCTCTTTCAAAAGTTAACTGCCCACCGACTGACCAATACATTGCTTCTCTTGCAAGGGTCAAGTTCCCACCCCTTAAACGATACAGTTTTCTTCATTGTCTTGTCAACCTGCTCAAACATGGATCAAATGTGGCAGGGCCTCAAACACGACTGCGGTCCCTGACACAATCTTTTGGAAACACCCGTTCCTCATCTTCTCCTCTGGATGTCAAGAGATTCCTAAAACCACTTTCTTCCTGTGAATGCATTCCAGCTACCTTCTTACCAGGACCACTCTCTTTATTCTCAAGGCTAAGATAGCCACTTGCAGACATGAATCACTGCAGTGGGGGAATACAGGGTTCAGCACTGTTTGTTAAAGCTAATGGAATTCACGAGCCCTATTTGTTACAGTTCAACACCTCTGCTTCCTTTTCTGGGAATTCAACACAAACTTAGTAAGTTCTGCAAGTTCTCTTGCTGCATAAAGCCACATTGTGTCTTTCATTCAGCAATTCATGAAGAAAACACAAATTGCCTACTGAGACCCTTCTGCTCCCTCCCAAATCACTACTCAAGAACAAGCCTCAGGCACATGCCCATAGTCCCTCTCTGCCAGCAGCTCCGAGCTGCATTGCACAGTGCTTGCTGTGCCCCAGAGAGCACCAAGCAGGCTGGCCTGGTGCCCCTGAATATTTCTGCAAAACCCTCTGCATTTCACACCTTTGCTGTGGCTCAGTGCAGAGCTCCAGGATTGCAGGCGCTTGGTCCCAGAGCTGTGTGAGGCAGTGGCTCGTGCAGATGTGCCCTGACTTGCTGTCAGTGCCTCACGCTGGCCTCGGTTCCCCTGGCAGAAATGCCGTGCCTGAAGGACACTGCCCTGTGCTGGAGCCTGCGGAGCAGCCCGGCTCCCTCCCCCTGTGCCCAGAGTGCTGCACACACTGCTGACCATTGCCAGGAGTTCCAGGGCAGGCGGCAGAAGAGCAGCACTGGTCAGGCAGGGCAGCAGCCCTGGGCTGCTCTTTGCCTTTCTCTCCTCCTGTGCAGACTCCAGACAGCCCATGGCACCAGTGTGTGCTGTGCCCAGCACGGCGCCGCTTCCCCTCAGGAGCAGCCAGCTGCCAGCTTGGCTCTGAGAGCGGAGGATTTGCCTGGGGCCAGCAAGAGGCAGCCAGGGCCAGGCTGCTGCCTCTTGCAGCTCCAAGGGCCTCCTTCCAGCCTGCCTCTGCCGAGGCTCAGGCTTCTCCGGGCTCTGCCAGGGCTCTGCTGGGGCTCCAGCCTGGCCAAGGCCGGGCCCGCTCTCACCTCACAGTCGCTGACAGCTTTGCACCACAGGAGACCTTGCACAGCACCCTCACTACTCTTTCTGCTTTCTCTCTTCAGCCAGACTCTCCTCCAGTCAAAGAGATTTCTCTTAGGGATACAAATCCAAGTGGCAGGAACCCAAATGTTCTCGAGTCACATCTGCACAGCCTGCATCTGCACAGGATGTTTGTGTTGCACCGCTCCTCCTTTGGTTTTTCCTGCAAATGCCATTGCTGTTTCTGCCTCAAATAGAAATGCCACAGCTGGGCAAAACTTGTCCAGTTGTCCATATTCCAAAGGCAGTGTGGTCTGGAGAGGATGAATGAAGAGGAGCCTTCCCCACTTTGAAACCGTAAAAAGAAGCCATCAATGTCACTTTCCACCTCTAAGAAAAAACTGACAATTCAGAAGGAAATGTTGAGCTTTCTCACAGGGTCAGAAGGAGAGAAATGTTCCAAAGGAGTTGAGATTTGAGAAATTTTATTTAAAATCCTACTCTACAATCCTACACTACAAACCTACACTACCATCCTGCACTACAATCCTACTCTATAATCCTACTCTACAATCCTACTCTATAATCCTACTCTACAGTCCTACTCTAAGTTGGTCATGGAGAAGACAGTTTCTAAATTAATTGTTGCATTCCTGCCTCCTCCTTCCACTTCTTCACTGCAACGATGAGAGGTGCCAGGCTGGACCCAGGCATGGCCGATGTTATAAATTGATGCTGCAGAAAGGAAATGAAAACAACAAGAAAGCATGATTTTTCCAATCTAAGAGCTTTAAAGGCAGGGGAATACTTTTTAAATGAAAAGGGGATTGAGTCAGAGTAGGTCAGGAGCATGGGGCAAGAGTGGCACAGGTAGGTGCTGGTAGGTGGCCCATCCCTGGAAATATCTGAGGTGTGAGTATCCTGATCTCTTGAAAGATGTCCCTGCTCATTGCAGGACACAGACTAGATGACCTTTCCATGTCCCTGTGTGTTAGTTTGAGATGAATTGACATTTAGGGAAAGAAGTAAGAAACCCCGCACGGAAGTGATTTCTTTGAGAGAAGCTGCTGGGAGCTTCCCCTGTGCCTGAGACAGGCCAATGGCTGGCTAGTTCTGAGAACTGACAACATTTTGCACCATTTAGAAATGAGATGCGCCTCTGTGATGATGCACATTTTGAAAACCACCAGCCCGGGCACTGGCCCTCTTTGCTTCCGGAGCCCGAAGGTAACGGAGCTCTGGTGAGGCCGGCCCTGCTCGCCCACGGCCTGTGCTCCTGGGGGAGGCCGGGCCAGAGCCCAGCGGCTCCCGGGCGGGGGATGGAGGCTGCGGGACCCCGGCCCCAGGCTGGGCCAGGCCACGGCTGCTGACATCTTGCCCACACTAAACCCTCTCCCCGGCGTGCAGCGACGGCTCCAGGCCGAGCCTCCCCTCCCAGCGGCTCCCGGGCAGAGAGAGGGGCTCAGCACAGCCTGAAATCCAACACCGTGACTGCCATGACCTGGGTGAGATTGAACCCTTTCACTGCACAGATGAGACCTTTCTTACTCTTGTGGGCCTGATAATAAAATTTGTTATTCCTTTGAAGTTTGAAGCCTGTTTTGCCCTTCTCCTAATCCATAGCTCCCAGCAAGAAATGAGTAAGTGCCCTGGTGATTTTAGCCAGCGCTAAAATCACCGCACTCCCTGCCAGCCCAGCCCAGTCTAGGATTGCTCCCCACTGTCAGCTGAACAGCACCAAGGTTGGAAGGGAGGAGGATGGGGGCTCATCTGATGCCTTGGATTTCAGTGGAGGAGGAGCCCATCCCTGGGACACTGTTTCACCTGCAGCCCTTTTGGCATTTTACCTGCAGCAGCTCCTTGGCAGACCAGCGCTGCGCCTCGCCTTTCTGCAGGCAGCATCTCAGGAAGTCACGCAGCAAAGGCGAGAATTGCTCGGGCTGCCGCAGCTGTGGGGTCCCTTCTGTGGCTATGTGGAATTTAGCCTGGAGAAAAAGGAAACACAAGGCTCCACCTGCTTCTTTCCCATCTGGAACTGCTCTCCCAGAGCCCATTGTTTAAGCTCCACTCTGCAGTGGCAGTTTTTGCCCTGGCAGAGAGGCAGACATGACTTTCCTGTAGCATTTGGATGGTGGCTTTCCTGTATCATGAAAAAACCCAAGCCCCAAAGCCACAGCTTTGCCAGCATCCAGCAGATCTTGTCTTGGCAGCTGATTTCATTGCCTGCTCTAGTTAGTGGCAACTACATCAGCAAATACGTGTTTCCTTCTCAGAGGATTCCCAGCAGCTTGGCAGCCTTTTTGGAAGAGGGATTTTGCTGTTCTAACTAACTACTATTTCCAAGGATTCTTACATGAAAAGAATCTCTGCAGTGCTTGTTGGTCCCTTAAGCACAGCTGCCATAAAACAAAACTCATCAGGCTTTTTGTCCTGTTCTTGAAAATGATGGTAATTGGAAGAAAAGAAAGGAAATGCAGCAGGTGTTCCTCAGGGAAGGAAACAAACCTTTGGAATCTCATTTCCAACACAGACACATTAAGATGCCTCCACAAATGTATTGGGTTGAAAATGCCTGTTTGGGCACACAGGAGCCACCTGCAGCTCTGTCTCTCAGCACTCTGAAAATTTCAGGTTCCCTTAGGTGGCAAAAGGAAAATATTCATGGTGAAATCAGAAGTGTCATCCCTGTGGTAAGCCTGTGCTGGTTGGATTCTCAAGTCAATGCATTAACGCTGTGCCCATCCCAGAAAGTGCCAGGAAACAAACAGGAGGTTTTGGCAGGCTCTCCCCGTCAGCAGGCTCCAGCTTGGTGATATGGAGAAAGTGGCTTGGGTTAGGAAAGAAGGTGGTCACTGAGTGTCTCAGCAGCACTGCACAAGAAGCAGAAGAGACTCTGGCTTTACAGCCTCATCTCCAGGTTTCAGGCAAGTTTCCCTGTGAGAAGAATGGGGCTGCACTTCTTCTCTCAAAAGCACTGTTTTAGAAACTTGGTTTGCTTTGAGTTTCTTTGCTTCATTTCTGGAAAGATAACAGCAGCTCTGAGATGCTTGTTTCCTATTCTTGGGGCCATCTACACAGCCAAAAGAGCTGGAACGACTTGTAAGGCAAAGCAAAATGCTGCCTGAGAATGGAGATGGTTTGGGCGAGGTAAGGCTTGAGTTCCCCCAGTGCTGCAACCAAACCTCCAGCAGATGCTGATGTGCTGCAGGGCCATTTGTAGAAGGGGCCTTGGTGGAAGTACTTCCAGCAGATGGCCATGGGATTTTGTGCAGTGAGCAGAGAACACGGGACAGGTGAGAAAGACAGCGGGATCAGAGAGTATTTGCTCCTTACCGATCGAGCAGTGAAACTGTCATAAGGAGTTTTTTGTTCGGCCATTTCAATTGCCACAATTCCAAAAGACCACACGTCCACTTTGGGGCCATATGGTTGACGCTTCACCACTTCAGGTGCCATCCACCAAGGAGTCCCGGTCACCGAGCACCGCTGATTTTGCTCAGGGGTGAGCTGAGCAGAAAGGCCAAAATCAGCTGAGGAGAAAGCAAAATACTCTTTTAATTTTAATACTCTCAATTAGGAAACCAAGCCAGAGAATTCCCCGGTAGAAGTTTGAGAATGTGCAGTTGAATTTTCTGTACAATACTCCCTGCTCTGTTTCCTTGGGGCTTTAGCCAAGGCAATTCGCTACTTCAAACACCCCCCCATTTCTTACACTTCCTCCAGCAGTGCCTTTTGTTTTCCTGAAGGTTTAGATTGCAGCTCCCTCCCTCTGGAAGGAACACACACAGACACACACAGAGCAATAGCACTCTTGGCTGCTTGTGGTTCCTTGTCATAGCTGTGTGCACCCTGCAACTGTGCCTTCAGCCCACAGCAGGGGGGACCCCTGCACTGCCAGCAGCAGCATTTTTGGGGAGCTGGCAGTCACTGAAAGCAGCCCCACACCCCCCATTCCTGGAAGGCTGAAGCTGAGCAAGAATACACTGACCCAGCTTGACAGAGCCGTCGGTTCTGAGAAGGATGTTGTTGCTCTTGACATCTCGATGGATCACGTGGTTGGAGTGAAGAAAATCCAGTCCTTGCAGGCACTGAGAGAGAAAAGAGAACCAGGGGGGCAAAAAGTAGTGCTGTGAGTTCATCGCACAAGCAAGGAAACAGCTGTGGAAGGTTCCCTTTGCAGGGGAATGGGGAGGAATGGCAGAACACAGCGCCATTGAGAGCAAGAGCCTGCTGCTCCAACAGTAGCAGAGCAGCACCTTTCTCAGTGGAGAACTGCAAATGCCAATGCACGAGACAGAGCTAGAATACAAGAGCAGGGGATAAGAGTACAGGAAGTGAGTCCAGTGAGTGTAGGGGCACTGGCAGACAGTTCCCTTGAGATGCTCTTGCTTGCCCATAGCCGAGCAGCAGCACAGAAACCAAGCTTGGCCCATGAAATCCCTCCCGTTCTGAGCCCCTGTTTCCCAGACAATGCAGCTCAAGGCCTTGGAAGCACAGATGGGATCCCTGACCTCCCGACTGACAGCTGCAATCTCTCCTTCAGACATTTGAATCTCATCGATGAGATCTCTCAGAGTGCCTCCGTCCATGTACTCCATCACCAGCCAGAGTTCCTCATGCACAAGGTAGCTGAAAAAAGGAAACAAGGCCATGCAGGTGAACATGCACGGCTAGGTTGGTTTTTCGCTTGAGTCTTGTTTCTGGGTCCCTTGGAGACAAGGGCAGAAGAAAAGGCATAGACATTGCCTCTAGGCTGTGCAGTGTTTGCAGTCTGTGCTGTCTCAAGGAGAAAGGCAGTTTAGGAAGAGCCCAGATAAAAAACCTGTCACGCATGGCATTTCTGGAAATAAGCACCTAGTCTTCCTGGCATGCACAGCAATGGAAAAGAGGGGCAACAATGCAAGGGCAATCCTCTCTTGGATGGTTCATCAGCATTTAAGAAACTTGAAAAACTCAAGCCCAAAGAACTGTGGAGGCAATGAACTTAGAAGGTATTGAATTCTTAAGATAGGGCTGATGCAGGGTTTTGAACAATTTTCAGTCTGCATTTGCCAGGGTGGATTCATGCAGACAAAATGCAGTCTCTTCCCATCCATTGGAGATAAGTAGAGAAATAATCATTAACAACTCTATTTCCTGCCAGTGACCAAAGTGGGTTTTTAAGCTCTCATGCTTGTAGTATGTAAACAAACATTCAAGGGATAGGACCTTGACCACTCACCTGGCTAAGTAATTCACGATCCTGGGACTCCTATTACTCTCCATGATCCTGATTTCATTCATGGTTAATATCTTCCTACTCACTCCTTGCACATTTATTTTCTTTATGGCCACCTCAAATGACATTGAAAAGGAGTAATTTGAGAAAATTGGTAGCATGAGACTACAACACACATGGAGGAAGTGATTTTGGAATGGCACAGCCAAGCTGAGCCAAAGTGCCTTGTGATTAGACCTCATCACTGGAGTAATTAGGGAGTGACATTCCAACAGCCCATTTCTCTGCTCCCTTGGGGGCCAGTTACAGGACATGTGGCCACTGGCGATTTGCCTTGTCCACAAAGCCTGTTCCAAGTGCAATTTGCAGGCTGGCTCCAGTCTGTGCTTCTTGTGCCTTTTCAGCACAGCTCTACTCAAAGCTCCAGCCACAGCTGTCAGCAGTGGGGAAAGGCCTGGAGAGCAGCAGAGGCTGCAGGGGCTGCTGACATTTACCTCTCCTCCTGTTGCAATGTCAAGTGCTCTGGAAACCTCTCCAAAACCCCTAGAAACAAAACAGCAGCAAAGAAAGGAGAAGCCATTTAGATCTTGCAGTGGAAGCCAGTCCAGACAGGAGAGCTCTGCTGTAAATGCCTAAAAGCTGCAGGTTGCAGGAGGGGTCTGCCAGAAGGCAGATGATGCATTTTCCCCTCAAGTGCCTGGGCACTGGGCCTGTTCCTGAAGCCTTGGGCTTTACTGCCTCAGCTCCAAAAGGCAGCTTATTCCTTCATCTCGGCTATCAGCTTCTAAACTGTGCAATTCTAATCCTGAGCATGGAGTATTTCCTTTAGCAAACTCTTGGAGAGAAATGTTCCTGAGAACTGTTATCTGACAGCTCTCATTGGGGGTAGGTTGTGCTTTCAGGCAAGCAAGATTCTTCTCCTTTCATTAGTGTGGCCAGATGATTTGGAGACATCCAAAAATGTGAAGGAAATGAATCCTGAGCTGTCCCACACTTGAGAGACAAGCAGATTTACCAGGTTCTGTTCCTTGCTGCAGGCAAGACCTTGGCAGCATGGAGATGTCTTTGACAATGCCTTCTGAGCACACTTGACAAATTCTGGCCAGTACTGAGAGATGGGGCAGACTAAGCCCGCTGTCTAAACATGTGGACAACTTGTCTGACTTCCCACTTGATGGATATTCCACCAGTGAAACACCTGGCCCGTGGCTGTGTAGAAGTGACTGTGGTTGGACTCACCCACTGCCAAGACTTTCCAGTTCGATGTATTTTGTTCTGGGATTTTCCTTGTTCACCATTCTCCCTGAGGGAAACAAAATGCAAGATGCTGACTCTCAGGCAGAGATCCCAACTTGCAGGAGATGCCAAAGGCAGCCCCGCTG
This sequence comes from Cyanistes caeruleus, assembly GCF_971803275.1. NCBI lineage: Eukaryota > Metazoa > Chordata > Aves > Passeriformes > Paridae > Cyanistes > Cyanistes caeruleus. Next base: position 3,192,451 of record NC_141731.1, on the reverse strand, counting down.
TCTGGGGCTCTGAACCCTCTGTGGTCAGCTGGGCAGCAAGCACAGCAGCAACAAGACAGGCAGTTGTGCAGTACAAATGGGCAGCAGAGAGACTGATTTTGTCCAGTCCTTGGAAGGAAATGAAGCGCAGAGAGCACAGCAGGGCACAGCACAAGGCTGGCAAAGGCCAAGCATGAGCACTGACAAGCAATGGCAAGAAGACACAGCCAGCCTGAGCCCCTGACAAGCTGTGGCCCCCGTTCAGGACACAACAGCATTGCCTTGGAGATCAGACACAGCCAGGTGCAGATCAAGGCCCTTTTGTGTCCCAGCAGGTGAAGGTAGACACCAAATCAGCTGGGATCTTTCTCAGCCCCACCAGGTCTTTTCTGAGAGCACAGCACTGGCAGCTGTTATGGGCAAGAAGCAGATTAAATGGGTTGTGCTGCAGAATCACAAAGGGCTTGATGTGTTTTCCCAGAGACTGATCTGAGCAGGGCTTGGGCCAATAGGTAGGATTCTAAGAGTCATGGGAATGGCTGGGAATCAGGGATGAAAAAGTGCCATGGATCTGAGGAATACACAGCACAGGGGCTGCAGGCTCGCTCCTGAGAAATGCCTGCAGTGCTGTTTTATCTGATCACACCACGTGGATATGTCTCTTGGACACATCTTTATAAAAATAAATCTGGGATATTAATTACAGATTGTGGCACAAGTATCTGTTTCTTCATTGTGGGCCCAATGAAAACATCTCTTGCTCTCTGTTTCTGCTGTCACCTGATGTTCTTGCAAAGGAGTCCTCACTGACAAAAATACAGCATTCTCATAAAAACCTTGTAGATGTAGTAGAGGCAATAAAAACAGTCCTAATAATGACACCACTAAAACCCATGGGGCAGAACAGCCCTTTCAGGATGGAGAAAAAAAAAACTCTACCAAAAAACCCCAAATCCGAAACCAAAAAAGGATAAAAACTGAAAACTAAAAACGAAACCCCAACAAAAAGACAAAACCCCAAATCCAATCAATATCTCTGAAGTCTTTTGGTTCTGACGACTGGTGGGAAGTCTGGAGTCTAAGGAGAATCTAGGAATCAAATATTCTGTTCAGTTTGGCCACTAGCACACAGAACTTGCATAGATCATTTGCTGTGCCACAGCCTTCTGCTGATCCAAGAACAATTCCTGCTGCTGCCTTTAGTGGCAAGGGAATGCCAGGCAAAGCCGAGCCAGTCCAAGCTGCCCTCAGAGGCAGCAGGAACAGCCAGAGCGCTCTCTCGCTGCCTCAGAGCACAGCAGTTCCTGTGGGGAGTCCTAAATGTCTCTGGGACACCAAAGTGAGGAGGATCATTTGCTACAGCTCTGCTGGCACGTGCACACAATACACTGTCCCTCAGACAAGAAATACACCAGACATACTCAGTTGCTCCACGAAGTTTCCCAGGCTCTCCTGGAGCTGAGCAGCAGATGTGTCACTGCTGGAAATGGACAAACTGCCCCGGCTCCACTGCTCAGCTTGGGCAACAAAGGCTCCTTTAGATGCTGCTGCTGCTGCTGCTGCAGCAGATTGAATGGAAGAGCCTGTGTAGATCTGAGAGAAGAAAGGAGTTTGTGTCAGGAAGCTGGCTGGCAGAGATTACCCCGAGTTCCCTTTTCAAATGCAAGCCCTTAGGAAGTTGCTGTTAGCCACATGCAAAGCTCATCAACTGGATTTTTTGGATGCCCACTTCTGGAACCAAATGGTCAAAACCCAAGGTTGGTTTTAATCAAGTTGATGGCCAGTTTCATATTCCATTTTCCTGGATTTTATGAAGGATGACTGCAACAACGACCATTGCACTTCCTCCCAAGGATCCCTTTCCCCCTCCAAGGGCTGCAGACACATTTGCAGCTCCTTGTTCTAATGTTGGAGCTCCTCCCCCTCAGTCCTCTTTTCCTGCACCATCTTCAGAAGGTGCTCAGCCTGCAGCACTTGTGCTTGGGACAGTACCTGTGCCTCCCGCCGACCTTGGGGCTCTTCATCAGCAGGCATTTGCTGGAAGCCTTCGCAGGCTGCCAGGTGAGATATCAACACGTCCACCTCAAGTCAAAGAGAACAAAGCAGTCAGAGACCACAGCTTGTCCCTGTGTGCCAAGGCTCATTGACTGTGAGCAAAGGGAAAGAGCAGGACAGCAGCAGATTCACCAAGGGATACAGACAGCTTGCAGCTTGTATTCCAAATCTGTCTGGGGGACTGTGTTCACTTGCAAAAAGCCCTGAAGAAACAAGGAGAGCAGGAGCAGGCCAGCAGGAATCCCTTGAGATGAGTGCTGGCAAAAGGGGCAAATGACTGGTGCCACTGTCCAGGGCAGCAGCTGAGATTGAGCACAGCAGGAAATGTCCTTCCAAGCAGCTGGGATAGACACTACAGCAGGATGGCACTGAGAGGCATCAGCCCAGCCCCCTGCTGCTCTGCAGAGGAAAGGCAAGAAGGGCAGAAAGCACCAGACTGCAGTGACTGCTGTGCCTATTGCTCTTTCACTCACTCGATTTTCTAGAGCCTCTTGCTGCTGAGCGAGGAGATCTAATTTCTCTTGGATGATTCTCCTTTCTTCCTCCAGCCTCTTCTCCCTTGCACTGATCCTAGCCTCAGCTTCCTGCAGCTCTGCCAGAAGCTCCTCCTCGGAGGCCTGAGAAGAATGACAGAGAGGAATTTCCATGAGTGGAGTGTCTGCCACTCTTTCACTCACCTGGTTTTCTTGATTTCCTCTCTGCCAGGGGAGATCCATCTCCTCTTCGATGCTTCTGTCTTCCTCGTGCCTCCTCTTCACTGCCATGATGGCCATCGGAGCTTCGGGCAGCTCTGCCTGGGGCTCTGCCTCGATGTTCTGTACACACAAATGGAGAGCAAGTGCCTGGGAGCTGCCATCAGGCTCAGCTTCTTCCTCCGTTTCAGCCTCAAAATCACACTCATTCAGTCACTTCTTTCTGCTTCCCTACCCACCTCTGCTTCCACTGTAACCTCCTGTCCCGCTGCTGATCTCTGCAGAGGCTCTTTGCTTTCAGGGCCTCTGGCACTCGTGGCCTGCTCAGTCCCAAGAGCTGCGTTTTATGCCCCTCTTCCTGCCCTTCACTCTGTCCCCTGCTGAGTCAGCCTTACCTGGCCATTCTCCAGTGGCTCTTCCACCTGCTGCCCCAGCTGCTCTTCCTGCTCTTGGGCTGGGAACAGCTCTCCCTCAGGCTGGCACGGCCGTCCTGATAAAACAATCTGCTCCTGCTCTTTCTCTGGATGGACCTGCAGAGAAAGCAAGAGAAGATGGGCTTCAGCTTCTCATCCAACATTTGTGGGCCAAGACTCAAAGACTGATGGGCTCCCACGTTTCCAAAGCTCTGTGCTGCTGCTCTCCTGCCTTGTTCTCTGCCCGTGGGGAAGCACAGATTCCAAAGGGACCCTGGCAGTGCAATCAGGGCCCATCTGGCACTGAATCTCCAACAGACTCTTGGGCAGCTGACAGGAAATGTGGGGCATTTCTCAAGGGCCTCCCTCCCCTTCTGCTGTGTCCTGCTTGTCTCTCCCTAGTGACTGACAGCCAGCCCTGTCCCACAGCTCCATCCTGGCTCTGCAGGGTCTTCCTGGGTGAGCTCAGCCCTTGGGAGAGACACTGCTGGAGTTCATGTTCTTTTCAGGCCTGCACTGCCACTCCTGCCCCTCTGACATCCACACTCTTGTTAGAAATCCTGCTCAGTCAGGAGACAAGGATGTGTGCAATTTGATCCTCTGCTGCAGGTCAGAGAGCCTCTATGGCCACCTCAGGATATGGAAGAGGACCAAGGTGTTTCTCCTCCCTCTTTTGTCAGCTGAGAATTCTGAGTGGCACTGACAGAGATCCTCAAAAGGCCCCAGCAACAAATTAATTGACACACCCCTAGGGATGCCAATGAAGGAAGCCATGGGTCATGTAATGCATGTATGACCAAAGTCAGCAAAAACCACCTAAAACATGGACTTGTCCCACCTCACTAGGACAGGCAAAAATTTATAGGTTAAACAGGGAGTGTCAGGACAGAAGAGGCAGGAGGAGGAAAACAGCTCTGAGGAGAAAAAACAACCATCTCTAAAGGGGTTCTTAGCAACACAAGACAGCGCTCAAGGACTTGCAGCTTTGCCCCCACACTAGGCTCCAATGCAGTTTCCAAAGCTGCAGACTTCACCACAAAACATATCAACAGAAACTTGCCACTTGTGGATTTTGCCTCAGAAGAAGGGTTCAGAACTACACAGTTTGTTTCTTTGGCCACACAGGACAAGAATGGCCGGCCACAGCTTCATGGACAACACAATCATCTCCTTGCAGCTTATCAAAAGCCAAAAGACAGGTGGCCTAAAAGACTCTGCAGAAGTGAAGAATTACTCAAGGAAACTGCAGAACACTTCTCCAGGTCATGCAGAGGTTTCCAAAAAGGGACAGCAAACAAAGCAAGCCCTGTGAGCCCCAGAAATGCCGTGTGAGCCCTTGGCCATGGCTTGGCAGAAGCCAAGAGACAGAGCTTCCCTGAGCCAAGCAGCCAGCTGCTCACCCGCAGGCAGCAGCGCTTTGGGGCCTCAGCACGACGGCTCAAAGCCCAATTTCCAGCTGCCACGGGATGGGGGAATGGCTGGGTGCTGGCAGGACTCCAGCACTCAGCATCCTCAGCCAGCAACAGCAAGTGCTGGCTGCTCAGAAACTTGCAGCTCTGCCTTGCACTAAAGACAGCAGCACCCAGCACTGGCACTTACTGTCTGGGCATGGTCAGGCTGGGCTGTGACCACAGCTGGAGGCTCGTGCTCCTTTTGCTCATTTTGCTCCTCTTTGGCCTCTTCTCCAGGAGCAGAGGGAGCCACAGCAGAGTCTGCTCTTGCTTCTGGGCTCTGTGGACAGATGGTGGAGTTAGGGACAGGCAGCTCCCTATCATTTAGAACCTTATTTCTCTTCAGCTCTACCAAGCACAAATCATCAGCTTTGATAGCAATGGGATTCTAAGTCTCTGCAACTAAATCAAAATGGGTTAATTCAGCCAGGCTGCAAATAGCTCTGAATTAGAGAGTTCACCCTGGCTACTATCAGCAAGCAACGTTCTCTCTGCAAAGCTGAGCTTTGAGTTCTTTTAAAGCTCTTCAATGGAAAATTAGGAAATAGCCAACAATGCCTTTGCTATTGCTGTTGTAAACATGGAAATGGATCTTCTTTCAGCCCACCCAGCTGGCCCTCTGCACTCTACTGCCACAGGCCAAGCTCACAGTTCCCTGCACAATTCTGAAACACCAGGAACATCAAATGTTCCTTTCTGACTCACCTCAGGATCGGCACCTCTGAACACACGGCTCAGATGACCTGCAGTGGGCAAGGAAAAGGAACCAAATTCTTTGAGAAAACTGGAGAGAACCGTGGCCTATTTAGAACAGCATCTGAGAAGATCTCCCAGTCTACGTTTTCAAAGGTGTCCTGCTTGACTGGTGTGGTTTAAAGCAGCAACTGAAAAATCACTAGAAAACTTATTTATTTCTTGCTGTGAGATATGGATTAGAACAAGAGAAAAACAGGCTTAAAACTTAAATGGAATAAAGAAAGTTTATTGACAAAAACTACAAGAATAAGAAACGAGAATGAAACTTCCAGAACAACCCTTTTCTCCCCCACTACCCAACCATTCCCTTGTTTACATGACAACATAGAGACAAAAAAACTTTGGAACTTTGGTGTTTACAACAGTCCCAATTCCTGCTAGAGTCTTTTCATCAGTCTTTGTAGAGAAACAGAAGTCTTCTTCTGCTATCTATGGAGTTTCTCACAAGAAAATGATTTTTCTTCATAGCTTTCTATTTCTCTGATGCCAGCTGCCGGGAAATCTGCCATCAGTTGTCTCCTCCCATTTCCCATCACTCTGAGGTGTGTTATGGGTCATGAGTCTAGGGATGTCATTTTTATGAATGAGTTATTCAAAGGCAAAAGTTCTCTTTATCTGTTTTTGTGAGCTTCTCTGGAAACAGAAGTTTTCTCTTTTTGCTTCTTAAAAGCCACAAATCTTCAACTATTACTTCTCCCGCTCTGTTCCAGCATCTCACAGTGTCACAACTACTTCATCATTTGCTCAAAATCCACACTTGGAAACACTCCATTCCTCCCAATATACTCTGTCATGAATTAAAGGCGGTTTTTTCAGAACACTACTGTCCATCTCCATAGCTTTAACAGAAAAATATTTCAGCTTATTAAAGCATCTCCTTATTTCTCTTCCCTCTCTCAATTTAATTTTTTTCTTCACTCTCTTTGATGGGTTGATGGTTGATCACTTCCTCTCCCTCTCTCTGGAAAAAAAGGATTAATCTGCAAGTCTCATGCAGGTAGTAAAAGAGTTAAAATCTTGCTAAAGCTGCAGATGTTGATGGTGTCAGGTTTCAGTTCAGTGGCAGAAACTGCAAACCAAGTCAGGCCGGCTCCGTTTCTCCCCCCACCCCGCCCTCTGCAGCCTTGTCCGGCCTGGAGGGGGGGAGGAGGCCGAGACAGAGCCCTGTGAGCTCGTCAGAAGCCAGAAACCAAAGAGAGCAAGAAATTCCCGGCCTCACATCTTCAGGTGGTGTTCACAGGTTGATCTCACTTCTCAACAGTTAAAACCGCTGCCAATTCTCACCCATGGCCAGGAATTAGTCAGGAGAAAAAACTCCCATCAGCCTCCAGCAGTTTCAACTTCCCCAGCTCTCAGAGCTATCTTAAAAGTAAAGTCACCCCAAGAGATTGAGCCAGCAAAGTGAGGAAATGACAGACTCTGCTGCCACAGGCTCTCCCGTGGAGGGAACAGAAGCCCTGCAAATGCTGCCCGCAGCCCCCTGGCTACAGACACCCCGTGTTTTGCTGAAGGTGTTGACAGGAGCTTGACCAAACCAGGGGCATCCTCATGGTCTTTGTGTTTCAATAGCAACCCGGTCACTAAGAAAGAGCAGGGAGACCTACAAAAGCCAGCTCAGGTTCCAGCCAGGGAAAACCTCTACTTACGTGCCAGGTTGGTCAGATAATAGCCGGAATATCCGATGACATAAATGCTGCAAACTGCAACAGCGAGCTGCTCCATCACTGTAGCACTGCTGTGCCAGTTTGCACACTCTGCTCCACCACAAGAAGAAACACGGCTCCTGTCAGTGTGCAGCTGCCCACTGACAAACGCCTCAAGCAGGAGGATGCTCCTGCACTGAGCAAGCCCAAGAGCTGCTCTGACCCTGAGGCCTTCCGTGCACCAAGGCAACCTTGGGATGTCACCATGACAAGGTGGCATCCATGCCCTGACATCACAAAGCCAATGCTCTGCGCTGCTCTGGGAATTGATGCAGAGCAACACAACCTTCCCTACAGCAAACACAAAATTGCCTGGCAGGTTCTCCTCTGTCACAAAGGGTCACAAATCCTTTGGTGGGCTGTGGGAAATGGAAAGACAGAAACTTCCACAGATACTGAAGGATTTGATTGACAGCCTTGGAAGGAGCTTGGATTCATGCAATGCTAAAGGTTCACAGACGCTGAGTCGAGAATTCATAAACTTATGTTCCTATAGCTGCAAGTAAGAATATGCCATAAGTAAATAAAAAACTGCATTGAGTGAGATGGTGGAGAGATTTCAACTGTAATTGTGTGATTTTATAGAGTAAGCTATGAATCTAAATATTATCCTAAGAAGCACATGTGTGTAGGTGAGCTAGCAGTGTATTGGGTGAAAAGCAGACACAGTGCAGCAGAACTTGGCAAAGGTGAAAGGTGATTAAGTAATAATAAACCTCTTCAATTTAGTGCATTAGCCAAAAATCTCAAATCAGCGAATCTCAGCCACTGCACCAGGCTGAAGCTGAGGATCCCCAGCCAAGCTCAGAGGGAGGAGAACACAGCATTTGTGGGATCCTTTCCAGTCTGACTTGCTTTAGCTGGAGCCTGGGGGAGGAGAGAGCAGGAGAAGGGTTGGCTGAGTCCTCTCCCCTCTGCCTTGCCCTTCTCTGCTGGATCCTCAGTTCATCGCACACCCACCCCAAGACTCCATCCCCATCCTACTGGTGCTGACAGGATTAAAGGAGATAAAGAGGAGATTAAAAAGATAGAGAGGAGAGAAAAAGAGAAGTTTAAATGCAGTTTAAATATGAAAGAAATGCACATGTTAGTGAGTGCTGAGAGTTCCAAGGGAGCTGAAGGGTTTGCGAAGGGCCAGGAGCCCGTGAAGGGCTCAGGAGCTGCTGCTGCCGGGAGGGAGGAAATGCACCAATGGCTCCCAGCAGAGTCTGTGCTTTGAGGCTCTTTCCCAAACAGCTGCAGGAGGGAAAGCAGCTGAGTTTGGAGGAAGAGTTTTCTGCTGAGGTTTCCTGTTTGGAGCTGTCACAAGCTTGAGCTGCTCAAGGGAAACGCGGCTCTGCTTCCAGCAGGGCCCAACTGCCCGGGAGCACAACTTGGTTCCCTGGCCCTGAGCCAACGGGCAGCAGCAGCTTCTGTTCCCTCCTGGCTCTTGTGTCATTTCCAGCAGCACAAGACACACCAAGAAAAGCTCCTCCAGAACATGCCATAAGAAACACAACCTGATTTCATGGCATGGAGGAGCTCTGACAGTCCCACGGGCTCAGGGTTGTTTGTCAGTGAACAGAGCAGGGAAAAGCACAGACACATTCCCTGCACAGGGAATTCACAGGAGGAAAGTGCAGCGCTGGAGGATGTGCTTGGATACAATGTTCCCATGGCAGTTTTGGGGATAAAATCGTCAGCAGAGATAAAAGAAAAAGTGCTCCCAAGGGTGGGCTGGGGAGGGCTGGTGCTTCCCGGGAGGCTCCCGAAGCTCAAGAGGACAAAGCCCAGACCTTGTCCAAGCTGTGAGCTGGGTCTGAGCCAGAAACCAGGGGGTGGCAGAGACATTGCTGCTGAAGGGCTTCAGATTGCCAAAGCTAAAGTGTCCAGCATCAAGGAACAACTTGAGGTTATGGAAGTCCCAGTGCCCACGTTCCATCCCCTCATTTCAAGCTGAAAGCAGAGCGCCCCTTGTGACTCTGCTTTTTAATAATCAATGTCAAACTTCAACAAAATTCCCTTAGAAAGACCCCATGAAGGTTCGCACTGTGAGAGCTCACTCGAGGCAGCCCCAACTCCTGCCCTGGTTCAGTCCCTGTCAAGCCCACTGTGCTTTCCAGCTGCTTTGCTCCAGCTCCCCCCAAATCACCACGAATTCCACTGAACTGAAACAAATCCAAATCCTCGTGGGTCGGGACAAGGGCAGGGAGAGGTCACTCAGGGATCATCATCAGGGGCACAACAGCCCGACCTGGGGAAATGAACTGAACTTAGGACTGAGCAAATCAGACCAGGAGAATGAGGATTAAAATCAATCTTGAGAAACACCTCCTCCCGCACCTGAACTTTTCTGTCCGGGCCGCTGCTCGAGGGGCACAGAGAGGGGCCCGGCCTTGTCCCTCCAAACCTCCCTGGGAATCACCCCAGAGCCCTCAGGCTTCCTTGTGCCCATCCCCGGGGCCCCTTGTCCCTCTGAATGGCTGCCGTGGCTCTCCCAGTCCATCCCAGCCTCTCCCAGTCCATCCCAGCCTCTCCCAGTGACCCCGCCTGTCCATCTCGCCTCTCCGTGGATCTGCCGCCCCTCAGCCAATCAGAGCGCGTCTCTCTGGTGACTCATCAGTTGCCGGGCAGATCCACAGAGCCGAGAGCCCCGCGCTGGACTCGGCCACCCAGTGCCGCGCACTTCATTCCCAGTCCCGCCCAGTGCCACCACAGTCCCGCCCAGTGCCACCACAGTCCCTCCCAGTGCCACCACAGTCCCTCCCAGTGCCACCACAGTCCCTCTCGGTGCCACCACAGTCCCGCCCTGTGGACCCAGAGTCCCTTCCACTCCTTTTTAGCCCATTCCCAGTCTACTCCGAGTTCATTCCTACTTTACTCCCAGACCTCCGCACTTACTTCCAGTGTCCCAGTATCCACTCTCATCTCTTCAGTGCCACCCCAGTCCCTCCCTGTCCATTCCCAGTCCCTCCCAATGCCACACCACTCCTCTCCACTCTCTCCCAGTGCCCATCCCAGCGTGTCCATCTCGCTGGTGCCCTCCAGCTCCCAGCCCGGCCCCGGCCGCCTGCTCTGCTCCCTGATGGATTTCTCCCCTGCCCACATCCAGCTGAGCTGCTCCCAGGGCCAGCAGCAGCTCTCGGGCCACGTGTTGGCCACTGCCGTGCTCCCCAGCGGGGACTGGAGCCAGCAGCTCCTGGTGCTGCTGGAAACCGCCCCCGGCATTGCGGGCTCAGCTCCAGCTGCTAGGTGGAGCACGGCAGCCTGGAGCACCCCCTGAGCCGGCACTGGGGCACGGCCCGGCCCCCACAGCGCCGGGGGCAGCGGGGGAGGCACTGGGGGGGCCCAGAGGGGGATTGGGGTGTGCTGGGAGGAACTGGGAGGGAGTTAGAGATAGACTGGTTTAAACTGGGGAAGGGATTGAGGTGCTTAGGATGGCTGGGAAGGGGTTTGAAGAATGTTGGGGAGGGTGGGATGGGGTTCTGGGGGTCCTGGTGGACCCTGGGAGGGAGTTTGGGGGTGCTGGGTGTCACTGGGAGGGATTTGAGTGAGCCTGGAGGGGCTGGAAGGAGATTGGGGATTGGAAAGCAGGGATTGGGATGAGGTTGGTTGTGCTGGAAAGAGACTGGGAGGAGTCTTGATGAGTCCTGGTGGGCCTGGGAAGGGACTGGGAGAGGGTTTGGGGGTCCAGGGGCAGTGGGGAGAAATTGGGAGGGGGCTGTGGGATCCTGAGAGGAACAGGAGGGGCTCTGCTCGGTCCTGGGGAGGCTGGGAAGAGACTGGCAGTGATTTACCAAAATAGCGATATTGATCCAGTATCAACATCAATCTGTTAATGGACAAAAAACCTCTCCAACAGTTTAAAGTTACAAAGTGGATGTTTAATCACAGCACTGGGCGAGTGCGGGAGTCACCCCTTAATACGCACTGCAAGTTGACAAAAGATTCCAGTGTCTATTTATTTACAAAAGTCTTAAATATCCAAAATACTAATACATATTAATACTAATGCATATGCATAATGCTAGCACCTCCCATGTTCCACTTCGGATTAGAATTCATGGTAATGATTTTAATGTCATTACGCCTGCATGGTTGGCTCCCCAATTTGAGGAGGGGGTCGTTTTGGTGAGGAGGGTTCATCAAGGGATGAAGGAAAACCGCTCTTCCTCACTCTCACCATTCTACCTTTACAATGGTTGACATTACAAATGACATTTGGTACAACTCCAGTTTCCTCCCTTGTGACTTGGAAATGGGTTTCCTGATGTAAGGTCTGTGATCTTCCTGAACCCGTTTATCAGTTTCTCTTTTCTCATTATAAGCACAGCTGAACAAACATACAATGAAAAGTAATTTTTTATCTAAGTCCGAGATTCATTATCTCAAATCCTGTTTCTCACTTAATCATTAACTCGAACTAGTTCCAGCAAGGCCTATCTCTAGCCAAGATCCCTAATTTTTCTAAAATTCTTAATTGTTTAAAATTAGTGACTCCAGAGGTTTCAGAGGGTCCTGGGTAGGCTGGGGGAGACTGGGAGGGTCCTTGGAGGGGCTTGGGGTGTCTGTGAGAGGTTTTGGGGGTCCTGACCTCTGCAGATGCCCCAGGGACGCCATCAAACGCTGCCCAACGCAAGATGCTGATGGGGATTGGAGTCTCAGTGTTGGGCTTCGTCTTCTTGGCACTGGGGCTCGGCTTCTGCCTGCGCAGGAAGGTGAGGGAGGGTTCTGGGGTCGTGTCTCCCTCACCCAGAGCGTTTGTGCTCACCTCTGGGCCCCCAAGCCCGGTGTCACCCCCTTTTCTCTGCCCACACAGCTCCTGAGGCAAAAGGTTCTTGAAGATTCAAAGTCAACAATTCCCATTGTCATTCTGTATCCTGTTGAATTTTCATTCCCCTGTTTCATCCAGGTGCCCACAGGGAGCCAGGAAGATGTGGAGCCTCCCAGCCAGGTGTCTTCCCAACACGCATCACCAGGACCACGGATCACCAGGGCTCTGCCCAACGGGGGTCACTGGGGATCATCCAACGCCCATCCTCCCATGGGGGATGGAGCTGGAGCAGCGCACGAAGCTCTTCCCGCACTCGGGGCACTCGCAGGGCTTCCCTTACTGGTGCCTACGTTGGTGTCGGGTCAAGTTAGAGCTCCGTGAGAAGTTCTTCCCACACTGGGGACACTCGTAGGGCCTCTCCCCAGTGTGGATGCGCCGGTGCCTGATGAGGTGGGAGTTGCGTTTGAAGCTCATCCCGCAGTCGGGGCAGCGGAAGGGCCTCTCGTCTGTGTGAATCCGCTCATGTTTGAGGACATTGGAGCTGGTCTGAAACCTCTTCCCACACTCAGGACACTCATAGGGCCTCTCCCCAGTGTGGATGCGCTGGTGTTTCCTCAGGTTGGAGCTCCACCCAAAGCTCTTCCCACATTCCAAGTAGGTGTAGGGCCGTTCCCCTGTGTGGATCACCTGGTGTCTCATCGGGTCAGAGATATTTCTGAAGCTCTTCCCACATTTCCCACACTCATAGTGTTGTTCTCTCATGTGGATCTTCTGGTGATTCCTCAGGCTGGAGCTCTGGCTGAAGCTCTTCCCACATTCTCCACACCCATAGGGCTTTTCACCAGTGTGGATCCTCTGGTGCTCGATCAGGTGGGATCTCTTTCTGAAGCCCTTCCCACATTCCAAGCACTTGTGGGGCTTCTCCCCCAGCTCTGAGCTCCAGCTGGATCTCTGGCCGTGTTCCTGGCACTGGGGGGATCTTTCCTCCTCGCAGCTCCCTGGACTGGGTTTCCAGCCCCTCCTCATGCAGGATCTCTGGGGCTTTTTCTCCTCCTCTGCCATCTGGACACAGTTTGGGAATGAAAATTCCTGGTTAGGAGGAAAAGGAGAGGAGAGCGCCTTGGACTGGGGGTTCCTCCATGCCCAAGTTCATCTCAGGAAGTCATTGGGCATCTTGTGTCTGTAACAAAGCAAAGCACCAAGATTCAGCTTAAACAAGAAAACAATGATGAAAAACTACCCAAACACCAAATTCAGGAAAAACCCCCTCCAGAATACAAAGATTCGGCCCCTGCAAAAAAACAAAGCACCAATATTTAGCCCAAAAAAGTTCAGAAACACCAAGATTCAGCCCCATCAAAATCGTGGATCCCCTCCCCAGTCACCTCCAGGGCAACACTCCTGGAACTGCACATACAGGGAGAATGGAACGTTGTCCTGCTTCCTCTTCCTTCTCTCCCACCTCCTCCTGTGGCCCTACTCTTCCTCCCACTCCTCTTCCTCCTACTATTTCTCCTCCTCCTGCACCTGCTCCTCCCACGTGAATCCTTAGACCGTTTTGTTCTTCAACCCTGCTTCTCCTTCCCTTCTCCTCCTGCCCCCAGGCCCAGCACCCACTGCCGCCTCCCTCTTCCCCCCCAGTCCCACAGCATCCCACCGCAGGGGCACGGATGCAGCTGGGCCAGCTCGGCCTGGGGCAGCGCTGGGCTCTCGGCCGCTTCCGCCCGCACTCGCTCCCCACTGCAGCCGCTCCCGCCACCACAGCGCGGGGGGGGCCGGCCTTGGCGCTCCCCCCTCCCACCTCCCCAAATTCCCCTCCAGGGGGGCGCCAAGGCCCGGGGGGGAGGGGCGCAGCTGGGATCCAGCTGGGGAACGCTGGCAGCTGCGGCTCTGCCTGGACACTGATGAGTCATCAGCGCCGCGCGCTCTGATTGGCTCAGCCCTGCCTGAGCCCTGCGCCTGCACCAAGGGGGGACACCCTGCTCCAGGGGGGATGGCCCCAAAACGGGGCAACCCCAGCAAAGGAACAACAACAAAGCCTCTTCACAAACTGATCCCCTCAACCTCACTGCACATAGGGCCAGGGACGTGGACATAAGGAAGTGACAGGAGGAGCCATCAGCTGCACAAAATGTTATTAATTGATGACACAGACTGCTGTTCAGCCAAGGTCCTGCTAAATTCATCAACTTCCAGAAGAACAACAAAGACTTAACACAGCCATCAATATCCTTAGCTATACAAAAGTGAGGTACATATTAAGGGGGTATGTGGGAGGTGCATTGGGAAGTCTGTGCCTCTCCAGGACTTCAGCCAATGGGGAAAGGGAGAGGGAGATGTGACCAAGAAAATTAGGATGAAAAGGAGGCTGTGTCCTCCAATAATTGGAGAGACCCCATGGGAAATGTCCCATGGCCTCGCCCTATTTTTATGAATGAAATTACTGTTACAGGACTCCTCTGTCTTCCTTGTGGACAGAAACCTCTGGGGATGTCAATTTTTCCACACACCTTGGGGCTCCTCCGCAATTCCTTCCACCGTCCGGGCCGGCGGGCAGTGAGTGCAGCTGAAGGGGCCTCACCCAGTTTGGGGGATCGGCTCCCTCGGCTGGCGGCGGCACCGGGCATTGATTGGGTACCCGAGAGTGAGCAGGAGACAGACGAGGGACGGATCAGGGCGGCTCTCAAGAGTCGGCAGGGAGAGAGCACTGAAAATCTCAGCAGTGACTACAGTGGCATCTTCAGGGAGTGAACATGGCAGGGCACCCAGGGAGGGGACAAAAGGGAAAGCCACAATGGGGTCCCAGCAAAAGGGATGAGGATCCCAAAATATCTCTCAAGGGTCCCTTGGGAGCATGTGGAGGTCGTTTGCACATTCTCCCAGAGGGAATTAAGGACATGGACACCCAGGGGGGCAAGAAGGGAAGTCCAGAAGGGATTTAGACAACAGGGGATGGATGGTGTTGGTGTGTTGGGAAGGGATTGGCTGAAGGGGAGTGTGCAGGAATGTGCTTAAGGCAAGAAGCAGGAGGAGGAATCCATGGGATAAGAAAAAGGATAATGGAAAAGAGGAAGAGAAAAATACTGAGGATTGGGATGTGTTTCAGAAGGGTCTCATCCTCCAAATTTGCTTGCTTACTCAGATCCTTTGTATCCCAGTTTTCCAGGACAGGAAAACAAGGAGGTGAGGATTTCAGGGGGTTTCTCTGAGCTGGGAGCGGCAGGAGCGGGCGCAGAGCTGCGGCACCGGGAGCACGGGCTGGGGGCCTGTGGGGAGCTGTGGGGCCGGGCCGGGGCTGTGGGGCAGCCGGGGCTCAGCGCCGGGCGCTGCCTGAGCCCAGCACCCCCCGGGCAGGGCCGGCAGTGGCCCCCGGCCCCCAGGAGGCTGCGGGACGCCCCGGCCGCTGCCCGGCCCCGTGGAGCTGCCGGCCCTGCCCGCCGGGGGGGCCGCCTTTGGACACTGCGGCAGGACAGGGACCGGCTCTGGGATACGGGCTGGGGAGGGGAGCCTCAGCACAGCCAGCACGAGGAAGGAACAGCTCACAAATGGCGATTAGACCTGCAAGGATCCACATGATCTTTTAAGCATTTCCTGCTGGGTCCCTGGAGACAGGAAGGATTTTGCAGAAAGCTCAGCAGCTGCCACAGGATGAGCACCCACAGGCACTGAGGGGGGCTGCAGCAGCGACAGAAGAAGCCCCTGCAGCACTTGCTCACAAAGGCTCAGCAGCTGAATGCAGCAAGGGATGAGCAAAAGGCCAAGCTGAAGGCAAAGGCCATGGCACACTTCCTACAGCCCCTGAGGGATCAAGCCCAGGGCCCAAGGGGGCCCCAGCACCCAGGGGACACCCTCGGCCACAAGCACCTGGCACAGGCATTGCCCTCCTGGCCAGGGCACAGCCCACCCAAACAGCCCCTGGCAAGGAATCAGCCTTCCAGCTGCAGGGCACAAGGACACTGCAAGCACAGACAGCAGCACCCTCAGCACCAGCAAGTCCAGCCCTTGATGGACACGCATTCTTAGCGGTGGCACAGCTCCCATTCCACCAGGGACCCACCACACTGCAGCCCTTGGGAACATTCAGGGTGGGGCTGGATCCAGAGGAGACCTTTCCTGATGGACACAGGGGCCTCTCTATCCACTCAGAACCTCACACCTAAGGGGGAAAATTGTTAAGGTATATTTTAATTAATAAGGCACTAAGTGAGAAAGATGAGTAGTTGACTTTTATTCAGCCACTATTAGCAGATGTGGAGGATGGGTTTAAAATGCAGGAATTTTTCTTTGCTCACAGTTGTGATTGTAATTTACTGGGAAGGGATTTGATGGCTAAACGGGGAATGCAGATTAATGTTGCAAAAGGTGATACAGAGGCTGGTTCTGTTGTACCTCTGTGTCAAATGTCTGGCAGAGCCATGGCTGAAGTGAACCCACAAGTGTGGGCAGACCCAGAGAAACTGGCAAAATTAGATATGGAGCCTCTCCAAATTTCCCTGAAGCAACCAGGACAAGAGGTGTCGAAAAGCAATCCCCTGTTCCAAGGGAGGGAAGGAAGGGCTCACAGCCTGTCTGGGAGTCCTGCTCAAGGCACGGCTTGGGGAGCCAGGGATGGCTCCCTAGAATGCTCCTATCCTGCCAAACAAGAAATCCAATGGAATCCACAGAATGCTGCAGGACCCAAGAAGAAGAAATGAGATGATGAAACCGAGACACCCCACACTCTCAGATCCTTACACCAGCCTCAACCAGGTGCCCTCCTCACACTGCTGCCATTCACAACTTGATGCAAAAGATGCTTTCTGGGGATCTGCCCACTTCCAGAGGATGCAAACACAATTCTGCCTTGGGCTGGCAACAAGAGGTAGAAGGGAAAATGCTCAAGACATGGACGGTCCTTCTGCAGGGATGCTCGGAAGCACCGGCCTGATTGGGGCAAGCCTTGCAGGAAATACCAAAGGAATTGACCTCACCCCCAGGGACTGGCTTAATGCAGGATGTGGATGACTTGATCCAGTCAGGAGGACAAGGAGAAGAGGCAGAGGAAGCCTCTGTGAAATGGCTTCATTTCAGGCTAAAAAACAGCTTTGAGTATCTGAAAAAAAAGAAAGGGCAAATGGTAGAGAAAATGGTTAAATATTTGGGACCTATATTGACAGAAGCTTTGTCTTGTATTGACCCTGAGAGGGTCCAGGAAATCTCAGAAATAATGTGACCCTGGACTAAAATGGAGCTGCAGCAATTCTTACAATTAACAGGGAATTGCAGGAGCTGGATTGAGGATTCTCTCTTCTAGCCAGAACATTGTGTGAACTTTTAATCCCCAGATAGCCTCAATGTTATGGGGTGGACATAAGAAAGAGAACAAAACTTAACAAAATGAAAATAATAAAATGATTGATGCCCCAGCCATGGCTCTTCCACACTCAGAAATCTGAATTGCAAGGGAATATTAAACAGGCCACCCCTGAGCCTGCACTGAAGGCAACGCAGCAGCAGCCAGGGCTCCCCAGCGGGGGAAGCCCCTGGGCCTGCCCACAGATCCTCTGCTCAAATCCTCGGCCTGGCCACCCTCCTTTGCCATCTCCAGCCACTGCGGGACAATCCTTGCTCTCACTCTTGCAGCTTCAGGCCTTTCTGTGCCTGCCCTCGCCACAGCTGCTGGGGAAGGCACCGGGACAATTCCACTCTGCCTCTCAATGACACTCACACTCTGCCCTGCCTGGGATTAGCTGCTGGCAAAATAGACCAACTTGAAAATGGCTTCAAATCTTATTTCTCTAAAGGGACTTGGTTTGCCTTTGCCTTGGGGAAAGGAAATTTAAAGGTTTTTTTAAGGGATGTTCCACCACTCAGCAGAGATGAAATTAACATCTCAACAGACTGGGAATAGCCCAAAAGATTCCCCCCAAGATAACGACCAGCAACAAAACATCAACACCCAGCAGCAAACATCAACCAACATCTTACCCCAGACACTGCCCCAGGCACAGCTGGAGACACCTGGTCTGGAAAAGGCTGAGCAGAAAATCCAGGAGTGCCCACCTAATTCACATCAGAGGCACAGAAATCCCGGTGCAACAGGAAACCAAATCCTAACAACTCCACACCTTGAAACCAATGAACATTAAACCAATGGATTTCTATGGGGTCAGAATGTATAAATTTAGGAAAAAATTAGTCAAACTCATGTGTCATGGGATGATTTTCTCTGCACACCCAGCCTAAGTGTGCATGAAATTATTCCTGTTGCACATTCCGGCCAGAATCAAGTAATGCCTTATTTCTCTAAAGACATTGTTGAAGAGTTTTTGCTTTTCACAGTTTCAGTGAAGGGATTACACCATTAGAATATTTTTTCATAATAATTTTATTTCCATATTGTGGGTTCTGTTTGGGCCAGTGTTGTGAGAATCAGTTTTTAGTCCTAGTTGAATAAAAAGAAAATACTTGATTGCTTTGTAATTTCTCTTTTTATGTTTGTATGTGGCCCATACTGATGGCAAAAGGATGGTATGGGTTATCTTATGTTCACATTTAAGATGTATTTTGAAAAACTAGAAAAGCTTAAAAGGTGGCCCTTTAACTCGTAAACCACTAATAGAATATTTTTTTTGTCAAAAAAAGAAAATCGGCAAAGAAGGCACCAGCAGGGAAGTGGGGAGAACACTTGAATCACCCCCAGCTGCCCAGAAAGAGAAGCTTTGTTCCAGGTAGCCAGGAGAGGAGCTTTAGAAATGCAAATGAACACTGATGGCCCAAAGCCTGCACAATGGCCCAGGGGCTTTGGGTATCAGACCATTGGGGTTTATTTGCTGCCACAAGTTCAGGGAAATCAGTTGGGAATCCACGTATGTGATGATTTCATGAGAGAAAAGCTGACAATTGATGCAGCCCTGGCTAGAGGGAGCACCCAGAAATGGGGAAAAGATGAACGACCACCAGAACAAATCCTGCAACACCATGGACCAGACCCTGGGAACCCTGATGAATTCACATCAGGTACCAGAGAAACCATTTCTCATTTCAATGGGATAATTAGATTACAGGATGCCATTGAAATAATAACCAACCACACAGCTCCAGCTCCTGACCTTCCCCCCAACCAATCCACTCAGATGAGGAACACAACATTTCACCATGGGATGGGATCAGATTACCTTTTAGTAGAAAAAGGAGAGGTTTGGGAAAAGTTACGTAACTCAAACTGCTGATGGAAAACAGATGGCAATGGAAAAGTAGTAAAACAGATAACAAAGGAAATACCAAAGCAGCTCATATACTTGACCTGGAAAGGATGGGAATGGGACACACTTTTGTGGTTCCCTCGCAGACCATGGGTTAAACAAATGCTGTTTCTCCTCTCATGTGCTACAGCAACTCTCATCTTTTTACCATGCACCACACCTTGCTGAGTGCAGCTCATTCAGCAGCTGAGCAAGGGGATGCAGGTGGCAGCCAGGCCTCCTGAGCCACAAACGGCTACAAAAGGACAGAGAATGAGGGCACTGAGAGCAACCCCAAAAACAAAGAACACCCAGGAAGAAAAAACAGAGACCATGAGAAAATCTGCTTGGAGATAGGGCCAGGGACTTGTACATAAGGAAGCAATGGGAGAAATCACCAGTTTCAGAAAATGTTACTAATTGACAAGGACTGCTGTTCAGACCAAGTCCCGCTACATTCCTGAACTTCCAGAAGAACAAACACTTCACAGAGACAGGAATATCGGGTGTTATACAAAAAGGACATGCAGCAGGCGGATCGGGAAGGCTGAACCTTCCAAGCACCTCGGCCAGTGTTGGGCAAAGGGACAGGGACATGCGGCCGGGAAAATCAGGACAAAAACGAGGCCGCGTCCTCCAACAACTGGAGAGAGCGCACGGCAAATGCCCCATGGCCTCTCCCTTTGGGCAGCAATAAAGTCACTTGCACACCACTCCTCTGGCTCCTTGGGCCACACAAACCTCTGGCGCCGGGAATCTTCCCGCCCGGCCCCGGGCCCAGCGAAGCCACCTCCGGCCTCCCGACACGAAGCGGGACGAGCCAGCGCTGCTCCGGCACCGGCTCCTGCCGAGGCCCCAGCGGCAAGGAGACCGCGGGCAGCCGCTCCCGCAGCGCCCTCAGCCCAGGGCCAACACGGGCCGGCCACGGCACAAGCCACCCGCCACAGCCCCCTGCCGCCCCCTCCCGGGCCCGCAGCGAGCCCCGAGCCCCCGCAGAACCGAGCGCGGCTCCCACCTGCGATGGCCGGGGCCGCCTCCGAGCTCCGCCGCCGCCTCACCGGGCTCCGGCCGCTGCTGCCGCCGCTGCCGGGCCCGCACAGACGCTCCGGCAATGGCGGCTCTCCTGCCCCACGGCCGCGCTGGGGGCGGCAGCGGGGTTGGGCTTGTTCCCGCTCTGCCCAATCAGCGCGCGCCAGAACCACGAGTGACGGCAGCAGCAGCCAATCGCAGCCAGCGGCGGGCTCTGCACACGGCACGGGCTCGCCTGCCTTGGGCTGATCTCGGCCATTTCTCGGCCCCCTGGGCTGAGGAGCGGCCCCGGCGCTGGGCCCGGCCCGGGCAGGAGGCCAAGGAAGCGCCGCTGCGCTGAAGCGCCGGGAGCTCGGGGTGCCCGGGAGCTGAGGGCGCTGCGAGCTGGGGGTGAGTCCGGGATGGAGCAGGGCATGCCGGAGCGAGGCCAAAACTTTGTGACTCTCCTTCCTGTCCCGGGCGGGGAGCCGAACACACAAGGAAAGGCTCGGGGGTCGGGATGAGGGTGGGGACAGTTCAATCCTTGGTCACGGGCACAGCACACCTGACTTGGGAAAATTAATTGAATTTATTATCCAACATGTCAGAACAAGAAAACGAGAAGTAAAGTAATTCCTACGGAAATCCATCTTCCCCCCAGCTGTCCCTCCTTCCCGGGCTTAACTTTGTGCCCCTCTCCGTCCCCCTCCCCGCCCAGAGGCACAGGGATGGGGGTCACAGTCAGCTCATGTCACTGCCTCCCCCTGAGGGCCAGGAATCCTTGTCCTGCTGCAGCCTGGGGTCCCTCGCAGGGGCCAGAGTCCCTCAGGACCAGGCTGCTCCAGCGGGGATGGCCAGGGGGATCCCCGAGTGCGGCCAGGAGCCACTTGCATGGCCGTGCAGGGGCTTCTGCCGGGCTCGGGGCCTCTCTCAGGCACCCCCTGCTCCGGCCCGGCCTCACTGCCCCCCTCACCCCCCATGCAGCGAGTGCCCGGGCAGGGAGATGCACGATTTTCCCGGGGCTGAATCTCGGTGTATCTGAGCTTTATTGGGCTAAATGTTGGTGCTTTGTTTTTTTGTGGGGGCTGAATCTTTCTATTTTCGGAGGATATCAGCATTTTGGTGTTTTGGAAGTTTTTGATCTCTTTTGATGTTTGGAGGATGTTGGTGCTGAATCTTGGTGTCCTGGAGGTTCTTTCAGACACAAGATGCCCAGTGACTTCCTGAGAGCACCTTGGGCAAGGAGGTACCCCCAGCCCAAAGTGCTCTTCCCTTGTTTTTTCCCCCAAACCAGGATTTTTCATTCCTAAGCCGTGGCTGGATGGAGGAGGTGGAAAAGCCCTGGAGAAGCCGCATGAGAAGGGTCTGCAAACCCAGCCCAGGGAGCTGCGAGGAGGAAAGATCCCCCCTATACCAGGAACATGGCCAGAGATCCAGCCAGAGCTCAGAGCTGGGGGAGAAGCCTCATGGTGGGGAGAAGCCCTGCAACTGCTTGGAATGTGGGAAGGGTTTCAGGTACAGGTGCGAGCTGATCCAGGACCAGGTGATTCACACTGGGGAAAAGCCCTACAAGTGTGGGGAATGTGGGATGAGCTTCAGCTACATCTCCTACCTGAGGGAACACCAGAGGATCCACACTGGGGAAAAGCCCTACGAGTGTGGAAAATGTGGGAAGTGCTTCAGCAAGAGGTCCAACCTGAGGGCACACCAGGTGATCCACACTGGGGAACGGCCCTACGCCTGCTTGGAATGTGGGAAAAGCTTTGGGTGGAGCTCTGACCTGAGAAAACACCAGCTCATCCACACTGGGGAGAGGCCCTATGAGTGTACCGAGTGTGGGAAGAGGTTTCAGTGCAGCTCCACTGTCATCAGACATGAGCGGATTCACACAGACGAGAGGCCCTTCCGCTGCCCCGACTGCGGGAAGGGCTTCAAGGACAACTCCACCCTCACTCTCCACCGGCGCATCCACAGTGGGGAGAGGCCCTACGAGTGTCCCCAGTGTGGGAAGAGCTTCTCACAGAGCTCTCACTTGACCCAACACCAACGGAGGCACCAGTAAGGGAAGCCCTGCGAGTGCCCCGAGTGCAGGAAGAGCTTCGTGCGCTGCTCCAGCTCCATCCCCCATGGGAGGATGGGCGTTGGATGATCCCCAGTGACCCCCGTTGGGCAGAGCCCTGGTGATCCGTGGTCCTGGTGATGCGTGTTGGGAAGACACCTGGCTGGGAGGCTCCACATCTTCCTGGCTCCCTGTGGGCACCTGGATGAAAGCAGGGGAATGAAAATCCATCAGGATACAGACCAACAATGGGAATTCCTTGAGGAGACTGGATTTGTTGACTTTCAATCCTAGAGAACCTTTTGTCGCTGCCTCAGGAGCTCTGTTGGCAAAGGAAAGGGGGTGACACCGGGCATGGGGACCCTGAGGGAACACACATGCTTTGGGGGAGGGGATATCCAAACTTAGGGACCCTGTCTCACATTCTTGCTCAGGTAGATGCTGAGCCCCAGAACCAGGAAGACGAAACCCAACATGGAGACTCCAATCTCCGTCAGCATCTTAATGCAGGTGGCATTTCATGGCGTCCCTGGGGCAACCGCAGAGGGCAGGACCCCCAAAACCTCTCAGAGACCCCACAGGTACCTCAAAGGACCCTCCTAGTCTCCCCCAGCCTGCCCAGGACCCTCTGGAACCTCCTTTGGACTAACTAATTTTAAAAAATTAGGTATTTTAGAAAATTTGGAGATCTCAGCTAGAGACAAGCCTTGCTGGAGCTAGTTAGAGTTAATGATTAAGTGAGAAGCAGGATTTGAGATAATGAATCTCGGACTTAGGTAAAAAATTACTTGTCATTGTATGTTTGTTTAGCTGTGCTTATAATGAGAAAAGAGAAAGTGATAAACGGGTTCAGGAAGATCACAGACCTTACATCTGGAAACCCATTTAAAAGTCACAAGGGAGGAAACTGGAGTTGTACCAAATGTCATTTGTAATGTCAACCATTGTAAAGGTAGAAAGGTGAGAGTGAGGAAGAGCGGTTTTCCTTCATCTCCTGATGACTCCTCCGCACCAAAACGACCCCCTCCTCAAACTGGGGAGCCAACCACGCAGTTGTAATGACATTTTAAACTGATTACAGTGCATTTTAATCCAAAGTGGGGAATGGGAAGTGTTAGCATTATGCATATGTATTAGTATTAATATGTATTAGTATTTTGGATATTCAAGACTATTGTAAATAAATTCACACTGGAATCTTTTGTCAACTTGCAGTGCGTATTAAGGGGTGACTCCCGCCCTCACCCAGTGCTGTGATTAAACATCCACTGTGTAACTTTAAACTGTTGGAGAGGTTTTTTGTCCATTAACAGATTGATGTTGATACTGGATCAATATTGCTATTTTGGTAAATCACTGCCAGTCTCTTCCCAGCCTCCCCAGGACCCAGCAGAGCCCCTCCTGTTCCTCTCAGGATCCCACAGCCCCCTCCCAATTTCCCCCCACTGCCCCAGGACCCCCAGACCCTCTCCCAGTCCCTTCCCAGCCCCACCAGGACTCATCAAGACTCCTCCCAGTCTCTGCCCAGCACAACCAACCTCATCCCAATCCCTGCTTTCCAATGCCCAATCTCCTTCCAGCTCCTCCAGGCTCACTCAAATCCCTCCCAGTGACACCCAGCACCCCCAAACTCCCACCCAGTGTCCACCAGGACCCCCAGAACCTCATCCCACCCTCCCCAATATCCTTTAATCCCCTTCCCAGCCATCCTAAGCACCTCAATCCCTTCCCCAGTTTAAACCAGTCTATCTCAAACTCCCTCCCAGTTCCTCCCAGCACCCCCCAATCCCCCTCTGGGCCCCCCCAGTGCCTCCCCCGCTGCCCCCGGCGCTGTGGGGGCCGGGCCGTGCCCCAGTGCCGGCTCAGGGGGTGCTCCAGGCTGCCGTGCTCCACCTGGCCGCTGGAGCTGAGCCCGCATTGCCGGGGGCGGTTTCCAGCAGCACCAGGAGCTGCTGGCTCCAGTCCCCGCTGGGGAGCACGGCAGTGGCCAGCACGTGGCCCGAGAGCTGCTGCTGGCCCTGGGAGCAGCTCAGCTGGATGTGGGCAGGGGAGAAATCCATCAGGGAGCAGAGCAGGCGGCCGGGGCCGGGCTGGGAGCTGGAGGGCACCAGCGAGATGGACACGCTGGGATGGGCACTGGGAGAGATGGGAGACGAGTTGTGTGGCATTGAGAGGGACTGGGAATGGACTGGCAAGGACTGGGATGGCACTGAAAGAGATGAGAGTGGATACTGGGACACTGGATGAGGGCGTGGAGGTCTGGGAGTGAAGTGAGAATGAACTAGGAATAGACTGGGAATGGCTAAAAAGGAGTGGGCGGGACTGTGGTGGCACTGGGAGGGACTGTGGTGGCACTGGGAGGGACTGTGGTGGCACTGGGCGGGACTGTGGTGGCACTGGGAGGGACTGTGGTGGCACTGGGCGGGACTGTGGTGGCACTGGGAGGGACTGTGGTGGCACTGGGAGGGACTGTGGTGGCACTGGGCGGGACTGGGAATGAAGTGCGCGGCACTGGGTGGCCGAGTCCAGCGCGGGGCTCTCGGCTCTGTGGATCTGCCCGGCAACTGATGAGTCATCAGAGAGACGCGCTCTGATTGGCTGAGGGGCGGCAGATCCACGGAGGGGCGAGATGGACAGGCGGCGTCACTGGGAGTGACTGGGATGGACTGGGAGAGGCTGGGATGGACTGGGAGAGCCACGGGAGCCACTGGGAGGGACAAGGGGCCCCAGGGATGGGCACAAGGAAGGCTGAGTGCTCTGGGCTGATTCCCAGGAAGGTTTGGAGGGACACGGCCGGGCCCCTCTCTGTGCCCCGCGAGCAGCGGCCCGGACAGAAAAGTTCAGGAGCGGGAGGAGGTGTTTCTCAAGATTGATTTTAATCCTCATTCTCCTGGTCTGATTTGCTCAGTCCTAAATTCAGTGCATTTCCCCATGTCGGGCTGTTGTGGCCCTGATGGTGATCCCTGAGTGACCTCTCCCTGCCCTTGTCCCGACCCACGAGGATTTGGATTTGTTTCAGTTCAGTGGAATTCGTGGTGATTTGGGGGGAGCTGGAGCAAAGCAGCTGGAAAGCACAGTGGGCGTGTGTCCTGCGTTGATTATGATGTTAAATTGTATCCCCATTCGTCCACCTAACCCAGACACAGGTTTTGTATTCTTAAAATTCCATCTGAGAGTAAAAGTGAGTGGAAAAGAAGCACCAAGTCTGTTATCAGACTGCACTTGCTCCCCCCGCATCGGGAGTTTTGACTACAGCACAGACAGACAACAAGACACAGATCGCCTTGGCTTTCCAGCTAGCCGGAGCAGAGAGGTCTTCCTGGACTGTTTTCTTTCCCTTTTCCTGAAACGAATCGAAGCTGCTCTGGACTGGGGACTCGGGGGAGCACCGGGAGCACCCCTGGACTACCGGGAGCCCAGCCTGGGCAGCGGCATTTTCCAGCGCCAGAGGGACTGATAACAGAGCCAACACCCCCAGGAAAGAGACCCTCTGAAGTTCCTCATCTCTGCTGAAGGGCGAGAGGTTTTGTAATTTGATATCGTTCATTTTTGTGCTGGGTAGTGCTGTGCCTGGGAAATAAACAGGTTTTTTCCACTCCTCTCAGAGAAATCTCTTCCCGAACTGGATGGGGGGTGGGAGAAAGGGGCAACGTGGGTTTGCTTCCCGGGGGAACCCACTGGAGGTTTTGTCCCAAATTTGCCCTAAACCAGGACAATCACCCAAATTACACAAAAACATCAGAAAATTTCAGAAACATCCCTCAAAATTCTAGAAAAAATGACAAAAAATGGCAGAAAACACCCAGAAAATTTCCTAAATCTTCTCAAATCTCTACCAAATTCCAGAAGCATCCCACATAATCTCCAAAAATTTCCGCACAATCTAAGAAAAACCCCTCAAAACTCTTCAAGACTCCTCAAAATCCCACCAAATTCCAGAAAAACCTCACAAAATTCCAGAAAAAAATCCACAAAATTCCCTAAATCTTCTCATAAGCCTACCAAATTCCAGAAATATCCCACAAAAATCTCCAAAAATTTCCGCACAAAGAAAAATCCCACACAATTCTTATAGGCTCCTCAAAATCCCACAAAATTCCAGAAACACCCCACAAACTTGCAAAAAAACCCGCACAAATTTCCTAAAATCTTCTCATAAGCCCACCAAATTCTAGAAACATCCCAGAAAAATCTCCACAAATTTCCACACAGTCTAAGGAAAATCCCACACAATTCTTCAAGGCTCCTCAAAATCCCACAAAATTCCAGAAAATTACCACAACATTCCAAAAAAATCCCACCAAATTCCAAAAATCTTCTCATAACCCTACCAAATTCCAGAAACATCCCACAAAATCTCCACAAATTTCCACACAATCTAAGAAAAATGTACTCAAAATTATTCAAGTCTCCTCAGAATCCCACAAAATTTCAGACAATTCCACAACATTCCAAAACAATCCCACCAAATTCCAGAAACACTTCACAAACTTACAAAAAAAACCCCCACCAAGTCCCCAAAATCTTCTCATAAGCCCACCAACTTCCAGATACATCCCACACAATCTTTACAAATTTCCACTAAACCTAAGAAAGATCCCTGAAAGTTCTTCAAGTGTCCTCAATATCCCACAAAATTCCACAGAAACTCCACAACATTCCAAAAAAATCCTAAAAATTCCAGAAACATCCCACAAATTCCTTCAAGTCTCCTCAAAATCCCACAAAATTCCAGACAATTCCAACATTCCAAAGAAATCCCACCAAATTCCGGAAACATCTCACAAAATACCAGAAAAAAATCCACAAAACCGCCAATATCTTCTCATAAGCCCAACAAATTCCAGAAATATCCCAAAAAATCGCCTCAAATTTCCACACAATCTAAGAAAAATCCCACACAATTCTTCAAGGCTCCTCAAAATCCCACAAAATCCAAGAAAACTGCCACAACATTCCAAAAAAATCCAACAAAATTCCCTAAATCTTCTGAAAACCCCACTAAATTCCAGAAAATCACCACAACATTCCAAAAAAATCCCACCAAATTCCAAAAATCTTCTCATAACCCTACCAATTTCCAGAAACATCCCACAAAATCTCCACTAATTTCCACACAATCTAAGAAAAATATACTCAAAATTCTTCAAGTCTCCTCAGAATCCCACAAAATTTCAGACAATTCCAAAACATTCCAAAGAAATCCCACCAAATTCCAGAAACACCTCAAAAAATTCCTGAAAAAATCCACAAAATTCCCAAAATCTTCTCATAAGCCCACCAAATTCTAGAAACATCCCACAAAATCTCCACAAATTTCCACACAATCTAAGAAAAACCCCTCAAAATTCTTCAAGTCTCCTCAAAATCCCACAAAATTCAAGAAAATTACCACAACTTTACAAGAAAATTCCAGAAAATTCCCTTAAACTTCTGAAAACCACACCAAATTCCAGAAACACCCTACAAAATCTCCACGAATTTCCACGATATCTAAGAAAAAGGCCCTCAAAATTCTTCCAGTCTTCTCAGAATCCCACAAAATTCCAGACAATTCCAAAACATTCCAAAGAAATCCCACCAAATTTCAGAAACATCTCACAAAATTCCAGAAAATCTCCACAAAAATCTCCACAAATTTCCACAAAATCTAAGAAAAATATCACACAATTCTTCAAGGCTCCTAAAAATCCCACAAAATTCAAGAAAATTACCACAACATGCCAAAGAAATCCCACCAAATTCCAAAAATCTTCTCATAACCCTACCAAATTCCAGAAACATCCCACAAAATCTCCACTAATTTCCACACAATCTAAGAAAAATGTACTCAAAATTCTTCAAGTCTCCTCAGTATCCCACAAAATTTCAGACAATTCCACAACATGCCAAAGAAATCCCACCAAATTCCAGAAACATCCCACCAAATTCCAGAAAAAAATCCACAAAACCCCCAATATCTTCTCATAAGCCCACCAAATTCCAGAAATATCCCACAAAATCGCCTGAAATTTCCACACAATCTAAGAAAAATCCCACACAATTCTTCAAGGCTCCTCAAAATCCCACAAAATCCGAGAAAACTGCCACAACATTCCAAAAAAATCCCACAAAATTCCCTAAACCTTATGAAAACCCCACCAAATTCCAGAAAATCTCCACAAAAATCTTCACTAACTTCCGCACAATCCAAGGAAAATCCCACACAATTCTTCAAGGCTCCTCAAAATCCCACAAAATTCCAGAAAATTACCACAACATTCCAAAACAATCCCACCAAATTCCAGAAACACCTCACAAACTTACAAAAAAAAAACCCACGAAGTCCCCAAAATCTTCTCATAAGCCCACCAACTTCCAGATACATCCCACACAATCTTTACAAATTTCCACTAAACCTAAGAAAGATCCCTCAAAGTTCTTCAAGTCTCCTCAATATCCCACAAAACTCCACAGAAACTCCACAACATTCCAAAAAAATCCTAAAAATTCCAGAAACATCCCACAAATTCCTTCAAGTCTCCTCAGAATCCCACAAAATTCCAGACAATTCCACAACATTCCGAAGAAATCCCACCAAATTCCAGAAACATCTCACAAAATTCCAGAAAAAAAAAGCAAAATTACCCAGATCTTCTCATAAGCCTACCAAACTCCAGAAATATCCCAAAAAATCTCCACAAGTTTCCACACATTCTAACAAAAATCCCACACAATTCTCCAAGGCTCCTCAAAATCCCACAAAATCCAAGAAAACTGCCACAACATTCCAAAAAAATCCAACAAAATTCCGTAAATCTTCTGAAAACCCCACAAAACTCCAGGAAATTACCACAACATTCCAAAAAAATCCCACCAAATTCCAAAAATCTTCTCATAACCCTACCAAAATCCAGAAACATCCCACAAAATCTCCACTAATTTCCACGCAATCCAAGAAAAATGTACTCAAAATTCTTCAAGTCTCCTCAGAATCCCACAAAATTCCAGACAATTCCACAACATTCCAAAGAAATCCCACCAAATTCCAGAAACACATCAAAAAATTCCAGAAAAAAAGGCAAAATTACCCAGATCTTCTAATAAGCCTACCAAATTCCAGAAATATCCCAAAAAATCTCCACAATTTTCCACGCAATCTAACAAAAATCCCACACAATTCTCCAAGTCTCCTCAAAATCCCACAAAATTCCAGAAACATTACATAAAATTCCAGAAAAAACCCACAAAATTCCCTAAATCTTCTCAAAACCCTACCAAATTCCAGAAATATCCCACAAAAATCTCCACAAGTTTCCACACAATCTAAGAAAAATCCCAAACAAATCTTCAAGGCTCCTCAAAATCCTACAAAATTCAAGAAAATTACCACAACTTTACAAGAAAATTCCAGAAAATTCCCTAAATCTTCTGAAAACCCCACCAAATTCCAGAAACACCCTACAAAATCTCCACTAATTTCCACGCAATCTAAGAAAAAGGCACTCAGAATTCTTCAACTCTCTTCAGAATCCCACAGAATTCCAGACAATTCCAAAACATTCCAAAGAAATCCCACCAAATTCCAGAAAAAAATCCACAAAACCCCCAATATCTTCTCATAAGCCCACCAAATTCCAGAAATATCCCACAAAATCGCCTCAAATTTCCACACAATCTAAGAAAAATCCCACACAATTCTTCAAAACTCCTCAAAATCCCACAAAATCCAAGAAAACTGCCACAACATTCCAAAAAAATCCCACAAAATTCCAAAAATCTTCTGAAAACCCAACCAAATTCCAGAAAATCTCCACAAAAATCTCCACTAATTTCCGCACAATCTAAGGAAAATCCCACACAATTCTTCAAGGCTCCTCAAAATCCCACAAAATTCCAGAAAATTACCACAACATTCCAAAAAAATCCCACCAAATTCCAAAAATCTTCTCATAACCCTACCAAATTCCAGAAACATCCTACAAAATCTCCACTAATTTCCACACAATCTAAGAAAAATGTACTCAAAGTTCTTCAAGTCTCCTCAGAATCCCACAAAATTCCAGACAATTCCA
Source organism: Cyanistes caeruleus (assembly GCF_971803275.1). NCBI lineage: Eukaryota > Metazoa > Chordata > Aves > Passeriformes > Paridae > Cyanistes > Cyanistes caeruleus. The sequence goes on along the minus strand of NC_141731.1, from coordinate 3,162,305 downwards.
CAACATTCCAAAGAAATCCCACGAAATTCCAGAAACACCTCAAAAATTCCAGAAAAAAATCCCCAAATTTCCAAAATCTTCTCATAAGCCCACCAAATTCCAGAAATATCCCACAAAATCTCCACAAATTTCCACGCAATCTAACAAAAATCACCACAAAATTCTTCAAGTCTTTTCAAAATTCCAAAAAATTCCAGAAACACTCCACAAAATTCCAGAAAAAAACCCACAAAATTCCCTAAATCTTCTCAAAACCCTACCAAATTCCAGAAATATCTCACATAATCTTCACAAATTTCCACAAAACCTAAGAAAAATCCCACAAAATTCTTCAGGTCTCCTCAAAATCCCACAAAATTCCAGAAAATTACCACAACATTCCAAAAAAATCCCTCCAAATTCCAGAAACACCTCACAAAATTCCAGAAAAAAATCCACAAAATTCCCTAAATCTTCTCATAAGCCTACCAAATTCCAGAAATATCCCACAAAAATCTCCACAAATTTCTGCACATTCTAACAAAAATCCCACACAATTCTTCAAGGCTTCTCAAAATCCCACAAAATTCCAGAAAATTACCACAACATTCCAAAAAAATCCCACAAAATACCCTAAATCTTCTGAAAACCCCACCAAATTCCAGAAACACCCTACAAAATCTCCACTAATTTCCACACAATCTATGAAAAAGGCCCTCAAAATTCTTCAACTCTCCTCAGAATCCCACAAAATTCCAGGCAATTCCAAAATATTCCAAAGAAATCCCACCAAATTCCAGAAACATCCCACCAAATTCCAGAAAAAAATCCACAAAACCCCCAATATCTTCTCATAAGCTTACCAAATTCCAGAAATATCCCACAAAATCGCCACAAATGTCCACACAATCTAAGAAAAATTCCACACAATTCTTCAAGGCTCCTCAAAATCCCACAAAATCCAAGAAAACTGCCACAACATTCCAAAAAAATCCAACAAAATTCCCTAAATCTTCTGAAAACCCCACCAAATTCCAGAAAATCTCCACAAAAATCTCCACTAATTTCCGCACAATCTAAGGAAAATCCCACACAATTCTTCAAGGCTCCTCAAAATCCCACAAAATTCCAGAAAATTACCACAACATTCCAAAAAAATCCCACCAAATTCCAAAAATCTTCTCATAACCCTACCAAATTCCAGAAATCCCACAAAATCCCCAGAAATTTCCACATAATCTAAGAAAAATCCCACACAATTCTTCAAGGCTCCTCAAAATCCCACAAAATTCCAGAAAATTACCGCAACATTCCAAAAAAATCCCACAAAATTCCATGAATCGTCTCAAAACCCTACCAAATTCTAGAAACATCCCTCCTAATCTTTACAAATTTCCACTAAACCTAAGAAAGATCCCTCAAAATTCTTCAAGGCTCCTCAATATCCTACAAAATTCCACAGAAACCCCAAACATTCCAAAGAAATCCCACCGAATTCCAGAAATACCTCACAAAATTCCTGAAAAAAATCCACAAAATTCCCCAGATCTTCTTATAAGCCCAACAAATTCCAGAAATATCCCATAAAATCTCCACAAATTTCCACGCAATCTAAGAAAAACCTTTCAGAAATCTTCAAGTCTCCTCAAAATCCCACGAAATTCCATAAACATTACACAAAATTCCAGAAAAAAACCCACAAAATTCCCAAAATCTTCTCATAAGCTTACCACATTCCAGAAATATCCCACAAAAATCTCCACAAATTTCCATGCAATCTAAGAAAAATCCCACACAATTCATCAAGGCTCCTCAAAATCCCACAAAATTCCAGAAAATTACCACAACTTTCCAAAAAAATCCCACAAAATTCCATAAAACTTCAGAAAACCCTACCAAATTCTTGAAATATCCCCACAAAATCTCCACTAATTTCCACAAAATCTAAGAAAAATATACTCAAAATTCTTCAAGTCTCTCCAAAATCACCCAAATTACAAAAAACCCCACAAAATTCCAGAAACATCCCACCAAATTCCAGAAAAATTCCAAAAAATGGCAGAAAACACCCACAAAAGTTCCTAAATCTTCTCAAAACCCTACCAAATTCTAGAAACATCCCTCATAATCTTTACAAATTTCCACAAAACCTTAGAAAAATCCTTAAAAATTCTTCAAGTCTCCTCAATATCCCACAAAATTCCACAGAAACCACAAAACATTCCAAAAAAATCCTAACACTTCTAGAAACACTCCACAAAATCCTTCAAGTCTCCTCAAAATCCCACAAAATTCCATACAATTCCACAACATTCCAGAAAAATCCCAACAAATTCCAGATACATTCCCTCAAAATTCCAGAAAAGTTCCTGAATTTTCTCATAAGCCCACCAAATTCCAGAAATATCCCACAAAATCTCCACAAATTTCCACACAATCTAACAAAAACCCCTCAAAATTCTTCAAGTCTCCTCAAAATAACACAAAATTCCAGAAATAGTCCAAAAAGTTCCAGAAAAAACCATGAAATTACCATAATCTTCTCAGAAGCCCACCAAATTCCAAAAACACCCTACAAAATCTCCACTAATTTCCACAAAATCTAAGAAAAAGGCCATCAAAATTCTTCAAGTCTCCTCAAAATCACCCGAATTACACAAAAACATCACAAAATTCCAGAAACGTCCCTCAAAATTCCAGAAAAATCCAAAAAAATGGCAGAAAACACCCACAAAATTTCCTAAATCTTCTCAAAACCTTACGACATTCCAGAATCATCCCACATAATCTTTACACATTTCCACAAAACCTTGGAAAAATCCCTCAAAATTCTTCAAGTCCCCTCAATATCCCACAATGATCCACAAAACCCCAAAACATTAAAAAAAAAATCCCAAAAATTCTAGAAACATCCCACAAAATTCTAGAAAAAAAGCAAGAAATTCCTTAAATCTTCTCACAGGCTCACGAAATTCCAGATATATCCCACAAAATTCTCCACAAATTTCCACACAATCTAAGAAAAATGCTTAAAAACTTTTCATGAGTCTTCGAAATCTTTCAAAATTCAAAAAAAATCTCACAAAATTCAAGAAACTTCCACAAAAATCTCTTCAATATCCCACAAAATTTAAAAAAAATCCCACAATATTAAAGAAAATAATACCACAAAATTCACTAAATCTTCTCAAAACTTTACTGAATTCCAGAAACATCCCACAAAATCTCCACAATTTCCACAAAATTCTACAAAAATCCCTCAAAATTTGAGAAAATTCCACAAAATTTAAGAGAAGTTCCACAACATTTGAAAAAAATACCACAAAATAACCTAAATTTTCTCCCTTCACCAAATTCCAGAAACACCTCACAAAATCTGCACAAATTTCCGGAAAATATTAGAAATATCCCTCAAAATTCATCAAGTTTCCTCAATATATCACAAAATTCCAGAAAAATCCTACAAAATTGCAGCAAAAACCCAAAAAAATCCTTAAATCTTCTCATAACCCTACCAAATTTTTGAAACATCCCACAAAATCTCCACAAAGTTCCACAACATCTAAGAAAAATCCCGCGGAATTCTACATGTTTCCTCAATATCCCTCAAAATTCCACAATACCCCCTCCAAATTCTGGAAATATCCCACAAAATCTCCACAAATTTCCACACAATCTAAGAAAAATCCCACAAAATTGTTCAAGTCTTCTCAAAATCCCACAAAATTCTACAAAAATTCCACAAAAGTGCCACAAAATTCTTCAAAATGTCACCAAATTCCAGAAACATAAAAAAAATCTCTTCCAATTTCCACAACATTCCAAAATATTTCCTCAAAATTCCAGAAACATCCACACAGATCTCTTCCACTTTCAACAAAATTCCAGAAATATCCCTCAAAATTCTTCAAGTCTCTTCATTATCCCACAACATTCCAGAAAAATCCCACAAAATTAAAAAAAAATCCCCAAAAATAGCATATAAATCCCTCAAAATTGCAGAAAAAAATAAAATAAGTCCTTAAATCTTCTCAAAACTGAATCAAATTTTTGAAACATCCCACAAAATCTCCACAAATTTCCACAAAATCTAAGAAAAAGCCCACAAAATTCTTGAAGTCATCCCAAAATCCTTCAACATTTCACAAAAACCTCAATAATTCCAGAATCATCCCACAAAATCTCCTCATAATTCCAGAATAACTCCAAAAAATCCTACAAAATTCCAAAAAAAACCCCCAAAGAATTCCATCAATCTTCTCAAAACCCCACCGAATTCCAGAAACATCCCAAAAAATCTCCACAAATTCCCACAAAATCTAAGAAAGATGCCTGAAAATTCTTCATGTCTCCTCAATATCCCTCAAAATTCCATAAAACCCCCACGAAATTCTAGAAGCATCACACAAAATTTAAGGAACAATCCCATAATATTCCAGAAAAATCCCCCCAAAATTCTTCAAGGCTTCTCAAAATCCCACAAAATTTCACAACATTCAAAAAAAATCCCACAAAATTCCAAAAAAATCCCACAAAAATATTTAAATTTTATCAAAATCCCACAAAAGCTCAGAAAAATCCCATGAAATTCCAGAAAAATCCCACAAAAATCCCTGAAACGTCTCAAAACCCTACCGAATTCCAGAAACATCCTAAAAAATCTGCTCCAATTTCCACAAAGCCTAAGAAAAATCTCTCAAAATTCCTCAAGTCTCCTCAAAATCCCACAAAATTCCACAAAAACCCCACAACATTCCATAAAAATCCCAATAATTCTATAAACCTCCCACAAAATCCTTCAAGTCTCCTTAAAATCCCACAAAATGGCAGAAAACACCCACAAAATTTCCTAAAACTTCTCAAAGCCCTACACATTTCCAGAAACATCCCAAAGTATCTTCATAAATTTCTACAAAATTCCAGAAAAATCCCATAAAATTGCAGAAAAATAAAAAAATCCCTCAATCTTATCAAAACCCTACCAATTTCCAGAAACATCCCACAGAATCTCCTCCTATTTACACAGAATTCCAGAAAAAAAAAATCACAAAATTCTTGAAAAGCCCCACAAAATTCAAGAAAAATCCCACCAAATTCCAGAAAAATCCCACAAAATTCCCTAAATCTTCACAAAACCCTACCAAATTCCAGAAACATCCACAAAATCTCCACAGTGTTCTAAAAATTCCAGAAAAATACCAAAAAACTCTTCAAGTCTTCTCAGAATCCCACAAAATTCTAGAAAAATTCTCAAAATTCCAGAAAATTTCCCACAAAATTCCCTAAATTACCTCAATATCTCACAAAATTTTACAAAATATCCCACAAAATTCCACAAATTTCTCACAAAATTCCAGTAAAATCTGATGAAATTGTTAGCGTTCAGGAGCACAGACAATCACGAATGATTATATGCAGGTGCTTTATTAAGAGATCTGGGTGTCAGGGGTACACATACCCTAATCTGACCCGACTTGGCTTTGAGTTGAACATGTTTTTCTACTCTATCGTTATATAACTTACATATTAATTATTAAACTAACATCGTTCTATTGTATACATTGATGTTACCCAAGCATGGATTTCTCATGATCCCCCTCAGACCCCCTAACATTGTTCCTCATGTTCTTTAAACAATAATTATATCTAATTACATCTAACAATTGTATCATTTATTATATACTGCTAACACAGGTGCAGTTTCACCTGATCTTTAGCAAGGACAAGGCCTAACATTTCCCAGAGCCTACTTTTCCCAGGCTTGCCAAACCTAACTTTATTTCTAAGTCCCTGAATTTTCTAAGATTTTAAGACCTTTTACTATTATTCCCCCTTTGAAAGCATTTTTACTTCACTAGAAGTGCAAATGTTTTCACTTGTTACAGTCCTTTGTTTCTGAGTTTATACTTGATGTTCTTCGAATCCTTGATTGATGTAAGCGTTGTCCGGGATGTTGTCACGAATTGGAGAACCAGAAGATGGTGGGGGTGGATCTCACATCAGTGCCTTTATTATTTTCCGGTTCCAGGACATTTTTTTCTGTATTTCTCCCCTGAAGATGCTGTCAACTAACCAAATTGCTAAGAATACAATTAGTAAGATGATCACACTCTCAATGATAGATTTAATCCATGAACTCACATTCCACCCTAACCCTTTGAAGATTTTGCCTAACCAACTTGAAGACAAATCCTTTTGCTCTTCCTGTGCTCCGTGCTCTATTTGTTGCAATTGATTGATGTCATATTCTACATCTGCAGTCACATTTGGGGTGTGGACACAGCAATGATCAATCCATCCCTTTAAAAAACTCACACACTCCATGCTCTTTCAGGCGTAGTAAATTGTAATTGTATGTTTAGTTCCTTAAATCTTTCTCAGGTCACTCTTGCTAATTTATCTACCTGACCTGTAAGTTTGTACAACATTTCTCTCTTCTGATAGTTTGCTATAGGACCGAGCAAAGACTCCAGGGCCCACCCAAATTTCACTCTACTAGAGGGTTCTTGCCAAGTGTCATCCTGATTCTATTCCTATCCTAATCTTCCCTAGCTATGCCTGTGTCTAGTCACTGAGTTGTTTTTTAAGCAGATTTCACATTTTGACATTACTGATTTTGCCACTGTTAGCATCTGTACCGAGATTAATTTTTGTTTCATCAATTTCACCAATGCCTCTGCACCCCAATGACATTTGTTATGTTTCATTTGTAGAACTTCATTGGAGGACCGCCAGTGATTCACCGCTCTTCACAGAAGTAAACGTGAACCCCGTTTATTTCTATCTTTAGCACACCTTTTATAGGGTTCTACAGGGCCTGCGGGCAGAGCAAGTTACTATTGGCTAACACACACAGGTTTACATTTTTTCTCCTGTACACAAGGATATTGTTTTGCTTTACTCTCTCTTCTGCAGAAAGGTTTCAAGGACTTTAGCCTTTAATATCACGACTTATTTCAAAGACTAGTTTGTGCAGACAGGCCTTTACTAATATATAAAATATAGCAACAATTCCCCCTTTCTCTTTTTGCACAAACCAGGCTTTGGATGTGACTCATTCTATATTCTTATGAAGACAAGATAACACACAACTTAGACTGTCATCCCAGATAACATTATAATTAAATCCGTCCCCCTTCTAGCACAAGAGACCTCAACCATCCGGTGATGCCCCAGCTGGAGAACCGACTTCCAATGGGGTCACTATCTTCTTTCAGGGCATGTAACCCATCCTGTAGCTGCTGCAGTTACCCATGGATGGAAACTGAATGATCAGTAAGATTCAGACAGCACATGCCTTCAAACTCCTCACAACCACGTCCTTGTGCTAAGAGCAAAAAGTCAATTGCAGCTCGATTTTATAATACTGCATGACGTACACTACTCACATCAGCTGAAAGTTCACTTAACATTGTGGATATTAAATTCAATTTTTTATTAGTCTAACAAGCGAGCCTTTTTAGAGTTGCTAAGCTTTAATTCATTCAGGCTTCACTTTGACCGATGTTTTTTATTTTATCAGCTACATTCTACAATTGATGTAAGCTTGGATGGAAACAAAGTAAGTTTCCCAAAATAACAGGGTTTTCTATGTGGATTAGCAGGAATCTCATTCCATGCTCTATCTCCACAGATTAGGAATATGGAACTAGGTAATCACTTTGGTAATTGTTCTGTGAGATTGCACCACTAATAAAGGCTTTACTTTCAATGGTAGTAACGAGATCAGCTATAGGGTTGTCTGCAGCCCAGTGCTGCATTACTTCGTTAGAATGGCTTCTGTTGGGGGTTCAAATATTATCCATCCACCTGGGGTATTGGTGGAACCTAACAAATCTAATTCTTCTGAGGGCTGCATGGTAACATTGAGAACTTTGGTAATTTTTGCTTGCCTGCAGGCTTCAAGTTGTCTTAATGTGAAGCCAACAGTGCAATTGCACTCTTGCAACATTGCAAATTGATTCAGTCGAGTCTCATTACTAATTAAACCTTTAAATGCTGCTTGAGGATCCCATTCAGGGTCTCCTATGAGACAGGTGTGAAAGGATCTCCAGGTGTGGCTAGGCTCAGACACATTGACCTTTGGCCAGTTCAATGTGCCAGAGTGACCCATATGTTCTGTCACTTTTGGATGTTAGTTAGCAGACAGTTGGTCAGGACTATACACAACACAATTACCATAAGCACTTTGTTCCATGTAAATGACACCATACTTGCAAACTCACAGCTAAACTTTAACGTTAAATGAACTTTCAAAAATGCTTACACTAGCTTTTGAAGGGGGAAATGCTTATACTCTATACTAACATAACAATTACTACACAGGCTAAACTCTTAAACTATTATCTAACTACTTTTAACACAGGTGCTCTGGTATATATGTAGTCTAAGCGTGAAAGCAATTTGCTAAAAGGGTAAACACACAACTACAATTTGCTTTATATACAGTTAGATGGAGTCTCTACACTTTTCTTAGATCTTCTACAGAATTTCCTTCACAAACAGACTATGATTTAACACAATTCAGTCTTGGAACGTTCACTGCTCCCGTCATGTCAGCTGGCAGCTGATCGGTGACTGAGGGCTTTGATGTTCAGGTTGTTCTTCACATCCTTCTAAATCTTAAAACAAAGGATAACTGAAAAATTGGTAGAGACACAACATCATAATAACAACATAAAATTTCTGTTGGTAAACTGTCTGTGTAGTGTTCAGACACAACTGTGTCCTGACAGCTCCACTTCTGATCCATGTCTGGAGTACCAAGGCTGTGTGGTGACATCTCTGTTCACTGATCTCGTGTGTTCAGAGGCACACAGTCTGGTCAGATGAACAGGTGACCTTTTTGAACCTGCCAACAAAACACAGACACTTCTTCCTTTGAAGTTAATGAATTACACTAATCAAATGCTTTTAGGGCATCAATTTCCCCCATTTTTTTTTTTAAATAAAAACGAGATGTACTTCTGTTATACACATCAACATTAACACAAAACCATATACACAATGAATAAGAACCTATAACAGTTAAAAATCAATCAAATTATAAACATTATTAATAACATATGTAATATAAAACTACTATTAATTACTAAAACACTGCACCAGCATCCCATAGTTAGCAAACAAACAGAAACAAAAATTCATCAGTGAAGGATTGGATAACCACCTCCGGAAATGATTCTCCAAACTCACTTCAAAATTGATCCAGCTGTCATATTAATAGGGTCAAATTGCTGAGTCAAAAAGTGACTCAAATACTGATTTGGTACAGAAAACATCTGGATCTGCTGGCAAACATTCTGTCCAGGTAAAGTCAAGGCTTGGCCAGGGCCTGGCTTTAAACTGGAAAGATGCCTCTTAACTCATTTCTAAAACAAGGTTCTCAATAGCAGCAGCTAGGAGATGCTTACAGCACAGCAAACTGTTAAAATGCATTTGTACAAAGCAAATGATCAGAAGCCTCAGGTACCAGACCAATCAAACCATGCAGCAGTTGGTTTAATCTGAAGCCTCTCCCATGGCAGCTGTGCCTCAGCAATGGTAAATCTTCTTAAAATTCTGGAAACACTGAAAAATAAGAAAGCTATAACAAACAAAAACTGCAGAGATTGCAACAACCAATAGAACTCCTGATGAAGTGAAGGGTGTCACAGACTGCATTCCCTTCTATCCACAAGCAGGTGTTCATCAGTGTTCTATCACAGCTGTTTCAGTTGTGGCTGTCTTCATCTCTCTAGGAAAATAACTATACTTTGCAGTTTAGACAAGTGTCTCCAATAAAACATAAAGAATTTAAATTAAACAATATTTAAACCTAACAATAATGATTTATGACAAAAGGAAGTAACAAACTTAACCTTAAAAGAATATCTAAGTTAGAAAACTTAACTTAAAAACATTCAAGCCTAAATATAATAAAACTTGACTATTCTTAATTCTATTAACACTTAATCTATATTAAATAAAAACATAACTTAATCTTATTCTGTTACTACAAAGAGGCAACTAAAGGTTTGATATATACCTTTTAAACACAATATAACAGTAACATGGATTCACTATGAAGATTATAAAAACATAACAAATCCATCACAATACTATGTCATCTAGCTTTGAGAATAACAATAACTGCAAATGGTACTAAAAATACTTATTCATAATAGGAATTTGCCTTGCTTAAATTGGTTAGGATTTTAAAGTGCAGTTTTTCTAGAGAAAAACCACAACAACACAGGATTTGGCAAGTTGCCATTCAGCTTTTGTAGCACTTTTCAGAAACATTAAGTCTAATTCTTAAACTAAAATCTAAAATCCAAATTGGTATATATGCAGTTATATGTGTTTTATATAACAAAAGGACTCACATTGAAATTACCTTATTAAAATTGTGGAAAAAACAAGCAAATGGGTAATATATACTTTAACTTAACTTTGTCTTGTACAGTAAAGTTCTCTTAACTAATTATTTTTTTTTTTAAACCATAAACATCTTTTGTAGATAACATCAATTGGAAGGTTTTCTTAGTAGCTGTAAATTATACCATATTTTAACCTTAGGTTTTAAGGCTAATTATTGCAAGGTAACTTCTGTTAATATTCACCTTAAACACCTTTTTTTTTGAAAAGGGGCCTTTTTAAACTTTCAAAGAATCACAATAATTTCTCCAGGAAAACTCTAAAAAACTGCAACTGCATAAATTCATAATTACTTAAAACACAAAATTAACTCTAAAAGGGTATATAAAAACATTTAAAAAACCCATGAATCATGACTTTTTAACAAACTGGGTACTATCCCAGTGCTTTTTCTTAGAGGGGGGGTGGGTGGACTGCCCGCCCTGCTGCTGCTCTCTGCTGCTGTTATCTTTCTTCACATTCTCCACATACTCTCGCAGGAAAAAACCCCAAAAACCTCACAAAGTTAACTTTAACACATACAGTTGTTTCTCTCAATCTCTCTTGTTCACTGATAGAGGAAAAAAGGGGCACAATTTTCACAAAAGCAGGCGATGATACATGAAAAATCTCTCATGGCCAGGTGCTAACAGCGGCGATCATTGCAGCTTATCAGCTTTGAATTACAGTGATGAAGTTTGAATTAGATACCATATAGTTTGTGATTTTTTGGCTATTTTGTCTCTTTTTGAAGCTGTCTGAGCCACCTGTTTCTGCTCAGCTGTTTCTGTAATTGTTCAGCATGGCCTTGGAACTTTTTCTGCACTGCTTCTGTCCCAGGGGTGCCCCCGCTCTCTGCGCACACCTCAGTGCTCCCCCATGTCCCCCTGGCTCGGGTGGAAACCAATCTAAATTTGGATTCTTTTCTTCTAGGGTAGTAAACTTGGAACTTAAATATGATTGTAGTGTTAAGAGTGACTCCAAAAGTGAAGCAAATAGTTCAGGATATATCACATCCTGCCGTAACTGAACAGATTCTGTTGTTTCAGTGTTTGCTCTGGAATTTCTTTCTCATTATTTCCTTCCCTCTGACTCTCCCTCCCTCTTTCCATGGGCAGCATAGATAGGAGTGTTTGCCCAGCAGTGGGAGGCAAAGGCGTGAGCATACCCATAAGCAAGAAGTCCAGGAAGCTCCTTGAGCAAATCAAAACCCTTAAGCTGTGGCTTTTCTAAAAAGCAGGTAAATAAATCATGTGCTGCTTGCCTTTCCATCTTACCGTCAGCACTGTTGCAGCCCTACAAGGTTCGGCAGCACGTTACGGCCAGGACTCTCCTCTGAGGTCGCCTGGGGCGCGGCACCGTTGCTTTTCGCCGTCCTTGCTGCGGAGGACCCGTCCCCTGTCGCCGACTCCCGTGGCCTTCGCTTTTTAATGTCCCAAAGGTCCCAAAGGTCCCAAGGGTCCCATTTGTTCGGGCGCCATTTGATGAGTTCGGCGGGAGACAAGCAGCACTCAATATGAATGATCAGTAAGTCTCATTTATTGGCAACTCCAAACTCCTTATGTAACATCAATAATTTGTTGCTAGAGGTCAGGGATTACCGGAGCCGCGGAAGACTGGCCTCATGCTTTCATGGTCAGCAAGTCTCAGTTTATTGAAATCTTATGCACAACTTATAATGCTTTTAATTCGCTCATACATATTGCAAAAACTCAGCTCATTATTGGTCTGCTACTATTGACGCATATTGTTCTTTGTGGTTGGCCTTGCAGTTACCAGTTCTTAATCTTCAGCTTGCAGTTCTGCATATTTTGGCAGTTTCGACATCTTGTTATCTATGTAACTCTCTCTTCAGGGGCATACTGACCCTGAGGTCTCATACTTTAACTAACCTTACAGTATCATGTCCTTTTTCTCTTAGCCATTCTTCTGTCAGGCTCTCAACAATAATTAGGCTTCTACATAGTGCAAAAGCAAGCTCATTATTGGATATTTTGTTTAAGGACAACTCCACCTAGTTCCACATTCTTGTGGTTGTTCATCTGTGCTGAATCCACATTCTTCTGATCACAGTGTCCTGTTCTCAGTTCACAGTTATCACTAAGGTCTTTCTGACATTGCAACATCTCATACCAACTACACTCTACTGTTGTTTAATTCTTTCTCAGCTAATTGCTGCATGGGAACACGACCTTTGTTAGCTAGCCACTCTTTCACACTGCTGAGCTTCGGGAGCCTCCCGGGAAGCACCAGCCATGAAGATTCCAGTGGGCTTAGCTGCTACCTGCAGGGGTACTGGGTGTGGCCCGTTGTGACTCAGCGGTGCTAAGAGACCCCTGTGACATCAGAGAGCCCCACCACGACTCAGGGTGTGTAAGCAGCGCAGAACCCTGAGGTGCCCAGTCCCGTGAGAGCCACTCTTGCAGAAGGAAGCAGCTCCCGAGATCCATTCGCGCTTCAGGATCTCAGAGATGGAGGAGAAGAAGGCAAAACCCAAATGCTCCCAGCCACCCAGCCCCCTGCCCAGCTGGGGGCAAGACCAGGCCCTCAGCGGGCACTTGGTGGGGGCAGTGGGTGGCTCAGCCTGGCCACAGTCAGGCACTGAGGAGAAGGAGGGGCCCTTGGTCATCACGGAAGACAAGAACCCTGACGTGGATGACGAGCCTTCCCAGTGGGGAGACCTTCGGGCCCAAGAGCCTCGCCTCTACGGAGCAGGGAGTCACCAAGAGTTGCACCAGGGGAAGGTGGCTGTGAGAGTGCCCTGGGGAGATGTGGCACAGCAACACCTCTACCAGTGGCAACAAAAGGTGACAGTCAAGGAGCTGCCCCAAGGGGAGAAGGAGGTGAGTGACCTAAAGCTGTCCCAGCAAGGGGAAGGAAGTGCGAACAGCCAGGAGAACCAGACACGTTCTCCTGCCCCCAGTGAGGAGATGCCATCAGCAGGGGTACAGAGCTCAGGCCCTGCCCCTCACAGCACCTGCTGCTCCCCCAGCCTGCCAGGAGCCCAGAGTCCCAGTGAGCAGCAGGCTGTCGCTGAGGGGAGGTCACTCCTAGCAGAGGAAGGGAGTGAGGAGGGGACCCCAGCTGAGTATGATGAAGACTGGGAACAATACACCCAGAGTGAGTCTTCCCAGGAGTGCCAAGCAGAGCCAGAGCTGTCCCAGGAAGAGGTCAGCAGCTGCCAGGACTGGTACGACTCGGAAGAGTGCAGCGAACTGGGCCATGGAGACTTCCTGGACGGGGACTCCAGCAGCCTAGACAATTCCACCGAGGAAGACAACAGCAGCACACAGGACAGCTATGAATATGTGAGCATCCTCAGCTTTGGGATCACCCCCCTGCCACAGGAGGAGGACAGCTTGGACAAAGTCAGCGTCCTCGAGCTGTGTGAAGCAGAAAGCAGGGCCCAAAGCCTGGCAGCTCTTGCGGCAGACGGGCTGCCAGTGCCTGTCCCTCGGGAGGCCTGGCTTGAGGTCCAGGCACCGGAGTCACTCCGTGCCTCACTTTCCTCCCTGCACGGCCAAGCCTCCATGGCCCAGCAGGGGCCTGAGGCAGGGCCTCAGAGCCTGGGGCCTGCCCTGCACAGCCTCGAGGTCCCCGAGGCCCTCAGGCAGCAGCCGTCTCCCTCCAGCAAACGGCCCGGCTTCCTCAGGCGGGCACGGCGGGCGCTGCGGGCGCTGTTCCGCTGGCCCTGCTGGGCACCACAGCCACAGGAGTAGCGCCGCTGCCAGGCTTACAGATGGCCGCTGGCCCAGGGCCCCAGGGAACCACACCTTGCCCTGGACATGGCCCTGCAGCCTCAGCTGCCATGGCTACTGTGGACTGTGCCAGGGGCATCTCCCCAACACCCAGAGTCACCGCTGTGGCCAACCCCAAACAGCAGCCATGGGGCACATTGGTGCCAGGGCGCTCAGCAGTGAATCCCAGAGTCATCAAGGTGGGAAGAGACCCCGACAGTCACCCAGTGCCACTGGCCTCCTGGCAGCACCGCCATCACCGCAAAACCACATCCCCAAGGGCCACAACTCTTCGACACTCCAGAGACAGCCACTCCACCACCTCCCCGGGCAACTTCTTCTAATGCCTCACGCCTCTGTCAGGGAAAGACTGCTTCTGATATTGAGTCTGAACTTCCCCTGGTGGCATCACGGGGCATTTCCTCTCATGAAAGGATCCCACGCCAGTCCTTTGGGATTATATCCATGAAGAATGGGCACAGACCAGAGGTGCTGCTCCACTGACGTGACTGCAGAACTCTGACTCGTACCATTCTTCCAAAAAAATCAACTTTGAGCTTAGGAAATAGTAGTAGTTAGGAATAAGAATAGGAATAGGAATAAGAAGATGAATAGGAATAAGAAGATGAAGATAGTCATTCATATAAGAAGAATAGGAATTACAGTAAGCATAACAAGTGAATAAGATTAATTAGAATAAGAAGAATAGGATGAAGAAGAAATAGTAGTAGTAAATAGGAATAAAAATTAGGAATAAGAAGAATAAGAGTAAGACGAAGAAGAAAAAATAGTAGTAGCAATTAAGAAGGGAAAGAAGAAGAAGAAGAAGAAGGGAAAGAAGAAGACGATTTAGATGAAGAAATAGTAAATAGTAAGAAGAAGAAGAAGAAGAACATCAAATTAAAATACACACCTGGGATCCCAGAATGCAGGGAAGGACTTTAAAAAGCACCTACTTCCACCTGATCGTCTTCTGAGCACTCTCTGCCTCTGAGACCTCCTCCCTATTTCTATGTCCCTGGCACCCATTTCTTTCTCAATAAAACCCACGTTCAATAAAATCTGCTTGTTGTCCTCCTATGGTCTCATTTGCACCTTCACTGGGGCAGAGGCACCTCTCCTGCATGGCATCCTAACCCTGGGTGGAACCATGGGCAGGGTCCCTTCCAGTCATGAACACTCCAGGATTCTGTCAGGACTCCCTTCCCTTCTTCCCTCCGCTTCCAGCTGGAGAATGTGCAGCAAAGCAACCTTTGCTGTCTGCTCTGGGAGCCCACCCAGCTGCTGGACCCTGCCCAGCTCCCTTGGGAGGCACAGCAGGGGCAGCACCCTGGCAGCCTCGGGAATTGCCCTCTGGGGTCCATGGCACACACTGCAACGGGCTGGCATTCCAGCTTCCAGCAAGGAAAAGATGTTCCTGCCCTTCAAGGCAAAGTTCTCAAAGGGCAGAGACCCAAGTGGAGCAAGATCTTACAATGACATTCCACTGCCAGCCTCCATAACTTCATCCAGGGCTGCTTTACCTCCTGGATTGGGGAAAAACAAAAATCAGGAGAGGGTCTTTGGCTGGGAACTGCCACAGGAAAAGAGGGACACTGGGAGGGAAAAAGAGCAGACAAAGGAAGGCAGGAGAGAAAGGAGGACACAAATGGCAACCAGCTGAGAAGGTGGCACTCTGAAAACCAAACCGGAACTTACGGAAAAAGAACGGGGCAGAAATGAAGGATTCTGAAACTTTATTTACTATGCTTCTCTGGGCAACCTGTGCCAGGACCTCACCACCCTCACAGGGAAGATTTTCTACATTAAACATGAATTTCCTCTCTTTCACTCTGAGCCACACAAACTCGTTTGTGGTAATTCTCATAAACTGCTCAGCTCTTTGTTCCAGTGCACCCAGCAAGCAACAGGCAGGACAGTTCCACCAGCATGGAAACCCAACTCACAGCTGAGGGACTCAGAAAATCTAAACACCAGCAGAACACCAAAAGGGCACATTTATCATTTTTGCTACAATACACAGCACTGAAAGTGATAGCTAATGACAGCCTCCTAGTCACCCCAATCCTTTCTCCATTTTAAACTTTCTCTGAAATAACCAAAATAACTCTTCAAATTCCTTCATCTTTATCAATCACAGATCTTTTCAGAGCAGACTCAGGAAGAGAGCACATTAACATGTTGTTATTCAGACATGGCTTGTTGTCCGTCTTCCCCTGCTAAATGACAGCAGTAGATACTGGGAATAACCAGGTATCCTGAGGAATTTTTCCTGCAGCAAGTGATTTTCCTATCATGGTCCATCTGTAATTTTATGACTTATTAAAAGACCAATATAAATACAGTACAGTGCCTTGCAATTACTCCCCCATATATTTATAAACCTCAAAGTCTTCCAGGTCCTAAAAACAGGAAAAACCCTGTGTCACTCTTTCAGGAGATTAACGTAGTTAGGGACTGGACACATCCTCTGTAGGACTAACTAGAAAAACAGCTGAAGCTCCAGCAGATCCTTAATAAACTTTTCAGGAATAAAATTGTGTTATTTCAGTGTGCTGATTTTTTATTAATCTAGTTATTATCTTTTTATTTCTTTTCTCTTTCTGGCTTTTCAAAAGCTGATGTTGCACAGAAAAGTGAGCTGTGGAAACCTGAAGCAAGCTGGGCAATTAGGGCTGAACTGCTCCATCTGCTTCACAGAGAATTTTTATTTGACCCCAGGAATGCTGGTTACTCAAGCAGACTAAACAATTTTGATTCATTTCAGCATGTGAGGACTGGGGTGTGCAGCTTCAGGCCAGGCTGGCAGGGTTGAACAGGAATTCCCAAACAGCACTGGAGTCATGGTCCCCTCAGCATACCCTGCTCCACCCAGCCCCAGCCTGCTGGGAATCAGGCTCAGACGTAAAAGCATGAATTCTGAATATCTCAGGATTGCTGTGTCGCTGCCCGCTCGGCCCTTCACGCCCCGGCTAGCTCGTGCCAAGCGTCAGCGGCAGGAGTGGGGAACCAGGTGAGCACTGTGTGGCTCGACCTGGAACCCCTAGAGCTCCTTTGGGCTCGGGCTCTATAGTATGCAGGGCGACACGAGGTGCAGTAAAGGGAGAGAGAGTGCTCGGAGTCCTCCAATTTCCCAGGAACAAGTTTATTCCAGCAGGTGCAGGGAGAAGGCGATGAGGGACAGGGCTGGGATCTCGAGGAGAAAGTCCGAGCCGAGACCCTGGGCACCTCTGTGCGCCAGGTTTTAAAGCCCGTGGGCGGCTCATACAGCAACCAATAATATTGCAGCAGGGGAGGTGTTGTGGGAAGGGGTTACAATACACAAATCCAATGGTAGGGACTTGGGGGAGGGAGGATAGCTATACAACCAATAGGGCATCGAGTAAGGGGTGATGAACAAGGAAGGAACCAGAACAAAAGGTGTGGTGTACATAGATTGATAGGGCTTGGGGGTAGGACCAAAGTGATGGATGGGGAACAATCTGGAAAGAGGGGAGAGGTTTACAATGACAGGCAACTGGGAACAAACCATATCGGGATAGTGGGGAGTAACTGGGGCAAACCAACTCTAAACTCAACGAAGGTGAACAAACATACTTAATGAAAGTAAACTAACAGGCGGCAACATCTCCCCCTTTCTTTTTTAGAAAGAGGAGGTTGCATCGGCAGGAGGTGCAGAGGGTTCAACAAACCAGTCTTGGGGTACGGGAGAAGGAGGAGGTGAAGAGGGAGGAGAAGGAGCGCTAACAAAATTGACTTGAGGGGAGGGGGATACAAGATTTAAAACTGATTGAACTAAACGTCTTCTTAAAACTGCAAACGCTATTAAAACGATGAAAACGACGACAACAATCCATAAAACAGTCTTTAAAATGGATGAGAGCCATCCGGAGACCCCCCCATCCCGAAAAAAGACTGGTGACCCAGTCATTAGTCTCTTGGCGTATTTGGTGGATCATGCCCTTCATTTCTGTGATGGTTTTCTTGATGTCTGTGCTCCTGGTGGTCAGATTCATGCAGCAAAGTCCCTCAAATTCTTTACAATCATGATTATGGAGGAGCAGTAGGAAATCAATAGCAGCGCGATTTTGTAGCGTTGCTCGCCTGGTTATCTCCTCGTCTTCGAGGAGGTCGCTCAGCGCGGTTGACGTTAAATTGGCTTGCTTGACCACCCAACACTCTAATTGGCCGAATTCTCCGAGGGCTTCTACCGCAGCCAACCATGGCAGAAATACTGACACAGCAACCCCTTTTGGTTTATTCCAATGAAAAATTTCAGAGTCGCAATCAGGGTCAAGATCTTCGAGACTGCGCTTCTTAATGACCGAATTATTCTTTCGTTCCCAATTTTCAATTTGAGATGTATTGGGCGCAAACAAAGACAACCGGCCTAAAGTGCACGGCCCTCCGAGAAGGCGAGAGGGGATGCCAGCCCACGCTCGGTCCCCACAAACTAAAAATATGCCCTTAGGCAACTTAAGAGGGTAGGAACTGAGGGTTGAGGGCATCTTAACATGGGCGATGTTCTTGCACCAGGAGGCTGCTTGAAACTGTTTGTTGTCCTGCATTACATTAGAATAAGGAGTAGGATCTGAGGGGTAGTAACGGAAATGGATACAATAGGGTGCGGGGGAGGAGTTTAACAAATCAAATTCTTGGGGCTCAGCGGTTGCCCTTTCCAAGAAGACCAGCCAGTCTCTCCATAGTAGGAGAGGGTTCTGGACAGGCCTCTTAATCTTGTAGGTGAGTGCAGAGCGGGCCACTCGCTGAGCTGGCCTCCCTTTATTAGCTTCGCTGAACAAACTCAACAGGGAATCCGGGTATTCATTAGGCTTTAACGGGATCCCCACCAGGCAAGTGGTCATCGGATTTCCTGCTGCTCCTGTGGATAGGCATAGCTCATCCCGTTGGAGGGACTTTGCCAACATGACCCAAACATTTTGTTTGGGTTGGGGCACAATCCACATGTTGATCTGGGTCACCAGCATCATCAGGAGTGCAGTGGTTGGTGCAACGATCGGGGTGGTCATCTTTCCGATGGCTCTTTCTGAAAACAAAACATACGAAAAACATAACTTTAACTGAAAAGAAAGGTAGGTTGACATAACAAAAAGGGGCTTGGGTTGTTTCCTCCTCCTCCTCGGGATGGGGGATGGCTCATCCGGACACGACGTCATTGACATCCTCGACCCTATCTGGTGGGCTGCTTGGATGTCTGGGGACATAAGGTTTCACCCATCTTCGTGGGATCCACCTTAGTCCCTGGGGCGAGGATATGCAAGCATACCCCCGCCCCCAGGTCACCAGATCGAAAGGACCCAAGATCTTCTGGGTCTCAGGGTCCCGGACCAGCACTGGAGGGCGCTGCTGCAACTGGTAGTTCTTGTTGGTCTTGAAATGCCGGGCCACTGGAGGGTTAGGGTCCTGTTCGGAACAATTGAGAAAGTTTAGCGTGTAAAGGGCTTTGAACAACCGCTCTTGTGGCGTGCAGCCCTTCACAGTCTCCCTTTGATGAGAAAGGACACGCTTGAGCGACTGATGGGCTCGCTCAACGATCGCTTGGCCGGTGGGGGAGTGTGGGATGCCTCTCTTATGTTCCACTCCCCACTCCTGCAGGAATTCCTCCAGTTTCCTGGAGGTGTATGCTGGGCCATTGTCTGTTTTTATTTCTTTGGGGACCCCCAGTACAGAAAAAGCCTGCATTAGGTGCTTACAGACATGCTCGGCTTTCTCTCCTGTGTGGGCAGAAGCAAAGACAGCACCTGAGAAGGTATCGATGGAAAGGTGTACGAACCGAAACCTGCCAAACTCAGGGACGTGTGTTACGTCCATCTGCCACACTTCGCAGCTCTCCAGACCTCGAGGGTTGACCCCCGATCCCAAGGAGGGCATTGCAGTGGATTGGCAGTGCGGGCATGTGGCCACAATGGCTCTGGCCTGATCTCGCCGCAGGTGGAATTGGCGGACCAGACCAGGCACATTTTGATGGAACATCTGATGGCTCAGCTTAGCTTGTTGGAACAGATCTGGGAGCTGAGCCATGGAAACAGGGGCAGCGAGGGAATCAGCTACCTGGTTTCCCTCGGCTACCGGGCCAGGGAGATCCGTATGTGACCTTACATGCATTACAAAAAATGGTTGCTTTCTGTGGGAAACAGCATGTATTAGCTTAGAAAGCAACTCAAACAATTTCGGGTTTGAGACCTCCTTCAGAGCAGCGTGCTCTGCTCTGGCAACTACCCCTGCAACATAGGCCGAATCAGTGATTAAATTGAAAGGTTCAGGAAACCTCTCAAAGGCTCTGACGACTGCATCCAACTCAGCAACTTGTGGAGACCCTTCCACATATTGAATATCTGCTTCCCACTGCTGAGTTTTGGGATCTCGCCAAGTCACTACAGACTTGTGAGATGCCCCGGATGCGTCTGTGAACACAGTCAAAGCTTTGAGGGGCTTTCTGCTCCGCATTTCTTTTGGAATCGGTTCAAATTTAGAATTGAAAAATTTGTGGGCAGGGGCATGGACCGAAACTTGGCCTTCAAAACTATCTAAAGCAATCTGGAGTGTCTCATTCTCCCGAAGTAGTTGATTAAACATTTCTTTTGTCAGCCTATCTGGAGACGCTTTGTCCCGAGACAAGCTGACTGGTACTCGAACGCATGCAAAATCACATCCAGCCATCTCCCGAAGCCGAGCTCGAGCTCTCCCGATGAGCTGAGCCATCAGCTCCTGTGGCCGGGTGATACTTTTGGACCTTTGATGGCTCAAGAAAACCCACTCTATGATTAAGAGGGGATCCTTAGAGCCCTGGTCCCACTGAAAAATCAGCCCACTGAGGTGTGGCATTCTCCCGAGTATGATGAATTCAAAAGGCAGGGTCGGTTCGTACCGATGTGCTTGCCTTTTGACAAGCGCATCCTCCACTTTCTCTAGGGCTTTCCTCGCCTCTGGGGTCAGAGTCCTGGGAGAACTCAGCTCTTTCTCCCCCTTCAAAAGTGTGAAGAGGGGGGCTAGGTCTTCCGTGGAAAGGCCCAGCCAAGGCCTGACCCAGTTTAAGGTCCCACACAGCGAGTGAAGGTCCGCTAAGGTTTTCGGATTGCTGTTTATTGCCAATTTTTGAGGCACAACAGTCCTCTCAGCAATCCGCAGACCCAGATACTTCCAGGGTGGCATCCGTTGAACTTTATCCTCCTGGAGTTGAAAGCCTGCAGATGTTAAAACCTTAACCACTCGGTCAAGTGATCGGGTAAGTAGATCGTCATGGGGGGCGCACACTAGGACATCATCCATGTAGTGATGGATGATGACCTCCCCCATCTCTTTGCGCACAGGAGACAGCAACGAGGAGACATACCACTGGCAGATGGTGGGTGAATTCTTCATGCCTTGTGGCAAAACTCGCCAGTGGAACCTCCTCATTGGGGCTTCTCGGTTGAGGGTTGACACCGAGAAGGCAAACCGTGGGGCGTCGTCAGGATGTAGGGGAATTTGAAAGAAACAGTCCTTGATGTCGATTATGGCCAGATTCCAATTTCGGGGGAGCATAGTCGGGGTAGGCATCCCTGGTTGAAGGGGCCCCATGTCAACAATGATTTTGTTGATGGCACGAAGGTCATGGAGGAGTCGCCACTTGTCTTTCCCCGGCTTTCGGATAACTAACACCGGGGAATTCCAAGGGCTGGTAGTTTCTACTATGTTACCCTTATACAACTGCTCCTCCACGAGCTCGTTGAGCGCCCTTAATTTGTCTTTTCGAAGCGGCCACTGATCAATCCAGATTGCTTCATCAGTGGTCCAATCGAGCTTCTGGAAGGGGCGCTCTACAGTGGCCGCTATTAAAAAACCCGAGGGGTTTTCGGGATTTCAATCTTTACCCCCCATTGTGACATAAGGTCCCTCCCCCACAAGGGAACCTGAAAATCCGCAACAAATGGGCGTAAATTTGCCAATTGCCCATCCGGTCCCTTAATTTGTACTACGCTCTTAGATACCTGCGCCAATTGAGTACCCCCTATACCCTGAACCTTCCCCGCCACGGGTTGCAACTCCCAATGTGACGGCCATCTCCTTTGGGGGATGATTGTCACATCTGCCCCTGTATCAAGCAGACCCCTCAAGTTGACAGATTCCGCACCCTGCTTGATGCTGCAGTCGATGATGGGTTTATTTTCACCCACCACCTCTGCCCTGTAGACGCCTGGTGCGTGGTCGTCTACCGGGACTCCCTCTGGGACAGGAATGTACTGAGCTATGATTTGCCCTTTTGGGAGAAAATATGGTGGGTGAATGCAGCGCACTAAGAGGATGAGATTTTCCGGACCACCCGGGAAGGTGATCGGGGAGATCTCAATCTCTGGGGGTATGTGTCTTGTGTCCCCGATGGTGATAAACTTACAGTCACGTCCATTCCCTGGCTGGTTCTCCTCCAGTGGGTCCACAGCTACCACCGTCCAGTGCTGGGACCGGAAGAGGATGTCTTTGACGGTGATAAGGTGTCGCGTCCGGTAAATTTGACACGTCCGATGTTTCTTTCCCCCCACCTCCGCGATACCTGCCCCATTTTTTGCATCGCGCGGGGCAGGTTCGCGCCGCGCTCTCAGTTTTTTTGTTTTTTATTAGTTGTTCCCTCCAGTACTCTCCCCCCAGATCCATTTCCCACGAGCCCCTGGCGTGGGTGGGCGGTGGGACAGTCCCTCGCCATGTGACCCAGTTGTCCACATCGGTAGCACTGAGTAGTTCTTGCTGGTGGAAGGATGAACTGGCCCGACGGGTGTTGGGTCACTGCCGCTGTTGGTGTTCTCCTGGCCGCCTGTGGTGGTGGTTGTACCCTGGACGCCCCCACAAACGGAACTTTCTTCTCACATGCATCAATGAGGACGTCCAAGGTTGGCGGTGGATACATGGGCAAACTAAATATAACCTGTTTGCAGATGTCATTACAGTTTGCCTTAGCCATTTCTGAGACAAGCTGCTCTTGTAGCTCAGGTTTATCAACTTGTCTTTCTATTTGCTCCTGTAAACGGTTAATAAACACGGTAAATGGCTCATCGGGGAACTGTTTAATATTTGAGAAGTTGGTCAGGGGTTCCCCCCCTGGCAGGATGTTAAATACCTTCTCTGCGGCCTCCGTGATCTTAGCTAAGACAGGCCGTGGTAAAACCCTTGCCTGTTCTTCCGGCTTCCCCCAGTTCCCTTCACCACACAAGTGATCTATCGAGAGGGGGTTTTCATCCGCATCAACCGCGGACTCCTCGCTGCGCAACAGCTCAGGAAGGATGGCCTCTAACGACTTCTTCCACCTCTGTTTCCACAGCCTATAATCAGCTGGGGAAAGGAGGCAGGCAAACAACTCTTTTAAGTCGTGGGGGACCATCTCGTTCGCGGAGAAGGTGGCTTTTAATAAACCCTTAAAGTATTCACTTCTCCTGCCGAACTCTTTCTGGGCTTTGCACAGCTCCCTCTTTGTCTGGAAGGAGAAGGGTTCCCATTCTCGGTACCTCCCTCCCCTTCCTCTAAAACTGACCGGTGCGGCAAAGGGAATCACTACCTGTTCCGGGTTCTGGTCTTCAGGCCTGTCACTTCCTGTCCCCGAAGCGTGGGAACCGGATGGGACAGTGTGGGAGCTGGGAGGAGGGACGTGGGAACCAGGAGGAGGGGCGTGGGAACCGGGAGGAGGGGCGTGGGAACCAGAAGCCGGAAGAGGCGGGGCTGGAGGACCGACTGAGGAGGAGGGCTGAAGGGAGGAGCAGCGGCTGGAAGGGGTGGGGTTTTGGGAGGTCACACTTTGGAGACACGCCCCCGAGGAGGAGGAACCACCCAAGGGGAAGTGGGAGGAGTCAGGGTAGGATGGAAGGGAGGGGCTAGGGAGGAAGGGTTTGGTCATTGAGGGAAGAAAGGGGTTCTTGGAAGAGGGAGCACAAGGGGGGGTCCGACCATGCGGTCCCCGCCATCTCGTGCCCTTTGGAGGCCATTTTGAGGGTTAGGAGAGGGGTCAGGGAATATAGGGGAGCATTGGAAACTGGGGGAAACTGAGGCATGGGGGTTAGAAGAGGAATCAGGGAATATGGAGGAGCCTTGGAGACTGGGGGAAACTGAGGCATGGGGGTCTGAGGGTAAAAACTGGGGACTTGTAACCTGGGAAACGTTTAACTGAGGGCTGATAACTGGGGAAACTGAGGAATGGGAAGACACTCTGGCAGCTTGGCCAGGGCTGCCAGGGCAAGGGTTCTGGGAGAGACATGGGGAGCCAGGGATCCTGTTACCCTTGGGGGATCCCTGAACAGGACAACTTTCCCTGCAGGTCGCTCTGCAGGTCTCCCTCAACTCAGGATCAGGGGGAGAGGTACATGGGGATAGGGAAACTGGGGAAACTGGGGAATTGTGTGGCGGCTGCTTCTGCATTTTCTTTTCCTCTATTACAGCAGACCGAATTAAAATAAATAATGTTACAAATTTTTCCACTGAATTATCACCTCCATTAACTATTTCCGTTAATTTGGACCCAACCACATTCCAGAATTCTACAGAATTTGCTTTGTCTGGGGTTACATTTGGGAAATGCAGGAACAGCCATCTCACAAACTTCTTTACCCTCCCACGAGAAAACTTCTTATTCCCCCCCTCAAGGGTGCCCACAATTTGGTAAAAAACTGTCTTTTGCTGTGCTGAAAGACGTGCTCCCATCTTGTCAACCCTGGCACAGCAATCCCACCGCTCCCTGCAACCAAACAACAAATCAACTAAAATAAAAATACGGGTCCGGACCGGGCTACACACACACTCCCCCCGAGGGAGTTTTCACACACTGGGCGCCCCCTTTTCCCACACACAGGGACCACTCACCCAAGTCCGGACAGTTGTTGCAGGCGACGTCCACACCTCCCGAGGCGACTGTCTGCACGTCTGACAGCTGCCGCCTCGACCTCTGGGAGCGCAACTCGGCAAAAATGAGTCTGCTACTACCAGAGCAGCTGCCGCTCACGGTCTTTGTGAAATAGGTCCACCAACCTCTCCGGGGGTCTCTACGCCTCGCGAGAGGCCCCACGTTGGTCGCCAGCTGTCGCTGCCCGCTCGGCCCTTCACGCCCCGGCTAGCTTGTGCCAAGCGTCAGCGGCAGGAGTGGGGAACCAGGTGAGCACTGTGTGGCTTAACCTGGAACCTCTAGAGCTCCTTTGGGCTCAGGCTCTATAGTGTGCAGGGCGACACGAGGTGCAGTAAAGGGAGAGAGAGTGCTCGGAGTTCTCCAATTTCCCAGGAACAAGTTTATTCCAGCAGGTGCAGGTAGAAGGCAATGAGGGACAGAGCTGGGATCTCGAGGAGAAAGTCCGAGCCGAGACCCTGGGCACCTCTGTGCGCCAGGTTTTAAAGCCCGTGGGCGGCTCATACAACAACCAATAATATGGCAGCAGGGGAGGTGTTGTGGGAAGGGGTTACAATACACAAATCCAATGGTAGGGACTTGGGGGAGGGAGGATAGCCATACAACCAATAGGGCATCGAGTAAGGGATGATGAGCAGGGAAGGAACCAGAACAAAAGGTGTGGGGTACATAGATTGATAGGGCTTGGGGGTAAGACCAAAGTGATGGATGGGGAACAATCTGGAAAGAGGGGAGAGGTTTACAATGACAGGCAACTGGGAACAACTATATCGGGATAGTGGGGGAGTAACTGGGACAAACCAACTCTAAAATCAAAGAAGGTGAACAAACATAATTAATGAAAGTAAACTAACAGGCGGCAACAAATCTCCTCCAATATCCACACAATTTCAGAAATATCCTTCCAAATTCTTCACGTCTCATCAATATCCCACAACATTCCGAAAAAATCCCACAAAATTGCAGAAAAATGCCACAAAATGGCAGAAAACTCCCACCAAATTCCCTAAAACTTCTCAAAACTCTACCAAATTCCTGAAACATCCCACAAAATCTCCACAAATTTCCACACAATCTAAGAAAAATCCACAAAATCCTTCAACTCTCCTCAATACCCCACAAAATTCCACAAAAATTCCAGAAAATTCTTAAACTTGTCACCACATTCCAGAAACATCCCACAAAATCTCCTCCAATTTCCACACAATCTGAGAAGATCCCACAAAATTCTTCAAGTCTCATCAACATCCTTCAAAATTCCACAAAAATTCCACAAAATTCTTAAAAATGTCACCAAATTCCTGAAACATCCCACAAAATTTCCTCCAATTTCCACAAATTTCCAGAAATATCCTTCAAAATTCTTCAAGTCTCATCAATATCCCACAACATTCCCGAAAAATCCCACAACATTCAGAAAAAATCCCACAAAATTGCAGCCAAATCCCACAAAATTGCAGAAAAGTCACAAAAAAATCCTTAAATCTTCTCAAAACCATATCACATATTTGAAATATGCCACAAAATCTTTACCAAGTTCCACAGAATCTAAGATAATTGACTCAAAATTCTTCTTGTCTCCTCAATATCTCCCAAAATTCCACAAAACCCCCACGTAATTCCAGAAACAGCCCACAAAATTTAAGGAACAATCCCACAAAATGGCAGAAAACTCCCACCAAATTCCCTAAAACTTCTCAAAACCCTACCAAATTCCAGAAACATCCCACAAAATCTCCACAAATTTCCACACAATCTGAGAAGATCCCACAAAATTCTTCAAGTCTCATCAGAATCTTACAAAATTCCGCAAAAATTCCACAAAATTCTTAGAAATGTCACCAAATTCCTGAAACATCCCACAAAATCTCCTCCAATTTCCACAAATTTCCAGAAATATCCATCAAAATTCTTCAAGTCTCATCAACATCCCTCAAAATTCCACAAAACCCCCACGTAATTCCAGAAATATCCCACAAAATTTAAGGAAAAATCCAACAAAAAGGGAATAAACTTCCACAAAATTCCCTAAATTGTCTCTATACCCGAACAAATTCCAGAAACATCCCACAAAATCTCCACAAATTTCCACACAATCTAAGAAAAATCCCACAAAATTCTTCAACTCTCCTCAATACCCCACAAAATACCAAAAAAATTCCACAAAATTCATCGTATCCTCAGAATCCCACAAAATTCCACAAAAATTCCACAGAATTCTTAAACTTGTCACCAAATTCCAGAAGCATCCCACAAAACCTCCTCTAATTTCCACACAATACCAGAAATATCCTTCAAAATTCTTCAAGTCTCATCAATATCCCACAACATTCCCGAAAAATTTCACAACATTCAGAAAAAATCCCACAAAATTGCAGCCAAATCCCACAAAATTGCAGAAAAGTCACAAAAAAATCCTTAAATCTTCTCAAAACCATATCAAATATTTGAAATATCCCACAAAATCTTTACCAAGTTCCACAGAATCTAAGATAATTGACTCAAAATTCTTCTTGTCTCCTCAATATCCCTCAAAATTCCACAAAACCCCCACATAATTCCAGAAACAGCCCACAAAATTTAAGGAACAATCCCACAAAATGGCAGAAAACTCCCACCAAATTCCCTAAAACTTCTCAAAACTCTACCAAATTCCTGAAACATCCCACAAAATCTCCACAAATTTCCACACAATCTAAGAAAAATCCCACAGAATTCTTCAGGTCTCCTCAGAATCTCTCAAAATTCTAAAAAAATTCCACCAAAATTCTACAAAATTCTTAAAAATGTTACCAAATTCCAGAAACATCCCAAAAAATTTCCTCCAATTTCCTCAAAATTCCAGAAATATCCTTCAAAATTCTTCAAGTCTCCTCAATATCCCTCAAAATTCCACAAAACCCACACGTAATTCCAGAAACATCCCACAAAATAGATGCAAAAATCCCATAAAATGGCAGAAAAATCCCACAAAATTCCCTAAAACTTCTCAAAACCTTACCAAATTCCAGAAACATCTCACGAAATCTCCACAAATTTCCACACAATCTGAGAAAAATCCCACAAAATTCTTCAACGCTCCTCAATACCCCACAAAATTCCACAAAAATTCCAGAAAATTCTTAAACTTGTCACCAAATTCCAGAAACATCCCACAAAATCTCCTCCAATTTCCACACAATTCCAGAAATATCCTTCAAAATTCTTCTAGTCTCATCAATATCCCACAGCATTCCCGAAAAATCCCGCAACATTCAGAAAAAATCCCACAAAATTGCAGCCAAATCCCACAAAATTGTAGAAAAGTCACCAAAAAATCCTTAAATCTTCTCAAAACCATATCAAATATTTGAAATATCCCACAAAATCTTTACCAAGTTCCACAGAATCTAAGATAATTGACTCAAAATTCTTCTTGTCTCCTCAATATCTCCCAAAATTCCACAAAACCCCCACGTAATTCCAGAAACAGCCCACAAAATTTAAGGAACAATCCCACAAAATGGCAGAAAACTCCCACCAAATTCCCTAAAACTTCTCAAAACCCTACCAAATTCCTGAAACATCCCACAAAATCTCCATCAATTTCCACACAATCTAAGAAAAATCCCACTAAATTCTTCAAGTATCCTCAGAATCTTACAAAATTGCACAAAAATTCCACAAAATTTTTTAAAATGTCACCAAATTCCAGAAACATCCCACAAAATCTCCTCCACTTTCCACACAATTCCAGAAATATCCTTCAACATTTTTCAATTCTTATCAATATCCCACAACATTCCAGAAAAATCCCATAAAATGGCAGAAAACTCCCACCAAATTCCCTACATCTTCTCAAAACCCTACCAGATTCCAGAAACATCCCACAAAATCTCCACAAATTTCCACACAATCTAAGAAAAATCTTCAGGTTTCCTCAGAATGTCTCAAAATTCTTCAGGTCTCCTCAGAATCTCTCAAAATTCTACAAAAATTCCACCAAAATTCTACAAAATTCTTAAAAATGTTACCAAATTCCAGAAACATCCCAAAAAATTTCCTCCAATTCCCTCAAAATTCCAGAAATATCCTTCAAAATTCTTCAAGTCTCCTCAATATCCCTCAAAATTCCACAAAACCCACACGTAATTCCAGAAACATCCCACAAAATAGTAGCAAAAATCCAATAAAATTGCAGAAAACTCCCACCAAATTCCCTACACCTTCTCAAAACCCTACCAGATTCCAGAAACATCCCACAAAATCTCCACAAATTTCCACACAATCTAAGAAAAATCCCACAAAATTCTTCAAGTCTCTTCAGAATCCCAAAAAATTCCACAAAAATTCCACAAAATTCTTAAAAATGTCACCAAATTCCAGAAACATCCCACAAAATCTCCTCCAATTTCCACAAATTTCCAGAAATATCCTTCAAAATTCTTCAAGTCTCATCAACATCCCTCAAAATTCCACAAAACCCCCACGTAATTCCAGAAATATCTCACAAAATTTAAGGAACAATCCTACAAAATGACAGAAAACTCCCACCAAATTCCCTAAAACGTCTCAAAACCCTACCAAATTCCTGAAACATCCCACAAAATCTCCATCAATTTCCACACAACCTGAGAAGATACCACAAAATTCTTCAAGTCTCCTCAGAATCCCACAAAATTCCACAAAAATTCCACAAAATTCTTAAAAATGTCACCAAATTCCAGAAACATCCCATAAAATCTCCTCCAATTTCCACACAATTCCAGAAATATCCTTCAACATTTTTCAATTCTTATCAATATCCCGCAACATTCCAGAAAAATCCCATAAAATGGCAGAAAACTCCCACCAAATTCCCTAAAACTTCTCAAAACCCTACCAAATTCCTGAAACATCCCACAAAATCTCCTCCGATTTCCACACAATCTGAGAAGATTCCACAAAATTCTTCAAGTCTCATCAATATCCCTAAAATTCCGCAAAAATTCCACAAAATTCTTAGAAATGTCACCAAATTCCTGAAACATCCCACAAAATCTCCTCCAATTTCCACAAATTTCCAGAAATATCCTTCAAAATTCTTCAAGTCTCATCAACATCCCTCAAAATTCCACAAAACCCCCACGTAATTCCAGAAATATCCCACAAAATTTAAGGAAAAATCCAACAAAAAGGGAATAAACTTCCACAAAATTCCCTAAATTGTCTCTATACCCGAACAAATTCCAGAAACATCCCACAAAATCTCCACAAATTTCCACACAATCTAAGAAAAATCCCACAAAATTCTTCAACTCTCCTCAATACCCCACAAAATACCAAAAAAATTCCACAAAATTCATCGTATCCTCAGAATCCCACAAAATTCCACAAAAATTCCACAGAATTCTTAAAGTTGTCACCAAATTCCAGAAGCATCCCACAAAACCTCCTCCAATTTCCACACAATTCCAGAAATATCCTTCAAAATTCTTCAAGTCTCATCAATATCCCACAACATTCCCGAAAAATTTCACAACATTCAGAAAAAATCCCACAAAATTGCAGCCAAATCCCACAAAATTGCAGAAAAGTCACAAAAAAATCCTTAAATCTTCTCAAAACCATATCAAATATTTGAAATATCCCACAAAATCTTTACCAAGTTCCACAGAATCTAAGATAATTGACTCAAAATTCTTCTTGTCTCCTCAATATCCCTCAAAATTCCACAAAACCCCCACATAATTCCAGAAACAGCCCACAAAATTTAAGGAACAATCCCACAAAATGGCAGAAAACTCCCACCAAATTCCCTAAAACTTCTCAAAACTCTACCAAATTCCTGAAACATCCCACAAAATCTCCACAAATTTCCACACAATCTAAGAAAAATCCCACAAAATTCTTCAGGTCTCCTCAGAATCTCTCAAAATTCTAAAAAAATTCCACCAAAATTCTACAAAATTCTTAAAAATGTTACCAAATTCCAGAAACATCCCAAAAAATTTCCTCCAATTTCCTCAAAATTCCAGAAATATCCTTCAAAATTCTTCAAGTCTCCTCAATATCCCTCAAAATTCCACAAAACCCACACGTAATTCCAGAAACATCCCACAAAATAGATGCAAAAATCCCATAAAATGGCAGAAAAATCCCACAAAATTCCCTAAAACTTCTCAAAACCTTACCAAATTCCAGAAACATCTCACGAAATCTCCACAAATTTCCACACAATCTGAGAAAAATCCCACAAAATTCTTCAACGCTCCTCAATACCCCACAAAATTCCACAAAAATTCCAGAAAATTCTTAAATTTGTCACCAAATTCCAGAAACATCCCACAAAATCTCCTCCAATTTCCACACAATTCCAGAAATATCGTTCAAAATTCTTCTAGTCTCATCAATATCCCACAGCATTCCCGAAAAATCCCACAACATTCGGAAAAAATCCCACAAAATTGCAGCCAAATCCCACAAAATTGTAGAAATTCACAAAAAAATCCTTAAATCTTCTCAAAACCATATCAAATATTTGAAATATCCCACAAAATCTTTACCAAGTTCCACAGAATCTAAGATAATTGACTCAAAATTCTTCTTGTCTCCTCAATATCTCCCAAAATTCCACAAAACCCCCACGTAATTCCAGAAATATCCCACAAAATTTAAGGGACAATCCCACAAAATGGCAGAAAACTCCCACCAAATTCCCTAAATCGTCTCAAAACCCTACCAAATTCCAGAAACATCCCACAAAATCTCCATCAATTTCCACACAATTCCAGAAATGTCCTTCAAAATTCTTCAAATCTCATCAATATCCCACAACACTCCAGAAAAATCCCATAAAATGGCAGAAAACTCCCACCAAATTCCCTACACCTTCTCAAAACCCTACCAGATTCCAGAAACATCCCACAAAATCTCCACAAATTTCCACACAATCTAAGAAAATTCCACAAAATTCTTCAAGTCTCCTCAATACCCCACAAAATTCCATAAAAATTCCACAAAATTCTTAAAAATGTTACCAAATTCCAGAAACATCCCATAAAATCTCCACCAATTTCCACACAATTCCAGAAATGTCCTTCAAAATTCTTCAATTCTCATCAATATCCCACAACACTCCAGAAAAATCCCATAAAATGGCAGAAAACTCCCACAAAATTCCCTACATCTTCCCAAAACCCTACCAGATTCCAGAAACATCCCGCAAAATCTCCTCAATATCCCACAAAATTAAAAGAAAACCCCATAAAATGGCAGAAAACTCCCACCAAATTCCCTACACCTTCTCAAAACCCTACCAGATTCCAGAAACATCCCACAAAATCTCCACAAATTTCCACACAATCTAAGAAAAATCCCACAAAATTCTTCAACTCTCCTCAATACCCCACAAGATTCCACAAAAATTCCACAAAATTCTTAAACTTGTCACCAAATTCCAGAAACATCCCACAAAATCTCCTCCAATTTCCACACAATTCCAGAAATATCTTTCAACATTTTTCAATTCTTATCAATATCCCACAACATTCCAGAGAAATCCCATAATATGACAGAAAACTCCCACCAAATTCCCTAAAACTTCTCAAAACTCTACCAAATTCCTGACATCCCACAAAATCTCCACAAATTTCCACACAATCTAAGAAAAATCCCACAAAATTCTTCAGGTCTCCTCAGAATCCCTCAAAATTCTACAAAACTTCCACCAAAATTCTACAAAATTCTTAAAAATGTTACCAAATTCCAGAAACATCCCAAAAAATTTCCTCCAATTTCCTCAAAATTCCAGAAATATCCTTCAAAATTCTTCAAGTCTCCTCAATATCCCTCAAAATTCCACAAAACCCACACGTAATTCCAGAAACATCCCACAAAATAGATGCAAAAATCCCATAAAATGGCAGAAAAATCCCACAAAATTCCCTACACCTTCTCAAAACCCTACCAGATTCCAGAAACATCCCACAAAATCTCCACAAATTTCCACACAATCTAAGAAAAATCCCACAAAATTCTTCAAGTCTCTTCAGAATCCCAAAAAATTCCACAAAAATTCCACAAAATTCTTAAAAATGTCACCAAATTAAAGAAACATCCCACAAAATCTCCTCCAATTTCCACAAATTTCCAGAAATATCCTTCAAAATTCTTCAAGTCTCATCAACATCCCTCAAAATTCCACAAAACCCCCACGTAATTCCAGAAATATCTCACAAAATTTAAGGAACAATCCTACAAAATGACAGAAAACTCCCACCAAATTCCCTAAAACTTCTCAAAACCCTACCAAATTCCTGAAACATCCCACAAAATCTCCACAAATTCCCACACAACCTGAGAAGATACCACAAAATTCTTCAAGTCTCCTCAGAATCCCACAAAATTCCACAAAAATTCCACAAAATTCTTAAAAATGTCACCAAATTCCAGAAACATCCCATAAAATCTCCTCCAATTTCCACACAATTCCAGAAATATCCTTCAAAATTCCTCAAGTCTCATCAATATCCCACAACATTCCAGAAAAATCCCACAACATTCAGAAAAAATCCCACAAAATTGCAGCCAACTCCCACAAAATTGCAGAAAAGTCACCAAAAAATCCTTAAATCTTCTCAAAACCATATCAAATATTTGAAATATCCCACAAAATCTTTACCAAGTTCCACAGAATCTAAGATAATTGACTCAAAATTCTTCTTGTCTCCTCAATATCCCTCAAAATTCCACAAAACCCCCACGTAATTCCAGAAATATCCCAAAAAATTTAAGGAACAATCCCACAAAATGGCAGAAAACTCCCACCAAATTCCCTAAAACTTCTCAAAACCCTACCAAATTCCTGAAACATCCCACAAAATCTCCACAAATTTCCACACAATCTAAGAAAAATCTTCAGGTCTCCTCAGAATCTCTCAAAATTCTTCAGGTCTCCTCAGAATCTCTCAAAATTCTAAAAAAATTCCACCAAAATTCTACAAAATTCTTAAAAATGTTACCAAATTCCAGAAACATCCCAAAAAATTTCCTCCAATTCCCTCAAAATTCCAGAAATATCCTTCAAAATTCTTCAAGTCTCCTCAATATCCCTCAAAATTCCACAAAACCCACACGTAATTCCAGAAACATCCCACAAAATAGATGCAAAAATCCAATAAAATTGCAGAAAACTCCCACCAAATTCCCTAAAACTTCTCAAAACCTTACCAAATTCCAGAAACATCTCACGAAATCTCCACAAATTTCCACACAATCTAAGAAACATCCCGCAAAATTCTTCAACTCTCCTCAATACCCCACAAAATTCCACAAAAATTCCACAAAATTCTTAAACTTGTCACCAAATTCCAGAAACATCCCACAAAATCTCCTCCAATTTCCACACAATTCCAGAAATATCCTTCAAAATTCTTCAAGTCTCATCAATATCCCACAACATTCCAGAAAAATCCCGCAACATTCAGAAAAAATCCCACAAAATTGCAGCCAAATCCCACAAAATTGCAGAAAAGTCACCAAAAAATCCTTAAATCTTCTCAAAACCATATCAAATATTTGAAATATCCCACAAAATCTTTACCAAGTTCCACAGAATCTAAGATAATTGACTCAAAATTCTTCTTGTCTCCTCAATATCTCCCTAAATTCCACAAAACCCCCACGTAATTCCAGAAACAGCCCACAAAATTTAAGGAACAATCCCACAAAATGGCAGAAAACTCCCACCAAATTCCCTAAAACTTCTCAAAACCCTACCAAATTCCTGAAACATCCCACAAAATCTCCACAAATTCCCACACAATCTAAGAAAAATCCCACAAAATTCTTCAAGTCTCCTCAGCATCTTACAAAATTCCACAAAAATTCCACAAAATTCTTAAAAATGTCACCAAATTCTAGAAACATCCCATAAAATCTCCACCAATTTCCACACAATTCCAGAAATATCCTTCAAGATTTTTCAATTCTTATCAATATCCCACAACATTCCAGAAAACTCCCATAAAATGGCAGAAAACTCCCACCAAATTGCCTACATCTTCTCAAAACCCTACCAGATTCCAGAAACATCCCACAAAATCTCCACAAATTTCCACACAATCTAAGAAAATTCCACAAAATTCTTCAAGTCTCCTCAGAATCCCAAAAAATTCCACAAAAATTCCACAAAATTCTTAAAAAGTCACCAAATTAAAGAAACATCCCACAAAATCTCCTCCAATTTCCACAAATTTCCAGAAATATCCTTCAAAATTCTTCAAGTCTCATCAACATCCCTCAAAATTCCACAAAACCCCCACGTAATTCCAGAAATATCCCAAAAAATTTAAGGAACAATCCCACAAAATGAGAGAAAACTCCCACCAAATTCCCTAAAACTTCTCAAAACCCTACCAAATTCCTGAAACATCCCACAAAATCTCCACAAATTTCCACACAATCTAAGAAAAATCTTCAGGTCTCCTCAGAATCTCTCAAAATTCTTCAGGTCTCCTCTGAATCTCTCAAAATTCTAAAAAAATTCCACCAAAATTCTACAAAATTCTTAAAAATGTTACCAAATTCCAGAAACATCCCAAAAAATTTCCTCCAATTCCCTCAAAATTCCAGAAATATCCTTCAAAATTCTTCAAATCTCCTCAATATCCCTCAAAATTCCACAAAACCCACACGTAATTCCAGAAACATCCCACAAAATAGATGCAAAAATCCCATAGAATGGCAGAAAACTCCCACCAAATTCCCTAAAACTTCTCAAAACCTTACCAAATTCCAGAAACATCTCACGAAATCTCCACAAATTTCCACACACTCTAAGAAAAATCCCGCAAAATTCTTCAACTCTCCTCAATACCCCACAAAATTCCACAAAAATTCCACAAAATTCTTAAACTTGTCACCAAATTCCAGAAACATCCCACAAAATCTCCTCCAATTTCCACACAATTCCAGAAATATCCTTCAAAATTCTTCAAGTCTCATCAATATCCCACAACATTCCAGAAAAATCCCGCAACATTCAGAAAAAATCCCACAAAATTGCAGCCAAATCCCACAAAATTGTAGAAAAGTCACCAAAAAATCCTTAAATCTTCTCAAAACCATATCAAATATTTGAAATATCCCACAAAATCTTTACCAAGTTCCACAGAATCTAAGATAATTGACTCAAAATTCTTCTTGTCTCCTCAATATCTCCCAAAATTCCACAAAACCCCCACGTAATTCCAGAAACAGCCCACAAAATTTAAGGAACAATCCCACAAAATGGCAGAAAACTCCCACCAAATTCCCTAAGACTTCTCAAAACCCTACCAAATTCCTGAAACATCCCACAAAATCTCCACAAATTCCCACACAATCTAAGAAAAATCCCACTAAATTCTTCAAGTATCCTCAGAATCTTACAAAATTGCACAAAAATTCCACAAAATTTTTTAAAATGTCACCAAATTCCAGAAACATCCCACAAAATCTCCTCCACTTTCCACACAATTCCAGAAATATCCTTCAACATTTTTCAATTCTTATCAATATCCCACAACATTCCAGAAAAATCCCATAAAATGGCAGAAAACTCCCACCAAATTCCCTACATCTTCTCAAAACCCTACCAGATTCCAGAAACATCCCACAAAATCTCCACAAATTTCCACACAATCTAAGAAAATTCCACAAAATTCTTCAAGTCTCCTCAAAATTCCAAAAAATTCCAAAAAAATTCCACAAAATTCTTAAAAATGTCACCAAATTAAAGAAACATCCCACAAAATCTCCTCCAATTTCCACAAATTTCCAGAAATATCCTTCAAAATTCTTCAAGTCTCATCAACATCCCTCAAAATTCCACAAAACCCCCACGTAATTCCAGAAATATCCCACAAAATTTAAGGAACAATCCCACAAAATGAGAGAAAACTCCCACCAAATTCCCTAAAACTTCTCAAAACCCTACCAAATTCCTGAAACATCCCACAAAATCTCCACAAATTTCCACACAATCTAAGAAAATCCCACAAAATTCTTCAAGTCTCCTCAGAATCTTACAAAATTCCACAAAAATTCCACAAAATTCTTAAAAATGTCAACAAGTTCCTGAAACATCCCACAAAATCTCCTCAATATCCCACAAAATTAAAAGAAAACCCCATAAAATGGCAGAAAACTCCCACCAAATTCCCTAAATAGTCTCTAAACTCGACCAAATTCCAGAAACATCCCACAAAATCTCCACAAATTTCCACACAATCTAAGAAAATTCCACAAAATTCTTCAAGTCTCCTCAATACTCCACAAAATTCCATAAAAATTCCACAAAATTCTTAAAAATGTTACCAAATTCCAGAAACAACCCATAAAATCTCCTCCAATTTCCACACAATTCCAGAAATGTCCTTCAAAATTCTTCAATTCTCATCAATATCCCACAACACTCCAGAAAAATCCCATAAAATGGCAGAAAACTCCCACCAAATTCCCTACATCTTCCCAAAACCCTACCAGCTTCCAGAAACATCCCACAAAATCTCCACAAATTTCCACACAATCTAAGAAAATTCCACAAAATTCTTCGTCTCCTCAGAATCCCACAAAATTCCACAAAAATTCCACAAAATTCTTAAAAATGTCACCAACTTCCAGAAACATCCCAAAAAATCACCTCCAATTCCCTCAAAATTCCAGAAATATCTTTCAAAATTCTTCAAGTCTCCTCATAATTCCACAAAATTCCACAAAAATTCCACAAAATTCTTAAAAATGCCACCAAATTCCAGAAACATCCCACAAAATCTCCTCCAATTTCCACACAATTCCAGAAATATCCTTCAAAATTCTTCAAGTCTCATCAATATCCCACAACATTCCCGAAAAATCCCACAACATTCAGAAAAAATCCCACAAAATTGCAGCCAAATCCCACAAAATTGCAGAAAAGTCACAAAAAAAATCCTTAAATCTTCTCAAAACCATATCAAATATTTGAAATATCCCACAAAATCTTTACCAAGTTCCACAGAATCTAAGATAATTGACTCAAAATTCTTCTTGTCTCCTCAATATCCCTCAAAACTCCACAAAACCCCCACGTAATTCCAGAAACAGCCCACAAAATTTAAGGAACAATCCCACAAAATGGCAGAAAACTCCCACCAAATTCCCTAAAACTTCTCAAAACCCTACCAAATTCCTGAAACATCCCACAAAATCTCCACAAATTCCCACACAATCTAAGAAAAATCCCACAAAATTCTTCAAGTATCCTCAAAATTCCAAAAATTTCCACAAAAATTCCACAAAATTCTTAAAAATGTCACCAAATTCCAGAAACATCCCATAAAATCTCCTCCAATTTCCACACAATTCCAGAAATATCCTTCAACATTTTTCAATTCTTATCAATATCCCACAACATTCCAGAAAAATTCCATAAAATGGCAGAAAACTCCCACAAAATTCTTTAAAACTTCTCAAAACCTGACCAAATTCCACAAAAATTCCACAAAATTCTTAAAAATGTCACCAAATTCCTGAAACATCCCACAAAATCACCACAAAGTTGCACAAAATTCCAAAAAAATACACAAGATTCCAGAAAAATTTCCACAAAATTCCCTTAATCTTCTCAATATCCCACAAAATTTTACAGAAAATCCCACAAAATTCCAGTAAAATCTGATGAAATTGTTATCGTTCAAGAACACAGACAATCACGGAATGATTATATGAAGGTGCTTTATTGTAGAGATTTGGGATTTATGGGTACACATACCCAAATCTGACCCGACTTGGTTTTGAGTTGAACATGTTTTTGTACTCTATCGTTATATAACTTACATATTAATTGTTAAACTTACATTGTTCTATTGTATACATTGATGTTACCCAAGCATGGATTTCTCGTGATCCCCCCCCAGCCCCCTAACATTGTTCCTCATGTTCTTTAAACAATAATTATATCTAATCACATCTAACAATTGTATCATTTATCATCTACTGACTACACAGGTGCAGTTTCACCTGATCTTTAGCAAGCACAAGGCCTAACATTTCCCAGGGCCTACTTTTCCCAGGCTTGCCAAACCTAACTTTATTTCTAAGTCCCTGAATTTTCTATGATTTCAAAGTCTTTTACTATCATTCCCCCCTTTGAAAGCATTTTTACTTCACTAGAAGTGCAAATGTTTTCACTTGATACAGTCCTTTTTTTCTGAGTTTATACTTGATGTTCTTCGAATACTTGATTGATGTAAGCGTTGTCCTGGATGTTGTCACGAACTGGAGAACCAGAAGATGGTGGGTGAGGATCTCACATCAGTGCCTTTATTATTTTCTGGTTCCAGGACGTTTTCTTCTGTATTTCTCCCTTGAAGGTGCTGTCAACTAACCAAATTGCTAAGAATACAGTTAGTAAGATGATCACACTCTCAATGATAGATTTAATCCATGAACTCACATTCCACCCTAACCCTTTGAAGATTTTGCCTAACCAACTTGTAGACAAATCCTTTTGCTCTTCCTGTGCTCTGTGCTCTATTTGTTGCAATTGATTGATGTCATATTCTACATGTGCAGTTACATTTGGGGTGTGGATGCAGCAATGATCAATCCATCCCTTTAAAAAACTCACACACTCCATGCTCTTTCAGGAGTAGTAAATTGTAATTGTACATTTAGTTCTTTAAATCTTTCTCAGGTCACTCTAGCTAATTTATCTACCTGACCTCTAAGTTTGTACAACATTTCTCTCTTCTGATAGTTTGCTATAGGACCAAGCAAAGACTCTAGGGCCCAACCAAATTTCACTCTACTAGAGGGTTCTTGCCAAGTGTCATCCTGATTCTGTTCCTATTCTAATCTTCCCTAGCTATGCCTGTGTCTAGTCACTGAGTTGTTTTTTAAGCAGATTTCACATTTTGACATTACTGATTTTGCCATTGTTAGCATCTGTACCGAGATTAATTTTTGTTTCATCAATTTCACCAATGCCTCTGCACCCCAATGACATTTGTTATGTTTAATTTGTAGAACTTCATTGGAGGAATGCCAGCAACCCACCGCTCTTCACAGAAGTAAACGTGAACCCCGTTTATTTCTATCTTTAGCACACCTTTTATAGGGTTCTACAGGGTCCGTGGGCAGAGCAAGTTACTATTGGCTAACACACACAGGTTTGCATTTTTTCTCCTACACACAAGGATTTTGTTTTGCTTTACTCTCTCTTCTGCAGGAGGGTTTCAAGGACTTTAGCCTTTAATATCATGACTTATTTCAAAGACTGGTTTGTGCAGACAGGCCTTTACTAATATATAAGGTATAGCAACAATTCCCCCTTTCTCTTTTTGCACAAACCAGGCTTTGGATGTGACTCATTCTATATTCTTATGAAGACAAGATAACACACAACTTAGACTTTCATCCCCATTAACATTATAAGTAAAGTCTGTCCCCCTTCTAGCACAAGAGACCTCAACCATCCAGTGATGCCCCAGCTGGAGAACCAACTTCCAATGGGGTCACTATCTTCCTCCAGGGCATGTAACCCATCCTGTAGCTGTTGCAGTTGCCCATGGATGGAAACTGAATGATCAGTAAGATTCAGACAGCACATGCCTTCAAACTCCTCTCAACCATGTCCTTGTGCTAAGAGCAAAAAGTCAATTGCAGCTCGATTTTATAATACTGCATGACATACACTACTCACATCGGCTGAAAGTTCACTTAACATTGTGGATATTAAATTCAATCTTTTATTAGTCTAACAAGCGAGCCTTTTTAGAGTTGCTAAGCTTTAATTCATTCAGGCTTCACTTTGACTGATGTTTTTTATTTTATCAGCTACATTCTACAATTGATGTAAGCTTGGATGGAAACAAAGTAAGTTTCCCAAAATAACAGGGTTTTCTATGTGGATTAGCAGGAATCTAATTCCATGCTCTATCTCCACAGATTAGGAATATGGAACTAGGTAATCACTTTGGTAATTGTCCTGTGAGATTGCACCACTAATAAAGGCTTTACTCTCAGTGTGAGTAACGAGATCAGCTATAGGGTTGTCTGCAGCCCAGTGCTGCATTACTTTGTTGGAATGACTTTTTGTTGGGGGTTCAAACATTATCCATCCACCTGAGGTATTGGTGGAACCTAACAAATCTAATTCTTCTGAGGGCTGCATGGTAACATTGAGAACTTTGGTAATTTTTGCTTGCCTGCAGGCTTCAAGTTGTCTTAATGTGAAGCCAACAGTGCAATTGCACTCTTGCAACATTGCCAATCCATTCAGTCGAGTCTCATTACTAATTAAACCTTTAAATGCTGCTTGAGGATCCCATTCAGGGACTCCTATGGGACAGGTGTGAAAAGGATCTCCAGGTGTGGCTAGGCTCAGACACATTGACCTTTGGCCAGTTCAGTGTGCCAGAGTGACCCATATGTTCTGTCACTTTTGGATGTTAGTTAGCAGACAGTTGGTCAGGACTATACACAACACAATTTCCATAAGCAGTCTGTTCCATGTAAATGACACCATACTTGCAAACTCACAGCTAAACTTTAACGTTAAATGAACTTTCAAAGCTCATTTCATTTCACTAGCTCTTGAAGGGGGAAATGCTTATACTTTATACTAACATAACAATTACTACACAGGCTAAACTCTTAAACTATTATCTAACTACTTTTAACACACATGCTCTGGTATATATGTAGTCTAAGCGTGTAAGCAATTTGCTGAAAGGGTAAACACACAACTACAATTTGCTTTATATACAGTTAGATGGAGTCTCTACACTTTTCTTAGATCTTCTACAGAATTTCCTTCACAAACAGACTATGATTTAACACGATTCAGTCCTGGAACGTTCACTGCTCCCATGATGTCAGCTGGCAGCTGATCGGTGACTGAGGGCTTTGATGTTCAGGTTGTTCTTCACATCCTTCTAAATCTTAAAACAAAAGATAATTGAAAAAATTGGTAGAGACACAACATCATAATAACAACATAAAATTTCTGTTGGCAACTGTCTGTGTAGTGCTCAGACACAACTGTGTCCTGACAGCTCCACTTCTGATCCATGTCTGGAGTACCAAGGCTGTGTGGTGACTTCTCTGTTCACTGGATCTCGTGTGTTCAGAGGCAGACAGTCTGGTCAGATGGACAAGTGACCTTTTTGAACCTGCCAACAAAACACAGACGCTTCTCCCCTTGAAGTTAATGAATTACACTAATCAAAATGCTTTTAGGATATCAATTTTCCCCGTTTTCTTAAAAAAAAATAAAAATGAGATGTACTTCTGTTATAAACATCAACACAAACCCGTATACACAAGGATTAAGAACCTATAGCAGTTAAAAATCAATTAAATCATAAACATTATTAATAAGATATGTAATATAAAACTACTATTAATTACTAAAACACTGCACCAGCATCCCATAGTTAGCAAGCAAACAGAAACAAAAAATCATCAGTGAAGGATTGGATCACCACCTCCGGAAATGATTCTCCAAGCCCACTTCAAAATTGATCCAGCTGTCATATTAATAGGGTCAAATTGCTGAGTCAAAAAGTGACTCAAATACTGATTTGGGACAGAAAACATCTGGATCTGTTGGCAAACATTCTGTCCAGGTAAAGTTAAGGCTTGGCCAGGGCCTGGCTTTAAACTGGAAAGATGCCTCTTAACTCATTTCTAAAACAAGGTTCTCAATAGTAGCAGCTAGGAGATGCTTACAGCACAGCAAACTGTTAAAATGCATTTGTACAAAGCAAATGATCAGAAGCCTCAGGTACCAGACCAATTAAACCATGCAGCAGTTGGTTTAATCTGAAGCCTCTCCCATGGCAGCTGTGCCTCAGCAATGGTACATCTTCTTAAAATTCTGGAAACACTGAAAAATAAGAAAGCTATAACAAACAAAAACTGCAGAGATTGCAACAACCAATAGAACTCCTGATGAAGTCAAGGGTGTGCATTCCCTTCTATCCACAAGCAGGTTTCATCAGCGTTCTGTCACAGCTGTCTCAGTTGTGGCTGTCTTCATCTCTCTAGGAAAATAACTATACTTTGCAGTTTAGACAAGTGTCTCCAATAAAACATAAAACAATTTAAATTAAACAATATTTAAACCTAACAGTAATGATTTATGACAAAAGGAAGTAACAAACTTAACCTTAAAAG
The DNA here is from genome assembly GCF_971803275.1 of Cyanistes caeruleus. Lineage (NCBI taxonomy): Eukaryota > Metazoa > Chordata > Aves > Passeriformes > Paridae > Cyanistes > Cyanistes caeruleus. Next base: position 3,119,150 of record NC_141731.1, on the reverse strand, counting down.
AATATCTAAGTTATAAAACTTAACTTAAAAACATTCAAGCCTAAACATAATAAAACTTGACTTTTCTTAATTCTATTAACACTTAATCTATATTAAATAAAAACATAACTTAATCTTATTCTGTTACTACAAAGAGGCAACTAAAAGTTTGATATATACCTTTTAAACACAATATAATAGTAACATGGATTCACTATGAAGATTATAAAAATGTAACAAGTATATCACAATTCTATGTCATCTAGCTTTGAGAATAACCCACAATAACTGCAAATGGTACTAAAAATACTCATTCAAAACAGGAATTTGCCTAGTATATGTTCAAATTGGTTAGGATTTTAAAGTGCAGTTTTTCTAGAGAAAAACCACAACAACACAGGATTTGGCAAGTTGCCATTCAGCTTTTTAGCACTTTTCAGAAACATTAAGTCTAATTCTTAAACTAAAATCCAAAATCCAAATTGGTATATATGCAGTTATATGTGTTTTATATAACAAAAGGACTCACATTGAAATTACCTTATTAAAATTGTGGAAAAACAAGCAAATGGGTAATATATACTTTAACTTAACTTTGTCTTGTACAGTAAAGTTCTCTTAACTAATTAATTTTTTCAAACCATAAATATCTTTTGTAGATAACATCAATTGGAAGGTTTTCTTAGTAGCTGTAAATTATACCATATTTTAACCTTAGGTTTTAAGGCTAATTATTGCAAGGTAACTTCTGTTAATATTCACCTTAAACACCTTTTTTTTTGAAAAGGGGCCTTTTTAAACTTTCAAAGAATCACAATAATTTCTCCAGGAAAACTCTAAAAAACTGCAACTGCATAAACTCATAATTACTTAAAACACAAAATTAACTCTAAAAGGGTATATAAAAACATTTTTAAAAACCCATGAATCATGACTTTTTAACAAACTGGGTACTATCCTGGTGCTTTTTCTTAGAGAGGGAGCGGGGGGGTGGACTGCCCGCCCTGCTGCTGCTCTCTGCTGCTGTTATCTTTCTTCACATTCTCCACATACCCTTGCAGAAAAAAAACAACAAAAAAACACCTCACAAAGTTAACTTTAACACATACAGCTGTTTCTCTCAATCTCTCTTGTTCACTGATAGAGGAAAAAAGGGGCACAATTTTTACAAAAGCAGGCGATGCAAAGACACAAAAGTCTCTTAGGACCAGGTGGTAACAACGGTGACCATTGCAGCTTATCAACTTCTAATTACAGTGATGAATTTCGAACTAGGTACCATATAGTTTGTGAATTTTGGCTATTTTGTCTCTTTTTGAAGCTGTCTGAGCCACCTGTTCCTGCTCAGCTGTTTCTGTAATTGTTCAGCATGGCCTTGGAACTTTTTCTGCACTGCTTCTGCCCCGGGCGTGCCCCCGCTCTCTGCGCACACCTCAGTGCTCCCCCATGTCCCCCTGGTTCGGGTGGAAACCAATCTAAATTTGGATTCTTTTCCTCCAGGGTAGCAAAGTTGGAACTTAAATAAGATTGTAGTGTTAAGAGTGACTCCAAAAGTGAAGTAAATAGTTCAGGATATATCACATCCTGCCGTAACTGAACAGATTCTGTTCGTTGTTTCAGCGTTTGCTCTGGAATTTCTTTCTCATTATTTCCTTCTCTCTGACTCTCCCTCCCTCTTTCCATGGGCAGCATAGATAGGAGTGTTTGCCCAGCAGTGGGAGGCAAAGGCGTGAGCATACCCACAAGCAAGAAGTCCAGGAAGCTCCTTGTGCAAATCAAAACCCTTAAGCTGTGGCTTTTCTAAAAAGCAGGTAAATAAATCATGTGCTGCTTGCCTTTCCATCTTACCGTCAGCGCTGTTGCAGCCCTACAAGGTTCGGCAGCACGTTACGGCCAGGACTCTCCTCTGAGGTCGCCTGGGGCGCGGCACCGTTGCTTTTCGCCGTCCTTGCTGCGGAGGACCCATCCCCTGTCGCCGACTCCCGTGGCCTTCGCTTTTTAATGTCCCAAAGGTCCCAAAGGTCCCAAGGGTCCCATTTGTTCGGGTGCCATTTGATGAGTTTGGCGGGAGACAAGCAGCACTCAATATGAATGATCAGCAAGTCTCATTTATTGGCAACTCCAAACTCCCTATATAACATCAATAATTAGGCTCCTACATAGTGCAAAAGCAAGCTCATTATTGGGTATTTTGTTTAAGGACAACTCCACCTAGTTCCACCTTCTTGTGGTCGTTCATCTGTGCTGAATTCACATTCTTCTGATCACAGTGTCCTGTTCTCAGTTCACAGTTATCAGTAAGGTCTTTCTGACATTGCAACATCTCATACCAACTACACTCTACTGTTGTTTAATTCTTTCTCAGCTAATTGCTGCATGGGAACACGACCTTTGTTAGCTAGCCACTCTTCCACACTGTTGAGCTTCGGGAGCCTCCCGGGAAGCACCAGCCCTCCCCAGCCCACCCTTGGGAGCACTTTTTCTATTCTCTCTCCTGACAATTTTATCCCCAAAACTGCCGTGGGAACGTTGTATCCAAGCACATCCTCCAGCCCTGCACTTTCCTCCTGGGAATTCCCTGTGCAGGGAATGTGTCTGTGCTTTTCCCTGCTCTGGTCACTGACAAACAAACCTGAGCCCGTGGGACTGTCAGAGCTCCTTCATGCAATGAAATCAGGTTGTGTTTCTCATGGCATGTTCTGGAGGAGCTTTTCTTGGTGTGTCTTGTGCTGCTGGAAATGACACAAGAGCCAGGAGGGAACAGAAGCTGCTGCTGCCCGTTGGCTCAGGGCCGGGGAACCAAGTTGTGCTCCCGGGCAGTTGGGCCCTGCTGGAAGCAGAGCCGCGTTTCCCTTGAGCAGCTCAAGCTTGTGACAGCTCCAAACAGGAAACCTCAGCAGAAAACTCTTCCTCCAAACTCAGCTGCTTTCCCTCCTGCAGCTGTTTGGGAAAGAGCCTCAAAGCACAGACTCTGCTGGGAGCCATTGGTGCATTTCCTCCCTCCCGGCAGCAGCAGCTCCTGAGCCCTTCACGGGCTCCTGGCCCTTCGCAAACCCTTCAGCTCCCTTGGAACTCTCAGCACTCACTAACATATGCATTTCTTTCATATTTAAACTGCATTTAAACTTCTCTTTTTCTCTCCTCTCTATCTTTTTTATCTCCTCTTTATCTCCTTTAATCCCGTCAGCACCAGTAGGATGGGGATGGAGTCTTGGGGTGGGTGTGGGATGAACTGAGGATCCAGCAGAGAAGGGCAAGGCAGAGGGGAGAGGACTCAGCCAACCCTTCTCCTGCTCTCTCCTCCCCCAGGCTCCAGCTGAAGCAAGTCAGACTGGAAAGGATCCCACAAATGCTGTGTTCTCCTCCCTCTGAGCTTGGCTGGGGATCCTCAGCTTCAGCCTGGTGCAGTGATGGCTTAGATTCGCTAATTTGAGATTTTTGGCTAAAGCACTAAATAATATAGTGGGTTTAGCGCTGGCTGAAATCTCCAGGGCACTTACTCATTTCTCACTGTGAGATATGGATTAGGAGAAGGGCAAAATAGGCTTAAAACTTAGAAGGAATAAAGGAACTTTATTAACAGGACTACAAGAATGAGAAACTCTAATAAAACTTTCAGAACGCCTTTCCTCTCCTTTTTTTTTTTTCCTGACACTGTAGAGATAGAACTTGGGATGTTAACACAGTATTAATTACACAATAGTTTTGTATTAGTTTTTGTAGGGAGATAAGTTTTTTCCTGTTTTGTCATGGAGGCTTTTTTACAAGGAATGGATTTTTTTGTGCTTTTTCATTTTTACAAATAGCAGCCGCCTGGGAAGAAATTTTTCTGTCGTGACATTTTCCTGATTTTTACAGCCCTCCTAGAGGTGTGTCAATGGATTATGAATTCATGGGGTTTTATTTTAAGGATGAGTTGTTTGAAGGCAAAGGTTCTCTTCATTTGTTTTTGTGATCATCATTGGAAACAGAAGTTTTCTTCTCTCCCTGGGGGCAAAGGGCATTTTATTGTTTTTATTTGTTTTTCTGTTCAAACTTTTATGGGATAACAGTTACTTTAACATGTGTTTGGTTTCTTTAATGGATGCTTTTGTTTAGATTTACAGTTTTAATATATTTTTATACTTTTTTCATTAATTAAAGGAGTTATTTTGTATATCATTGTTTATTTCTATGGCTTTACTATAAGAATATTTTTGTTTCAATTACCATTTTTTCATTACTTTTCTATCTAATGTTTGACTTCTTTTTTTTACTGACTTTGATGTTTTTATGTTGTTTTTTTTGTGTGTTATTACTCTGTTCTTTTCTGTCCCTGGAGAGATGAACAAGGTTTGTAGGTCTCATCCGTGTATTGAAAGGGTTAATATCTTGCCCAGGCTCATAATCTTCCTAGTGTTCCAAATAAATAGGTACTGTGAGGGATACATATCACAGGTGAGCACCCACTGCACAATCTGCTTTGGATTAAATCCCATCTCCGTCTTCATCAGCTCACAGTCACTGTGACACTATTCCTGCATGGAAGAAACAGGCTGGGATGGCCCTTTCTGCTTTTAATCTTTTTATTGGCAAATGAAATATTCTATTTGAAAACCTTCAAACCCTGGAGTTTCTTTGTATTTTCACCTTAAAATGCTGCCAGCCGAGGTTCCCAAGTGTGTGGTACGTGTTTGTGTGCACAGAGCAAAGGTGTCAGCCTGTGTGCGTGGCCCGGGTGTCTGTCAATGCCCATTGAAGCAGACGGCTGGAAGGGGGCTCTGCCCGCCCTGCGCTGCTCCGGGGCTGGGGCTGGGCTGGCAGAGGCTGCAGAGCGCTCTGAGAGGCACAGCCTCAGCCCCGGCCGGCATCTTGTGCATGGTGGCACAGCCTCAGCCCCGGCCGGCATCTTGTGCACGGTGGCACAGCCTCAGCCCCGGCCGCCATCTTGTGCACGGTGGCACAGCCTCAGCCCCGGCCGGCATCTTGTGCATGGTGGCACAGCCTCAGCCCCGGCCGCCATCTTGTGCACGGTGGCAGCTCTGAGGGCTGTGCGAGGGACGCTCTTCCCCAGCGCTGTTGCACGTCCTTTCCTTTCCCAGGATGGCATTTGGAAATGTTTCTTCGGCCCTATCAATACACAACTCACTGTCTTACTCACTTTATGCCTGGAAGGTTCTAAGAAGACAGTGAAAAGCATAGTGTGATTATGATGCACAAATAGCAGTCAAGAAAACAGTACTCCATAGTGTAGGGCCTGCAGAGCAGGGATTCGTTTATTCAACACCAGGAGTGAGGGGGAAGCTCCACCACAAACTCACTTGTCCATTCTTGGCACAGGACAAGCTTTTAAACTTTTTAAACTTAATGGGCACATTCTACTTTCCTAAGCTTCATATTTTCTAATTCCATGATTGTGGAAGCCCTTGCAGCAGGGCTCTACATGAGGTAGTTGTCAGCCTCCTGGTGGTTGTTTTTGATGAAGGCTCAGGAGCTACCTGAATTCAAAAGGCCTTTTTGTTACACTCCAACACTTCCCTTTTCTGGGAATTCAACACAAACTTATGGTCAGTAAGTTCTGCAAGTTCTCTTGCTGTGTGAGGCCACATTGTGTCTTTCATTCAGCAATTCATGAAGAAAACACCAATTGCCTACTGAGACCCTTCTGCTCCCTCCCAAATCACTACTCAAGAACAAGCCTCAGGCACATGCCCATAGTCCCTGTCTGCCAGCAGCTTCGAGCTGCATTGCACAGTGCTTGCTGTGCCCCAGAGAGCGCCAAGCAGGCTGGCCTGGTGCCCCTGAATATTTCTGCAAAACCCTCTGCATTTCACACCTTTGCTGTGGCTCAGTGCAGAGCTCCAGGATTGCAGGCGCTTGGTCCCAGAGCTGTGTGAGGCACTGGCTCATGCAGATGTGCCCTGACTTGCTGTCAGTGCCTCACGCTGGCCTCGGTTCCCCTGGCAGAAATGCCGTGCCTGAAGGACACTGCCCTGTGCTGGAGCCTGCGGAGCAGCCCGGCTCCCTCCCCCTGTGCCCAGAGTGCTGCACACACTGCTGACCATTGCCAGGAGTTCCAGGGCAGGCGGCAGAAGAGCAGCAATGGTCAGGCAGGGCAGCAGCCCTGGGCTGCTCTTTGCCTTTCTCTCGTCCTGTGCAGACTCCAGACAGCCCATGGCACCAGTGTGTGCTGTGCCCAGCACGGCGCCGCTTCCCCTCAGGAGCAGCCAGCTGCCAGCTTGGCTCTGAGAGCGGAGGATTTGCCTGGTGCCAGCAAGAGGCAGCCAGGGCCAGGCTGCTGCCTCTTGCAGCTCCAAGGGCCTCCTTCCAGCCTGCCTGTGCCGAGGCTCAGGCTTCTCCGGGCTCTGCCAGGGCTCTGCTGGGGCTCCAGCCTGGCCAAGGCCGGGCCCGCTCTCACCTCACAGGCGCTGACAGCTCTGCACCACAGGAGACCTTGCACAGCACCCTCACTGCTCTTTCTGCTTTCTCTCTTCAGCCAGACTCTCCTCCAGCCAAAGAGATTGCTCTTAGGGATACAAATCCAAGTGGCAGGAACCCAAATACTCTCGAGTCACATCTGCACAGCCTGCATTTGCACAGGATGTTTGCGTTGCACTGCTCCTCCTTTGGTTTTTCCTGCAAATGCCATTGCTGTTTCTGCCTCAGATAGAAATGCCAGAGCTGGGCAAAACTTGTCCAGTTGGCCATATTCCAAAGGCAGTGTGGTCTGGAGAGGATGAATGAAGAGGAGCCTTCCCCCCTTACAAACTGTACCAAAGAAGCCATTAATGTCACTTTCCACCTCTAAGAAAAAACTGACAATTCAGAAGGAAATGTTGAGCTTTCTCACAGGGTCAGAAGGAGAGAAATGTTCCAAAGGAGTTGAGATTTTAGAAATTTTATTTAAAATCCTACTCTACAATCCTACACTACAAACCTACACTACCATCCTGCTCTACAATCCTACTCTATAATCCTACTCTACAATCCTACTCTGCAATCCTACTCTATAATCCTACTCTAAGTTGGTCATGGAGAAGACAGTTCTAAATTAATTGTTGCATTCCTGCCTCCTCCTTCCACTTCTTTACTGCAACGATGAGAGGTGCCAGGCTGGACCCAGGCATGGCCGATGTTATAAATTGATGCTGCAGAAAGGAAAAGAAAACAACAAGAAAGCATGATTTTCCAAGCTAAGAGCTTCAAAAGACTTTTTAAATGGAAAGGGGATTGAGTCAGAGTAGGTCAGGAGCATGGGGCAAGAGTGGCACAGGTTGCCCCAAGAGCTGGTAGGAGGCCCATCCCTGGAAATATCTGAGGTGTGAGTATCCTGATCTCTTAAAAGATGTCCCTGCTCATTGCAGGACACAGACTAGATGACCTTTCCATGTCCTTGTGTGTTAGTTTGAGGTGAATTGACATTTAGGGAAAGAAGTAAGAAACCCTGCACGGAAGTGATTTCTTTGAAAGAAGCTGCTGGGAGCTTCCTCTGTGCCTGAGACAGGCCAATGGCTGGCTAGTTCTGAGAACTGACAACATTTTGCACCATTTAGAAATGAGATGCGCCTCTGTGATGATGCACATTTTGAAAACCACCAGCCCGGGCACTGGCCCTCTTTGCTTCCGGAGCCCGAAGGTAACGGAGCTCTGCTGAGGCCGGCCCTGCTCGCCCACGGCCTGTGCTCCTGGGGGAGGCCGGGCCAGAGCCCAGCGGCTCCCGGGCGGGGGATGGAGGCTGCGGGACCCCGGCCCCAGGCTGGGCCAGGCCACGGCTGCTGACATCTTGCCCACACTAAACCCTCTCCCCGGCGTGCAGCGACGGCTCCAGGCCGAGCCTCCCCTCCCAGCGGCTCCCGGGCAGAGAGAGGGGCCCAGCACAGCCTGAAATCCAACACCGTGACTGCCATGACCTGGGTGAGATTGAACCCTTTCACTGCACAGATGAGACCTTTCTTATTCTTGTGGGCCTGATAATAAAATTTGTTATTCCTTTGAAGTTTGAAGCCTGTTTTGCCCTTCTCCTAATCCATAGCTCCCAGCAAGAAATGAGTAAGTGCCCTGGTGATTTTAGCCAGCGCTAAAACCCAGCACTCCCTGCCAGCCCAGCCCAGTCTAGGATTGCTCCCCACTGTCAGCTGAACAGCACCAAGGTTGGAAGGGAGGAGGATGGGGGCTCATCTGATGCCTTGGATTTCAGTGGAGGAGGAGCCCATCCCTGGGACACTGTTTCACCTGCAGCCCTTTTGCCATTTTACCTGCAGCAGCTCCTTGGCAGACCAGCGCTGCGCCTCGCCTTTCTGCAGGCAGCAGCTCAGGAAGTCACGCAGCAAAGGCGAGAATTGCTCGGGCTGCCGCAGCTGTGGGCTCCCTTCTGTGGCTATGTGGAATTTAGCCTGGAGAAAAAGGAAACACAAGGCTCCACCTGCTTCTTTCCCATCTGGAACTGCTCTCCCAGAGCCCATTGTTTCAGCTCCACTCTGCAGTGGCAGTTTTTGCCCTGGCAGAGAGGCAGAGATGACTTTCCTGTAGCATTGGGATGACGACTTTCCTGTATCATGAAAAAACCCAAGCCCCAAAGCCGCAGCTTTGCCAACATCCAGCAGATCTTGCCTTGGCAGCTGATTTCATTGCCTGCTCTAGTTAGGGGCAACTACATCAGCAAATACATGTTTCCTTCTCAGAGGATTCCCATCAGCTTGGCAGCCTTTTTGGAAGAGGGATTTTGCTATTCTAAGTAACTCTACTATTCCAAGGATTCTTACATGAAAAGAATCTCTGCAGTGCTTGTTGGTCCCTTAAGCACAGCTGCCATAAAACAAAACTCATCAGGCTTTCTGTCCTGTTCTTGAAAATTATGGTAATTGGAAGGAAAGAAAGGAAATGCAGCAGGTGTTCCTCAGGGAAGGAAACAAACCTTTGGAATCTCATTTTCAACACAGACACATAAAGATGCCTCCACAATTGTAGTGGGTTGAAAATGCCTGTTTGGGCACACAGGAGCCACCTGCAGCTCTGTCTCTTAGCACTCTGAAAATTTCATGTTCCCTTGGGTGGCAAAAGGAAAATACTCATGGTGAAATCAGAAGTGTCATCCCTGTGGTAAGCCTGTGCCCGTTGGATTCTCAAGTCAATGCATTAACGCTGTGCCCATCCCAGAAAGTGCCAGGAAACAAACAGGAGGTTTTGGCAGGCTCTCCCCGTCACCAGGCTCCAGCTTGGTGATATGGAGAAAGTGGCTTGGGTTAGGAAAGAAGGTGGTCACTGAGTGTCTCAGCAGCACTGCACAAGAAGCAGAAGAGACTCTGGCTTTACAGCCTCATCTCCGGGTTTCAGGCAAGTTTCCCTGTGAGAAGAATGGGGCTGCACTTCTTCTCTCAAAAGCACTGTTTTAGAAACTTGGTTTGCTTTGAGTTTCTTTGCTTCATTTCTGGAAAGATAACACCAGCTCTGAGATGCTTGTTTCCTATTCTTGGGGCCATCTACACAGCCAAAAGAGCTGGAACGACTTCTAAGGCAAAGCAAAATGCTGCCTGAGAATGGAGATGGTTTGGGCGAGGTAAGGCTTGAGTTCCCCCAGTGCTGCAACCAAAGCTCCAGCAGATGCTGATGTGCTGCAGGGACATTTGTAGAAGGGGCCTTGGTGGAAGTACTTCCAGCAGATGGCCATGGGATTTTGTGCAGTGAGCAGAGAACACGGGACAGGTAAGAAAGACAGCGGGATCAGAGAGTATTTGCTCCTTACCGATCGAGCAGTGAAACTGTCATAAGGAGTTTTTTGTTCGGCCATTTCAATTGCCACAATTCCAAAAGACCACACGTCCACTTTGGGGCCATATGGTTGACGCTTCACCACTTCAGGTGCCATCCACCAAGGAGTCCCGGTCACCGAGCACCGCTGATTTTGCTCAGGGGTGAGCTGAGCAGAAAGGCCAAAATCAGCTGAGGAGAAAGCAAAATACTCTTTTAATTTTAATACTCTCAATTAGGAAACCAAGCCAGAGAATTCCCCAGTGGAAGTTTGAGAATGTGCACTTGAATTTCCTGGACAACACTCCCTGCTCTCTTTCCTTAGGGCTTTAGCCAAGGAAATATGAATTGGCTACTTCAAACATCCCCCCATTTTTTACACTTCCTCCAGCAGTGCCTTTTGTTCCCCTGAAGGTTTAGATTACAGCTCCCTCCCTCTGGAAGGAACACACACAGACACACACAGAGCAATAGCACTCTGGGCTGCTTGTGGTTCCTTGTCATAGCTGTGTGCACCCTGCAACTGTGCCTTCAGCCCACAGCAGGGGGGACCCCTGCACTGCCAGCAGCAGCATTTTTGGGGAGCTGGCAGTCACTGAAAGCAGCCCCACACCCCCCATTCCTGGAAGGCTGAAGCTGAGCAAGAATACACTGACCCAGCTTGACAGAGCCGTCGGTTCTGAGAAGGATGTTGTTGCTCTTGACATCTCGATGGATCACGTGGTTGGAGTGAAGAAAATCCAGTCCTTGCAGGCACTGAGAGAGAAAAGAGAACCAGGGGGGCAAAAAGTAGTGCTGTGAGTTCATCGCACAAGCAAGGAAACAGCTGTGGAAGGTTCCCTTTGCAGGGGAATGGGGAGGAATGGCAGAACACAGCGCCATTGAGAGCAAGAGCCTGCTGCTCCCACAGTAGCAGAGCAGCACCTTTCTCAGGAAAGGCATGTCAGCTTTTGAAAGAGCACCAGCAACTGCTGTTGTAGACTGTCCCCTGCAAAGCAGCCAGGGTGACTGCAGCTGCAGTGCATGTGCTCAGAAGCAAACAGCATTTGGGCTGCACTACTACCCTTTTCAGCTGAGAACTAAAACAAATATGTCTCTCTTTTTTCTCTTTCCTGTTTGTTTCAAATCCTGCCAGTACACCTTTGCTTTAGAGACAAGGAATGTAGTGCAGACAGGCAAAAGTTTAGCTAGGCAAGGTGGAGAAGTGCAAATGCCAATGCGAGAGACAGAGCTAGAATACAAGAGCAGGGGATAAGAGTACAGGAAGTGAGTCCAGTGAGTGTAGGGGCACTGGCAGACAGTTCCCTTGAGATGTTCTTGCTTGCCCATAGCCTAGCAGCAGCACAGAAACCAAGCTTGGCCCATGAATCCCTCCCGTTCTGAGCCCCTGTTTCCCAGACAATGCAGCTCAAGGCCTTGGAAGCACAGATGGGATCCCTGACCTCCCGACTGACAGCTGCAATCTCTCCTTCAGACATTTGAATCTCATCGATGAGATCTCTCAGAGTGCCTCCGTCCATGTACTCCATCACCAGCCAGAGTTCCTCATGCACAAGGTAGCTGAAAAAAGGAAACAAGGCCATGCAGGTGAACATGCACGGCTAGGTTGGTTTTTTGCTTGAGTCTTGTTTCTGGGTCCCTTGGAGACAAGGGCAGAAGAAAAGGAATAGACATTGCCTCTAGGCTGTGCAGTGTTTGCAGTCTGTGCTGTCTCAAGGAGAAAGGCAGTTTAGGAAGAGCCCAGATAAAAAACCTGTCACGCATGGCATTTCTGGAAATAAGCACCTAGTCTTCCTGGCATGCACAGCAATGGAAAAGAGGGGCAACAATGCAAGGGCAATCCTCTCTTGGATGGTTCATCAGCATTTAAGAAACTTGAAAAACTGAGTCCCAAAGAACTGTGGAGGCAATGAACTTAGAAGGTATTGAATTCTTAAGATAGGGCTGATGCAGGTTTTTGAACAATGTCCAGTCTGCATTTGCCAGGGTGACATGCCATGCAGACAAAATGCAGTCTCTTCCCATCCATTGGAGATAAGTAGAGAAATAATCATTAACAGCTCTATTTCCTGCCACTGACCAAAGTGGGTTTTTAAGCTCTCATGCTTGTAGTATGTAAACATTCAAGGGATAGGACCGTGACCACTCACCTGGCTAAGTAATTCACGATCCTGGGACTCCTATTACTCTCCATGATCCTGATTTCATTCATGGTTAGTATCTTCCTACTCACTCCTTGCACATTTATTTTCTTGATGGCCACCTGAAATGACATTGAAAAGGAGTAATTTGAGAAAATTGGTAGCATGAGACCACAACACACATGGAGCAAGTGATTTTGGAATGGCACAGCCAAGCTGTGCCCAAGTGCCTTGTGATTAGACCTCATCACTGGAGTAATTAGGAAGTGACATTCCAACAGCCCATTTCTCTGCTCCCTTGGGGGTCAGTTACAGGACATGTGGCCACTGGCGATTTGCCTTGTCCACAAAGCCTGTTCCAAGTGCAATTTGCAGGCTGGCTCCAGTCTGTGCTTCTTGTGCCTTTTCAGCACAGCTCTGCTCAAAGCTCCAGCCACAGCTGTCAGCAGTGGGGAAAGGCCTGGAGAGCAGCAGAGGCTGCAGGGGCTGTTGACATTTACCTCTCCTCCTGTTGCAATGTCAAGTGCTCTGGAAACCTCTCCAAAACCCCTAGAAACAAAACAGCAGCAAAGAAAGGAGAAGCCATTTAGATCTTGCAGTGGAAGCCAGTCCAGACAGGAGAGCTCTGCTGTAAATGCCTAAAAGCTGCAGGTTGCAGGAGGGGTCTGCCAGAAGGCAGATGATGCATTTTCCCCTCAAGTGCCTGGGCACTGGGCCTGTTCCTGAAGCCTTGGGCTTTACTGCCTCAGCTCCAAAAGGCAGCTTATTCCTTCATCTCGGCTATCAGCTTCTAAACTGTGCAATTCTAATCCTGAGCACGGAGTATTTCCTTTAGCAAACTCTTGGAGAGAAATGTTCCTGAGAACTGTTATCTGACAGCTCTCATTGGGGGTAGGTTGTGCTTTCAGGCAAGCAAGATTCTTCTCCTTTCATTAGTGTGGCCAGATGATTTGGAGACATCCAAAAATGTGAAGGAAATGAATCCTGAGCTGTCCCACACTTGAGAGACAAGCAGATTTACCAGGTTCTGTTCCTTGCTGCAGGCAAGACCTTGGCAGCATGGAGATGTCTTTGACAATGCCTTCTGAGCACACTTGACAAATTCTGGCCAGTACTGAGAGATGGGGCAGACTAAGCCCGCTGTCTAAACATGTGGACAACTTGTCTGACTTCCCACTTGATGGATATTCCCCCAGGGAAACACCTGGCCCATGGCTGTGTAGAAGTGACTGTGGTTGGACTCACCCGCTGCCAAGACTTTCCAGTTCGATGTATTTTGTGATGGGATTTTCCTTGTTCACCATTCTCCCTGAGGGAAACAAAATCCAAGATGCTGACTTTCAGGCAGAGATCCCAACTTGCAGGAGATGTCAAAGGCAGCCCCGCTGTCTGGGGCTCTGAACCCTCTGTGGTTCAGCTGGGCAGCAAGCACAGCAGCAACAAGACAGGCAGTTGTGCAGTACAAATGGGCAGCAGAGAGACTGATTTTGTCCAGTCCTTGGAAGGAAATGAAGCGCAGAGAGCACAGCAGGGCACAGCACAAGGCTGGCAAAGGCCAAGCATGAGCACTGACAAGCAATGGCAAGAAGACACAGCCAGCCTGAGCCCCTGACAAGCTGTGGCCCCCGTTCAGGACACAACAGCATTGCCTTGGAGATCAGACACAGCCAGGTGCAGGTCAAGGCCCTTTTGTGTCCCAGCAGGTGAAGGTAGACACCAAATCAGCTGGGATCTTTTCTCAGCCCCACCAGGTCTTTTCTGAGAGCACAGCACTGGCAGCTGTCATGGGCAAGAAGCAGATTAAATGGGTTGTGCTGCAGAATCACAAAGGGCTTGATGTGTTTTCCCAGAGACTGATCTGAGCAGGGCTTGGGCCAATAGGTAGGATTCTAAGAGTCATGGGAATGGCTGGGAATCAGGGATGAAAAAGTGCCATGGATCTGAGGAATACACAGCACAGGGGCTGCAGGCTCGCTCCTGAGAAATGCCTGCAGTGCTGTTTTATCTGATCACACCACGTGAATGTGTCTCTTGGACACATCTTTAGAAAAATAAAACTAGGATATTAATTACAGGTTGTTATACAAGTATCTGTTTCTTCATTGTGGGCCCAATGAAAACATCTCTTGCTCTCTGTTTCTGCTGTCACCTGATGTTCTTTCAAAGGAGTCCTCACTGACAAAAATACAGCATTCTCATAAAAACCTTGTAGATGTAGTAGAGGCAATAAAAACAGTCCTAAAAATGACACCAGTAAGACACACGGGGCAGAACAGCTCTTTCAGGATGGAGAAAAAACAAACTCTACCAAAAAACCACCAAACCCAAAACAAAAATCTATAAAAAACACCACACAGAAAACACAACCACAACAAAAAGACAAAATCCCAAATCAGTTTCTGTGAAGTCTTTTGGTTCTGACGACTGGTGGGAAGTCTGGAGAATCAGGAGATTTTAGGAATCAAATATTCTGTTCAGTTTGGCCACTAGCACACAGAACTTGCATAGATCATTTGCTGGGCCACAGACTTCTGCTGATCCAAGAACAATTCCTGCTTCTGCCTTTAGTGGCAAGGGAATGCCAGGCAAAGCCGAGCCAGTCCAAGCTGCCCTCAGAGGCAGCAGGAACAGCCAGAGCGCTCTCTCGCTGCCTCAGAGCACAGCAGTTCCTGTGGGGAGTCCTAAATGTCTCTGGGACACCAAAGTGAGGAGGATCATTTGCTACAGCTCTGCTGGCACGTGCACACAATACACTGTCCCTCAGACAAGAAATACACCAGACGTACTCAGTTGCTCCACAAAGTCTCCCTGGCTCTCCTGGAGCTGAGCAGCAGATGTGTCACTGCTGGAAATGGACAAACTGCCCCGGCTCCACTGCTCAGCTTGGGCAACAAAGGCTCCTTTAGATGCTGCTGCTGCTGCTGCTGCTACAGCAGATTGAATGGAAGAGCCTGTGTAGATCTGCGAGAAGAAAGGAGTTTGTGTCAGGAAGCTGGCTGGCAGAGATTACCCCGAGTTCCCTTTTCAAATGCAAGCCCTTAGGAAGTTGCTGTTAGCCACATGCAAAGCTCATCAACTGGATTTTTTGGATGCCTGCTTCTGGAACCAAATGGTCAAAACCCAAGGTTGGTTTTAATCAAGTCGATGGCCAGTTTCATATTCCATTTTCCTGGATTTTCTGAAGGATGACTGCAACAACGACCATTGCACTTCCTCCCACGGATCCCTTTCCCCCTCCAAGGGCTGCAGACACATTTGCAGCTCCTTGTTCTAATGTTGGAGCTCCTCCCCCTCAGTCCTCTTTTCCTGCACCATCTTCAGAAGGTGCTCAGCCTGCAGCACTTGTGCTTGGGACAGTACCTGTGCCTGCTGCCGACCTTGGGGCTCTTCATCAGCAGGCATTTGCTGGAAGCCTTCGCAGGCTGCCAGGTGAGATATCAACACGTCCACCTCAAGTCAAAGAGAACAAAGCAGTCAGAGACCACAGCTTGTCCCTGTGTGCCAAGGCTCATTGACTGTGAGCAAAGGGAAAGAGCAGGACAGCAGCAGATTCACCAAGGGATACAGACAGCTTGCAGCTTGTATTCCAAATCTGTCTGGGGGACTGTGTTCACTTGCAAAAAGCCCTGAAGAAACAAGGAGAGCAGGAGCAGGCCAGCAGGAATCCCTTGAGATGAGTGCTGGCAAAAGGGACAAATGACTGGTGCCACTGTCCAGGGCAGCAGCTGAGATTGAGCACAGCAGGAAATGTCCTTCCAAGCAGCTGGGATAGACACTACAGCAGGATGGCACTGAGAGGCATCAGCCCAGCCCCCTGCTGCTCTGCAGAGGAAAGGCAAGAAGGGCAGAAAGCACCAGACTGCAGTGACTGCTGTGCCTGTCGCTCTTTCACTCACTCGATTTTCTAGAGCCTCTTGCTGCTGAACGAGGAGATGGAATTTCTCTTCGATTGTTCTTCTTTCTTCCTCCAGCCTCTCCTCCCTTGCCCTGATCCTAGCCTCAGTTTCCTGCAGCTCTGCCAGAAGCTCCTCCTCAGAGGCCTGTGAAGAACCAGAGAGAGGAATGTCCATGAGTGG
This sequence comes from Cyanistes caeruleus, assembly GCF_971803275.1. Lineage (NCBI taxonomy): Eukaryota > Metazoa > Chordata > Aves > Passeriformes > Paridae > Cyanistes > Cyanistes caeruleus. Next base: position 3,103,228 of record NC_141731.1, on the reverse strand, counting down.
AGTGTCTGCCACACTTTCACTCACCTGGTTTTCTTGATTTCCTCTCTGCCAGGGGAGATTCATCTCCTCTTCGATGCTTCTGTCTTCCTCAGGCCTCCTCTTCACTGCCATGATGGCCCTCGGAGCTTCGGGCAGCTCTGCCTGGGGCTCTGCCTCGATGTTCTGTACACACAAATGGAGAGCAAGTGCCTGGGAGCTACCCTTTTCAGGCCTGCACTGCCACTCTTGCCCTTCTGACATCTACACTCTTGTTAGAAATCCTGCTCATTCAGGGGACAAGGATGTGTGCAATTGGATCCTCTGCTGCAGCTCAGAGAGCCTCTATGGCCACCTCAGGATATGGAAGAGGACCAAGGTGTTTCTCCTCCCTCTTTTGTCAGCTGAGAATTCTGAGTGGCACTGACAGAGATCCTCAAAAGGCCCCACCAACAAATTAATTGACACACCCCTAGGGATGCCAATGAAGGAAGCCATGGGTCATGTAATGCATGTATGACCAAAGTCAGCAAAAACCACCTAAACCATGGAATTGTCCCACCTCACTAGGACAGGCAAAAATTTAGAGGTTAAACAGGGAGTGTCAGGACAGAAGAGGCAGGAGGAGGAAAACAGCTCTGAGGAGAAAAAACAACCATCTCTAAAGGGGTTCTTAGCAACAAAAGACAGCACTCAAGGACTTGCAGCTTTGCCCCCACACTAGGCTCCAATGCAGTTTCCAAAGCTGCAGACTTCACCACAAAACGTATCAAGAGAAACTTGCCACTTGTGGATTTTGCCTCAGAAGAAGGGTTCAGAACTACACAGTTTGTTTCTTTGGCCACACAGGACAAGAATGGCCGGCCACAGCTTCATGGACAACACAATCATCTCCTTGCAGCTTATCAAAAGCCAAAAGACAGGTGGCCTAAAAGACTCTGCAGAAGTGAAGAATTACTCCAGAAAACTGCAGAACACTTCTCCAGGTCATCCAGAGGTTTCCAAAAAGGGACAGCAAACAAAGCAAGCCCTGTGAGCCCCAGCAATGCCGTGTGAGGCCTTGGCCATGGCTTGGCAGAAGCCAAGAGACAGAGCTTCCCTGAGCCAAGCAGCCAGCTGCTCACCCGCAGGCAGCAGCGCTTTGGGGCCTCAGCACGACGGCTCAAAGCCCAATTTCCAGCTGCCACGGGATGGGGGAATGGCTGGGTGCTGGCAGGACTCCAGCACTCAGCATCCTCAGCCAGCAACAGCAAGTGCTGGCTGCTCAGAAACTTGCAGCTCTGCCTTGCACTAAAGACAGCAGCACCCAGCACTGGCACTTACTGTCTGGGCATGGTCAGGCTGGGCTGTGACCACAGCTGGAGGCTCGTGCTCCTTTTGCTCATTTTGCTCCTCTTTGGCCTCTTCTCCAGGAGCAGAGGGAGCCACAGCAGAGTCTGCTCTTGCTTCTGGGCTCTGTGGACAGATGGTGGAGTTAGGGACAGGCAGCTCCCTATCATTTAGAACCTTATTTCTCTTCAGCTCGATTTCTACAACCAGCTCTACCAAGCACAAATCATCAGCTTTGATAGCAATGGGATTCTAAGTCTCTCCAACTAAATTAAAATGGGTTAATTCAGCCAGGCTGCAAATAGTTCTGAATTAGAGAGTTCACCCTGGCTACTATCAGCAAGCAACGTTCTCTCTGCAAATCTGAGCTTTGAGTTCTTTTAAAGCTCTGCAATGGAAAATTAGGAAATAGCCAACAATGCCTTTGCTATTGCTGCTGTAAACATGGAAATGGATCTTCTTTCAGCCCACCCAGCTGGCCCTCTGCACTCTACTGCCACAGGCCAAGCTCACAGTTCCCTGCACAATTCTGAAACACCAGGAACATCAAATGTTCCTTTCTGACTCACCTCAGGATCGGCACCTCTGAACACACGGCTCAGATGACCTGCAGTGGGCAAGGAAAATGAACCAAATTCTTTGAGAAAACTGGAGAGAACCGTGGCCTGTTTAGAACAGCATCTGAGAAGATCTCCCAGTCTGCGTTTTCAAAGGTGTCCTGCTTGACTGGTGTGGTTTAAAGCAGCAACTCAAAAATCACTAGAAAACTTACTTATTTCTTGCTGTGAGATATAGATTAGATCAAGAGAAAAACAGGCTTAAAACTTAAATGGAATAAAGAAAGTTTATTTACAAAAACTACAAGAATAAGAAACCAGAATAAAACTTCCAGAACAACCCTTTTCTCCCCCACTACCCAACCATTCTCTTGTTTACATGACAACATAGAGACAAAAAACTTTGGAACTTTGGTGTTTACAACAGTCCCAATTCCTGTTAGAGTCTTTTCATCAGTCTTTGTAGAGAAACAGAAGTCTTCTTCTGCTATCTATGGAGTTTCTCACAAGAAAATGATTTTTCTTCATAGCTTTCTATTTCTCTGATGCCAGCTGCCCGCAAATCTGCCATCAGTTGTCTCCTCCCATTTGCCATCACTCTGAGGTGTGTTATGGGTCATGGGTTTGGGATGTCATTTTTATGAATGAGTTATTCAAAGGCAAAAGTTCCCTTTATCTGTTTTTGTGAGCCCTCCTGGAAACAGAAGTTTTCTCTTTTTGCTTCTTAAAAGCCACAAATCTTCAACTCTTACTTCTCCCCCTCTGTTCCAGCATCTCACAGTGTCACAACTACTTCATCATTTGCTCAAAATCCACACTTGGAAACACTCCATTCCTCCCAATATACTCTGTCATGAATTAAAGGAGTTTTTATTCAGAAAACTACTGTCCATCTCCATAGCTTCAACAGAAAAATATTTCAGCTTATTAAAAGCATCTCCTTATTTCTCTTCCCCCTCTCAATTTAATTTTTTTCTTCACTCTCTTTGATGGGTTGATGGTTGATCACTCCCTCTCTCTCTCTCTGGAAAAAAAGGATTAATCTGCAAGTCTCATGCAGGCAGTAAAAGAGTTAAAATCTTGCTAAAGCTGCAGATGTTGATGGTGTCAGGTTTCAGTTCAGTGGCAGAAACTGCAAACCAAGTCAGGCCGGCCGGCTCCGTTTCTCCCCCCACCCCGCCCTCTGCAGCCTTGTCCGGCCTGGAGGGGGGGAGGAGGCCGAGACAGAGCCCTGTGACCTCGTCAGAAGCCAGAAACCAAAGAGAGCAAGAAATTCCCGGCCTCACATCTTCAGGTGGTGTTCACAGGTTGATCTCACTTCTCAATAGTTAAAACCGCTGCCAAGTCTCACCCATGGCCAGGAATTAGTCAGGAGAAAAAACTCCTATCAGCCTCCAGCAGTTTCAACTTCCCCAGCTCTCAGAGCTATCTTAAAAGTAAAGTCACCCCAAGAGATTGAGCCAGCAAAGTGAGGAAATGACAGACTCTGCTGCCACAGGCTCTCCCGTGGAGGGAACAGAAGCCCTGCAAATGCTGCCCGCAGCCCCCTGGCTACAGACACCCCGTGTTTTGCTGAAGGTGTTGACAGGAGCTTTACCAAACCAGGGGCATCCTCATGGTCTTTGTGTTTCAATAGCAACCCGGTCACTAAGAAAGAGCAGGGAGACCTACAAAAGCCAGCTCAGGTTCCAGCCAGGGAAAACCTCTACTTACGTGCCAGGTTGGTGAGGTAATAGCCGGAATAGCCGATGACATAGATGGTGCAAATGGCAGTAGCGAGGTGCTCAATCATTTTTGCCAGTTTGCACACTCTGCTCCACCACAAGAAGAAACAAGGCTCCTGTCAGTGTGCAGCTGCCCACTGACAAACGCCTCAAGCAGGAGGATGCTCCTGCACTGAGCAAGCCCAAGAGCTGCTCTGACCCTGAGGCCTTCCGTGCACCAAGGCAACCTTGGGATGTCACCACGACAAGGTGGCATCCATGCCCTGACATCACAAAGCCAATGCTCTGCGCTGCTCTGGGAATTGATGCAGAGCAACCCAACCTTCCCTAGAGCAAACACAAAATTGCCTGGCAGGTTCTCCTCTGTCACAAAGGGTCACAAATCCTTTGCTGGGCTGTGGGAAATGGAAAGACAGAAACTTCCACAGATACTGAAGGGTTTCATTTACAGCCTTGGAAGGAGCTTGGGTTCATGCAATGCTAAAGGTTCACAGACGTTGAGTCGAGAATTCATAAGCTTATGTTCCTATAGCTGCAAGTAAGAATATGCCATAAGTAAATAAAAAACTGCAATGAGTGAGATGGTGGAGAGATTTCAACTGTAATTGTGTGATTTTATAGAGTAAGTTATGAATCTAAATATTATCCTAAGAAGCACAAGTGTGTAGGTGAGCTAGCAGTGTATTGGGTGAAAAGCAGACACAGTGCAGCAGAACTTGGCAAAGGTGAAAGGTGATTAAGTAATAATAAACTTTTTCAATTTAGTGCATTAGCCAAAAAATCAAATTAGCGAATGTAAGCCATCACTGCACCAGGCTGAAGCTGAGGATCCCCAGCCAAGCTCAGAGGGAGGAGAACACAGCATCTGTGGGATCCTTTCCAGTCTGACTTGCTTTAGCTGGAGCCTGGGGGAGGAGAGAGCAGGAGAAGGGTTGGCTGAGTCCTCTCCCCTCTGCCTTGCCCTTCTCTGCTGGATCCTCAGTTCATCCCACACCCACCCCAAAACTCCATCCCCATCCTACTGGTGGTCAGAGGATTAAAGGAGATAAAGAGGAGATTAAAAAGATAAGAGAGGAGAGAAAAAGAGAAGTTTAAATGCAGTTTAAATATGAAAGAAATGCATATGTTAGTGAGTGCTGAGAGTTCCAAGGGAGCTGAAGGGTTTGCGAAGGGCCAGGAGCCCGTGAAGGGCTCAGGAGCTGCTGCTGCCGGGAGGGAGGAAATGCACCAATGGCTCCCAGCAGAGTCTGTGCTTTGAGGCTCTTTCCCAAACAGCTGCAGGAGGGAAAGCAGCTGAGTTTGGAGGAAGAGTTTTCTGCGGAGGTTTCCTGTTTGGAGCTGTCACAAGCTTGAGCTGCTCAAGGGAAACGCGGCTCTGCTTCCAGCAGGGCCCAACTGCCCGGGAGCACAACTTGGTTCCCTGGCCCTGAGCCAACGGGCAGCAGCAGCTTCTGTTCCCTCCTGGCTCTTGTGTCATTTCCAGCAGCACAAGACACACCAAGAAAAGCTCCTCCAGAACATGCCATGAGAAACACAACCTGATTTCATTGCATGAAGGAGCTCTGACAGTCCCACGGGCTCAGGTTTGTTTGTCAGTGAACAGAGCAGGGAAAAGCACAGCCACATTCCCTGCACAGGGAATTCACAGGAGGAAAGTGCAGCGCTGGAGGATGTGCTTGGATACAACGTTCCCATGGCAGTTTTGGGGATAAAATTGTCAGCAGAGAGAAAAGAAAAAGTGCTCCCAAGGGTGGGCTGGGGAGGGCTGGTGCTTCCCGGGAGGCTCCCGAAGCTCAAGAGGACAAAGCCCAGACCTTGTCCAAGCTGCGAGCTGGGTCTGAGCCAGAAACCAGGGGGTGGCAGAGACATTGCTGCTGAAGGGCTTCAGATTGCCAAAGCTAAAGTGTCCAGTATCAAGGAACAATTTGAAGTTACAGAAGTCCCCGTGCCCACGTTCCATCCCATCATTTCAAGCTGAAAGCAGAGATCCCCTTGTGATTCTGCTTTTTAACAAAGAATATAAAAATTCAACAAAATTCCCTTAAAGACCCCATGAAGGTTCACACTGTGAGAGCTCACTCGAGGCAGCCCCAACTCCTGCCCTGCTTCAGTCCCTGTCAAGCCCACTGTGCTTTCCAGCTGATTTGCTCCAGCTCCCCCCAAATCACCACGAATTCCACTGAACTGAAACAAATCCAAATCCTCGTGGGTCGGGACAAGGGCAGGGAGAGGTCACTCAGGGATCATCATCAGGGGCACAACAGCCCGATCTGGGGAAATGAACTGAATTTAGGATTGAGCAAATCAGACCAGGAGAATGAGGATTAAAATCAATCTTGAGAAACACCTCCTCCCGCACCTGAACTTTTTTGTCCGGGCCGCTGCTCGCGGGGCACAGAGAGGGGCCCGGCCGTGTCCCTGCAAACCTCCCTGGGAATCACCCCAGAGCCCTCAGCCCTCCATCTGCCCATCCCCGGGGTCCCTTGTCCCTCCCAGTGGCTCCCGTGGCTCTCCCAGTCCATCCCAGCCTCTCCCAGTGACCCCGCCTGTCCATCTCGCCCCTCCGTGGATCTGCCGCCCCTCAGCCAATCAGAGCGCGTCTCTCTGATGACTCATCAGTTGCCGGGCAGATCCACAGAGCCGAGAGCCCCGCGCTGGACTCGGCCTGCGAGCACCGCGCACTTCATTCCCAGTCCCGCCCAGTGCCACCACAGTCCCTCCCAGTGCCACCACAGTCCCGCCCAGTGCCACCACAGTCCCGCCCAGTGCCGCCACAGTCCCGCCCAGTGCCACCACAGTCCCGCCCAGTGCCACCACAGTCCTGCCCAGTGCCACCACAGTCCCGTCCAGTGCCACCACAGTCCTGCCCAGTGCCACCACTGTCCCGCCCTGAGGCCCCAGAGTCCCTCCCACTCCTTTTTAGCCCATTCCCAGTCTATTCTGAGTTCATTCCCACTTCACTCCCAGACCTCCACACTCTCTTCCAGTGTCCCAGTACCCACTCTCATCTCTCTCAGCGTCACCCCAGTCCCTGCCAGTCCATTCCCACTCCCTCTCAATGCCACGCCACTCGTCTCCCATCTCTCCCAGTTCCTTCCCATCTGATCCCACTCTGTTCCCACTCACTCCCAGTGCCCATCCCAGCGTGTCCATCTCGCTGGTGCCCTCCAGCTCCCAGCCCGGCCCCGGCCGCCTGCTCTGCTCCCTGATGGATTTCTCCCCTGCCCACATCCAGCTGAGCTGCTCCCAGGGCCAGCAGCAGCTCTCGGGCCACGTGCTGGCCACTGCCGTGCTCCCCAGCGGGGACTGGAGCCAGCAGCTCCTGGTGCTGCTGGAAACCGCCCCCGGCAATGCGGGCTCAGCTCCAGCTGCCAGGTGGAGCACGGCAGCCTGGAGCACCCCCTGAGCCGGCACTGGGGCACGGCCCGGCCCCCACAGCGCCGGGGGCAGCGGGGGAGGCACTGGGGGGGCCCAGAGGGGGATTGGGCTGTGCTGGGAGGAACTGGGAGGGAGTTTGAGATGGCCTGGTTTAAACTGGGGAAGGGATTGAGGTGCTGAGGATGCCTGGGAAAGGGTTTGAAGAATGTTGGGGAGGGTGGGATGGGGTTCTGGGGGTGCTGGTGAACCCTGGGAGGGTGTTTGGGGGTGCTGGGTGTCACTGGGAGGGATTTGAGTGAGCCTGGAGGAGCTGGAAGGAGACTGGGGATTGGAAAGCAGGGATTGGGATGAGGTTGGTTGTGCTGGGAAGAGACTGGGAGGAGTCTTGATGAGTCCTGGTGGGGCTGGGAAGGGACTGGGAGAGGGTTTGGGGGTCCTGGGGCAGTGGGGAGAAATTGGGAGGGGGCTGTGGGATCCTGAGAGGAACAGGAGGGGCTCTGGTGGGTCCTGGGGAGGCTGGGAAGAGACTGGCAGTGATTTAGCAAAATAGCAATATTGATCCAGTATCAACATCAATCTGTTAATGGACAAAAAACCTCTCCAACAGTTTAAAGTTACAAAGTGGATGTTTAATCACAGCACTGGGCGAGTGCGGGAGTCACCCCTTAATATGCACTGCAAGTTGACAACAGATTCCAGTGTCTATTTATTTACAAAAGTCTTGAATATCCAAAATACTAATACATATTAATACTAATGCATATGCATAATGCTAACACTTTCCGTTCCCCACTTTGGATTAAAATGCATGGTAATGAGTTTAAAAAGTCATTATGCCTGCGTGGTTGGCTCCCCAATTTGAGGAGGGGGTCATTTTGGTGAGGAGGGGTCATCAGGAGATGAAGGAAAACGGCTCTTCCTCACTCTCACCTTTCTACCTTTACAATGGTTGACATTACAAATGACATTTGGTACAATTCCAGTTTCCTCCCTTGTGACTTTGAAATGGGTTTCCAGATGTAAGGTCTGTGACCTTCCTGAACCCGTTTATCACTTTCTCTTTTCTCATTATAAGCACAGCTGAACAAACATTCAATGAAAAGTAATTTTTTACCTAAGTCCAAGACTCATTGTCTCAAATCCTGCTTCTCACTTAATCATTAACTCGAACTACTTCCAACAAGGCCTGTCTCTAGCTGAGATCTACAATTTTTCTAAAGTACCTAATTTTTTAAAATTAGTGATTCCAAAGGAGGTTTCAGAGGGTCCTGGGTGGGCTGGGAGAGACTGGGAGGGTCCTTGGAGAGGCTTGGGGTGTCTCTGAGAAGTTTTGGGGGTCCTGACCTCTGCAGACCCCCCAGGGATGATGTCAGACGCCACCCACAGCAAGATGCTGACAGGGATTGGAGTCTCCGTGTTGGGCTTCGTCTTCTTGGCACTGGGGCTCGGCTTCTGCCTGTGCAGGAAGGTGAGGGGGGGTCCTAGGGGTCGTGTCCTCCCCCCCACAGAGCGAGTGTGCTCCCCTCAGAGCCCCCAAGCCCAGTGTCACCCCCTTTTCTCTGCCCACACAGCTCCTGAGGCAAAAGGTTCTCAAGGATTGAAAGTCAACAATTCCCACTGTCATTCTGTATCCCCTTGGATTTTCATTCCCCTGATTTCATCCAGGTGCCCACAGGGAGCCAGGAAAGTGTGGAGCCTCCCAGCCAGGTGTCTTCCCAACACGCATCACCAGGACCACGGATCACCAGGGCTCTGCCCAACGGGGGTCACTGGGGATCATCCAACGCCCATCCTCCCATGGGGGATGGAGCTGGAGCAGCGCACGAAGCTCTTCCCGCACTCGGGGCACTCGCAGGGCTTCCCTTACTGGTGCCTACGTTGGTGTTTGGTCAAGGCTGAGCTCTGTGAGAAGCTCTTCCCACACTGGGGACACTCGTAGGGCCTCTCCCCAGTGTGGATGCGCCGGTGGGCAGTGAGGGTGGAGTTGCGGTTGAAGCCCTTCCCGCAGTCGGGGCAGCGGAAGGGCCTCTCATCTGTGTGAATCCGCTCATGTTTGAGGACATCAGAGCTGGTCTGAAACCTCTTCCCACACTGGGGACACTCGTAGGGCCTCTCCCCAGTGTGGATGAGCTGGTGTTTTGTCAGGGCGTGCTCCACCCAAAGCTCTTCCCACATTCCAAGCAGGTGTAGGGCCGTTCCCCTGTGAGGACCACCTGGTGTCTCATCAGGCGAAAGATATTTCTGAAGCTCTTCCCACATTTCCCACACTCATAGGGTCGTTTCCCAGTGTGGATCCTCTGGTGCTGGATCAGGTGGGAGCTCCACCTGAAACCCTTCCCACATTCCAAGCACTTGTGGGGCCTCTCCCCCAGCTCTGAGCTCCGGCTGGATCTCTGGCCGTGTTCCTGGCACTGGGGGGATCTTTCCTCCTCGCAGCTCCCTGGACTGGGTTTCCAGCCCCTCCTCATGCAGGATCTCTGGGGCTTTTTCTCCTCCTCTGCCATCTGGACACAGTTTGGGAATGAAAATTCCTGGTTAGGAGGAAAAGGAGAGGAGAGCGTCTTGGGCTGGGGGTTCCTCCATGCCCAAGTTCATCTCAGAAAGTCATTGGGCATCTTGTGTCTGTAACAAAGCAAAGCACCAAGATTCAGCCCAAACATCAAAACAATGATGAAAAACTACCCAAACACCAAATTCAGGAAAAACCCCCTCCAGAATACAAAGATTCGGCCCCTGCAAAAAAACAAAGCACCATTATTTAGCCAAAAAAAGTTCAGAAACACCAAGATTCAGTCCCATCAAAATCGTGGATCTCCTCCCCAGTCACCTCCAGGGCAACACTCCTGGGACTGCACACACAGGGAGAGTGGAACGTTGTCCTGCTTCCTCTTCCTTCTCTTCCACCTCCTCCTGTGGCCCTACTCTTCCTCCCACTCCTCTTCCTCCTACTATTTCTCCTCCTCCTGCACCTGCTCCTCCCACGTGAATCCTTCAACCGTTTTGTTCTTCAGCCCTGCTTCTCCTTCCCTTCTCCTCCTGCCCCCAGGCCCAGCACCCACTGCCGCCTCCCTCTTCCCCCCCAGTCCCACAGCATCCCACCGCAGGGGCACGGATGCAGCTGGGCCAGCTCGGCCTGGGGCAGCGCTGGGCTCTCGGCCGCTTCCGCCCGCACTCGCTCCCCACTGCAGCCGCTCCCGCCACCACAGCGCGGGGGGGCCCGGCCTTGGCGCTCCCCCCTCCCACCTCCCCAAATTCCCCTCCAGGGGGGCGCCAAGGCCCGGGGGGGAGGGGCGCAGCTGGGCTCCAGCTGGGGAACGCTGGCAGCTGCGGCTCTGCCTGGACACTGATGAGTCATCAGCGCCGCGCGCTCTGATTGGCTCAGCCCTGCCTGAGCCCTGCGCCTGCACCAAGGGGGGACACCCTGCTCCAGGGGGGATGGCCCCAAAACGGGGGAACCCCAGCAAAGGAACAACAACAAAGCCTCTTTACAAACTGATCCCCTCAACCTCATTGCACATAGGGCCAGGGACGTGGACATAAGGAAGTGACAGGAGGAGCCAGCAGCTGCACAAAATGTTATTAATTGATGACACAGACTGCTGCTCAGCCAAGGTCCTGCTAAATTCATCAACTTCCAGAAGAACAACAAAGACTTAACACAGCCATCAATATCCTTAGCTATACAAGTGGGGTGCATATTAAGGGGGTATGTAGGAGGTGCATTGGGAAGTCTGTACCTCTCCAGGACTTCAGCCAATGGGGAAAGGGAGATGTGACCAAGAAAATTAGGGTGAAAAGGAGGCTGTGTCTGCCAACAACTGGAGAGACCCCATGGGAAATGTCCCATGGGCACACCCTTTTTTATGAATACAATTACTGTTACAAGACTCCTCTGTCTTCCTTGTGGACAGAAACCTCTGGGGATGTCAATTTTTCCACACACCTTGGGGCTCCTCCGCAATTCCTTCCACCGTCCGGGCCGGCGGGCAGTGAGTGCAGCTGAAGGGGCCTCACCCAGTTTGGGGGATCGGCTCCCTCGGCTGGCGGCGGCACCGGGCATTGATTGGGTACCCGAGAGTGAGCAGGAGACAGACGAGGGACGGATCAGGGCGACTCTCAAGAGTCGGCAGGGAGAGAGCACTGAAAATCTCAGCAGTGACTACAGTGGCATCTTCGGGGAGTGAACATGGCAGGGCACCCAGGGAGGGGACAAAAGGGAAAGCCACAATGGGGTCCCAGCAAAAGGGATGAGGATCCCAAAATATCTCTCAAGGGTCCCTTGGGAGCATGTGGAGGTCGTTTGCACATTCTCCCAGAGGGAATTAAGGACATGGACACCCAGGGGGGCAAGAAGGGAAGTCCAGAAGGGATTTAGACAACAGGGGATGGATGGTGTTGGTGTGCTGGGAAGGGATTGGCTGAAGGGGAGTGTGCAGGAATGTGCTTAAGGCAAGAAGCAGCAGGAGGAATCCATGGGGTAAGAAAAAGGATGATGGAAAAGAAGAGGAAGAGAAAAATACTGAGGATTGGGATGTTTTTCGGAAGGGTCTTATCATCAGATCCTTTGTATCCCAGTTTTGGAGGACAGGAAACAAGGAGGTGAGGATTTCAGGGGGTTTCTCTGAGCTGGGAGCGGCAGGAGCGGGCGCAGAGCTGCGGCACCGGGAGCACGGGCTGGGGGCCTGTGGGGAGCTGTGGGGCCGGGCCGGGGCTGTGGGGCAGCCGGGGCTCAGCGCCGGGCGCTGCCTGAGCCCAGCACCCCCCGGGCAGGGCCGGCAGTGGCCCCCGGCCCCCAGGAGGCTGCGGGACGCCCCGGCCGCTGCCCGGCCCCGTGGAGCTGCCGGCCCTGCCCGCCGGGGGGGCCGCCTTTGGACACTGCGGCAGGACAGGGACCGGCTCGGGGATACGGGCTGGGGAGGGGAGCCTCAGCACAGCCAGCACAAGGAAGGAACAGCTCACAAATGGCGATTAGACCTGCAAGGATCCACATGATCTTTTAAGCATTTCCTGCTGGGTCCCTGGAGAAAGGAAGGGTTTCGCAGAAAGCTCAGCAGCTGCCACAGGATGAGCACCCACAGGCACTGAGGGGGGCTGCAGCAGCGACAGAAGAAGCCCCTGCAGCACTTGCTCACAAAGGCTCAGCAGCTGAATGCAGCAAGGGATGAGCAAAAGGCCAAGCTGAAGGCAAAGGCCATGGCACAGTTCCTACAGCCCCTGAGGGATCAAGCCCAGGGCCCAAGGGGGCCCCAGCACCCAGGGGACACCCTCGGCCACAAGCACCTGGCACAGGCATTGCCCTCCTGGCCAGGGCACAGCCCACCCAAACAGCCCCTGGCAAGGAATCAGCCTTCCAGCTGCAGGGCACAAGGACACTGCAAGCACAGACAGCAGCACCCTCAGCACCAGCAAGTCCAGCCCTTGATGGACACGCATTCTTAGCGGTGGCACAGCTCCCATTCCACCAGGGACCCACCACACTGCAGCCCTTGGGAACATCCAGGGTGGCTCTGGATCCAGAGGAGACCTTTCCTGATGGACACAGGGGCCTCTCCATCCACTCAGAATCTTACACCTAAAGGTGTTAGGGAATATTTTAATTATTAAGGCACTAAGTGGGAAAGATGAGCCGGAGTGTTTTCTTTAGCCACTATTAGCAGATGTGGGGGATGGGTTTAAAATGCAGGAACTTTTATTTGCTCACAATTGTGATTTTAATTTATTGGGAAGGGACTTGATGGCTTCCAGAGGATGCAAACACAATTCTGCCCTGGGCTGGCAACAAGAGCTAGAAGGGAAAATGCTCAAGACATGGACGGTCCTTCTGCAGGGATGCACGGAAGCACCGGCCTGATTGGGGCAAGCCTTGCAGGAAATATCAAAGGAATTGACCTCACCCCCAGGGACTGGCTTCATGCAGGATGTGGATGACTTGATCCAGTCAGGAGGACAAGGAGAAGAGGTAGAGGAAGCCTCTGTGAAATGGCTTCATTTTCAGGCTAAAAAGCAGCTTTGAGTAGCTGAAAAAAAAGAAAGGGCAAATGGTAGAGAAAATAGTCAAGAATTCGAGACCTGTTTTGACTGAAGCTTTGTCTTGTATTGACCCTGAGAGGGTTCAAGGAATCTAAGAAATAATGTTACCCAGGACTAAAATAGTGCTGCAGCAATTCTTACAATTAACAGGGAATTGCGGGAGCTGGATTGAGGATTCCCTCTTCTAGCCAGAACATTGCATGAATTTTTTACCCCCAGATAGTCTCAATGTTATGGGGTGGACATAAGAAAGAGAACAAAACTTAACAAAATGGAAAAAATAAAATGATTGATGCCCCAGCCATGGCTCTTCCAGACTCAGAAATCTGAACTGGAAGGGAATATTAAACAGGCCACCCCTGAGCCTGCACTGAAGGCAACGCAGCAGCAGCCAGGGCTCCCCAGCGGGGGAAGCCCCTGCGCCTGCCCACAGATCCTCTGCTCAAATCCTCCGCCTGGGCACCCTTCTTTGCCATCTCCAGCCACTGCGGGACAATCCTTGCTCTCACTCTTGCAGCTTCAGGCCTTTCTGTGCCTGCCCTCGCCACAGCTGCTGGGGAAGGCACCGGGACAATTCCACTCTGCCTCTCAATTCCACTCACACTCTGCCCTGCCTGGGATTACAGTCTGGGAAAATAGACCAACTTGAAAATGGCTTCAAATCTAATTTCTCTAAAGGGACTTGGTTTGCCTTTGCCTTGGGGAAAGGAATTTTAATCCTTCTTTTCCACCACTCAGCAGAGATGAAATTAACATCTCAACAGACTGGGAATAGCCCAAAAGATTCCATCAGCTAACATCAACCAACACCTGCCCCAGACACTTCCCCAGGCACAGCTGGAGACACCTGGTCTGGAAAAGGCTGAGCAGGAAATCCAGGAGTGCCCACCTAATTCCCATCACAGGCACAGAAATCCGGCTGCAACAGGAAACCAAATCCTAACAACTCCACACCTTCAAACCAATGAACAATAAACCAATGGATTTCTATAGGGTCAGAGTGTATGAATTTAGAAAAATCTAGTCAAACTCATGTGTCATGGAATGATTTTCTCTGCACACCCAGCCTAAGTGTGCATGAAATTATTCCTGTTGCACGTTCTGGCCAGAATCAAGTAATGCCTTATTTCTCTAAAGACATTGTGGTGAGTTTTTGCTTTTCACAGTTTCAGTGAAAAGATTACACCATTAGAATACATTTTCATAATAATTTTACTTCTATATTGTCGGTTCTGTTTGGGCCAGTGGTGTGAGAATCAGTTTTCAGTCCTAGGAGAAGGAAAAGAAAACACTTGATTGCTTTCTCATTTTTGTTTTATATTTGAACGTGACTCTTAGTGATGACAAAATGATGGTATGAGTTTTTCAATGTTCACCTTTAAGCTGCACTTTGAAAACTAGAAGAGCTTAAAAGTTGGCGCTTTAACACATAAACAGTTAATAAAATATTGTTTAAAAAAAAAAATAACAGATTCTGTGGGGGCCACGTGTGAGTCACGGGATGTCTGCCCTGGAAGGGAAGCTTTGTTCCAGGCAGCCAGGAGAGGAGCTTTAGAAATGCAAATTAACACTGATGACCCAAAGCCTGCACAATGGCCCAGGGGCTTCCTGCCTGCAGGAGGAATTGGGCTGATTCCCTCTGCCCCTCAGCCCAAGCTCTGCCTGCTTGCACAGATGGAATTTGCACAGATAAAGGCACAGCCCATTGTGAGGATATCTGACTCTGCAGCAGAAATTGGTTAAGTTGCAAAGGAAAACAGAAAATGGAGAATGTTGTGAAAACTTCACTAAAACAAGTGGGGGAGAATCATCCCTGTCCCCACTCCAACATGTGCTGTCTCTGTCTATGTTATATAGGGTGTATCAGACCACTGGGGTTTATTTGCTACCACAAGTTCAGGGAAATCAGTTGGGAATCCAAGTATGTGATGATTTAATGAGAGAAAAGCTGACAATTGATGCAGCCCTGGCTGGAGGGAGCACCCAAAAATGGGGAAAAGATGGACAGCCACCAGAACAAATCCTGAAACACCATGGACCAGACCCTGGGAACCCTGATGAATTCATAGCAGGTACCAGAGAAACCATTTCTCATTTCAATGGCATAATTAGATTACAGGATGTCATTGAAATAATAACCAACCAGACAGCTCCAGCTCCTGACCTTCCCCTCAACCAATCCACTCAGATGAGGAACACAACATTTCACTGTGGGATGGGATCACATGATCTATTAGCAGAAGGAGACAGGATTTCTGGAAAAGTAAATGACTCAAACTGCGGTTGACAAATAGATGAGAACAGACACCAAAGGCAACAAGAAAGCAGCTCATGAACCAGACCAAATGAGGAAAGGATGGGAATGGGAAACGTTTTTGTGCTTCCCCGGCAGACCATGGGTTAAACAAATGCCAGACAGAGTTCTCCCCCTTCAAACCCACACCCCAAAAATCCTGTAACTCAGGGATTCCTCACAGAAAAAAATCTGCTAGGGTCTTCCTGAATTGAGTGAAAGGGGGGATGGGACCCCCAGACGGAGCAGGAGGGGTCTGGAACCCCCAAATCCAAGCACGGAGGAGAGGGTTGAAGATTGGAGGGATGATTGGGAAGGGGCAAGAGTGGGAAAAAGAGAGGGCTGGGACCTCCAAAGCGTGGGGGAGGCTGCTGGGAAACCCAAATTGCATTGAGAGGGGTCAATGGACTGGGAGAAGGATGAGAAAGGGGGAGAGGGGAGAGGGAAAGGTGGGGCTGGGATGAAAGAAACGTGGTTCCCTGTCCCGCAGCACTCGATCCCTGGAGCGATTCCCTGCGTCTTGTGGGGAGGAAGATCTGCACTGGGGGGTCCCCAAGCCCCCTGCCCATCCCAGCGTGTCCATCTCGCTGGTGCCCTCCAGCTCCCAGCCCGGCCCCGGCCGCCTGCTCTGCTCCCTGATGGATTTCTCCCCTGCCCACATCCAGCTGAGCTGCTCTCAGGGCCAGCAGCATCTCTCGGGCCACGTGCTGGCCACTGCCGTGCTCCCCAGCGGGGACTGGAGCCAGCAGCTCCTGGTGCTGCTGGAAACCGCCCCCGGCAATGCGGGCTCAGCTCCAGCTGCCAGGTGGAGCACGGCAGCCTGGAGCACCCCCTGAGCCGGCACTGGGGCACGGCCCGGCCCCCACAGCGCCGGGGGCAGGGGTTGGCAGGACACGGAGGGGATTTGGGGCTCCTGGGCTTAACTGGCAGCCCCTCCTTGAGAACCCCTCTCCCCCTGGCCCAGCTCCCCTCATCCCCCTCTCCCAGCCCTTTCCCACCGGCTCCCGGCCCCGCTCCGCTCACCCCAGAGCTCCTCGCCAGCAGCCGAGAGATGGAGGAGGAGGAGGGGAAGGAGGGGAAAGCGGAGGAGCGGGAGGAAGAGGAGGGGTAGAGGAGGAGCAGGAACTGCAAAAGGAGCAGCAGAGGAGGCCCCATGAAACAAAGAAATTAAGAATTAAGAAGAAATGTTTAAAAGGGGTGTCTGACAAAAACCAGACCCTGACACCCTAATCCACAAGAACAGGAAAAAGAGTCAGACTGCAAGATAAGATAAGGAGCTGGAATACACAAACAAGATGCAAAGACAAAGGCACCACAGGATAAAGGAGATTCCTGGACCCTAAGCCGGAGGAAACGGATTTGAAGTCCCCCTCCCCAAAAAAAAGCGGCCAAAGGACTGAAAGGGGCACAGGGCTAATTTTAATATGAAGTGAAGACAGACGGGGTTAGGAAATTAATATGTATTAGCCGTATCGTGTAAACCTGCTCTGTAAAGGATAAAAAGGGGAAAACCCAATCAAAAGGGTGTGCATGCATTTTGGAGGAGATATCCCCCATGCACCTCAGCGCTGAATAAATTCATACCTGCTCTTATAACTACTCTGTGAGTTATAGAGCTCCTTTTATTCCGCAAATCACCCAGGTGCGTCCATCGCTCTCTGGATCTGCAGCCCCTTCGCGCCGGGAGCATCGGGCCCCGCAGCCCGCAGCTCACCGGGGACGGGAACCTCACCCCGAAGGTCTTGGGCCGTCCTGGCAGGATTTGTTTGCAGGGGAAGGGATATTTGGAGCTCACTCGAAGTAGCTTTGGGGACCCCTGTTCCTTTTCTGGGCATGGGCCGGGCAGAGCGATGTCTGGATCTTGCAGGACTCCAAAGCTGAGCTGAGATGCCCGGTACCGGCAGGGGGAGGGGAGCAGCGAAAAGGGGGGAGCCCCGGGAGTGCCGGAGCCTGAAATGGGGGCCTGGAGATGGGGGACCCCGAGAGCCAGGAGTGAGGGGAGCCTGGAGAAGGGGCAGCCCGGAGAAGGGATGAGCCTGCAGAGGGGGAAGCCCTGGGACACCAAAGTGGGGACCCCAGAGAAGGTGAACCTCAGGGAGGGAATTTTTCCTCTCAGTCCTGATGCTTTGGAGATTTTCATGGATACAAGACACCTGAAGACTTCTAGAGATGGACTTGGGCAGGAGGAACCCTGAATCCTAGGTGGTCACCCCTTGTTTTTTCCCCAAACCAGACTTCTCATGCCCAAGCATTAGACAAATGGAGGAGAAGAAGGCAGAGAGGAAGATGCTCTGGGACCTCCAGGCAACAACAGTCAGTACAACAGTGGAGGCAAAAGCATTATCACCAAATCCATCTGCCCAGAGGGCAGAACTGGTTGCCTTAACCAGAACACTAGAATTAAGTGAAGGGAAAAGGGTAAACATATGGACTGGCTCAAAACATGCTTTTGGAGTAGTGCATGTACACAGAGCACTGGGGAAAGAAAGAGGACTGCTGTCTTCTCAAGGCACACACATTAAACATCAAGATGCAGTCCTGCAATTAATAAAAGCAGTACAAAAGCCTGACCAAGTAGCAATCATGGACTGTAAAGCTCACCAATCAGGAAGCTCCAAAATTCATGTGGGAAATCGGAAAGCAGACTGGACAGCCCGACAAGCTGCTCGAGAAGTGCAAACTGCAATGGCATTGATACCTTTAAAAACTAATGTATCTCAATTCAATTTACCCCCAGAACCAAAATATTCAATAGAGGATGAGAAATTGGGACGCTCACTGAATGCACAGAAGAATTCAGAAGGGTGGTATGTGACTACACAGGGACAAGTAGTGGTACCCCCCTTGAGAATGAGAGAACTTCTACAAATTAAACATAACAAATGTCACTGGAGTGCAGAGGCATTGGTGAAATTGTTAAAACAAAATTTAATTTCAGTACGGATGTTAACAATGGCAAAATCAGTAAAATCAAAATGTGAAATTTGCTTAAAGAACAATCCAGTGGCTAGATGACAGGCACAATTAGGGAAAATTCGGGTAGGAGTAGGACCAGGAGATTACTGGCAAGAAGATTTTGTAGAATTAGCAAGAACTCGAGGATACAAATATCTATTGGTAGGGGTTGACACATTTTCAGGATGGCCAGAAGCTCTTCCCTGTCACACAAACCAAGCAAAGGAGACAGTCAAGTGGTTAGTGCAAGAAATCATTCCAAGATTTGGGGTGCCTCTAGGAATATCATCAGATAGGGGCCCACATTTCACAGCCACAGCAGTGAGGGAGGTGAGTAGGTTACTGGGAATAGCTTGGGCTCTCCATACACCATGGAGACCCCAATCCAGTGGACAGGTAGAGAGGATGAATCAGACATTGAAGAGGCAAATCAGCAAAAGATGCCAAGAGGCTAAATTGCAGCAGCCACAAGCTTTACCAATAGCACTGCTGAGGATTCGGATAAATCCTAGAAGCGGGATGTCAGTCAGTCCATATGAGATATTGGATGGGAAACCATATGAATGCCCTGAACCTAATCCAAATGTACATGTTACAGGGAAGCAAGAGGTGTAGAATTATGTTCTGTCTCTTGGAAAAGCTCGAGCTCGACTTCGGAGCACCCTTGTGTGGAACAGGCCGCTGACTCTTGAGAATCCAGTTCATGACATCCCCCCGGGAGATGAAGTGTACGGTAAAAGCTGGAAGGAAGAACCATTAAAAGAAAGGTGGAATGGACCCTATCAGGTACTGTTAACTACCTTGACAGCAGTCAAAGGAGCTGGACTGGATCCCTGCATACATTACACCAGGGTGAAGAAGGTTTCCCCTGCACTGTGGACTGCACAAACTGTAGGGCCAACAAAGCTGCAGATAAAGCGGGTTTGATTGTTTCAAATGTCTAGGGTGCTAGTGACTGTAATGGTGATTATTTCATGGCCTTTAGTGCCATCAGTAGGAATCAATGTTACCTTGGGATGTGAAATGCAAAAGGATCAGCTGACAACTCTTCATTTTAGAATGAAGAGGGATATTGGGGTGCAGCCAGAAACACAAGTGATAAAAGTCTCTAATACTATTCAGGCAGAAAATGGGATGATTGGATTAATTCAAGATTTGGCCAACATGCAAAACACCAGCAAAATAACTGCCTGTCTGTCAATACCAAAGGCAGCAGGAGACCCAATAAATTGGGGAATTATAACATCAGAATTACCTGAAATACAAAAGAATAAAAATAAAAATGTGAGCTGTGTATTGCACATAGATTACGAGTACCCAAATAAGACAGTGTTTGAAAATGCTGTGAAGCCAAAGTATTCATCTACATGGGATTGTCATGAAAATGGAGGAAAGTATGAACCAAAACTAGGCTGGTATGGGGGATTAGGGAATTATGGATTGTGTTATGAAAAGATAGCAAAGGTCATTAAAGAAAAGATTCCAGTATCGAAGTGGAAGTGTGAAGGACAGGAAGGAAAAGATCGGGCTGAAGCTTGGGACAGTGCATGGGCAATGAGTGGGCTTCAGAAATTCCAATCTATGGCAGATAGCCCTTGGTGCATTAAGTGGGAAGGCTCTGAAAATGAAACAGATCCAGGGGTATGGAACACTGCAACCAGTAGTAGAATGGAGGCAGACAAAGTGAATTGGTGGGTATGGAACAAAGCTTAGGACTGTACTTCTGATGATGAAGAAATAAAACAAATGCCACCACTTGTGGTAGCTCTGAAAATTGGATGTGCCTGCAGAGGAATCAAACATAAACAAGGGGAAATAAATGACAAGATAGGACAAGTGATCCAAAAGGTAATATGTAGCAAAAGAACAATTCAGAGTCCAGGCCAATTTGGATGGGCAGCAAGTGATGGCACCTGGACAACACATTTGCCTGTAGGTGAAAAAGTAAAAGAGATTACTTTAGGCCTCCCCACCTTATGCCCAATTTGGAAAAGGTCCCCATTCAAGGGAGAACATGAACTTCTGCAAATAAGCATGAGACGAGAAGTTCAGGAAAACACAGCTGAAGATGAAGAAAGATGGCAGGAACCCTCCAGTAGTGTAAAATTTGAGTGGGCCCTGGAATCCTTGTTTGGTCCAATAGCAAATCATAACAAATAGAAAGATGTTTTACAAACTTACAGGCCAGGTAGAAAGATTGGCAAGAGTTACCAAAGAGGGATTTAGAGAGCTAAATGTACAATTACAAGCCACAACTAAAATGACCCTGCAAAACAGATTGGCTTTAGATATGTTATTGTTGAAAGAACACGGAGTGTGCGGGTACCTAAAAGGACAAATTGATCACTGCTGCATCCACAGCCCAAATGGAACTGCAGATGTAGAACACA
Source organism: Cyanistes caeruleus (assembly GCF_971803275.1). NCBI lineage: Eukaryota > Metazoa > Chordata > Aves > Passeriformes > Paridae > Cyanistes > Cyanistes caeruleus. The sequence continues at coordinate 3,082,596 of NC_141731.1, read as the reverse complement.
ACATTAATCCGTTAAAACAAATAGAACATGAAGCACAGAAAGAGAGGGAAGATCTGACCACAAGTTGGGTAGATAAAAGTTTTGAAGGGTTAGGATGGAATGTGAGCTCCTGGATCAAATCTATTCTTGAGATTCTGATAATCCTACTATTTGTGTTCTTAGTAATCTAGTTACTCTGTGAAGTTTTAAAAGAAGAAATAAGGAAAAGAGTGTCCTGGAACCAGAAGATAATAAAGGCGCTGACACGGGACAGAGATCCACATCCGCATTTGTCATCTCCAAGTCCTCCAGAGTGTAACAACGCTTACGACAACTGTGCATTCAAAGATGAACATCAAGTATAAACACAGAAAAAAGGACTGTATAGAGTGAAAGCATTACACTTATTATAGTAAAGTGAAATATTTTCAAAGGAGGGAAATATGTTACTATGGCGTTAAAAGTTTCTGAAAATGTTTCTTAAAATCATGTAGAGGTAGGCCACAAGAATGTTTGGTATTAGGGATGATCTAGCAAGCTGAAATGTTTACGGTAACGGGAACTGGTACTTGGGGTCTCCAAGATACCCACCCACAGATAAGATCTGGACACGTTCATACAAGGATGAGCTAACTCTCATGAAGCAATATAGATAAAGTTAATGAAAATTTAGTAATGAAGCAATATCGATAAGGTTGTTACAGTGATTACTGCTACAGCTGAAATTGTAGAAATATGTGCACGTTGGACAAAGACAATGGAGCTAGATTTGGGTTGCTGATACTCCCAGTTCCTGCACGCTTCAATAAAGTACCTGGATATAATCAGTCTGTGATTATGTGTGTTCCGGAACGCTAACAAAGACAGATCAAAAACTTCCAAAACACAAAACATCTGGTATCCCTCCAAAATAGAAAGATTCTGCCCTCACAAAAAAAAAAAAAAAAAATCACCAACATTCACCGCAATAAAGCTCAGAAAACACCAAGATTCAGTCCCGGGAAAATCGTGCATCTCCCTGCCCGGGCACTCGCTGCATGGGGGGGTGAGGGGGGCAATGAGGCCGGGCCGGAGCAGGGGGTGCCTGAGAGAGGCCCCGAGCCCGGCAGAAGCCCCTGCACAGCCATGCAAGTGGCTCCTGGCCGCACTCGGGGATCCCCCTGGCCATCCCCGCTGGAGCAGCCTGCTCCTGAGGGACTCTGGCCCCTGCGAGGGACCCCAGGCTGCAGCAGGACAAGGATTCCTGGCCCTCAGGGGGAGGCAGTGACATGACCTGACTGTGACCCCCATCCCTGTGCCTCTGGGCGGGGAGGGGGACGGAGAGGGGCACAAAGTTAAGCCCGGGAAGGAGGGACAGCTGGGGGGAAGATGGATTTCCGTAAGAATTACTTTACTTCTCGTTTTCTTGTCCTGACATGTTGGATAATAAATTCAATTAATTTCCCCAAGTCAGGTGTGCTGTGCCCGTGACCAAGGATTGAACTGTCCCCACCCTCATCCCGACCCCCGAGCCTTTCCTTGTGTGTTCTGCTCCCCGCCCGGGACAGGAAGGAGAGTCACAGAGTTTTGGCCTCGCTCCGGCATGCTCTGCTCCATCCCGGACTCACCCCCAGCTCGCAGCGCCCTCAGCTCCCGGGCACCCCGGGCACCCCGAGCTCCCGGCGCTTCAGCGCAGCGGCGCTTCCTTGGCCTCCTGCCCGGGCCGGGCCCAGCGCCGGGGCCGCTCCTCAGCCCAGGGGGCCGAGAAATGGCGGAGCTCAGCCCAAGGCACGCGAGGCCGTGCCGTGTGCAGAGCCCGCCGCTGGCTGCGATTGGCTGCATCTACCGTCACTCGTGGCTCTGGCGCGCGCTGATTGGGCACAGCGGGGACAAGCCCGGCCCCGCTGGCGCCCCCAGGGCGGCCGTGGGGCAGGAGAGCCGCCATTGCCGGAGCGTCTGTGCGGGCCCGGCAGCGGCGGCAGCAGCGGCCGGAGCCCGGTGAGGCGGCGGCGGAGCTCGGAGGCGGCCCCGGCCATCACAGGTGGGAGCCGCGCTGGGTTCTGCGGGGGCTCGGGGCTCGCTGCGGGCCCGGGAGGGGGCGGCAGGGGGCTGTGGCGGGTGGCTTGTGCCGTGGCCGGCCCGTGTTGGCCCTGGGCTGAGGGCGCTGCGGGAGCGGCTGCCCGCGGTCTCCTTGCCGCTGGGGCCTCGGCAGGAGGCGGTGGCGGAGCAGCGCTGGCTCGTCCCGCTTCGTGTCGGGAGGCCGGAGGTGGCTGCGCTGTGCCCGGGGCCGGGCGGGAAAATTCCCGGCGCCAGAGGTTTGTGTGGCCCAAGGAGCCAGAGGAGCGGTGTGCAAGTGACTTTATTGCTGCCCAAAGGGAGAGGCCATGGGGCATTTGCCGTGCGCTCTCTCCAGTTGTTGGAGGACGCGGCCTCGTTTTTGTCCTGATTTTCCCGGCCGCATGTCCCTGTCCCTTTGCCCAGCACTGGCCGAGGTGCTTGGAAGGTTCAGCCTTCCCGATCCGCCTACTGCATTTCCTTTTTGTATAACATCCGATATTCGTGGCTCTGTGAAATGTTTGTTATTCTGGAAGTTCAGGAATGTATCGGGACTTGGTCTGAGCAGCAGTCCTTGTCAATTAGTAACATTTTCTGAAACTGGTGATTTCTCCCATTGCTTCCTTATGTGTAAGTCCCTGGCCCCATCTCCAAGCAGATTCACTCATTGCCTCTGTTTTTTCTTCCTGGGTGTTCTTTGTTTTTGGGATTGCTATCGGTGGCCTCATTCTCTGTCCTTTTGTAGCCGTTTGTGGCTCAGGAGGCCTGGCTGCCACCTGCATCCCCTTGCTCAGCTGCTGAATGAGCTGCACTCAGCAAGGTGTGGTGCATGGTAAAAAGATGAGAGTTGCTGTAGCACATGAGAGGAGAAACAGCATTTGTTTAACCCGTGGTCTGTGAGGGAACCACAAAAGTGTGTCCCATTCCCATCCTTTCCACGTTTGGACCAGTACAAGAGCTGCTTTTTTATTTCCTTTTTTATCTGTTCCTCCACTTTTCCTTTGTGATCTATTTGCCAAGAGCAGTTTGAGTCATTTACCTTTCCACAAACTCTGCCTCGATTTTCTGCTAAAAGGTAATCTGATCCCATCCCATGGTGAAATGTTGTGTTCCTCATCTGCATGGATTGGTCGGGAAGAAGGTTGGGAGCTGTCTGATTGAGTATGTCAGGAAAATTAATTCACAAATCCCAGAGGTTTATGTCTAAAAAGGATACAGGGGAGTCCTTTGACTTTATTTGAATAAAGGGAGAGGCCATGGGGCATTCCCCTGGGGTCTCTCAAATTTTTGGAAGACACAACCTTGTTTTCATCCCAATTTCCCGGCTCCGTGTCCCTCTCTTTCCCCGCTGCCTGAGGTATTGGAGAGGTACAGACTTCCCGGAATGCCTGATACCTAAGATTCCCCTCTAATGTGTAACCCTCCCTCTTAATTTTTAACTCTTATGGAATTTATGGTTTTCTTGTATTATTTCTTTCATTTTTCAATATTTAATCTCATTTATCAGCAATCCTACAGTCTGTAAAGACAAATAGATATTTTCCATTCATCCATCAGTGGAAACTTTCTCATTGTTTCTTCTATCTCTCGGTGCTGGTTTCATGTATCAGCAGACCCACAGCTTGTTTATAAAGACAAATCTGTCATTCCTCTCAGGTATTTCACTGACAGTTTGTAATCTAATTATGGCATTGAAATGATGAATGGATTCTCTGGCTCCTGATACGAATTCCTTGGGGTTCCCAGGGGCTGGTCCATGGTGTTGCAGTGAGAAATGTGAGTGAAAATAGGAGAAGAAGGTGACAGGAGAAAAGGGCAGGAAAGATGATGGAAAAATTCTAAGAAACATGAGTGCAAAAGGGTGAGAAACATGAGGGGAGAGAAGGGAGAGAATGTGAGGGGAAGAGCATGAGAAACTTAACTATTAAAAACAGTAAAACAGTAAGGAAATGTGAGGGAAACATTGTGGAAACCTGAGGAGGAAAAAAAAAAAAGAGAAAACTGAGGGTGGAAAAAGGCAGAAGATATGAGTGAAAAAAGGGCACAAAATATGAGAGGAAAAGTGTAAGGAACATGAAGAGAAAAGAATGATAAATGTGAAGAAAAAGGTGTGAGAAACATGAGAAGAAAGAAGTGAGAACGCTGAGGAGAAAAGTGAGAAACATAAGGAGAAATTTTGAGAAGGAAAACTGGGATAAGGAGAGAACCAAGAGGGGAGAAAAAGGTGGGAAATGTGAGAGGAAAAGTGTGAGGAACATGAGGTGAAAAGGCTGGGAATCATGAGTAAAAATGATCAGGAGAAGTGTCACAGTCTTGGTTGGGAAAGGGTGGAAATGTGAGGGAGAAAGGACAGGAAATGTGAATGGAGAAAAGGGCAGGAGAAAAGGCACTATTGACAAAAGATCTGTAATAATTCCAAACCCATTCCCCCATACATTTGTCCATTTATTGGACAAGCCCAGGGCTGCTCTGTGTGTCCATCTCTACCTCTGCCTTAATTCCCCTTTGGAAGCGGTGGAACTGGCCGGATCTGTGTCGCTAGAGGACACAAAGTGGAGCACGAGGGTTTGAATCACGAAACAGCCAGAGGTTTATTTCATGAGGCAAAAGCCCTTAAAGCCCTTATTTTGGGGTTTTTCAACCCTTTTTATAAGGTGTTCCAATACAGGTTAGCCTGACTGGTAGAAGAAACAACACCTCCCTCATCCCATTGGTGGGACAAGAGAGAAACACTCTCAGAACATCTGTATGATTATTTTGAGAAACTAAAACCTTGTTTTCACTACAGTCCTTGAGAGAGAAGAAAGTTCTCAACAGACTTTCCCTTGGGAACAGATCAGCCCCTGAGAGCTTGAAACTGTCTCAGGTTCAGAAAATCATGTCCACAGATCTGCCCACCAGCAGCAGCTGCTCCAAGCTGGGAACGTGACTGGCAGTGCTGATTTCCAGAGGCTTCTGTCCCCCAGGTGAAGCCAAGGCAGGGCAGGGTTGAAAAGCGCTGCTGGTGCTGGTGCTGGTGCTGGTGCTGGTGCTGGTGCTGGTGCTGGTGCTGGTGCTGGTGCTGGTGCTGGTGCTGGTGCTGCTCTGTGCCAGAGAGCCCCGGCTGGGCAGGGCACGGTGCCCACGCACTGCGGGCTCTTCCTCCTGCTGGGCACACCTGGGAACAAGTCATGATGACTTGTGGGAAAAACAAGAGCTTTGTGGGGGCTGCACTGCTCCTCACACACTCAGGCCACCTACGGCACAGAGCTTTGGCCCCCAAAAACGTAAACCAGAGGGAAACAGCTGGAAAAGGTTTCATTTCAACCTTTCTTACCTGCTCAACAGAAATGGCCAAAATGAAAGTTACCAAGCAGGGTGTGATCCCCACATCCAGCTCAGAAACAGTTAGAAAGAAGGCAATACTGTATTTCTGCACTGGCTGTGTGGGAAATCCCTTCCCTAACTTGTGCACACCCAGCAATCTCACCTACTCGTTTGTATCCATGGAACTAAGACATACTCAATACTTTGCTGAAGCTCACAGGCTAAACATTCCCCTAAATTATTTGACATATTTAAATCTCATCTCAGAATTTATCAACATGAGAGTAGGGCTGTCCTGAGGGTCTCTGGTAGTCATTGTCATAGGTTCAGGAGGAGACCCATGCACAAAAGAACCCAAGACTCAGATGGGGTTGCAAAGCAAATTTATTCTATTAGTTGCAGTAGCAAATACTGCATACCAACCCCAGCATTCCCAAAAACCCGCTGAGCGGGAGAAGGAGCTGAAGCATCGTCCTCAGCGGGAGGGCAGGTAGGCAGTGCCCTTTCAGGACATCCCCTGCATCAAAACAGTGTGCACCTCGTCCTTCTCACCTCTCCACCCCAGACGCAGGCCTTATATCTCCTGCTCAGGAGTGGCATTTTCCCAGTTCCAGCATCAGCTCCCACAGGGCCAGCATGAGATGAGGCCACAATGGCTCAGAATAGCGACTCCAAGCCAACAAGGCCTCCATTATGCATTGTTCCTCTTTCAAAAGTTAACTGCCCACCGACTGACCAATACATTGCTTCTCTTGCAAGGGTCAAGTTCCCATCCCTTAAACGATACAGTTTTTCTTCATTGTCTTGTCAACCTGCTCAAACATGGATCAAATGTGGCAGGGCCTCAAACACGACTGCAGTCCCTGACACAATCTTTAGGAAACAAGCGTTCCTCCTCTTCTCCTCTGGATGTCAAGAGATTCCTAAAACCACTTTCTTCCTGTGAATGCATTCCAGCTACCTTCTTACCAGGACCACTCTCTTTATTCTCAAGGCTAAGATAGCCACTTGCAGACATGAATCACTGCAGTGGGGGAATACAGGGTTCAGCATTGTTTGTTAAAGCTAATGGAATTCAGGAGCCCTATTTGTTACACTTCAACACCTCTGCTTCCTTTTCTGGGAATTCAACACAAACTTAGTAAGTTCTGCAAGTGCTCTTGCTGCGTAAAGCCACATTGTGTCTTTCATTCAGCAATTCATGAAGAAAACACCAATTGCCTACTGAGACACTTCTGCTCCCTCCCAAATCACTACTCAAGAACAAGCCTCAGGCACATGCCCATAGTCCCTCTCTGCCAGCAGCTCCGAGCTGCATTGCACAGTGCTTGCTGTGCCCCAGAGAGCACCAAGCAGGCTGCCCTGGTGCCCCTGAATATTTCTGCAAACCCTCTGCATTTCACACCTTTGCTGTGGCTCAGTGCAGAGCTCCAGGATTGCAGGCGCTTGGTCCCAGAGCTGTGTGAGGCACTGGCTCGTGCAGATGTGCCCTGACTTGCTGTCAGTGCCTCACGCTGGCCTCGGTTCCCCTGGCAGAGATGCCGTGCCTGAAGGACACTGCCCTGTGCTGGAGCCTGCGGAGCAGCCCGGCTCCCTCCCCCTGTGCCCAGAGTGCTGCACACACTGCTGACCATTGCCAGGAGTTCCAGGGCAGGCGGCAGAAGAGCAGCAATGGTCAGGCAGGGCAGCAGCCCTGGGCTGCTCTTTGCCTTTCTCTCCTCCTGTGCAGACTCCAGACAGCCCATGGCACCAGTGTGTGCTGTGCCCAGCACGGCGCCGCTTCCCCTCAGGAGCAGCCAGCTGCCAGCTTGGCTCTGAGAGCGGAGGATTTGCCTGGTGCCAGCAAGAGGCAGCCAGGGCCAGGCTGCTGCCTCTTGCAGCTCCAAGGGCCTCCTTCCAGCCTGCCTCTGCCGAGGCTCAGGCTTCTCCGGGCTCTGCCAGGGCTCTGCTGGGGCTCCAGCCTGGCCAAGGCCGGGCCTGCTCTCACCTCACAGGCGCTGACAGCTCTGCACCACAGGAGACCTTGCACAGCACCCTCACTGCTCTTTCTGCTTTCTCTCTTCAGCCAGACTCTCCTCCAGCCAAAGAGATTTCTCTTAGGGGTACAAATCCAAGTGGCAGGAACCCAAATACTCTCGAGTCACATCTGCACAGCCTGCATCTGCACAGGATGTTTGCGTTGCACCGCTCCTCCTTTGGTTTTTCCTGCAAATGCCATTGCTGTTTCTGCCTCAAATAGAAATGCCAGAGCTGGGCAAAACTTGTCCAGTTGGCCATATTCCAAAGGCAGTGTGGTCTGGAGAGGATGAATGAAGAGGAGCCTTCCCCACCTTGTAACCATACCAAAGAAGCCATCAATGTCACTTTCCACCTCTAAGAAAAAACTGACAATTCAGGAGGAAATGTTGAGCTTTCTCACAGGGTCAGAAGGAGAGAAATGTTCCAAAGGAGTTGAGATTTTAGAAATTTTATTTAAAATCCTACTCTACAATCCTACACTACAAACCTACACTACCGTCCTGCACTACAATCCTACTCTATAATCCTATTCTACAATCCTACTCTGCAGTCCTACTCTATAATCCTACTCTAAGTTTTTCATGGAGAAGACAGTTTATAAATTGATTGTTGCATTCCTGCCTCCTCCTTCCACTTCTTCACGGCAACGATGAGAGGTGCCAGGCTGGACCCAGGCATGGCCGATGTTATAAATTGATGCTGCAGAAAGGAAAAGAAAACAACAAGAAAGCATTATTTTCCAAGCTAAGAGCTTCAAAGGCAGAGGAATACTTTTTAAATGAAAAGGGGATTGAGTCAGAGTAGGTCAGGGGCATGGGGCAAGAGTGGCACAGGTTGCCCCAAGAGCTGGTAGGTGGCCCATCCCTGGAAATATCTGAGGTGTGAGTATCCTGATCTCTTGAAAGATGTCTCTGCTCATTGCAGGACACAGACTAGATGACCTTTCCATGTCCCTGTGTGTTAGTTTGAGATGAATTGACATTTAGGGAAAGAAGTAAGAAACCCCACACGGAAGTGATTTCTTTGAGAGAAGCTGCTGGGAGCTTCCTCTGTGCCTGAGACAGGCCAATGGCTGGCTAGTTCTGAGAACTGACAACATTTTGCACCATTTAGAAATGAGATGCGCCTCTGTGATGATGCACATTTTGAAAACCAGCAGCCCGGGCACTGGCCCTCTTTGCTTCCGGAGCCCGAAGGTAACGGAGCTCTGGTGAGGCTGGCCCTGCTCGCCCACGGCCTGTGCTCCTGGGGGAGGCCGGGCCAGAGCCCAGCGGCTCCCGGGCGGGGGATGGAGGCTGCGGGACCCCGGCCCCAGGCTGGGCCAGGCCACGGCTGCTGACATCTTGCCCACACTAAACCCTCTCCCCAGCGTGCAGTGACGGCTCCAGGCCGAGCCTCCCCTCCCAGCGGCTCCCGGGCAGAGAGAGGGGCCCAGCACAGCCTGAAATCCAACACCGTGACTGCCATGACCTGGGTGAGATTGAACCCTTTCACTGCACAGATGAGACCTTTCTTATTCTTGTGGGCCTGATAATAAAATTTGTTATTCCTTTGAAGTTTGAAGCCTGTTTTGCCCTTCTCCTAATCCATAGCTCCCAGCAAGAAATGAGTAAGTGCCCTGGTGATTTTAGCCAGCGCTAAAACCCAGCACTCCCTGCCAGCCCAGCCCAGTCTAGGATTCCTCCCCACTGTCAGCTGAACAGCACCAAGGTTGGAAGGGAGGAGGATGGGGGCTCATCTGATGCCTTGGATTTCAGTGGAGGAGGAGCCCATCCCTGGGACACTGTTTCACCTGCAGCCCTTTTGGCATTTTACCTGCAGCAGCTCCTTGGCAGACCAGCGCTGCGCCTCGCCTTTCTGCAGGCAGCAGCTCAGGAAGTCACGCAGCAAAGGCGAGAATTGCTCGGGCTGCCGCAGCTGTGGGCTCCCTTCTGTGGCTATGTGGAATTTAGCCTGGAGAAAAAGGAAACACAAGGCTCCACCTGCTTCTTTCCCATCTGGAACTGCTCTCCCAGAGCCCATTGTTCCAGCTCCACTCTGCAGTGGCAGTTTTTGCCCTGGCAGAGAGGCAGACATGACTTTCCTGTAGCATTTGGATGACGACTTTCCTGTATCATGAAAAAACCCAAGCCCCAAAGCCACAGCTTTGCCAACATCAGATCAGCAGATCTTGCCTTGGCAGCTGATTTCATTGCCTGCTCTAGTTAGTGGCAACTACATCAGCAAATACGTGTTTCCTTCTCGGAGGATTCCCAGCAGCTTGGCAGCCTTTTTGGAAGAGGGATTTTGCTATTCTAACTAACTCTACTATTTCCAAGGATTCTTATATGAAAAGAATCTCTGCAGTGCTTGTTGGTCCCTTAAGCACAGCTGCCATAAAGCAAAACTCATCCAGCTTTTTGTCCTGTTCTTGAAAATGATGGTAATTGGAAGAAAAGAAAGGAAATGCAGCAGGTGTTCCTCAGGGAAGGAAACAAACCTTTGGAATCTCATTTTCAACACAGACACATTAAGATGCCTCCACAAATGTATTGGGTTGAAAATGCCTGTTTGGGCACACAGGAGCCACCTGCAGCTCTGTCTCTCAGCACTCTGAAAATTTCAGGTTCCCTTATGTGGCAAAAGGAAAATATTCATGGTGAAATCAGAAGTGTCATCCCTGTGGTAAGCCTGTGCTCGTTGGATTCTCAAGTCAATGCATTAACGCTGTGCCCATCCCAGAAAGTGCCAGGAAACAAACAGGAGGTTTTGGCAGGCTCTCCCCGTCACCAGGCTCCAGCTTGGTGATATGGAGAAAGTGGCTTGGGTTAGGAAAGAAGGTGGTCACTGAGTGTCTCAGCAGCACTGCACAAGAAGCAGAAGAGACTCTGGCTTTACAGCCTCATCTCCAGGTTTCAGGCAAGTTTCCCTGTGAGAAGAATGAGGCTGCACCTCTTCTCTCAAAAGCACTATTTTTGAAACTTGGTTTGCTTGAGTTTCTTTGCTTCATTTCTGGAAAGATAACACCAGCTCTGAGATGCTTGTTTCCTATTCTTGGGGCCATCTACACAGCCAAAAGAGCTGGAACGACTTCTAAGGCAAAGCAAAATGCTGCCTGAGAATGGAGATGGTTTGGGCGAGGTAAGGCTTGAGTTCCCCCAGTGCTGCAACCAAAGCTCCAGCAGATGCTGATGTGCTGCAGGGCCATTTGTAGAAGGGGCCTTGGTGGAAGTACTTCCAGCAGATGGCCATGGGATTTTGTGCAGTGAGCAGAGAACACGGGACAGGTGAGAAAGACAGCGGGATCAGAGAGTATTTGCTCCTTACCGATTGAGCAGTGAAACTGTCATAAGGAGTTTTTTGTTCGGCCATTTCAATTGCCACAATTCCAAAAGACCACACGTCCACTTTGGGGCCATATGGTTGACGCTTCACCACTTCAGGTGCCATCCACCAAGGAGTCCCGGTCACCGAGCACCGCTGATTTTGCTCAGGGGTGAGCTGAGCAGAAAGGCCAAAATCAGCTGAGGAGAAAGCAAAATACTCTTTTAATTTTAATACTCTCAATTAGGAAACCAAGGCAAAGAATTCCCCAGTAGAAGGTTGAGAATGTGCAGTTGAATTTCCTGGACAACAATCCCTGCTCTGTTTCCTTGGGGCTTTAGCCAAGGCAATTGGCTACTTCAAACATCCCCCCATTTCTTACACTTCCTCCAGCAGTGCCTTTTGTTCCCCTGAAGGTTTAGATTGCAGCTCCCTCCCTCTGGAAGGAACACACACAGACACACACAGAGCAATAGCACTCTTGGCTGCTTGTGGTTCCTTGTCATAGCTGTGTGCACCCTGCAACTGTGCCTTCAGCCCACAGCAGGGGGGACCCCTGCACTGCCAGCAGCAGCATTTTTGGGGAGCTGGCAGTCACTGAAAGCAGCCCCACACCCCCCATTCCTGGAAGGCTGAAGCTGAGCAAGAATACACTGACCCAGCTTGACAGAGCCGTCGGTTCTGAGAAGGATGTTGTTGCTCTTGACATCTCGATGGATCACGTGGTTGGAGTGAAGAAAATCCAGTCCTTGCAGGCACTGAGAGAGAAAAGAGAACCAGGGGGGCAAAAAGTAGTGCTGTGAGTTCATCGCACAAGCAAGGAAACAGCTGTGGAAGGTTCCCTTTGCAGGGGAATGGGGAGGAATGGCAGAACACAGTGCCATTGAGAGCAAGAGCCTGCTGCTCCAACAGGAGCAGAGCAGCACCTTTCTCAGTGGAGAACTGCAAATGCCAATGCAAGAGACAGAGCTAGAATACAAGAGCAGGGGATAAGAGTACAGGAAGTGAGTCCAGTGAGTGTAGGGGCACTGGCAGACAGTTCCCTTGAGATGCTCTTGCTTGCCCATAGCCGAGCAGCAGCACAGAAACCAAGCTTGGCCCATGAAATCCCTCCTGTTCTGAGCCCCTGTTTCCCAGACAATGCAGCTCAAGGCCTTGGAAGCACAGATGGGATCCCTGACCTCCCGACTGACAGCTGCAATCTCTCCTTCAGACATTTGAATCTCATCGATGAGATCTCTCAGAGTGCCTCCGTCCATGTACTCCATCACCAGCCAGAGTTCCTCATGCACAAGGTAGCTGAAAAAAGGAAACAAGGCCATGCAGGTGAACATGCACGCCTAGGTTGGTTTTTTACTTGAGTCTTGTTTCTGGGTCCCTTGGAGACAAGGGCAGAAGAAAAGGAATAGACATTGCCTCTAGGCTGTGCAGTGTTTGCAGTCTGTGCTGTCTCAAGGAGAAAGGCAGTTTAGGAAGAGCCCAGATAAAAAACCTGTCACGCATGGCATTTCTGGAAATAAGCACCTAGTCTTCCTGGCATGCACAGCAATGGAAAAGAGGGGCAACAATGCAAGGGCAATCCTCTCTTGGATGGTTCATCAGCATTTAAGAAACTTGAAAAACTCAAGCCCAAAGAACTGTGGAGGCAATGAACTTAGAAGGTATTGAATTCTTAAGATAGGGCTGATGCAGGTTTTTGAACCATTTTCAGTCTGCATTTGCCAGGGTGGATTCATGCAGACAAAATGCAGTCTCTTCCCATCCATTGGAGATAAGTAGAGAAATAATCATTAACAGCTCTATTTCCTGCCACTGACCAAAGTGGGTTTTTAAGCTCTCATGCTTGTAGTATGTAAAGAAACATTCAAGGGATAGGACCGTGACCACTCACCTGGCTAAGTAATTCACGATCCTGGGACTCCTATTACTCTCCATGATCCTGATTTCATTCATGGTTAGTATCTTCCTACTCACTCCTTGCACATTTATTTTCTTGATGGCCACCTCAAATGACATTGAAAAGGAGTAATTTGAGAAAATTGGTAGCATGAGACCACAACACACATGGAACAAGTGATTGTGGAATGGCACAGCCAAGCTGTGCCAAAGTGCCTTGTGATTAGACCTCATCACTGGAGTAATTAGGAAGTGACATTCCAACAGCCCATTTCTCTGCTCCCTTGGGGGCCAGTTACAGGACATGTGGCCACTGGCGATTTGCCTTGTCCACAAAGCCTGTTCCAAGTGCAATTTGCAGGCTGGCTCCAGTCTGTGCTTCTTGTGCCTTTTCAGCACAGCTCTACTCAAAGCTCCAGCCACAGCTGTCAGCAGTGGGGAAAGGCCTGGAGAGCAGCAGAGGCTGCAGGGGCTGTTGACATTTACCTCTCCTCCTGTTGCAATGTCAAGTGCTCTGGAAACCTCTCCAAAACCCCTAGAAACAAAACAGCAGCAAAGAAAGGAGAAGCCATTTAGATCTTGCACTGAAAGCCAGTCCAGACAGGAAAGCTCTGCTGTAAATGCCTAAAAGCTGCAGGTTGCAGGAGGGGTCTGCCAGAAGGCAGATGATGCATTTTCCCCTCAAGTGCCTGGGCACTGGGCCTGTTCCTGAAGCCTTGGGCTTTAGTGCCTCAGCTCCAAAAGGCAGCTTATTCCTTCATCTCGGCTATCAGCTTCTAAACTGTGCAATTCTAATCCTGAGCATGGAGTACTTCCTTTAGCAAACTCTTGGAGAGAAATGTTCCTGAGAACTGTTATCTGACAGCTCTCATTGGGGGTAGGTTGTGCTTTCAGGCAAGCAAGATTCTTCTCCTTTCATTAGTGTGGCCAGATGATTTGGAGACATCCAAAAATGCGAAGGAAATGAATCCTGAGCTGTCCCACACTTGAGAGACAAGCAGATTTCCCAGGTTCTGTTCCTTGCTGCAGGCAAGACCTTGGCAGCATGGAGATGTCTTTGACAATGCCTTCTGAGCACACTTGACAAATTCTGGCCAGTACTGAGAGATGGGGCAGACTAAGCCCGCTGTCTAAACATGTGGACAACCTGTCTGACTTCCCACTTGATGGATATTCCACCAGTGAAACACCTGGCCCATGGCTGTGTAGAAGTGACTGTGGTTGGACTCACCCGCTGCCAAGACTTTCCAGTTCGATGTATTTTGTGATGGGATTTTCCTTGTTCACCATTCTCCCTGAGGGAAACAAAATGCAAGATGCTGACTTTCAGGCAGAGATCCCAACTTGCAGGAGATGCCAAAGGCAGCCCCGCTGTCTGGGGCTCTGAACCCTCTGTGGTCAGCTGGGCAGCAAGCACAGCAGCAACAAGACAGGCAGTTGTGCAGTACAAATGGGCAGCAGAGAGACTGATTTTGTCCAGTCCTTGGAAGGAAATGAAGCGCAGAGAGCACAGCAGGGCACAGCACAAGGCTGGCAAAGGCCAAGCATGAGCACTGACAAGCAATGGCAAGAAGACACAGTCAGCCTGAGCCCCTGACAAGCTGTGGCCCCCGTTCAGGACACAACAGCATTGCCTTGGAGATCAGACACAGCCAGGTGCAGATCAAGGCCCTTTTGTGTCCCAGCAGGTGAAGGTAGACACCAAATCAGCTGGGATCTTTTCTCAGCCCCACCAGGTCTTTTCTGAGAGCACAGCACTGGCAGCTGTTATGGGCAAGAAGCAGATTAAATGGGTTGTGCTGCAGAATCACAAAGGGCTTGATGTGTTTTCCCAGAGACTGATCTGAGCAGGGCTTGGGCCAATAGGTAGGATTCTAAGAGTCATGGGAATGGCTGGGAATCAGGGATGAAAAAGTGCCATGGATCTGAGGAATACACAGCACAGGGGCTGCAGGCTCGCTCCTGAGAAATGCCTGCAGTGCTGTTTTATCTGATCACACCATGTGGATGTGTCTCTTGGACACATCTTTAGAAAAATAAAACTGGGATATTAATTACAGATTGTTATACAAATATCTGTTTCTTCATTGTGGGCCCAATGAAAACATCTATTGCTCTCTGTTTCTGCTGTCACCTGATGTTCTTTCAAACGAGTCCTCACTGACAAAAATACAGCATCCTCACAAAAACCTTGTAGATGTAGTAGAGGCAATAAAAACAGTCCTAAAAATGACAGCAGTAAGACACATGGGGCAGAACAGCTCTTTCAGGATGGAGAAAAAACAAACTCTACCAAAAAACACCAAATCTGAAACCAAAAAGGATAAAAACTGAAAACTAAAAACGGAACCACAACAAAAAGACAAAACCACAAAACCAATCAATATCTCTGAAGTCTTTTGGTTCTGACGACTGGTGGGAAGTCTGGAGTCTAAGGAGAATTTAGGAATCAAATATTCTGTTCAGTTTGGCCACTAGCACACAGAACTTGCATAGATCATTTGCTGGGCCACAGCCTCCTGCTGATCCAAGAACAATTCCTGCTTCTGCCTTTAGTGGCAAGGGAATGCCAGGCAAAGCCGAGCCAGTCCAAGCTGCCCTCAGAGGCAGCAGGAACAGCCAGAGCGCTCTCTCGCTGCCTCAGAGCACAGCAGTTCCTGTGGGGAGTCCTAAATGTCTCTGGGACACCAAAGTGAGGAGGATCATTTGCTACAGCTCTGCTGGCACGTGCACACAATACACTGTCCCTCAGACAAGAAATACACCAGACGTACTCAGTTGCTCCACGAAGTCTCCCTGGCTCTCCTGGAGCTGAGCAGCAGATGTGTCACTGCTGGACATGGACAAACTGCCCTGGCTCCACTGCTCAGCTTGGGCAACAAAGGCTCCTTTAGATGCTGCTGCTGCTGCTGCTGCTGCAGCAGATTGAATGGAAGAGCCTGTGTAGATCTGCGAGAAGAAAGGAGTTTGTGTCAGGAAGCTGGCTGGCAGAGATTACCCCGAGTTCCCTTTTCAAATGCAAGCCCTTAGGAAGTTGCTGTTAGCCACATGCAAAGCTCATCAACTGGATTTTTTGGATGCCCACTTCTGGAACCAAATGGTCAAAACCCAAGGTTGGTTTTAATGAAGTTGATGGCCAGTTTCATATTCCATTTTCCTGGATTTTCTGAAGGATGACTGCAACAACGACCATTGCACTTCCTCCCACGGATCCCTTTCCCCCTCCAAGGGCTGCAGACACATTTGCAGCTCCTTGTTCTAATGTTGGAGCTCCTCCCCCTCAGTCCTCTTTTCCTGCACCATCTTCAGAAGGTGCTCAGCCTGCAGCACTTGTGCTTGGGACAGTACCTGTGCCTGCCGCCGACCTTGGGGCTCTTCATCAGCAGGCATTTGCTGGAAGCCTTCGCAGGCTGCCAGGTGAGATATCAACACGTCCACCTCAAGTCAAAGAGAACAAAGCAGTCAGAGACCACAGCTTGTCCCTGTGTGCCACGGCTCATTGACTGTGAGCAAAGGGAAAGAGCAGGACAGCAGCAGATTCACCAAGGGATACAGACAGCTTGCAGCTTGTATTCCAAATCTGTCTGGGGGACTGTGTTCACTTGCAAAAAGCCCTGAAGAAACAAGGAGAGCAGGAGCAGGCCAGCAGGAATCCCTTGAGATGAGTGCTGGCAAAAGGGGCAAATGACTGGTGCCACTGTCCAGGGCAGCAGCTGAGATTGAGCACAGCAGGAAATGTCCTTCCAAGCAGCTGGGATAGACACTACAGCAGGATGGCACTGAGAGGCATCAGCCCAGCCCCCTGCTGCTCTGCAGAGGAAAGGCAAGAAGGGCAGAAAGCACCAGACTGCAGTGACTGCTGTGCCTATCGCTCTTTCACTCACTCGATTTTCTAGAGCCTCTTGCTGCTGAGCGAGGAGATGGAATTTCTCTTGGATGATTCTTCTTTCTTCCTCCAGCCTCTCCTCCCTTGCCCTGATCCTAGCCTCAGTTTCCTGCAGCTCTGCCAGAAGCTCCTCCTCGGAGGCCTGTGAAGAATGACAGAGAGGAATGTCCATGAGTGGAGTGTCTGCCACTCTGTCACTCACCTGGTTTTCTTGATTTCCTCTCTGCCAGGGGAGATTCATCTCCTCTTGGATGCTTCTGTCTTCCTCAGGCCTCCTCTTCACTGCCATGATGGCCCTCGGAGCTTCGGGCAGCTCTGCCTGGGGCTCTGCCTCGATGTTCTGTACACACAAATGGAGAGCAAGTGCCTGGGAGCTGCCTTCAGGCTCAGCTTCTTCCTCAGTTTCAGCCTCAAAATCACACTCATTCAGTCACTTCTTTCTGCTTCCCTACCCACCTCTGCTTCCACTGTAACCTCCTGTCCCGCTGCTGATCTCTGCAGAGGCTCTTTGCTTTCAGGGCCTCTGGCACTCGTGGCCTGCTCAGTCCCAAGAGCTGCGTTTTATGCCCCTCTTCCTGCCCTTCACTCTGTCCCCTGCTGAGTCAGGCTTACCTGGCCATTCTCCAGTGGCTCTTCCACCTGCTGCCCCAGCTGCTCTTCCTGCTCTTGGGCTGGGAACAGCTCTCCCTCAGGCTGGCACGGCCGTCCTGATAAAACAATCTGCTCCTGCTCTTTCTCTAGGAGGACCTGCAGAGAAAGCAAGAGAAGATGGGCTTCAACTTCTCATCCAACATTTGTGGGCCAAGACTCAAAGACTGATGGGCTCCCACGTTCCCAAAGCTCTGTGCTGCTGCTCTCCTGCCTTGTTCTCTGCCCGTGGGGAAGCACAGATTCCAAAGTGACCCTGGCAGTGCAATCAGGGCCCATCTGGCACTGAATCTCCAACAGACTCTTGGGCAGCTGACAGGAAATGTGGGGCATTTCTCAAGGGCCTCCCTCCCCTTCTGCTGTGTCCTGCTTGTCTCTCCCTAGTGACTGACAGCCAGCCCTGTCCCACAGCTCCATCCTGGCTCTGCAGGGGCTTCCTGGGTGAGCTCAGCCCTTGGGAGAGACACTGCTGGAGTTCATGTTCTTTTCAGGCCTGCACTGCCACTCCTGCCCCTCTGACATCTACACTCTTGTTAGAAATCCTGCTCATTCAGGAGACAAGGATGTGTGCAATTGGATCCTCTGCTGCAGGTCAGAGAGCCTCTATGGCCACCTCAGGATATGGAAGAGGACCAAGGTGTTTCTCCTCCCTCTTTTGTCAGCTGAGAATTCTGAGTGGCACTGACAGAGATCCTCAAAAGGCCCCACCAACAAATTAATTGACACACCCCTAGGGATGCCAATGAAGGAAGCCATGGGTCATGTAATGCATGTATGACCAAAGTTACCAAAAACCACCTAAACCATGGAATTGTCCCACCTCACTAGGACAGGCAGAAATTTATAGGTTAAACAGGGAGTGTCAGGACAGAAGAGGCAGGAGGAGGAAAACAGCTCTGAGGAGAAAAAACAACCATCTCTAAAGGGGTTCTTAGCAACACAAGACAGCACTCAAGGACTTGCAGCTTTGCCCCCACACTAGGCTCCAATGCAGTTTCCAAAGCTGCAGACTTCACCACAAAACGTATCAAGAGAAACTTGCCACTTGTGGATTTTGCCTCAGAAGAAGGGTTCAGAACTACACAGTTTGTTTCTTTGGCCACACAGGACAAGAATGGTCGGCCACAGCTTCATGGACAACACAATCATCTCCCTGCAGCTTATCAAAAGCCAAAAGACAGGTGGCCTAAAAGACTCTGCAGAAGTGAAGAATTACTGCAGAAAACTGCAGAACACTTCTCCAGGTCATCCTGAGGTTTCCAAAAAGGGAAAGCAAACAAAGCAAGCCCTGTGAGCCCCAGAAATGCCGTGTGAGACCTTGGCCATGGCTTGGCAGAAGCCAAGAGACAGAGCTTCCCTGAGCCAAGCAGCCAGCTGCTCACCCGCAGGCAGCAGCGCTTTGGGGCCTCAGCACGACGGCTCAAAGCCCAATTTCCAGCTGCCACGGGATGGGGGAATGGCTGGGTGCTGGCAGGACTCCAGCACTCAGCATCCTCAGCCAGCAACAGCAAGTGCTGGCTGCTCAGAAACTTGCAGCTCTGCCTTGCACTAAAGACAGCAGCACCCAGCACTGGCACTTACTGTCTGGGCATGGTCAGGCTGGGCTGTGACCACAGCTGGAGGCTCGTGCTCCTTTTGCTCATTTTGCTCCTCTTTGGCCTCTTCTCCAGGAGCAGAGGGAGCCACAGCAGAGTCTGCTCTTGCTTCTGGGCTCTGTGGACAGATGGTGGAGTTAGGGACAGGCAGCTCCCTATCATTTAGAACCTTATTTCTCTTCAGCTCGATTTCTACAACCAGCTCTACCAAGCACAAATCATCAGCTTTGATAGCAATGGGATTCTAAGTCTCTCCAACTAAATCAAAATGGGTTAATTCAGCCAGGCTGCAAATAGCTCTGAATTAGAGAGTTCACCCTGGCTACTATCAGCAAGCAACGTTCTCTCTGCAAATCTGAGCTTTGAGTTCTTTTAAAGCTCTGCAATGGAAAATTAGGAAATAGCCAACAATGCCTTTGCTATTGCTGTTGTAAACATGGAAATGGATCTTCTTTCAGCCCACCCAGCTGGCCCTCTGCACTCTACTGCCACAGGCCAAGCTCACAGTTCCCTGCACAATTCTGAAACACCAGGAGCATCAAATGTTCCTTTCTGACTCACCTCAGGATCGGCACCTCTGAACACACGGCTCAGATGACCTGCAGTGGGCAAGGAAAATGAACCAAATTCTTTGAGAAAACTGGAGAGAACCGTGGCCTATTTAGAACAGCATCTGAGAAATCTCCCAGTCTGCATTTTCAAAGGTGTCCTGCTTGACTGGTGTGGTTTAAAGCAGCAACTAAAAAATCACTAGGAAACTTACTTATTTCTTGCTGTGAGGTATGGATTAGAACAAGAGCAAAACAGGCTTAAAACTTAAATGGAATAAAGTAAGTTTATTGACAAAAACTACAAGAATAAGAAACCAGAATAAAACTTCCAGAACAACCCTTTTCTCCCCCACTACCCAACCATTCCCTTGTTTACATGACAACATAGAGACAAAAAACTTTGGAACTTTGGTGTTTACAACAGTCCCAATTCCTGCTAGAGTCTTTTCATCAGTCTTTGTAGAGAAACAGAAGTCTTCTTCTGCTATCTATGGAGTTTTTCACAAGAAAACGATTTTTCTTCATAGCTTTCCATTTCTCTGGTTCCAGCTGCCCAGAAATCTGCCATCAGTTGTCTCCTCCCATTTCCCATCACTCTGAGGTGTGTTATGGGTCATGAGTCCAGGGATGTCATTTTTATGAATGAGTTATTCAAAGGCAAAAGTTCTCTTTATCTGTTTTTCTGAGCCCCCCTGGAAACAGAAGTTTTCTTTTTTGCTTCTTAAAAGCCACAAATCTTCAACTCTTACTTCTCCCCCTCTGTTCCAGCATCTCACAGTGTCACAACTACTTCATCATTTGCTCAAAATCCACACTTGGAAACACTCCATTCCTCCCAATATACTCTGTCATGAATTAAAGGAGGTTTTTTCAGAACACTACTGCCCATGCCCATAGCTTTAACAGAAAAATATTTCAGCTTATTAAAGCATCTCCTTATTTCTCTTCCCCCTCTCAAGTTAATTTTTTTCTTCACTTTCTTGGATGGGTTGATGGTTGATCACTCCCTCTCCCTCACTCTGGAAAAAAAGGATTAATCTGCAAGTCTCATGCAGGTGGTAAAAGAGTTAAAATCTTGCTAAAGCTGCAGATGTTGATGGTGTCAGGTTTCAGTTCAGTGGCAGAAACTGCAAACCAAGTCAGGCCGGCCGGCTCCGTTTCTCCCCCCACCCCGCCCTCTGCAGCCTTGTCCGGCCTGGAGGGGGGGAGGAGGCAGAGACAGAGCCCTGTGACCTCATCAGAAGCCAGAAACCAAAGAGAGCAAGAAATTCCCGGCCTCACACCTTCAGGTGGTGTTCACAGGTTGATCTCACTTCTCAATAGTTAAAACCGCTGCCAATTCTCACCCATGGCCAGGAATTAGTCAGGAGAAAAAACTCCCATCAGCCTCCAGCAATTTCAACTTCCCGAGCTCTCAGAGCTATCTTAAAAGTAAAGTCACCCCAAGAGATTGAGCCAGCAAAGTGAGGAAATGCCAGACTCTGCTGCCACAGGCTCTCCCGTGGAGGGAACAGAAGCCCTGCAAATGCTGCCCGCAGCCCCCTGGCTACAGACACCCTGTGTTTTGCTGAAGGTGTTGACAGGAGCTTTACCAAACCAGGGGCATCCTCATGGTCTTTGTGTTTCAATAGCAACCCGGTCACTAAGAAAGAGCAGGGAGACCTACAAAAGCCAGCTCAGGTTCCAGCCAGGGAAAACCTCTACTTACGTGCCAGGTTGGTCAGGAAATAGCCGGAGTAGCCGATGACATAAATGGTGCAAACGGCAACAGCGAGCTGCTCCATCATTGTAGCACTGCTGTGCCAGTTTGCACACTCTGCTCCACCACAAAAACAAACACGGCTCCTGTCAGTGTGCAGCTGCCCACTGACAAACGCCTCAAGCAGGAGGATGCTCCTGCACTGAGCAAGCCCAAGAGCTGCTCTGACCCTGAGGCCTTCCGTGCACCAAGGCAACCTTGGGATGTCACCACGACAAGGTGGCATCCATGCCCTGACATCACAAAGCCAATGCTCTGCGCTGCTCTGGGAACTGATGCAGAGCAACCCAACCTTCCCTACAGCAAACACAAAATTGCCTGGCAGGTTCTCCTCTGTCACAAAGGGTCACAAATCCTTTGGTGGGCTGTGGGAAATGGAAAGACAGAAACTTCCACAGATACTGAAGGGTTTGATTTACAGCCTTGGAAGGAGCTTGGGTTCATGCAATGCTAAAGGTTCACAGACGTTGAGTCGAGAATTCATAATCTTATGTTCCTATAGCTGTAAGTAAGAATATGCCAGAAGTAAATAAGAAACAGTATTGAGTGAGATGATGGAGAGTTTTCAACTGTAATTGTGTGATTTTATAGAGTAGGCTATGAATCTAAATATTATCCTAAGAAGCACATGTGTGTACGTGAGCTAGCAGTGTATTGGGTGAAAAGCAGACACAGTGCAGCAGAACTTGGCAAAGGTGAAAGGTGATTAAGTAGTAATAAACTCCATGTCATCTGTCCATTGGGCCAAAATGTGATATATTGCTGTGTAACAAAGGAACTCGTGACTACCTTTGAGCTATGGCCCACTTGTTACCCCTCCAAAATCTCATGCCTTCAGTCTGAGACCTTTTCTGATGCATTCCAGCAATAAATCGACTTCACAGCACCAGTGGTCCCACCCCTCATTATTTACAGCCTGACAATGGGCCAAACCCTGTTGTTCAAGAGATCCAAGAGTAACTCCAAGACTGACCGGTGGAGAGAGAAAACAAAGAGAACTTGTCCTAAGAGAACAAAGATTGCTCCTCAGTCAAGGCAGGATGGATGGAACAGAGTTTCTAAAATGTAACAAGTAGCAGAAGCAGAGTAGTTTGCAGAAGAAATTGTTATACAAGTGCTTTTCCTAGGGAAATAAACTGATGTTGCTAATAGGGAATTGATCATGGCTATTATTCCTTAGCAGCCATCTGAACATTTATACTATTGGCTACCCAGGCTCACACTATTCTAACCCAATAGGAAAAACAGCACAAAAGTGATGTACACTTGTAATAAATGTTTCCAGATATACCACCCCTGGGGACCGTGCATCGTTCATGCGCTGCAGTGCCCCAAGCACCCACATCCTGCCCCACAACTGAGCTCTGAGATGGGACTAAACCAAAGGAAATTGGGATTTTGGCCACTGATGCTTCTGACTAAACCCAGGAATGCCTGTTCCTGTACCAAAGGAACTGCACAGCCATCAGCCTGCTGCAGCACTGCTGGGGCATCTCAAAGAAGCATGTGGGCCTGTGCCTCACCCCTGGAGCCCCCTGGGCACATTTGTGAGCCACAGAGATGAGGCTGCAATGGTCATAAGGAAAGAGAAGAAGAAAGTCACAGAAGAATGGGGGAAGATGTAGGAGATGGTGGGAGGAAGAAGCCAGAGGGATCAAATGGGTAACTTTCATCCAAATTGGGAGCTACGAGGCAGGGACCCAAGAGATGTGGAATAGAGACCCCATCACCTGTGACTTCCTTTCTCAGCTGAAAAGAAAAAGAATAGAGAAATAGCTGGGTTTTAGCTGTGTGTCCAGATATGAAGCCATGTTACATTTTTGAATGGCTCCACACAAGTTCTTCAAGTTTTCTCCAAGCCTGCAGGTTCCCCTGCCCCAGGACCACCAGTGGCCAGTTTTGTTGGTTTTGCATGGGTTAAATTTTGGTGAGGAGGGAAGAAGCCAGCCATGGGAATGCTATTTCTGCTAAAAGGAGCTGCTAAAAGCTTTCTCCATGCCTGGCAAAACCAATCACTGGCTGGCTCTGAGAACAGGCCCATTGCTAAGGCAATTAGAAAAGCTGGAAACACTTTGATGATAACAGATTTAAGAGAGGAAAGAAACGTGGGAAGCTCTCTTTCTTTCTGCCCTCCGAGGGGTGGGGAGGGGGCACCGAACCCCTTCCCAGCAGGCCATCTGTGGTGGTTTGGCATTTTAGAGATAAAAGCAGAAAACACCCACAGAAGTGATTTCTCTGAGAGCGGCTGCTGGGAGTTTCTCTCTGCTTGAGATCAGGCCAATGGCCGGCCAGTTCTGAGAACTGACAGCATTTTGCAGCACTGAAAAGTGAGATCACCTTTGTGAACAGCACATTTTAAAAGCTCCAGCTGGGGAAGTTGTCTCTTTTTGTTTGCAGCCTGGAAAGGTATTGGAGCTGTGGTGTGGCTGGCCCCGCTCCCTGCGGCCTGTGTGGCCTGGGGGCGCTGGGCTGGAGCCCAGTGGCTCTGGGCTGGGGGGATGGAGACTGCGGGACTTCCCCTGGCCCCAGGCCAGGCCGGGCTCTGCTGTGGCCCCTCCCGGGAAGCCCTCCCAGTCCCATTCCAGTGGGGTGGCTGAAGCCCTCCCCAGGGGGACCCCGGCCCTAAGCTGGGCCGGGCCACGGCTGCTGACATCTCGCCCATCCCCGCCATGGCCTGCACAGACGGCTCCAAGCTGGAAACCGTCCCCTGCCTTCCAGGGGCTGCTGAGCTGAAATCCCACACCAGGAATGCCTGCCACACCTTGGGCCACATTTAACCCTTTCACTACACAGATGAGACCTGCAGCCTTCATCCCCTCTCCAGAGAGCGCAAAGTGGGAGTGATCAACACGCAAAAGACAACATCAAACATCAAGGTCAGTACAAGGAAGAGTCAAGCCTCAGGTGGAAGGAGAATGAGGAGATGCTTTAATAAGATGAAATAGTCTTTTGCTAGGGCCATGGAGATGGACAATAACGTTCTGAAAAATAACTCCTTTCATTAATGAAAGAGTATTGGGGGGAATGAAGGATTCAAAGTGTAAATCTGAGCAAAGGTATCCATTGATGAAGCCAAGCAGGTGCTGGAGTATCTGTGATCCCATGAGACGCGTGAACAGAGAGAGAGAGAGATGAGAGCTGATGAAGACCCTTTGTCCCCAGGGAGAGAAGAAAAAAACTTCTGTTCCCAGAGATGATCACAGAGACAGATGAAGAGAGTAACTCTTGAATAACTCAACCTTAAAATAATACCCCTTGAGTTCATGGCCCATGAAGACACCTCAGAGTGGTGTGGAAATGGGAGGAAGGCATGGAGGCAGAGTTTTGCCCTGGGTGGCAGATATTCATAGAAATGAAAAGCCATGAGGAAACACTTTTCTTGTGGAGAGCTCTCCATGGAATGAGAAGAGAAAACTCTCCTCTCTACAGAGACTGATGAAAAGACTATCGTATAGTTGGTACTGCATTAACATCCCAAGTTTTATCTCTACTATGTCAGCTGAGAAAGGAAAAAGTTGTGTGGGAAGGGAAAAGGTTTCTGGAGGTTTTATTCAGGTTTCTTATTTCTTGTAGTCCTGTTAATAAAGTTTCTTTATTCCTTCTAACTTTTAAGCCTGTTTTACCCTTCTCCTAATCCATATCTCACAGTGAGAAATGAGTAAGTGCCCTGGAGATTTCAGCCAGTGCTAAACCCACCACATTATTTAGTGCATTAGCCAAAAAACTCAAATTAGCGAATCTCAGCCACTGCACCAGGCTGAAGCTGAGGATCCCCAGACAAGCTCAGAGGGAGGAGAACACAGCATTTGTGGGATCCTTTCCAGTCTGACTTGCTTTAGCTGGAGCCTGGGGGAGGAAAGAGCAGGAGAAGGGTTGGCTGAGTCCTCTCCCCTCTGCCTTGCCCTTCTCTGCTGGATCCTCAGTTCACCCCACACCCACTCCAAGACTCCATCCCCACCCTACTGGGGCTGACAGGATTAAAGGAGATAAAGAGGAGATTAAAAAGATAGAGAGGAGAGAAAAAGAGAAGTTTAAATGCAGATTAAATATGAAAGAAATACCTATGTTAGTGAGTGCTGAGAGTTCCAAGGGAGCTGAAGGGTTTGGGAAGGGCCAGGAGCCCGTGAAGGGCTCAGGAGCTGCTGCTGCCGGGAGGGAGGAAATGCACCAATGGCTCCCAGCAGAGTCTGTGCTTTGAGGCTCTTTCCCAAAGAGCTGCAGGAGGGAAAGCAGCTGAGTTTGGAGGAAGAGTTTTCTGCTGAGGTTTCCTGTTTGGAGCTGTCACAAGCTTGAGCTGCTCAAGGGAAACGCGGCTCTGCTTCCAGCAGGGCCCAACTGCCCGGGAGCACAACTTGGTTCCCTGGCCCTGAGCCAACGGGCAGCAGCAGCTTCTGTTCCCTCCTGGCTCTTGTGTCATTTCCAGCAGCACAAGACACACCAAGAAAAGCTCCTCCAGAACATGCCATGAGAAACACAACCTGATTTCATGGCATGAAGGAGCTCTGACAGTCCCACGGGCTCAGGTTTGTTTGTCAGTGAACAGAGCAGGGAAAAGCACAGACACATTCCCTGCACAGGGAATTCACAGGAGGAAAGTGCAGCGCTGGAGGATGTGCTTGGATACAACGTTCCCACGGCGGTTTTAGTGGAGAAATTATTGTGATTCTTTGAACGTTTAAAAAGGCCCCTTTTCAAAAAAAAAGGTGTTTAAGGTGAATATTAACAGAAGTTACCTTGCAATAATTAGTTTTAAAACCTAAGGTTAAAATATGGTATAATTTACAGCTACTAAGAAAACCTTCCAATTGATGTTATCTACAAAAGATATTTATGGTTTAGAAAAATTAATTAGTTAAGAGAACTTTACTGTACAAGACAAAGTTAAGTTAAAGTATATATTACCCATTTGCTTTTTTTTCCCACAATTTTAATAAGGTAATTTCAATGTGAGTCCTTTTGTTATATAAAACACATATAACTGCATATATACCAATTTGGATTTTAGATTTTAGTTTAAGAATTGGACTTAATGTTTCTGAAAAGTGCTACAAAAGCTGAATGGCAATTTGCCAAATTCTGTGTTGTTGTGGTTTTTCTCTAGAAAAACTGCACTTTAAAATCCTAACCAATTTGAACATATACTAGGCAAATTCCTGTTATGCATGAGTATTTTTAGTACCATTTGCAGTTATTCTCAAAGCTAGATGACATAGAATTGTGATGTACTTGTTACATTTTTATAATCTTTATAGTGAATCCATGTTACTGTGATATTGTGTTTAAAAGGTATATATCAAACTTTTAGTTGCCTCTTTGTAGTAACACAATAAGTTATGTTTTTATTTAATATAGATTAAGTGTTAATAGAATTAAGAAAAGTCAAGTTTTATTATGTTTAGGCTTGAATGTTTTTAAGTTAAATTTTATAACTTAGATATTCTTTTAAGGTTAAGTTTGTTACTTCCTTTTGTCATAAATCATTATTGTTAGGTTTAAATATTGTTTAATTTAAATTGTTTATGTTTTATTGGAGACACTTGTCTAAACTGCAAAGTATAGTTATTTTCCTAGAGAGATGAAGACAGCTACAACTGAAAGAGCTGTGACAGAACGCTGATGAAACCTGCTTGTGGATAGAAGGGAATGCAGTCTGTGACACCCTTGACTTCATCAGGAGTTCTATTGGTTGTTGCAATCTCTGCAGTTTTTGTTTGTTATAGCTTTCTTATTTTTCAGTGTTTCCAGAATTTTAAGAAGATGTACCATTGCTGAGGATCAGCTGCCATGGGAGAGGCTTCAGATTAAACCAACTGCTGCATGGTTTAATTGGTCTGGTACCTGAGGCTTCTGATCATTTGATTTGTACAAATGCATTTTAACAGTTTGCTGTGCTGTGAGCATCTCCTAGATGCTGCTATTGAGAACCTTGATTTAGAAATGAGTTAAGAGGCATCTTTCCAGTTTAAAGCCAGGCCCTGGCCAAGCCTTGACTTTACCTGGACAGAAAGTTTGCCAGCAGATCCAGATGTTTTCTGTCCCAAATCAGTATTTGAGTCACTTTTTGACTCAACAATTTGACCCTATTAATATGACAGCTGGATCAATTTTGAAGTGGGCTTGGAGAATCATTTCCGGAGGTGGTGATCCAATCCTTCACTGATGATTTTTTGTTTCTGTTGGTTTGCTAACTATGGGATGCTGGTGCAGTGTTTTAGTAATTAACAGTAGTTTTATATTACATATCTTATTAATAATGTTTATGATTTAATTGATTTTTAACTGCTCTAGGTTCTTACTAATTGTATATAGTTTTGTGTTAATGTTGATGTGTATAACAGAAGTACATCTCGTTTTTTGGTTTTTTTTAAAAAAACGGGGGAAATTGATGCCCTAAAAGCATTTGATTAGTGTAATTCATTAACTTCAAGGGGAGAAGTGTCTGTGTTTTGTTGGCAGGTTCAAAAAGGTCACCTATCCATCTGACCAGACTGTCTGCCTCTGAACACACGAGATCCAGTGAACAGAGAAGTCACCACACAGCCTTGGTACTCCAGACATGGATCAGAAGTGGAGCTGTCAGGACACAGTTGTGTCTGAGCACTACACAGACAGTTGCCAACAGAAATTTTATGTTGTTATTATGATGTTGTGTCTCTACCAATTTTTCAGTTATCCTTTGTATTAAGATTTAGAAGGATGTGAAGAACAACCTGAACATCAAAGCCCTCAGTCACCGATCAGCTGCCAGCTGACATGACGGGAGCAGTGAACGTTCCAAGACTGAATCGTTTTAAATCATAGTCTGTTTGTGAAGGAAATTCTGTAGAAGATCTAAGAAAAGTGTAGAGACTCCATCTAACTGTATATAAAGCAAATTGTAGTTGTGTGTTTACCCTTTCAGCAAATTGCTTTCACGCTTAGACTACATATATACCAGAGCATGTGTGTTAAAAGTAGTTAGATAATAGTTTAAGAGTTTAGCCTGTGTAGTAATTGTTATGTTAGTATAAAGTATAAGCATTTCCCCCTTCAAGAGGTAGTGTAAGCATCTTTGAAAGTTCATTTAACGTTAAAATTTAGCTGTGAGTTTGCAAGTATGGTGTCATTTACATGGAACAAACTGCTTATGGTAATTGTGTTGTGTATAGTCCTGACCAACTGTCTGCTAACTAACATCCAAAAGTGACAGAACATATGGGTCACTCTGGTACACTGAACTGGCCAAAGGTCAATGTGTTTGAGCCTAGCCACACCTGGAGATCCTTTTCACACTTGTCTCATAGGAGTCCCTGAATGGGATCCTCAAGCAGCATTTAAAGGTTTAATTAGTAATGAGACTCGACTGAATCAATTTGCAATGTTGCAAGAGTGCAATTGCACTGTTGGCTTCACATTAAGACAACTTGAAGCCTGCAGGCAAGCAAAAATTACCAAAGTTCTCAATGTTACCATGCAGCCCTCAGAAGAATTAGATTTGTTAGGTTCCACCAATACCTCAGGTGGATGGATAATGTTTGAACCCCCAACAAAAAGTCATTCCAACAAAGTAATGCAGCACTGGGCTGCAGACAACCCTATAGCTGATCTCGTTACTCACACTGAGAGTAAAGCCTTTATTAGTGGTGCAATCTCACAGGACAATTACCAAAGTGATTACCTAGTTCCATATTCCTAATCTGTGGAGATAGAGCATGGAATTAGATTCCTGCTAATCCACATAGAAAACCCTGTTATTTTGGGAAACTTACTTTGTTTCCATCCAAGCTTACATCAATTGTAGAATGTAGCTGATAAAATAAAAAACATCAGTCAAAGTGAAGCCTGAATGAATTAAAGCTTAGCAACTCTAAAAAGGCTCGCTTGTTAGACTAATAAAAGATTGAATTTAATATCCACAATGTTAAGTGAACTTTCAGCCGATGTGAGTAGTGTAAGTCATGCAGTATTACAAAATCGAGCTGCAATTGACTTTTTGTTCTTAGCACAAGGACATGGTTGTGAGGAGTTTGAAGGCATGTGCTGTCTGAATCTTACTGATCATTCAGTTTCCATCCATGGGCAACTGCAACAGCTACAGGATGGGTTACATGCCCTGAAAGAAGATAGTGACCCCATTGGAAGTTGGTTCTCCAGCTGGGGCATCACCGGATGGTTGAGGTCTCTTGTGCTAGAAGGGGGACAGACTTTACTTATAATGTTAATGGGGATGAAAGTCTAAGTTGTGTGTTATCTTGTCTTCATAAGAGTATAGAATGAGTCACATCCAAAGCCTGGTTTGTGCAAAAAGTGAAAGGGGGAATTGTTACTATATTTTATATATTAGTAAAGGCCTGTCTGCACAAACCAGTCTTTGAAATAAGTCATGATATTAAAGGCTAAAGTCCTTGAAACCCACCTGCAGAAGAGAGAGTAAAGCAAAACAAAATCCTTGTGTGTAGGAGAAAAAATGCAAACCTGTGTGTGTTAGCCAATAGTAACTTGCTCTGCCCGCAGGCCCTGTAGAACCCTATAAAAGGTGTGCTAAAGATAGAAATAAACGGCGTTCACGTTTACTTCTGTGAAGAGCGGTGAGTTGCTGGCGGTCCTCCAATGAAGTTCTACAAATGAAACATAACAAATGTCATTGGGGTGCAGAGGCATTGGTGAAATTGATGAAACAAAAATTAATCTCGGTACGGATGCTAACAATGGCAAAATCAGTAATGTCAAAATGTGAAATCTGCTTAAAAAACAACTCAGTGACTAGACACAGGCATAGCTAGGGAAGATTAGGATAGGAACAGAATCAGGGTGACACTTGGCAAGAAGCCTCTAGTAGAGTGAAATTTGGGTGGGCCCTAGAGTCTTTGCTTGGTCCTATAGCAAACTATCAGAAGAGAGAAATGTACAAACTTACAGGTCGGGTAGATAAATTAGCAAGAGTGACCAGAGAAAGATTTAAAGAACTAAATGTACAATTACAATTTACTACTCCTGAAAGAGCATGGAGTGTGTGAGTTTTTTAAAGGGATGGATTGATCATTGCTGCATCCACACCCCAAATGTGACTGCACATGTAGAATATGACATCAATCAATTGCAACAAATAGAGCACGGAGCACAGGAAGAGCAAAAGGATTTGTCTCCAAGTTGGTTAGGCAAAATCTTCAAAGGGTTAGGGTGGAATGTGAGTTCATGGATTAAATCTATCATTGAGAGTGTGATCATCTTACTAACTGTATTCTTAGCAATTTGGTTAATTTACAGCATCTTCAAGGGAGAAATACGGAAAAAAATGTCCTGGAACCAAAAAATAATAAAGGCACTGATGTGAGATCCACACCCACCATCTTCTGGTTCTCCAGTTCGTGACAACATCCAGGACAACGCTTACATCAATCAAGGATTCAAAGAACATCAAGTATAAACTCAGAAACAAAGGACTGTATCAAGTGAAAACATTTGCACTTCTAGTGAAGTAAAAATGCTTTCAAAGGGGGGAATAATAGTAAAAGGTCTTAAAATCTTAGAAAATTCAGGGACTTAGAAATAAAGTTAGGTTTGGCAAGCCTGGGAAAAGTAGGCTCTGGGAAATGTTAGGCCTTGTCCTTGCTAAAGATCAGGTGAAACTGCACCTGTGTTAGCAGTATATAATAAATGATACAATTGTTAGATATGATTAGATATTATTATTGTTTAAAGAACATGAGGAACAATGTTAGGGGTCTGAGGGGGATCATGAGAAATCCATGCTTGGGTAACATCAATGTATACAATAGAACGATGTAAGTTTAATAATTAATATGTAAGTTAATTAAGGATAGAGGATAAAAACATGTTCAACTCAAAACCAAGTCGGGTCAGATTTGGGTATGTGTACCCCTGACACCCAGATGTCTTAATAAAGCACCTGCATATAATCATTTGTGATTGTCTGTGCTCCTGAACGCTAACAATTTCATCAGATTTTACTGGAATTTTGTGAGAAATTTGTGGAATTTTGTGGGATATATTGTAAAATTTTGTGAGATATTGAGGAGATTTAGGGAATTTTGTGGGAAATTTTCTGGAATTTTGAGGATTTTTCTAGAATTTTGTGGGATTCTGAGAAGACTTGAAGAGTTTTTTGGTATTTTTCTGGAATTTTGTGGAACACTGTGGAGATTTTGTGGATGTTTCTGGAATTTGGTAGGGTTTTGTGAAGATTTAGGGAATTTTGTGGGATTTTTCTGGAATTTGGTGGGATTTTTCTTGAATTTTGTGGGGCTTTTCAAGAATTTTGTGATTTTTTTTTCTGGAATTCTGTGTAAATAGGAGGAGATTCTGTGGGATGTTTCTGGAGATTGGTATGGTTTTGATAAGATTGAGAGGTTTTTTTATTTTTCTGCAATTTTATGGGATTTTTCTGGAATTTTGTAGAAATTTATGAAGATACTTTGGGATGTTTCTGGAAATGTGTAGGGTTTTGAGAAGTTTTAGGAAATTTTGTGGGTGTTTTCTGCCATTTTGTGGGATTTTAAGGAGACTTGAAGGATTTTGTGGGAGGTTTATAGAATTATTGGGATTTTTATGGAATGTTGTGGGGTTTTTGTGGAATTTTGTGGGATTTTGAGGAGACTTGAGGAATTTTGAGGGATTTTTCTTAGGCTTTGTGGAAATTGGAGCAGATTTTTTTGGATGTTTCTGGAATTCGGTAGGGTTTTGAGACGTTTCAGGGATTTTTGTGGGATTTTTCTGGAATTTCATGTGATCTTTCTGAGCTTTTGTGGGATTTTGATAAAATTTAAATACTTTCGTGGGATTTTTTTTGAATGTTGTGAAATTTTGTGGGATTTTGAGGAGTCTTGAAGAATTTTGGGGGGATTTTTCTGGAATATTGTGGGATTGTTCCTTAAATTTTGTGTGATGCTTCTGGAATTTCATGGGGGTTTTATGGAAGTTTGAAGGATATTGTGGAGACATGAAGAATTTTCAGGCATCTTTCTTAGATTTTGTGGGAATTTGTGGAAATTTTTTGGGATGTTTCTGGAATTCGGTGGGATTTTGAGAAGATTGATGGAATTCTTCGGGGGTTTTTTTTGGAATTTTGTAGGATTTTTTGGAGTTATTCTGGAATTATGAGGAGATTTTGTGGGATGATTCTGGAATTATTGAGGTTTTTGTGAAATTTTGAAAGATTTTGGGAAGATTTCAAGAATTTTGTGGGCTTTTTCTTAGATTTTGTGGAAATTTGTGGAGATTTTGTGGGATGTTACAAAAATTTGATTGGGTTTTGAGAAGATTTAAGGACTTATTTTATTTTTTTCTGCAATTTTGAGGGATTTATATGCTATTTTTGGGGATTTTTTTAATTTTGTGGGATTTTTCTGGAATGTTGTGGGATAATGAAGAGACTTGAAGAATTTTGAGGGATATTTCTGGAATTTTGTTGAAAGTGGAAGAGATCTGTGTGGATGTTTCTGGAATTTTGAGGAAATATTTTGGAATGTTGTGGAAATTGGAAGAGATTTTTTTTGTTGTTTCTGGAATTTGGTGACATTTTGAAGAATTTTGTGGCACTTTTGTGGAATTTTTGTAGAATTTTGTGGGATTTTGAGAAGACTTGAACAATTTTGTGGGATTTTTCCTCGATTGTGTGGAAATTTGTGGAGATTTTGTGGGATATTTCCAGAATTTGGAGGGGGTATTGTAGAATTTTGAGGGATATTGAGGAAGCATGTAGAATTCCGCGGGATTTTTCTTAGATGTTGTGGAACTTTGTGGAGATTTTGTGGGATGTTTCTAAAATTTGGTAGGGTTATGAGAAGATTTAAGGATTTTTTTTGGTTTTTGCTGCAATTTTGTAGGATTTTTCTGGAATTTTGTGATATATTGAGGAAACTTGATGAATTTTGAGGGATATTTCTAATATTTTCTGGAAATTAGTGGAGATTTTGTGCGATGTTTCTGGAATTTGGTGAAGGGAGAAAATTTAGGTAATTTTGTGGTATTTTTTTCAAATGTTGTCAAATATCTCTTAAATTTTGTGGAATTTTCTCAAATTTTGAGGGATTTTTGTAGAATTTAGTGGAAATTGTGGAGATTTTGTGGGATGTTTCTGGAATTCAGTAAAGTTTTGAGAAGATTTAGGGAATTTTGTGGTATTTTTTTCTTTAATGTTGTGTGATTTTTTTAAAAATTTTGTGGGATATTGAAGAGATTTTTGTGGAAGTTTCTTGAATTTTGTGAGATTTTTTTCGAATTTTGAAACATTTCGAAGACTCATGAAAATTTTTTAGGCATTTTTCTTAGATTGTGTGGAAATTTGTGGAGAATTTTGTGGGATATATCTGGAATTTCGTGAGCCTGTGAGAAGATTTAAGGAATTTCTTGCTTTTTTTCTAGAATTTTGTGGGATGTTTCTAGAATTTTTGGGACTTTTTTTGGAATGTTTTGGGGTTTTGTGGATCATTGTGGGATATTGAGGGGACTTGAAGAATTTTGAGGGATTGTTCTAAGGTTTTGTGGAAATTTGTAAAGATTATGTGGGATGATTCTGGAATGTTGTAAGGTTCTGAGAAGATTTAGGAAATTTTGTGGGTGTTTTCTGCCATTTTTTGGGATTTTTCTGGAATTTTGAGGGATGTTTCTGGAATTTTGTGGGTTTTTTTGTAATTTGGGTGATTTTGGAGAGACTTGAAGAATTTTGAGTACATTTTTCTTAGATTTTATGGAAATTAGTGGAGATTTTGTGGGGATAATTCGAGAATTTGGTAGGGTTTTCTGAAGTTTTATGGAATTTTGTGGGATTTTGAGGAGCCTTGATGAATTGTGTGGGATTTTTCTTAGATTGCATGGAAATTTGTGGAGATTTTTGTGGGATATTTCTGGAATGTGGTAAGCTTATGAGAAGATTTTGGGAATTTTGTGGGGTTTTTTCAGGAATTTTGTGTAATGTTTATGGAATTTTTTTTGATTTTGAGGAGACTAGAAGAATTTTGTGGGGTTTTTCTTAGACTGCGTGGAAATTTGTGGAGATTTTATGGGATATTTCTGGAATTTGTTGGGCTTATAAGAAGATCTGGGGAATTTTGTGGATTTTTTTCAGGAATTTTGTGAGGTATTTCTGGATTTTGGTGGGATTTCTTTGGAATGTTATGGAATGGTGAGGAATTTTGTGGGATTCTGAAGAGAGTTGAAGAATTTTGAGGGCCTTTTTCTTAGATTGCGTGGAAATTAGTGGAGATTTTGTAGGGTGTTTCTGGAATTTGGTGGGGTTTTCAGAAGTTTAAGGGAATTTTCTGGAATTTTCTTGTAAAGTTGTGGTAATTTTCTGGAATTTTGTGGGATTTTGAGGAGACCTGAAGAATTTAGTGGGATTTTTCTTAGGTTTTGTGGAAGTTTGTGAAGATTATGTGGGATATTTCTGGAATTTGGTAGGGTTTTGAGAAGATTTAGGGAATTTTGTGGGTTTTTTCTGGAATTTTGTGGAATGTTTCTGGAATTTTGTGGGATTTTGAGGAGACTTGAAGAATTTTGAGGGATTTTTCTTAGATTGTGTGGAAACTTGTGGAGATTTTTGTGGGATATTCCTGGAGTTTTGTAAGCTTATGAGAAGATTTTGGGAATTTCGTGGGGTTTTCTTGGAATGTTGTGGTGATTTTCTGGAATTTTGTGGGATTTTGAGGAGCCTTGATGAATTGTGTGGGATTTTTCTTCGATTTTGTGGAAATTTGTGGAGATTTTTGTGGGATATTTCTGGAATTTGGTAGGCTTATGAGAAGATTTTGGGAATTTTGTGGATTTTTTTCTGGAATTTTTGAGGTGTTTCTGGAATTTGGTGGGATTTCTTTGGAATCTTGTGGAATTGTCTGAAATTTTGTGGGATTCTGAGGAGACTTGAAGAACTTTCAGTACATTTTTCTTAGATTGTGTGGAAATTAGTGGAGATTTTGTGGGATGTTTCTGGAATTTGGTAGGGTTATGAGAAGATTTTTGGAATTTGGTGGGATTTTTTTGGAATGTTGTGGTAATTTTCTTGAATTTTGTGGGATTTTGAGGAGCCTTGAAGAATTGTGGGGGATTTTTCTTAGATTTTGTGGAAATTTGTGGAGATTTTTGTGGAGATTTTCTGGAATTTGGTGGGGTTTTGAGAAGATTTAGGGATTTTTGTTGTATTTTTTTGGAATGTTGTGGCCGTTTTCTTGGATTTTGTGGGATTTTGAGGAGCCTTGAAGAATTGTGTGGGATTTTTGTTAGAATGTGTGGAAACTTGAGACGATTTTGTGGGATGTTTCTGGAATTTGGTAAGCTTATGAGAAGATATTGGGGGTTTTGTGGATTTTTTCTGGAATTTTGTGAGATGTTTCTGGAATTTGGTGGGATTTCTTTGGAATGTTGTGGAATTGTCTGGAATTTTGTGGGATTTTGAGGAGACCTGAGAGATTTTGTGGGTTGTTTCTAGAATTGTTAGGATTTTTTTTGAATGTTGTGGGGTTTTTGAGGAATTTTGTAGGATATTGAGGTGCCTTGAAGAATTTTGAGGGATTTTTCTAAGGTTTTGTGGAAATTTGTAAAGATTATGTGGGATGATTCTGGAATGTCGTAAGGTTTTGAGAAGATTTAGGAACTTTTGTGGGTGTTTTCTGCAATTTTTGGGGATTTTTCTGGAATTTTGAGGGATGTTTCTGGAATTTTGTGATGTTTTTGTGTAATTTGGGTGATTTTGAGGAGTCTTGATTAAGGTAATTTCATGGTTTTTTTCTGGAATTTTGTGGACTATTTCTGGAATTTTGTGTTATTTTGAGGAGACTTGAAGAATTTTGAGGGGTTTTTCTTAGATTGTGTGGAAACTTGTGGAGATTTTGTGGGATATTTCTGGAATTTGGTGGGCTTATGAGAAGATTCAGGAACTTTTCTGGAATTTTGAGGGAATGTATCTGGAATTTGGTGGGATTTTTTTGGAATGCTGTGGAATTGTATGGAATTTTGTGGGATTTTGAGGAGCCTATAAGAATTGTGTGGGATTTTTCTTTGTGTGGAAATTTGTGGAGATTTTTGTGGGATATTTCTTGAATTTGTTGGGCTTACGAGAAGATTTTGGGGATTTTGTGGATTTTTTACTGGAATTTTGTGAGGTTTTTCTGGAATTTTGTGAGATTTTGAGGAGTCTTGAAGAGTTTTGAGAGGTTTTTCTTAGATTGTGCAGAACATTGTGGAGATTATGTGGGATATTTCTGGAATTTGGTAGAGTTTTTAGAAGATTTAGGAAATTTTGTGGGTGTTTTCTGCCATTTTTTGTCATTTTTTCTAGAATTTGGAGGGATGTTTCTGAAATTTTGTGATGTTTTTGTGTAATTTGGGTGATTGTCCTGGTTTAGGTTAAATTTGGGAGAAAACCTCCAGTGGGTTCCCCCCGGGAAGCAAACCCACGTGGCCCCTTTCTCCCACCCCCCATCCAGTTCGGGAAGAGATTTCTCTGAGAGAAGTGGAAAAAACCTGTTTATTTCCCAGGCACAGCACTACCCAGCACAAAAATGAACGATATCAAATTACAAAACCTCTCGCCCTTCAGCAGAGATGAGGAACTTCAGAGGGTCTCTTTCCTGGGGGTGTTGGCTCTGTTATCAGTCCCTCTGGCGCTGGAAAATGCCGCTGCCCAGGCTGGGCTCCCGGTAGTCCAGGGGTGCTCCCGGTGCTCCCCCGAGTCCCCAGTCCAGAGCAGCTTCGATTCGTTTCAGGAAAAGGGAAAGAAAACAGTCCAGGAAGACCTCTCTGCTCCGGCTAGCTGGAAAGCCAAGGCGATCTGTGTCTTGTTGTCTGTCTGTGCTGTAGTCAAAACTCCCGATGCGGGGGGAGCAAGTGCAGTCTGATAACAGACTTGGTGCTTCTTTTCCACTCACTTTTACTCTCAGATGGAATTTTAAGAATACAGAACCTGTGTCGGGGTTAGGTGGACGAATGGGGATACAATTTAACATCATAATCAACCCAGGACACACGCCCACTGTGCTTTCCAGCTGCTTTGCTCCAGCTCCCCCCAAATCACCACGAATTCCACTGAACTGAAACAAATCCAAATCCTCGTGGGTCGGGACAAGGGCAGGGAGAGGTCACTCAGGGATCACCATCAGGGCCACAACAGCCCGACATGGGGAAATGAACTGAACTTAGGACTGAGCAAATCAGACCAGGAGAATGAGGATTAAAATCAATCTTGAGAAACACCTCCTCCCGCTCCTGAACTTTTCTGTCCGGGCCGCTGCTCGCGGGGCACAGAGAGGAGCCCGGCCGTGTCCCTCCAGACCTCCCTGGGAATCAGCCCAGAGCCCTCAGCCTTCCTTGTGCCCATCCCCGGGGCCCCTTGTCCCTCCCAATGGCTCCCGTGGCTCTCCCAGTCCATCCCAGCCTCTCCCAGTCCATCCCAGCCTCTCCCAGTCCATCCCATTCAATCCCAGTGACCCCGCCTGTCCATCTCGCCCCTCCGTGGATCTGCCGCCCCTCAGCCAATCAGAGCGCGTCTCTCTGATGACTCATCAGTTGCCGGGCAGATCCACAGAGCCGAGAGCCCCGCGCTGGACTCGGCCGCCCAGTGCCGCGCACTTCATTCCCAGTCCCTCCCAGTGCCACCACAGTCCCTCCCAGTGCCACCACAGTCCCGCCCAGTGCCACCACAGTCCCGCCCAGTGCCACCACAGTCCCGCCCACTCCTTTTTAGCCATTCCCAGTCTATTCCTAATTCATTCTCACTTCACTCCCAGACCTCCACGCCCTCTTCCAGTGTCCCAGTATCCACTCTCATCTCTTTCAGTGCCATCCCAGTCCCTGCCAGTCCATTCCCAGTCCCTCCCATTTCCACACCACTCCTCTCCACTCTCTCCCAGTGCCCATCCCAGCGTGTCCATCTCGCTGGTGCCCTCCAGCTCCCAGCCCGGCCCCGGCCGCCTGCTCTGCTCCCTGATGGATTTCTCCCCTGCCCACATCCAGCTGAGCTGCTCCCAGGGCCAGCAGCAGCTCTCGGGCCACGTGCTGGCCACTGCCGTGCTCCCCAGCGGGGACTGGAGCCAGCAGCTCCTGGTGCTGCTGGAAACTCCCCCGGCAATGCGGGCTCAGCTCCAGCTGCCAGGTGGAGCACGGCAGCCTGGAGCACCCCCTGAGCCGGCACTGGGGCACGGCCCGGCCCCCACAGCGCCGGGGGCAGGGGGGGAGGCACTGGGGGGGCCCAGAGGGGGACTGGGCTGTGCTGGGAGGAACTGGGAGGGAGTTTGAGACAGACTGGTTTAAACTGGAGAAGGGATTGAGGTGCTTAGGATGGCTGGGAAGGGGATTAAAGGATGTTGGGGAGGGTGGGATGGGGTTCTGGGGGTGCTGGTGGACACTGGGAGGGAGTTTGGGGGGGCTGGGTGTCACTGGGAGGGATTTGAGTGAGCCTGGAGGAGCTGGAAGGAGATTGGGGATTGGAAAGCAGGGATTGGGATGAGGTTGGTTGTGCTGGAAGAGACTGGGAGGAGTCTTGATGAGTCCTGGTGGGGCTGGGAAGGGACTGGGAGAGGGTCTGGGGGTCCAGGGGCAGTGGGGGGAAATTGGGAGGGGGCTGTGGGATCCTGAGAGGAACAGGAGGGGCTCTGCTGGGTCCTGGGGAGGCTGGGAAGAGACTGGCAGTGATTTACCAAAATAGCAATATTGATCCAGTATCAATATCAATCTGTTAATGGACAAAAAACCTCTCCAACAGTTTAAAGTTACAAAGTGGATGTTTAATCACAGCACTGGGCGAGGGCGGGAGTCACCCCTTAATACGCACTGCAAGCTGACAAAAGATTCCAGTGTCTATTTATTTACAAAAGTCTTGAATATCCAAAATACTAATACATATTAATACTAATACATATGCATAATGCTAACACTTCCCATTCCCCACTTTGGATTAAAATGCACTGTAATCAGTTTAAAATGTCATTACAACTGCGTGGTTGGCTCCCCAATTTGAGGAGGGGGTCGTTTTGGTGAGGAGGGGTCATCAGGAGATGAAGGAAAACCGCTCTTCCTCACTCTCACCTTTCTACCTTTACAATGGTTGACATTACAAATGACATTTGGTACAACTCCAGTTTCCTCCCTTGTGACTTTGAAATGGGTTTCCAGATGTAAGGTCTGTGATCTTCCTGAACCCGTTTATCAGTTTCTCTTTTCTCATTATAAGCACCTCTAAACAAACATACAGTGACAAGTAATTTTTTACCTAAGTCTGAGATTCATTATCTCAAATCCTGCTTCTCACTTCATCATTAACTCTAACTAGCTCCAGCAAGGCCTATCTCTAGCTGAGATCTCCAAATTTTCTAAAATACCTAATTTTTTAAAATTAGTTAGTCCAAAGGAGGTTCCAGAGGGTCCTGGGCAGGCTGGGGGAGACTGAGAGGGTCCTTTGAGGTACCTGTGGGGTCTGTGGGAGGTTTTGGGGGTCCTGCCCTCTGCAGTTGCCCCAGGGATGCCATGAAATGCCACCTGCAGTAAGATGCTGACGGAGATTGGAGTCTCCATGTTGGGTTTCGTCTTCCTGGTTCTGGGGCTCAGCATCTACCTGAGCAAGAATGTGAGACGGGGTCCCTCCCCCAAAGCATGTGTGTTCCCTCAGGGCCCCCATGCCCGGTGTCACCCCCTTTTCTCTGCCAACAGAGCTCCTGAGGCAGCGACAAAAGGTTCTCTAGGATTGAAAGTCAACAAATCCAGTCTCCTCAAGGAATTCCCATTGTTGGTCTGTGTCCTGATGGATTTTCATTCCCCTGCTTTCATCCAGGTGCCCACAGGGAGCCAGGAAGATGTGGAACCTCCCAGCCACGTGTCTTCCCAACACGGATCACCAGGACCACGGATCACCAGGGCTCTGCCCAACGGGGGTCACTGGGGATCATCCAACGCCCATCCTCCCATGGGGGATGGAGCTGGAGCAGCGCACGAAGCTCTTCCCGCACTCGGGGCACTCGCAGGGCTTCCCTTACTGGTGCCTCCGTTGGTGTTGGGTCAAGTGAGAGCTCTGTGAGAAGCTCTTCCCACACTGGGGATACTCGTAGGGCCTCTCCCCACTGTGGATGCGCCGGTGGAGAGTGAGGGTGGAGTTGCGGTTGAAGCCCTTCCCGCAGTCGGGGCAGCGGAAGGGCCTCTCGTCTGTGTGAATCTGCTCATGTCTGATGAGAGTGGAGCTGCGCTGAAACCTCTTCCCACACTCGGGACACTCATAGGGCCTCTCCCCAGTGTGGATGAGCTGGTGTTTTCTCAGGTCAGAGCTCCACCCAAAGCTTTTCCCACATTCCAAGCAGGTGTAGGGCCGTTCCCCAGTGTGGATCACCTGGTGTGCCCTCAGGTTGGACCTCTTGCTGAAGCACTTCCCACATTTTCCACACTCGTAGGGCTTTTCCCCAGTGTGGATCCTCTGGTGTTCCCTCAGGTAGGAGATGTAGCTGAAGCTCATCCCACATTCCCCACACTTGTAGGGCTTTTCCCCAGTGTGAATCACCTGGTCCTGGATCAGCTCGCACCTGTACCTGAAACCCTTCCCACATTCCAAGCAGTTGCAGGGCTTCTCCCCACCATGAGGCTTCTCCCCCAGCTCTGAGCTCTGGCTGGATCTCTGGCCATGTTCCTGGCATAGGCGGGATCTTTCCTCCTCGCAGCTCCCTGGGCTGCGTTTGCAGACCCTTCTCATGCGGCTTCTCCAGGGCTTTTCCACCTCCTCCATCCAGCCACGGCTTAGGAATGAAAAATCCTGGTTTGGGGGAAAAAACAAGAGGAGAGCACTTTGGGCTGGGGGTACCTCCTTGCCCAAGGTGCTCTCAGGAAGTCACTGGGCATCTTGTGTCTGAAAGAACCTCCAGGACACCAAGATTCAGCACCAACATCCTCCAAACATCAAAAGAGATCAAAAACTTCCAAAACACCAAAAAGCTGATATCCTCCCAAAATACAAAGATTCAGCCCCCACAAAAAAACAAAGCACCAACATTCAGCCCAATAAAGCTCAGAAACACCAAGATTCAGCCCCGGGAAAATCGTGCATCTCCCTGCCCGGGCACTCGCTGCATGGGGGGTGAGGGGGGCAATGAGGCCGGGCCGGAGCAGGGGGTGCCTGAGAGAGGCCCCGAGCCCGGCAGAAGCCCCTGCACAGCCATGCAAGTGGCTCCTGGCCGGACTCGGGGATCCCCCTGGCCATCCCCGCTGGAGCAGCCTGGTCCTGAGGGACTCTGGCCCCTGCGAGGGACCCCAGGCTGCAGCAGGACAAGGATTCCTGGCCCTCAGGGGGAGGCAGTGACATGACCTGACTGTGACCCCCATCCCTGTGCCTCTGGGCGGGGAGGGGGACGGAGAGGGGCACAAAGTTAAGCCCGGGAAGGAGGGACAGCTGGGGGGAAGATGGATTTCCGTAGGAATTACTTTGCTTCTCGTTTTCTTGTTCTGACATGTTGGATAATAAATTCAATTTAATTTTCCCAAGTCAGGTGTGCTGTGCCCGTGACCAAGGATTGAACTGTCCCCACCCTCATCCCGACCCCCGAGCCTTTCCTTGAGTGTTCTGCTCCCCGCCCGGGACAGGAAGGAAAGTCACGGAGTTTTGGCCTCTTTCTGGCATCCCCTGCTCCATCCCGGACTCACCCCCAGCTCGCAGCGCCCTCAGCTCCCGGGCACCCCGAGCTCCCGGCGCTTCAGCGCAGCGGCGCTTCCTTGGCCTCCTGCCCGGGCCGGGCCCAGCGCCGGGGCCGCTCCTCAGCCCAGGGGGCCGAGAAATGGCGGAGCGCAGCCCAAGGCAGGCGAGGCCGTGCCGTGTGCAGAGCCCGCCGCTGGCTGCGATTGGCTGCTTCTGCCGTCACTCGTGGCTCTGGCGCGCGCTGATTGGGCAGAGCGGGGACAAGCCCAACCCCGCTGGCGCCCCCAGGGCGGCCGTGGGGCAGGAGAGCCGCCATTGCCGGAGCGTCTGTGCGGGCCCGGCAGCGGCGGCAGCAGCGGCCGGAGCCCGGTGAGGCGGCGGCGGAGCTCGGAGGCGGCCCCGGCCATCGCAGGTGGGAGCCGCGCTCGGTTCTGCGGGGGCTCGGGGCTCGCTGCGGGCCCGGGAGGGGGCGGCAGGGGGCTGTGGCGGGTGGCTTGTGCCGTGGCCGGCCCGTGTTGGCCCTGGGCTGAGGGCGCTGCGGGAGCGGCTGCCCGCGGTCTCCTTGCCGCTGGGGCCTCGGCAGGAGGCGGTGGCGGAGCAGCGCTGGCTCGTCCCGCTTCGTGTCGGGAGGCCGGAGGTGGCTGCGCTGGGCCCGGGGCCGGGCGGGAAAATTCCCGGCGCCAGAGGTTTGTGTGGCCCAAGGAGCCAGAGGAGCGGTGTGCAAGTGACTTTATTGCTGCCCAAAGGGAGAGGCCATGGGGCATTTGCCGTGCGCTCTCTCCAGGTCTTGGAGGACGCGGCCTCGTTTTTGTCCTGATTTTCCCGGCCGCACGTCCCTGTCCCTTTGCCCAACACTGGCCGAGGTGCTTGGAAGGTTCAGCCTTCCCGATCCGCCTGCTGCATGTCCTTTTTGTATAACATCCGATATTCGTGGCTCTGTGAAGTGTTTGTTCTTCTGGAAGTTCAGAAATGTAGCGGGACTTGGTCTGAGCAGCAGTCCTTATCAATTAGTAACATTTTCTGAAACTGATGGTTTCTCCCATTGCTTCCTTATGTACAAGTCCCTGTCCCCATCTCCAAGCAGATTCACTCATTGCCTCTGTTTTTTCTCCCTGGGTGTTCTTTGTTTTTGGGATTGCTCTCAGTGCCCTCATTCTCTGTCCTTTTGTAGCCGTTTGTGGCTCAGGAGGCCTGGCTGCCACCTGCATCCCCTTGCTCAGCTGCTGAATGAGCTGCACTCAGCAAGGTGTGGTGCATGGTAAAAAGATGAGAGTTGCTGTAGCACATGAGAGGAGAAACAGCATTTGTTTAACCCATGGTCTGTGAGAGAACCACAAACTGTGTCCCATTCCCATCCTTTCCACATTTGGACCAGTACAAGAGCTGGTTTTTTATTTCCTTTTTTATCTGTTCCTCCACTTTTCCTTTGTGATCTATTTGCCAAGAGCAGTTTGAGTCATTTACCTTTCCACAAACTCTGCCTCGATTTTCTGCTAAAAGGTAATCTGATCCATCCCATGGTGAAATGTTGTGTTCCTCATCTGAGTGGATTGGTCAGGAAGAAGGTTGGGAGCTGTCTGATTGAGTATGTCAGGAAAATTAATCCACAAACCCCAGAGGTTTATGTCTAAAAAGGATACAGGGGAGTCCTTTGACTTTATTTGAATAAAGGGAGAGGCCATGGGGCATTCCCCTGGGGTCTCTCAAATTTTTGGAAGACACAACCTTGTTTTCATCCCAATTTCCCGGCTCCGTGTCCCTCTCTTTCCCCACTGCCTGAGGTATT
The DNA here is from genome assembly GCF_971803275.1 of Cyanistes caeruleus. Lineage (NCBI taxonomy): Eukaryota > Metazoa > Chordata > Aves > Passeriformes > Paridae > Cyanistes > Cyanistes caeruleus. Next base: position 3,039,235 of record NC_141731.1, on the reverse strand, counting down.
GGAGAGGTACAGACTTCCCGGAATGCCTGATACCTAAGATTCCCCTCTAATGTGTAACCCTCCCTCTTAATTTTTAACTCTTATGGAATTTATGGTTTTCTTGCATTATTTCTTTCATTTTTCAATATTTAATCTCATTTATCAGCAATCCTACAGTCTGTAAAGACAAATATGTATTTTCCATTCATCCATCAGTGGAAACTTTCTCATTGTTTCTTTTATCTCTCAGTGCTGGTTTCATGTATCAGCAGACCCACAGCTTGTTTATAAAGACAAATCTGTCATTCCTCTCAGGTATTTCACTGACAGTTTGTAATCTAATTATGGCATTGAAATGATGAATGGGTTCTCTGGCTCCTGATATGAATTCCTTGGGGTTCCCAGGGGCTGGTCCATGGTGCTGCAGTGAGAAATGTGAGTGAAAATAGGAGAAGAAGGTGACAGGAGAAAAGGGCAGGAAAGATGATGGGAAAATTCTAAGAAACATGAGTGCAAAAGGGTGAGAAACATGAGGGGAGGAGAGAAGGGAGAGAATGTGAGGGGAAGAGCATGAGAAACTTAACTATTAAAAACAGTAGAACAGTCAGGAAATGTGAGGGGAACATTGTGGAAACCTGAGGAAAAAAAAAAAAAAAAAAGAGAAACCTGAGGGTGGAAAAAGGCAGAAGATATGAGTGAAAAAAGGGCACAAAATATGAGAGGAAAAGTGTAAGGAACATGAAGAGAAAAGAATGATAAATGTGAAGAAAAAGGTGTGAGAACGATGAGGAGAAAAGTGAGAAACATAAGGAGAAATTTTGAGAAGGAAAACTGGGATAAGGAGAGAACCAAGAGGGGAGAAAAAGGTGGGAAATGTGAGAGGAAAAGTGTGAGGAACATGAGGTGAAAAGGCTGGGAATCATGAGTAAAAATGATCAGGAGAAGTGTCACAGTCTTGGTTGGGAAGGGGTGAAAATGTGAGAGAGAAAGCACAGGAAATGTGAATGGAGAAAAGGGCAGGAGAAAAGGCACTATTGACAAAAGAGCTGTAATAATTCCAAACCCATTCCCCATACATTTGTCCATTTATTGGACAAGCCCAGGGCTGCTCTGTGTGCACGTCTCTACCTCTGCCTTAATTCCCCTTTGGAAGCGGTGGAACTGGCCGGATCTGTGTCGCTAGAGGACACAAAGTGGAGCACGAGGGTTTGAATCACGAAACAGCCAGAGGTTTATTTCATGAGGCAAAAGCCCTTAAAGCCCTTATTTTGGGGTTTTTCAACCCTTTTTATAAGGTGTTCCAATACAGGTTAGGCTGACTGGTAGAAGAAACAACAGCTCCCTCATCCCATTGGTGGGACAAGAGAGAAACACTCTCAGAACATCTGTATGATTTTTTTGAGAAACTAAAACCTTGTTTTCACTACAGTCCTTGAGAGAGAAGAAAGTTCTCAAAAGACTTTCCCTTGGGAACAGATCAGCCCCTGAGAGCTTGAAACTGTCTCAGGTTCAGAAAATCATGTCCACAGATCTGCCCACCAGCAGCAGCTGCTCCAAGCTGGGAACGTGACTGGCGGTGCTGATTTCCAGAGGCTTCTGTCCCCCAGGTGAAGCCAAGGCAGGGCAGGGTTGAAAAGCGCTGCTGGTGCTGGTGCTGGTGCTGGTGCTGGTGCTGCTGGTGCTGCTGCTGCTGCTGCTGCTGGTGCTGCTCTGTGCCAGAGAGCCCCGGCTGGGCAGGGCACGGTGCCCACGCACTGCGGGCTCTTCCTCCTGCTGGGCACACCTGGGAACAAGTCATGATGACTTTTGGGAAAAACAAGAGCTTTGTGGGGGCTGCACTGCTCCTCACACACTCAGGCCACCTACGGCACAGAGCTTTGGCCCCCAAAAAGGTAAACCAGAGGGAAACAGCTGGAAAAGGTTTCATTTCAACCTTTCTTACCTGCTCAACAGAAATGGCCAAAATGAAAGTTACCAAGCAGGGTGTGATCCCCACATCCAGCTCAGAAACAGTTAGAAAGAAGGCAATACTGTATTTCTGCACTGGCTGTGTGGGAAATCCCTTCCCTAACTTGTGCACACCCAGCAATCTCACCTACTCGTTTGTATCCATGGAACTAAGACATACTCAATACTTTGCTGAAGCTCACAGGCTAAACATTCCCCTAAATTATTTGACATATTTAAATCTCATCTCAGAATTTATCAACATGAGAGTAGGGCTGTCCTGAGGGTCTCTGGTCTCATTGTCATAGGTTCAGGAGGAGACCCATGCACAAAAGAACCCAAGACTCAGATGGGGTTGCAAAGCAAATTTATTCTATTAGTTGCAGTAGCAAATACTGCATACCAACCCCAGCATTCCCAAAAACCCGCTGAGCGGGAGAAGGAGCTGAAGCATCGTCCTCAGCGGGAGGGCAGGTAGGCAGTGCCCTTTCAGGACATCCCCTGCATCAAAACAGTGTGCACCTCGTCCTTCTCACCTCTCCACCCCAGACGCAGGCCTTATATCTCCTGCTCAGGAGTGGCATTTTCCCAGTTCCAGCATCAGCTCCCACAGGGCCAGCATGAGATGAGGCCACAATGGCTCAGAATAGCGACTCCAAGCCAACAAGGCCTCCATTATGCATTGTTCCTCTTTCAAAAGTTAACTGCCCACCGACTGACCAATACATTGCTTCTCTTGCAAGGGTCAAGTTCCCACCCCTTAAACGATACAGTTTTCTTCATTGTCTTGTCAACCTGCTCAAACATGGATCAAATGTGGCAGGGCCTCAAACACGACTGCGGTCCCTGACACAATCTTTTGGAAACACCCGTTCCTCATCTTCTCCTCTGGATGTCAAGAGATTCCTAAAACCACTTTCTTCCTGTGAATGCATTCCAGCTACCTTCTTACCAGGACCACTCTCTTTATTCTCAAGGCTAAGATAGCCACTTGCAGACATGAATCACTGCAGTGGGGGAATACAGTGTTCAGCACTGTTTGTTAAAGCTAATGGAATTCACGAGCCCTATTTGTTACAGTTCAACACCTCTGCTTCCTTTTCTGGGAATTCAACACAAACTTAGTAAGTTCTGCAAGTTCTCTTGCTGCATAAAGCCACATTGTGTCTTTCATTCAGCAATTCATGAAGAAAACACAAATTGCCTACTGAGACCCTTCTGCTCCCTCCCAAATCACTACTCAAGAACAAGCCTCAGGCACATGCCCATAGTCCCTCTCTGCCAGCAGCTCCGAGCTGCATTGCACAGTGCTTGCTGTGCCCCAGAGAGCGCCAAGCAGGCTGGCCTGGTGCCCCTGAATATTTCTGCAAAACCCTCTGCATTTCACACCTTTGCTGTGGCTCAGTGCAGAGCTCCAGGATTGCAGGCGCTTGGTCCCAGAGCTGTGTGAGGCAGTGGCTCGTGCAGATGTGCCCTGACTTGCTGTCAGTGCCTCACGCTGGCCTCGGTTCCCCTGGCAGAAATGCCGTGCCTGAAGGACACTGCCCTGTGCTGGAGCCTGCGGAGCAGCCCGGCTCCCTCCCCCTGTGCCCAGAGTGCAGCACACACTGCTGACCATTGCCAGGAGTTCCAGGGCAGGCGGCACAAGAGCAGCAATGGTCAGGCAGGGCACAGCCCTGGGCTGCTCTTTGCCTTTCTCTCCTCCTGTGCAGACTCTAGACAGCCCATGGCACCAGTGTGTGCTGTGCCCAGCACGGCGCCGCTTCCCCTCAGGAGCAGCCAGCTGCCAGCTTGGCTCTGAGAGCGGAGGATTTGCCTGGGGCCAGCAAGAGGCAGCCAGGGCCAGGCTGCTGCCTCTTGCAGCTCCAAGGGCCTCCTTCCAGCCTGCCTGTGCCGAGGCTCAGGCTTCTCCGGGCTCTGCCAGGGCTCTGCTGGGGCTCCAGCCTGGCCAAGGCCGGGCCCGCTCTCACCTCACAGTCGCTGACAGCTTTGCACCACAGGAGACCTTGCACAGCACCCTCACTACTCTTTCTGCTTTCTCTCTTCAGCCAGACTCTCCTCCAGCCAAAGAGATTTCTCTTAGGGATACAAATCCAAGTGGCAGGAACCCAAATGTTCTCGAGTCACATCTGCACAGCCTGCATCTGCACAGGATGTTTGTGTTGCACCGCTCCTCCTTTGGTTTTTCCTGCAAATGCCATTGCTGTTTCTGCCTCAAATAGAAATGCCACAGCTGGGCAAAACTTGTCCAGTTGTCCATATTCCAAAGGCAGTGTGGTCTGGAGAGGATGAATGAAGAGGAGCCTTCCCCCCTTACAAACTGTACCAAAGAAGCCATCAATGTCACTTTCCACCTCTAAGAAAAAACTGACAATTCAGAAGGAAATGTTGAGCTTTCTCACAGGGTCAGAAGGAGAGAAATGTTCCAAAGGAGTTGAGATTTGAGAAATTTTATTTAAAATCCTACTCTACAATCCTACACTACAAACCTACACTACCATCCTGCACTACAATCCTACTCTATAATCCTACTCTACAATCCTACTCTATAATCCTACTCTACAGTCCTACTCTAAGTTGGTCATGGAGAAGACAGTTTCTAAATTAATTGTTGCATTCCTGCCTCCTCCTTCCACTTCTTCACTGCAACGATGAGAGGTGCCAGGCTGGACCCAGGCATGGCCGATGTTATAAATTGATGCTGCAGAAAGGAAATGAAAACAACAAGAAAGCATGATTTTTCCAATCTAAGAGCTTTAAAGGCAGGGGAATACTTTTTAAATGAAAAGGGGATTGAGTCAGAGTAGGTCAGGAGCATGGGGCAAGAGTGGCACAGGTAGGTGCTGGTAGGTGGCCCATCCCTGGAAATATCTGAGGTGTGAGTATCCTGATCTCTTGAAAGATGTCCCTGCTCATTGCAGGACACAGTCTAGGTGACCTTTCCATGTCCCTGTGAGTTAGTTTGAGATGAATTGACATTTAGGGAAAGAAGTAAGAAACCCCGCACGGAAGTGATTTCTTTGAGAGAAGCTGCTGGGAGCTTCCCCTGTGCCTGAGACAGGCCAATGGCTGGCTAGTTCTGAGAACTGACAACATTTTGCACCATTTAGAAATGAGATGCGCCTCTGTGATGATGCACATTTTGAAAACCACCAGCCTGGGCACTGGCCCTCTTTGCTTCCGGAGACCGAAGGTAACGGAGCTCTGGTGAGGCCGGCCCTGCTCGCCCACGGCCTGTGCTCCTGGGGGAGGCCGGGCCAGAGCCCAGCGGCTCCCGGGCGGGGGATGGAGGCTGCGGGACCCCGGCCCCAGGCTGGGCCAGGCCACGGCTGCTGACATCTTGCCCACACTAAACCCTCTCCCCGGCGTGCAGCGACGGCTCCAGGCCGAGCCTCCCCTCCCAGCGGCTCCCGGGCAGAGAGAGGGGCTCAGCACAGCCTGAAATCCAACACCGTGACTGCCATGACCTGGGTGAGATTGAACCCTTTCACTGCACAGATGAGACCTTTCTTACTCTTGTGGGCCTGATAATAAAATTTGTTATTCCTTTGAAGTTTGAAGCCTGTTTTGCCCTTCTCCTAATCCATAGCTCCCAGCAAGAAATGAGTAAGTGCCCTGGTGATTTTAGCCAGCGCTAAAACCCAGCACTCCCTGCCAGCCCAGCCCAGTCTAGGATTGCTCCCCACTGTCAGCTGAACAGCACCAAGGTTGGAAGGGAGGAGGATGGGGGCTCATCTGATGCCTTGGATTTCAGTGGAGGAGGAGCCCATCCCTGGGACACTGTTTCACCTGCAGCCCTTTTGGCATTTTACCTGCAGCAGCTCCTTGGCAGACCAGCGCTGCGCCTCGCCTTTCTGCAGGCAGCAGCTCAGGAAGTCACGCAGCAAAGGCGAGAATTGCTCGGGCTGCCGCAGCTGTGGGCTCCCTTCTGTGGCTATGTGGAATTTAGCCTGGGGAAAAAGGAAACACAAGGCTCCACCTGCTTCTTTCCCATCTGGAACTGCTCTCCCAGAGCCCATTGTTCCAGCTCCACTCTGCAGTGGCAGTTTTTGCCCTGGCAGAGAGGCAGAGATGACTTTCCTGTAGCATTTGGATGGTGGCTTTCCTGTATCATGAAAAAACCCAAGCCCCAAAGCCACAGCTTTGCCAGCATCCAGCAGATCTTGTCTTGGCAGCTGATTTCATTGCCTGCTCTAGTTAGTGGCAACTACATCAGCAAATACGTGTTTCCTTCTCAGAGGATTCCCAGCAGCTTGGCAGCCTTTTTGGAAGAGGGATTTTGCTGTTCTAACTAACTACTATTTCCAAGGATTCTTACATGAAAAGAATCTCTGCAGTGCTTGTTGGTCCCTTAAGCACAGCTGCCATAAAACAAAACTCATCAGGCTTTTTGTCCTGTTCTTGAAAATGATGGTAATTGGAAGAAAAGAAAGGAAATGCAGCAGGTGTTCCTCAGGGAAGGAAACAAACCTTTGGAATCTCATTTCCAACACAGACACATTAAGATGCCTCCACAAATGTATTGGGTTGAAAATGCCTGTTTGGGCACACAGGAGCCACCTGCAGCTCTGTCTCTCAGCACTCTGAAAATTTCAGGTTCCCTTATGTGGCAAAAGGAAAATATTCATGGTGAAATCAGAAGTGTCATCCCTGTGGTAAGCCTGTGCTCGTTGGATTCTCAAGTCAATGCATTAACGCTGTGCCCATCCCAGAAAGTGCCAGGAAACAAACAGGAGGTTTTGGCAGGCTCTCCCCGTCACCAGGCTCCAGCTTGGTGATATGGAGAAAGTGGCTTGGGTTAGGAAAGAAGGTGGTCACTGAGTGTCTCAGCAGCACTGCACAAGAAGCAGAAGAGACTCTGGCTTTACAGCCTCATCTCCAGGTTTCAGGCAAGTTTCCCTGTGAGAAGAATGGGGCTGCACTTCTTCTCTCAAAAGCACTGTTTTAGAAACTTGGTTTGCTTTGAGTTTCTTTGCTTCATTTCTGGAAAGATAACAGCAGCTCTGAGATGCTTGTTTCCTATTCTTGGGGCCATCTACACAGCCAAAAGAGCTGGAACGACTTGTAAGGCAAAGCAAAATGCTGCCTGAGAATGGAGATGGTTTGGGCGAGGTAAGGCTTGAGTTCCCCCAGTGCTGCAACCAAAGCTCCAGCAGATGCTGATGTGCTGCAGGGCCATTTGTAGAAGGGGCCTTGGTGGAAGTACTTCCAGCAGATGGCCATGGGATTTTGTGCAGTAAGCAGAGAACACGGGACAGGTGAGAAAGACAGCGGGATCAGAGAGTATTTGCTCCTTACCGATCGAGCAGTGAAACTGTCATAAGGAGTTTTTTGTTCGGCCATTTCAATTGCCACAATTCCAAAAGACCACACGTCCACTTTGGGGCCATATGGTTGACACTTCACCACTTCAGGTGCCATCCACCAAGGAGTCCCGGTCACCGAGCACCGCTGATTTTGCTCAGGGGTGAGCTGAGCAGAAAGGCCAAAATCAGCTGAGGAGAAAGCAAAATACTCTTTTAATTTTAATACTCTCAATTAGGAAACCAAGCCAGAGAATTCCCCGGTAGAAGTTTGAGAATGTGCAGTTGAATTTTCTGTACAACAGTCCCTGCTCTGTTTCCTTGGGGCTTTAGCCAAGGCAATTGGCTACTTCAAACACCCCCCCATTTCTTACACTTCCTCCAGCAGTGCCTTTTGTTTTCCTGAAGGTTTAGATTGCAGCTCCCTCCCTCTGGAAGGAACACACACAGACACACACAGAGCAATAGCACTCTTGGCTGCTTGTGGTTCCTTGTCATAGCTGTGTGCACCCTGCAACTGTGCCTTCAGCCCACAGCAGGGGGGACCCCTGCACTGCCAGCAGCAGCATTTTTGGGGAGCTGGCAGTCACTGAAAGCAGCCCCACACCCCCCATTCCTGGAAGGCTGAAGCTGAGCAAGAATACACTGACCCAGCTTGACAGAGCCGTCGGTTCTGAGAAGGATGTTGTTGCTCTTGACATCTCGATGGATCACGTGGTTGGAGTGAAGAAAATCCAGTCCTTGCAGGCACTGAGAGAGAAAAGAGAACCAGGGGGGCAAAAAGTAGTGCTGTGAGTTCATCGCACAAGAAAGGAAACAGCTGTGGAAGGTTCCCTTTGCAGGGGAATGGGGAGGAATGGCAGAACACAGCGCCATTGAGAGCAAGAGCCTGCTGCTCCCACAGGAGCAGAGCAGCACCTTTCTCAGTGGAGAAGTGCAAATGCCAATGCACGAGACAGAGATAGAATACAAGAGCAGGGGATAAGAGTACAGGAAGTGAGTCCAGTGAGTGTAGGGGCACTGGCAGACAGTTCCCTTGAGATGCTCTTGCTTGCCCATAGCCGAGCAGCAGCACAGAAACCAAGCTTGGCCCATGAAATCCCTCCCGTTCTGAGCCCCTGTTTCCCAGACAATGCAGCTCAAGGCCTTGGAAGCACAGATGGGATCCCTGACCTCCCGACTGACAGCTGCAATCTCTCCTTCAGACATTTGAATCTCGTCGATGAGATCTCTCAGAGTGCCTCCGTCCATGTACTCCATCACCAGCCAGAGTTCCTCATGCACAAGGTAGCTGAAAAAAGGAAACAAGGCCATGCAGGTGAACATGCACAGCTAGGTTGGTTTTTCGCTTGAGTCTTGTTTCTGGGTCCCTTGGAGACAAGGGCAGAAGTAAAGGCATAGACATTGCCTCTAGGCTGTGCAGTGTTTGCAGTCTGTGCTGTCTCAAGGAGAAAGGCAGTTTAGGAAGAGCCCAGATAAAAAACCTGTCACGCATGACATTTCTGGAAATAAGCACCTAGTCTTCCTGGCATGCACAGCAATGGAAAAGAGGGGCAACAATGCAAGGGCAATCCTCTCTTGGATGGTTCATCAGCATTTAAGAAACTTGAAAAACTCAAGCCCAAAGAACTGTGGAGGCAATGAACTTAGAAGGTATTGAATTCTTAAGATAGGGCTGATGCAGGTTTTTGAACAATTTTCAGTCTGCATTTGCCAGGGTGACATGCCATGCAGACAAAATGCAGTCTCTTCCCATCCATTGGAGATAAGTAGAGAAATAATCATTAACAGCTCTATTTCCTGCCAGTGACCAAAGTGGGTTTTTAAGCTCTCATGCTTGTAGTATGTAAAGAAACATTCAAGGGATAGGACCGTGACCACTCACCTGGCTAAGTAATTCACGATCCTGGGACTCCTATTGCTCTCCATGATCCTGATTTCATTCATGGTTAGTATCTTCCTACTCACTCCTTGCACATTTATTTTCTTGATGGCCACCTCAAATGACATTGAAAAGGAGTAATTTGAGAAAATGGGTAGCATGAGACCACAACACACATGGAGCAAGTGATTTTGGAATGGCACAGCCAAGCTGTGCCCAAGTGCCTTGTGATTAGACCTCATCACTGGAGTAATTAGGAAGTGACATTCCAACAGCCCATTTCTCTGCTCCCTTGGGGGTCAGTTACAGGACATGTGGCCACTGGCGATTTGCCTTGTCCACAAAGCCTGTTCCAAGTGCAATTTGCAGGCTGGCTCCAGTCTGTGCTTCTTGTGCCTTTTCAGCACAGCTCTCCTCAAAGCTCCAGCCACAGCTGTCAGCAGTGGGGAAAGGCCTGGAGAGCAGCAGAGGCTGCAGGGGCTGTTGACATTTACCTCTCCTCCTGTTGCAATGTCAAGTGCTCTGGAAACCTCTCCAAAACCCCTAGAAACAAAACAGCAGCAAAGAAAGGAGAAGCCATTTAGATCTTGCACTGAAAGCCAGTCCAGACAGGAGAGCTCTGCTGTAAATGCCTAAAAGCTGCAGGTTGCAGGAGGGGTCTGCCAGAAGGCAGATGATGCATTTTCCCCTCAAGTGCCTGGGCACTGGGCCTGTTCCTGAAGCCTTGGGCTTTACTGCCTCAGCTCCAAAAGGCAGCTTATTCCTTCATCTCGGCTATCAGCTTCTAAACTGTGCAATTCTAATCCTGAGCATGGAGTATTTCCTTTAGCAAACTCTTGGAGAGAAATGTTCCTGAGAACTGTTATCTGACAGCTCTCATTGGGGGTAGGTTGTGCTTTCAGGCAAGCAAGATTCTTCTCCTTTCATTAGTGTGGCCAGATGATTTGGAGACATCCAAAAATGTGAAGGAAATGAATCCTGAGCTGTCCCACACTTGAGAGACAAGCAGATTTCCCAGGTTCTGTTCCTTGCTGCAGGCAAGACCTTGGCAGCATGGAGATGTCTTTGACAATGCCTTCTGAGCACACTTGACAAATTCTGGCCAGTACTGAGAGATGGGGCAGACTAAGCCCGCTGTCTAAACATGTGGACAACTTGTCTGACTTCCCACTTGATGGATATTCCACCAGTGAAACACCTGGCCCGTGGCTGTGTAGAAGTGACTGTGGTTGGACTCACCCACTGCCAAGACTTTCCAGTTCGATGTATTTTGTGACGGGATTTTCCTTGTTCACCATTCTCCCTGAGGGAAACAAAATGCAAGATGCTGACTCTCAGGCAGAGATCCCAACTTGCAGGAGATGCCAAAGGCAGCCCCGCTGTCTGGGGCTCTGAACCCTCTGTGGTCAGCTGGGCAGCAAGCACAGCAGCAACAAGACAGGCAGTTGTGCAGTACAAATGGGCAGCAGAGAGACTGATTTTGTCCAGTCCTTGGAAGGAAATGAAGCGCAGAGAGCACAGCAGGGCACAGCACAAGGCTGGCAAAGGCCAAGCATGAGCACTGACAAGCAATGGCAAGAAGACACAGCCAGCCTGAGCCCCTGACAAGCTGTGGCCGCCGTTCAGGACACAACAGCATTGCCTTGGAGATCAGACACAGCCAGGTGCAGATCAAGGCCCTTTTGTGTCCCAGCAGGTGAAGGTAGACACCAAATCAGCTGGGATCTTTCTCAGCCCCACCAGGTCTTTTCTGAGAGCACAGCACTGGCAGCTGTCATGGGCAAGAAGCAGATTAAATGGGTTGTGCTGCAGAATCACAAAGGGCTTGATGTGTTTTCCCAGAGACTGATCTGAGCAGGGCTTGGGCCAATAGGTAGGATTCTAAGAGTCATGGGAATGGCTGGGAATCAGGTATGAAAAAGTGCCATGGATCTGAGGAATACACAGCACAGGGGCTGCAGGCTCGCTCCTGAGAAATGCCTGCAGTGCTGTTTTATCTGATCACACCACGTGGATATGTCTCTTGGACACATCTTTATAAAAATAAATCTGGGATATTAATTACAGATTGTGGCACAAGTATCTGTTTCTTCATTGTGGGCCCAATGAAAACATCTCTTGCTCTCTGTTTCTGCTGTCACCTGATGTTCTTGCAAAGGAGTCCTCACTGACAAAAATACAGCATTCTCATAAAAACCTTGTAGATGTAGTAGAGGCAATAAAAACAGTCCTAATAATGACACCACTAAAACCCATGGGGCAGAACAGCCCTTTCAGGATGGAGAAAAAAAAAACTCTACCAAAAAACCCCAAATCCGAAACCAAAAAAGGATAAAAACTGAAAACTAAAAACGAAACCCCAACAAAAAGACAAAACCCCAAATCCAATCAATATCTCTGAAGTCTTTTGGTTCTGACGACTGGTGGGAAGTCTGGAGTCTAAGGAGAATCTAGGAATCAAATATTCTGTTCAGTTTGGCCACTAGCACACAGAACTTGCATAGATCATTTGCTGGGCCACAGCCTCCTGCTGATCCAAGAACAATTCCTGCTGCTGCCTTTAGTGGCAAGGGAATGCCAGGCAAAGCCGAGCCAGTCCAAGCTGCCCTCAGAGGCAGCAGGAACAGCCAGAGCGCTCTCTCGCTGCCTCAGAGCACAGCAGTTCCTGTGGGGAGTCCTAAATGTCTCTGGGACACCAAAGTGAGGAGGATCATTTGCTACAGCTCTGCTGGCACATGCACACAATACACTGTCCCTCAGACAAGAAATACACCAGACGTACTCAGTTGCTCCACGAAGTCTCCCAGGCTCTCCTGGAGCTGAGCAGCAGATGTGTCACTGCTGGACATGGACAAACTGCCCTGGCTCCACTGCTCAGCTTGGGGAACAAAGGCTCCTTTAGATGCTGCTGCTGCTGCTGCTGCAGCAGATTGAATGGAAGAGCCTGTGTAGATCTGCGAGAAGAAAGGAGTTTGTGTCAGGAAGCTGGCTGGCAGAGATTACCCCGAGTTCCCTTTTCAAATGCAAGCCCTTAGGAAGTTGCTGTTAGCCACATGCAAAGCTCATCAGCTGGATTTTTTGGATGCCCACTTCTGGAACCAAATGGTCAAAACCCAAGGTTGGTTTTAATCAAGTTGATGGCCAGTTTCATATTCCATTTTCCTGGATTTTCTGAAGGATGACTGCAACAACGACCATTGCACTTCCTCCCACGGATCCCTTTCCCCCTCCAAGGGCTGCAGACACATTTGCAGCTCCTTGTTCTAATGTTGGAGCTCCTCCCCCTCAGTCCTCTTTTCCTGCACCATCTTCAGAAGGTGCTCAGCCTGCAGCACTTGTGCTTGGGACAGTACCTGTGCCTCCCGCCGACCTTGGGGCTCTTCATCAGCCGGCATTTGCTGGAAGCCTTCGCAGGCTGCCAGGTGAGATATCAACACGTCCACCTCAAGTCAAAGAGAACAAAGCAGTCAGAGACCACAGCTTGTCCCTGTGTGCCAAGGCTCATTGACTGTGAGCAAAGGGAAAGAGCAGGACAGCAGCAGATTCACCAAGGGATACAGACAGCTTGCAGCTTGTATTCCAAATCTGTCTGGGGGACTGAGTTCACTTGCAAAAAGCCCTGAAGAAACAAGGAGAGCAGGAGCAGGCCAGCAGGAATCCCTTGAGATGAGTGCTGGCAAAAGGGGCAAATGACTGGTGCCACTGTCCAGGGCAGCAGCTGAGATTGAGCACAGCAGGAAATGTCCTTCCAAGCAGCTGGGATAGACACTACAGCAGGATGGCACTGAGAGGCATCAGCCCACCCCCTGCTGCTCTGCAGAGGAAAGGCAAGAAGGGCAGAAAGCACCAGACTGCAGTGACTGCTGTGCCTATTGCTCTTTCACTCACTCGATTTTCTAGAGCCTCTTGCTGCTGAGCGAGGAGATGGAATTTCTCTTTGATGATTCTCCTTTCTTCCTCCAGCCTCTCCTCCCTTGCCCTGATCCTAGCCTCAGCTTCCTGCAGCTCTGCCAGAAGCTCCTCATCAGAGGCCTGTGAGGAACCAGAGAGAGGAATTTCCATGAGTGGAGTGTCTGCCACTCTGTCACTCACCTGATTTTGTTGATTTCCTCTTTGCCAGGGGAGATTCATCTCCTCTTGGATGCTTCTGTCTTCCTCAGGCCTCCTCTTCACTGCCACGATGGCCCTCGGAGCTTCGGGCAGCTCTGCCTGGGGCTCTGCCTCGATGTTCTGTACACACAAATGGAGAGCAAGTGCCTGGGAGCTGCCATCAGGCTCAGCTTCTTCCTCAGTTTCAGCCTCAAAATCACACTCATTCAGTCACTTCTTTCTGCTTCCCTACCCACCTCTGCTTCCACTGTAACCTCCTGTCCCGCTGCTGATCTCTGCAGAGGCTCTTTGCTTTCAGGGCCTCTGGCACTCGTGGCCTGCTCAGTCCCAAGAGCTGCGTTTTATGCCCCTCTTCCTGCCCTTCACTCTGTCCCCTGCTGAGTCAGGCTTACCTGGCCATTCTCCAGTGGCTCTTCCACCTGCTGCCCCAGCTGCTCTTCCTGCTCTTGGGCTGGGAACAGCTCTCCCTCAGGCTGGCACGGCCGTCCTGATAAAACAATCTGCTCCTGCTCTTTCTCTAGGAGGACCTGCAGAGAAAGCAAGAGAAGATGGGCTTCAGCTTCTCATCCAACATTTGTGGGCCAAGACTCAAAGGCTGATGGGCTCCCACGTTCCCAAAGCTCTGTGCTGCTGTTCTCCTGCCTTGTTCTCTGCCCGTGGGGAAGCACAGATTCCAAAGTGACCCTGGCAGTGCAATCAGGGCCCATCTGGCACTGAATCTCCAACAGACTCTTGGGCAGCTGACAGGAAATGTGGGGCATTTCTCAAGGGCCTCCCTCCCCTTCTGCTGTGTCCTGCTTGTCTCTCCCTAGTGACTGACAGCCAGCCCTGTCCCACAGCTCCATCCTGGCTCTGCAGGGGCTTCCTGGGTGAGCTCAGCCCTTGGGAGAGACACTGCTGGAGTTCATGTTCTTTTGAGGCCTGCACTGCCACTCCTGCCCCTCTGACATCTACACTCTTGTTAGAAATCCTGCTCAGTCAGGAGACAAGGATGTGTGCAATTTGATCCTCTGCTGCAGGTCAGAGAGCCTCTATGGCCACCTCAGGATATGGAAGAGGACCAAGGTGTTTCTCCTCCCTCTTTTGTCAGCTGAGAATTCTGAGTGGCACTGACAGAGATCCTCAAAAGGCCCCACCAACAAATTAATTGACACACCCCTAGGGATGCCAATGAAGGAAGCCATGGGTCATGTAATGCATGTATGACCAAAGTCAGCAAAAACCACCTAAACCATGGAATTGTCCCACCTCACTAGGACAGGCAGAAATTTAGAGGTTAAACAGGGAGTGTCAGGACAGAAGAGGCAGGAGGAGGAAAACAGCTCTGAGGAGAAAAAACAACCATCTCTAAAGGGGTTCTTAGCAACACAAGACAGCACTCAAGGACTTGCAGCTTTGCCCCCACACTAGGCTCCAATCCAGTTTCCAAAGCTGCAGACTTCACCACAAAACGTATCAAGAGAAACTTGCCACTTGTGGATTTTGCCTCAGAAGAAGGCTTCAGAACTACACAGTTTGTTTCTTTGGCCACACAGGACAAGAATGGCCGGCCACAGCTTCATGGACAACACAATCATCTCCTTGCAGCTTATCAAAAGCCAAAAGACAGGTGGCCTAAAAGACTCTGCAGAAGTGAAGAATTACTCCAGAAAACTGCAGAACAGTTCTCCAGGTCATCCAGAGGTTTCCAAAAAGGGACAGCAAACAAAGCAAGCCCTGTGAGCCCCAGAAATGCCGTGTGAGGCCTTGGCCATGGCTTGGCAGAAGCCAAGAGACAGAGCTTCCCTGAGCCAAGCAGCCAGCTGCTCACCCGCAGGCAGCAGCGCTTTGGGGCCTCAGCACGACGGCTCAAAGCCCAATTTCCAGCTGCCACGGGATGGGGGAATGGCTGGGTGCTGGCAGGACTCCAGCACTCAGCATCCTCAGCCAGCAACAGCAAGTGCTGGCTGCTCAGAAACTTGCAGCTCTGCCTTGCACTAAAGACAGCAGCACCCAGCACTGGCACTTACTGTCTGGGCATGGTCAGGCTGGGCTGTGACCACAGCTGGAGGCTCGTGCTCCTTTTGCTCATTTTGCTCCTCTTTGGCCTCTTCTCCAGGAGCAGAGGGAGCCCCAGCAGAGTCTGCTCTTGCTTCTGGGCTCTGTGGACAGATGGTGGAGTTAGGGACAGGCAGCTCCCTATCATTTAGAACCTTATTTCTCTTCAGCTCGATTTCTACAACCAGCTCTACCAAGCACAAATCATCAGCTTTGACAGCAATGGGATTCTAAGTCTCTCCAACTAAATTAAAATGGGTTAATTCAGCCAGGCTGCAAATAGCTCTGAATTAGAGAGTTCACCCTGGCTACTATCAGCAAGCAACGTTCTCTCTGCAAAGCTGAGCTTTGAGTTCTTTTAAAGCTCTGCAATGGAAAATTAGGAAATAGCCAACAATGCCTTTGCTATTGCTGTTGTAAACACGGAAATGGATCTTCTTTCAGCCCACCCAGCTGGCCCTCTGCACTCTACTGCCACAGGCCAAGCTCACAGTTCCCTGCACAATTCTGAAACACCAGGAGCATCAAATGTTCCTTTCTGACTCACCTCAGGATCGGCACCTCTGAACACACGGCTCAGATGACCTGCAGTGGGCAAGGAAAATGAACCAAATTCTTTGAGAAAACTGGAGAGAACCGTGGCCTATTTAGAACAGCATCTGAGAAGATCTCCCAGTCTGCATTTTCAAAGGTGTCCTGCTTGACTGGTGTGGTTTAAAGCAGCAACTAAAAAATCACTAGAAAACTTACTTATTTCTTGCTGTGAGATATGGATTAGAACAAGAGGAAAACAGGCTTAAAACTTAAATGGAATAAAGAAAGTTCATTAACAAAAACTACAAGAATAAGAAACCAGAATAAAACTTCCAGAACAACCCTTTTCTCCCCCACTACCCAACCATTCTCTTGTTTACATGACAACATGGAGACAAAAAACTTTGGAACTTTGGTGTTTACAACAGTCCCAATTTCTGCTGGAGTCTTTTCATCAGTCTTTGTAGAGAAACAAAAGTCTTCTTCTGCTATCTATGGAGTTTTTCACACAAAAACGATTTTTCTTCATAGCTTTCTATTTCTCTGATGCCAGCTGCCGGGAAATCTGCCATCAGTTGTCTCCTCCCATTTCCCATCACTCTGAGGTGTGTTATGGGTCATGAGTCTAGGGATGTCATTTTTATGAATGAGTTATTCAAAGGCAAAAGTTCTCTTCATCTGTCTCTGTGAGCTTCTCTGGAAACAGAAGTTTTCTCTTTTTGCTTCTTAAAACCCCAAATCTTCAACTCTTACTTCTCCCCCTCTGTTCCAGCATCTCACAGTGTCACAACTACTTCATCATTTGCTCAAAATCCACACTGTGAAACACTCCATTCCTCCCAATATACTCTGTTATGAATTAAAGGAGATTTTTTCAGAACACTACTGTCCATCTCCATAGCTTTAACAGAAAAATATTTCAGCTTATTAAAGCATCTCCTTCTTTTTCTTCCCCCTCTAAATTTAATTTTTTTCTTCACTCTCTTTGATGGGTTGATGGTTGATCACTCCCTCTCCCTCTCTCTGGAAAGAAAGGATTAATCTGCAAGTCTCATGCAGGCAGTAAAAGAGTTAAAATCTTGCTAAAGCTGCAGATGTTGATGGTGTCAGGTTTCAGTTCAGTGGCAGAAACTGCAAACCAAGTCAGGCTGGCCGGCTCTGTTTCTCCCCCCACCCCGCCCTCTGCAGCCTTGTCCGGCCTGGAGGGGGGGAGGAGGCCGAGACAGAGCCCTGTGACCTCGTCAGAAGCCAGAAACCAAAGAGAGCAAGAAATTCCCGGCCTCACATCTTCAGGTGGTGTTCACAGGTTGATCTCACTTCTCAGTAGTTAAAACCGCTGCCAATTCTCACCCATGGCCAGGAATTAGTCAGGAGAAAAAACTCCCATCAGCCTCCAGCAGTTTCAACTTCCCGAGCTCTCAGAGCTATCTTAAAAGTAAAGTCACCCCAAGAGACTGAGCCAGCAAAGTGAGGAAATGCCAGACTCTGCTGCCACAGGCTCTCCCGTGGAGGGAACAGAAGCCCTGCAAATGCTGCCCGCAGCCCCCTGGCTACAGACACCCCGTGTTTTGCTGAAGGTGTTGACAGGAGCTTTACCAAACCAGGGGCATCCTCATGGTCTTTGTGTTTCAATAGCAACCCGGTCACTAAGAAAGAGCAGGGAGACCTACAAAAGCCAGCTCAGGTTCCAGCCAGGGAAAACCTCTACTTACGTGCCAGGTTAGTGAGGTAATAGCCGGAGTAGCCGATGACATAAATGGCACAAACGGCAACAGCGAGCTGCTCCATCACTGTAGCACTGCTGTGCCAGTTTGCACACTCTGCTCCACCACAAGAACAAACAAGGCTCCTGTCAGTGTGCAGCTGCCCACTGACAAACGCCTCAAGCAGGAGGATGCTCCTGCACTGAGCAAGCCCAAGAGCTGCTCTGAGCCTGAGGCCTTCCGTGCACCAAGGCAACCTTGGGATGTCACCACGACAAGGTGGCATCCATGCCCTGACATCACAAAGCCAATGCTCTGCGCTGCTCTGGGAATTGATGCAGAGCAACCCAACCTTCCCTACAGCAAACACAAAATTGCCTGGCAGGTTCTCCTCTGTCACAAAGTGTCACAAATCCTTTGCTGGGCTGTGGGAAATGACATAAACTTCCACAGATACTGAAGGGTTTGATTTACAGCCTTGGAAGGAGCTTGGGTTCATGCAATGCTAAAGGTTCACAGACGTTGAGTCGAGAATTCATAAGCTTATGTTCCTATAGCTGCAAGTAAGAATATGCCATAAGTAAATAAAAAACTGTATTGAGTGAGATAGTGGAGAGTTTTCAACTGTAATTGTGTGATTTTATAGAGTAAGCTATGAATCTAAATATTATCCTAAGAAGCACATGTGTGTAGGTGAGCTAGCAGTGTATTGGGTGAAAAGCAGACACAGTGCAGCAGAACTTGGCAAAGGTGAAAGGTGATTAAGTAATAATAAACTCCATGTCAGCTGTCCATTGGGCCAAAATGTGATATATTGCTGTGTAACAAAGGAACTCGTGACTACCTTTGAGCTATGGCCCACTTGTTACCCCTCCAAAATCTCATGCCTTCAGACTGAGACCTTTTCTGATATATTCCAGCAATAAATCGACTTCACAGCACCAGTGGTCCCACCGCTCATTATTTACAGCCTGACAATGAGCCAAACCCTGTTGTTGAAGAGATCCAAGAGTAACTCCAAGACTGCCCTGTGGAGAGAGAAAACAAAGAGAACTTGTCCTAAGAGAACAAAGATCGCTCCTCAGTCAAGGCAGGATGGATGGAACAGAGTTTCTAAAATGAAACAAGTAGCAGAAGCAGAGTAGTTTGCAGAAGAAATTGTTATACAAGTGCTTTTCCTGGGGAAATAAAACTGATGTTGCTAATATGGAATTGATCATGACTATTATTCCTTAGCAGCCATCTGAACATTTATACTATTGGCTACCCAGGCTCACACTATTCTAACCCAATAGGAAAAACAGCACAAAAGTGATGTACACTTGTAATAAATGTTTCCAGATATACCACCCCTGGGGACCGTGCATCGTTCATGCGCTGCAGTGCCCCAAGCACCCACATCCTGCCCCACAACTGAGCTCTGAGGTGGGACTAAACCAAAGGAAATTGGGATTTTGGCCACTGATGCTTCTGACTAAACCCAGGAATGCCTGTTCCTGTACCAAAGGAACTGCACAGCCATCAGCCTGCTGCAGCACTGCTGGGGCATCTCAAAGAAGCATGTGGGCCTGTGCCTCACCCCTGGAGCCCCCCTGGGCACATTTGTGAGCCACAGAGATGAGGCTGCAATGGTCATAAGGAAAGAGAAGAAGAAAGTCACAGAAGAATGGGGGAAGATGTAGGAGATGGTGGGAGGAGGAAGCCAGAGGGACCAAATGGGTAACTTTCATCCAAATTGGGAGCTACGAGGCAGGGACCCAAGAGATGTGGAATAGAGACCCCATCACCTGTGACTTCCTTTCTCAGCTGAAAAGAAAAAGAATAGAGAAATAGCTGGGTTTTAGATGTGTGTCTAGATATGAAGCCACGTTACATTTTTGAATGGCTCCACACAAGTTCTTCAAGTTTTCTCCAAGCCTGCAGGTTCCCCTGCCCCAGGACCACCAGTGGCCAGTTTTGTTGGTTTTGCATGGGTTAAATTTTGGTGAGGAGGGAAGAAGCCAGCCATGGGAATGCTATTTCTGCTAAAAGGAGCTGCTAAAAGCTTTCTCCATGCCTGACAAAACCAATCACTGTCTGGCTCTGAGAACAGGCCCATTGCTAAGCCAATTAGAAAAGCTGGAAACACTTTGATGACAACAGATTTAAGAGCGGAAAGAAACGTGGGAAGCTCTCTTTCTTTCTGCCCTCCAAGGGGTGGGGAGGGGGCACCGAACCCCTTCCCAGCAGGCCAGCTGTGGTGGTTTGGCATTTTAGAGATAAAAGCAGAAAACACCCACAGAAGTGATTTCTCTGAGAGCGGCTGCTGGGAGTTTCTCTCTGCTTGAGATCAGGCCAAGAGCCGGCCAGTTCTGAGAACTGACAGCATTTTGCAGCACTGAAAAGTGAGATCACCTTTGTGAATAGCACATTTTAAAAGCTCCAGCTGGGGAAGTTGTCTCTTTTTGTTTGCAGCCTGGAAAGGTATTGGAGCTGTGGTGTGGCTGGCCCCGCTCCCCGCGGCCTGTGTGGCCTGGGGGGGCTGGGCTGGAGCCCAGTGGCTCTGGGCTGGGGGGATGGAGACTGCGGGACTTGCCCCGGCCCCAGGCCAGGCCGGGCTCTGCTGTGGCCCCTCCCGGGAAGCCCTCCCAGTCCCATTCCAGTGGGGTGGCTGAAGCCCTCCCCAGGGGGACCCCGGCCCTAAGCTGGGCCGGGCCACGGCTGCTGACATCTCGCCCATCCCCGCCATGGCCTGCACAGACGGCTCCAAGCTGGAAACCGTCCCCTGCCTTCCAGGGGCTGCTGAGCTGAAATCCCACACCAGGAATGCCTGCCACACCTTGGGCCACGTTTAACCCTTTCACTACACAGATGAGACCTGCAGACTTCATCCCCTCTCCAGAGAGCGCAAAGTGGGAGTGATCGACACGTAAAAGACAACATCAAACATCAAGGTCAGTACGAGGAAGAGTCAAGCCTCAGGTGGAAGGAGAATGAGGAGATGCTTTAATGAGCTGAAATAGTCTTTTGCTAGGGCCATGGAGATGGACAATAACGTTCTGAAAAATAACTCCTTTCATTAATGAAAGAGTATTGGGGAGAATGAAGGATTCAAAGTGTAAATCTGAGCAAAGGTATCCACTGATGAAGCCAAGCAGGTGCTGGAGTATCTGTGATCCCATGAGATGCGTGAACAGAGAGAGAGAGATGAGAGCTGATGAAGATCCTTTGTCCCCAGGGAGAGAAGAAGAAAACTTCTGTTCCCAGAGATGATCACCAAGACAGATGAAGAGAATAACTCTTGAATCCTTAAAATAATACCCCTTGAGTTCATGGCCCATGAAGACACCTCAGAGTGGTGTGGAAATGGTCGGAAGGCATGATGGCAGAGTTTTGCCCTGGGTGGCTGCTATTCATAGAAAGGAAAAAGCACAAGAAAAGTCTTTTCTTGTGGACAACTCTCCATGGAATAACAAGAGAAAACTCCTCTCCCTACAGATACTGATGAAAAGGCTATCGTATAGTTGGTACTGCATTAACATCCCAAGTTTTGTCCCTACACTGTCAGTTGAGAAAGGAAAAAGTTGGTTGGGGAGAGAAAAGGTTTCTGGAGGTTTTATTCTGGTTTCTTATTTCTTACAGTCCTGTTAATAAAGTTTCTTTATTCCTTCTAAGTTGTAAGCCTGGTTTGCCCTTCTCCTAATCCATATCTCACAGTGAGAAATGAGTAAGGGCCCTGGAGATTTCAGCCAGCGCTAAACCCACCACATTATTTAGTGCTTTAGCCAAAAAACTCAAATTAGCGAATCTCAGCCACTGCACCAGGCTGAAGCTGAGGATCCCCAGCCAAGCTCAGAGGAAGGAGAACACAGCATTTGTGGGATCCTTTCCAGTCTGACTTGCTTTAGCTGGAGCCTGGGGGAGGAGAGAGCAGGAGAAGGGTTGGCTGAGTCCTCTCCCCTCTGCCTTGCCCTTCTCTGCTGGATCCTCAGTTCATCCCACACCCACCCCAGGACTCCATCCCCATCCTACTGGTGCTGATGGGATTAAAGGAGATAAAGAGGAGATTAAAAAGATAGAGAGGAGAGAAAAAGAGAAGTTTAAATGCAGTTTAAATATGAAAGAAATACATATGTTAGTGAGTGCTGAGAGTTCCAAGGGAGCTGAAGGGTTTGCGAAGGGCCAGGAGCCCGTGAAGGGCTCAGGAGCTGCTGCTGCCGGGAGGGAGGAAATGCACCAATGGCTCCCAGCAGAGTCTGTGCTTTGAGGCTCTTTCCCAAACAGCTGCAGGAGGGAAAGCAGCTGAGTTTGGAGGAAGAGTTTTCTGCTGAGGTTTCCTGTTTGGAGCTGTCACAAGCTTGAGCTGCTCAAGGGAAACGCGGCTCTGCTTCCAGCAGGGCCCAACTGCCCGGGAGCACAACTTGGTTCCCTGGCCCTGAGCCAACGGGCAGCAGCAGCTTCTGTTCCCTCCTGGCTCTTGTGTCATTTCCAGCAGCACAAGACACACCAAGAGAAGCTCCTCCAGAACATGCCATGAGAAACACAACCTGATTTCATGGCATGGAGGAGCTCTGACAGTCCCACGGGCTCAGGTTTGTTTGTCAGTGAACAGAGCAGGGAAAAGCACAGACACATTCCCTGCACAGGGAATTCACAGGAGGAAAGTGCAGCGCTGGAGGATGTGCTTGGATACAACGTTCCCACGGCAGTTTTGGGGATAAAATTGTCAGGAGAGAGAAAAGAAAAAGTGCTCCCAAGGGTGGGCTGGGGAGGGCTGGAGCTTCCCGGGAGGCTCCCAAAGCTCAAGAGGACAAAGCCCAGACCTTGTCCAAGCTGCGAGCTGGGTCTGAGCCAGAAACCAGGGGGTGGCAGAGACATTGCTGCTGAAGGGCTTCAGATTGCCAAAGCTAAAGTGTCCAGTGTCAAGGAACAATTTGAAGTTACAGAAGTCCCCGTGCCCACGTTCCATCCCATCATTTCAAGCTGAAAGCAGAGATCCCCTTGTGATTCTGCTTTTTAACAAAGAATATAAAAATTCAACAAAATTCCCTTAAAGACCCCATGAAGGTTCACACTGTGAGAGCTCACTCGAGGCAGCCCCAACTCCTGCCCTGCTTCAGTCCCTGTCAAGCCCACTGTGCTTTCCAGCTGATTTGCTCCAGCTCCCCCCAAATCACCATGAATTCCACTGAACTGAAACAAATCCAAATCCTCGTGGGTCGGGACAAGGGCAGGGAGAGGTCACTCAGGGATCACCATCAGGGGCACAACAGCCCGATCTGGGGAAATGAACTGAATTTAGGATTGAGCAAATCAGACCAGGAGAATGAGGATTAAAATCAATCTTGAGAAACACCTCCTCCCGCACCTGAACTTTTTTGTCCGGGCCGCTGCTCGCGGGGCACAGAGAGGGGCCCGGCCGTGTCCCTCCAAACCTCCCTGGGAATCACCCCAGAGCCCTCAGCCCTCCATCTGCCCATCCCCGGGGTCCCTTGTCCCTCCCAGTGGCTCCCGTGGCTCTCCCAGTCCATCCCAGCCTCTCCCAGTCCATCCCAGCCTCTCCCAGTGACCCCGCCTGTCCATCTCGCCCCTCCGTGGATCTGCCGCCCCTCAGCCAATCAGAGCGCGTCTCTCTGATGACTCATCAGTTGCCGGGCAGATCCACAGAGCCGAGAGCCCCGCGCTGGACTCGGCCTGCGAGCACCGCGCACTTCATTCCCAGTCCCGCCCAGTGCCACCACAGTCCCGCCCAGTGCCACCACAGTCCCTCCCAGTGCCACCACAGTCCCTCCTAGTGCCACCACAGTCCCGCCCAGTGCCACCACAGTCCTGCCCAGTGCCACCACTGTCCCGCCCTGAGGCCCCAGAGTCCCTCCCACTCCTTTTTAGCCCATTCCCAGTCTATTCCGAGTTCATTCCCACTTCACTCCCAGACCTCCACACTCTCTTCCAGTGTCCCAGTACCCACTCTCATCTCTCTCAGCGTCACCCCAGTCCCTGCCAGTCCATTCCCACTCCCTCTCAATGCCACGCCACTCGTCTCCCATCTCTCCCAGTTCCTTCCCATCTGATCCCACTCTGTTCCCACTCACTCCCAGTGCCCATCCCAGCGTGTCCATCTCGGTGGTGCCCTCCAGCTCCCAGCCCGGCCCCGGCCGCCTGCTCTGCTCCCTGATGGATTTCTCCCCTGCCCACATCCAGCTGAGCTGCTCCCAGGGCCAGCAGCAGCTCTCGGGCCACGTGCTGGCCACTGCCGTGCTCCCCAGCGGGGACTGGAGCCAGCAGCTCCTGGTGCTGCTGGAAACCGCCCCCGGCAATGCGGGCTCAGCTCCAGCTGCCAGGTGGAGCACGGCAGCCTGGAGCACCCCCTGAGCCGGCACTGGGGCACGGCCCGGCCCCCACAGCGCCGGGGGCAGCGGGGGAGGCACTGGGGGGCCCAGAGGGGGATTGGGGTGTGCTGGGAGGAACTGGGAGGGAGTTTAAGATAGACTGGTTTAAACTGGGGAAGGGATTGAGGTGCTTAAGATGGCTGGGAAGGGGTTTGAAGGATGCTGGGTTAGGGTAGGATGGGGTTCTGGGGGTCCTGGTGGACACTGGGAGGGAGTTTGGGGGTGCTGGGTGTCACTGGGAGGGATTTGAGTGAGCCTGGAGGAGCTGGAAGGAGATTGGGGATGGGAAAGCAGGGATTGGGATGAGGTTGGTTGTGCTGGGAAGAGACTGGGAGGAGTCTTGATGAGTCCTGGTGGGGCTGGGAAGGGACTGGGAGAGGGTTTGGGGGTCCTGGGGCAGTGGGGGGAAATTGGGAGGGGGCTGTGGGATCCTGAGAGGAACAGGAGGGGCTCTGCTGGGTCCTGGGGAGGCTGGGAAGAGACTGGCAGTGATTTACCAAAATAGCAATATTGATCCAGTATCAACATCAATCTGTTAATGGACAAAAAACCTCTCCAACAGTTTAAAGTTACACAGTGGATGTTTAATCACAGCACTGGGCGAGGGCAGGAGTCACCCCTTAATACGCACTGCAAGTTGACAAAAGATTCCAGTGTTTATTTATTTACAAAAGTCTTAAATATCCAAAATACTAATACATATTAATACTAATGCATATGCATAATGCTATCACGTCCCATGTGCCACTTCGGATTAGAATTCATGGTAATGATTTTAATGTCATTACGCCTGCATGGTTGGCTCCCTAATTTGAGGAGGGGGTCGTTTTGGTGTGGAGGGTTCATCAGGAGATGAAGGAAAACCGCTCTTCCTCACTCTCACCTTTCTACCTTTACAGTGGTTGACATTACAAATGACATTTGGTACAACTCCAGTTTCCTCCCTTGTGACTTTGAAATGGGTTTCCAGATGTAAGGTCTGTGATCTTCCTGAACCCGTTTATCAGTTTCTCTTTTCTCATTATAAGCACCTCTAAACGTACAATGACAAGTAATTTTTTACCTGAGATTCATTATCTCAAATCCTGCTTCTCACTTCATCATTAACTCTAACTAGTTCGGGCAAGGCCTATCTCTAGCTAAGATCTCCACTTTTTCTAAAATACCTAATTTTTTAAAATTAGTGACTCTGAAAGAGGTTTCAGAGGGTCCTGGGTGGGCTGGAAGGGACTGGGAGGGTGCTTGGAGGGGATTGAAGTGTCTGTGAGAAGTTTTGGGGGTCCTGATTTCTGCAGACCTCCCAGGGATGCCGTCAAACACTGCCCACAGCAAGATGCTGATGGGGATTGGAGTCTCCGTGTTGGGCTTCGTCTTCCTGGCACTGGGGCTCGGCTTCTGCCTGCACAGGAAGGTGAAAAAGGGTCCTAGGGGTGGTGTCCTCCCCCCCCCTAAGAGCGTGTGTGCTCTCCTCGGGCCCCCCAAGCCCAGTGTCACCCCCTTTTCTCTGCCCACACAGCTCCTGAGGCAAAAGGTTCTCAAGGATTGAAAGTCAACAATTCCCATTGTCATTCTGTATCCAGTTGGATTTTAATTCCCTTGCTTTTATCCAGGTGCCCACAGGGAGCCAGGAAGATGTGGAGCCTCCCAGCCAGGTGTCTTCCCAACACGGATCACCAGGACCACGGATCACCAGGGCTCTGCCCAACGGGGGTCACTGGGGATCATCCAACGCCCATCCTCCCATGGGGGATGGAGCTGGAGCAGCGCACGAAGCTCTTCCTGCACTCGGGGCACTCGCAGGGCTTCCCTTACTGGTGCCTCCGTTGGTGTTGGGTCAAGTTAGAGCTCCTGGAGAAGCTCTTCCCACACTGGGGACACTCGTAGGGCCTCTCCGCAGTGTGGATGCGCCGGTGGGTGGTGAGGGTGGAGTTGTGCTTGAAGCCCTTCCCGCAGTCGGGGCAGCGGAAGGGCCTCTCCTCTGTGTGAATCCGCTCATGTCTGATGAGAGTGGAGCTGGTCTGAAACCTCTTCCCACACTGGGGACACTCGTAGGGCCTCTCCCCAGTGTGGATGAGCTGGTGTGCCCTCAGGTTGGAGCTCCACCCAAAGCTCTTCCCACATTCCAAGCAGGTGTAGGGTCGTTCCCCTGTGTGGATCACCTGGTGTATCATCAGGTCAGAGATACTTCTGAAGCTCTTCCCACATTTCCCACACTCATAGGGCCGTTCCCCAGTGTGGATCATCTGGTGTTTCATCAGGTTGGAGCCCCGGTTGAAGCTCTTCCCACATTCCCCACACTCATAGGGCTTTTCCCCAGTGTGGATCACCTGGTGCCGGACCCGGTCAGAGCTCTTTCTGAAGCCCTTCCCACATTCCAAGCACTTGTGGGGCTTCTCCCCCAGCTCTGAGCTCCGGCTGGATCTCTGGCCGTGTTCCTGGCACTGGGGGGATCTTTCCTCCTCGCAGCTCCCTGGACTGGGTTTCCAGCCCATCCTCATGCGGGATCTCTGGGGCTTTTTCTCCTCCTCTTCCATCTGGACACAGTTCTGGAATGAAAATTCCAGATTAGGAGAAAGAAAGAGAGGAGAGCGCTTTGGGCTGGGGGTTCCTCCTTGCCCAAGGTCATCTCAGAAAGTCACTGGGCATCTTGTGTCTGTAACAAACCAAAATACCAAGATTCAGCCCAGACATCCTCCAAATATCAAAACAAAGATGACAAACTAGCCAAACACCAAATTCAGGCAAAACTCCCTGCAGAAGAGAAAGATTCAGCCCCTGCAAAAAGACAAAGCACCAACATTTAGCCCAATAAAGCTCAGAAACACCAAGGTTCAGCCCTGTGAAAACTGCGGATCCCGCTCCTCAATCACCTGCTGACTGTGGGCAGGGCAACACTCCTGGAACTGCATATATAGGGAGGGAGGAACCTTGTGCTGCTTCCTCTTCCTGCTCTTCCTCCTCCTGTGGCCCTTCTCTTCCTCACACTCCTCTTCCTCCTATGCCTGCACAATCCCACCTTCTCCTCCCACGTGCATCCTTTGACCATTTTGTTCCTCAACCTTGCTTCTCTTTCCCTTCTCCTGCTGCCCCCAGGCCCAGCACCCACTGCCGCCTCCCTCTTCCCCCCCAGTCCCACAGCATCCCACCGCAGCGGCACGGATGCAGCTGGGCCAGCTCGGCCTGGGGCAGCGCTGGGCTCTCGGCCGCTTCCGCCCGCACTCGCTCCCCACTGCAGCCGCTCCCGCCACCACAGCGCGGGGGGGCCCGGCCTTGGCGCTCCCCCCTCCCACCTCCCCAAATTCCCCTCCAGGGGGGCGCCAAGGCCCGGGGGGGAGGGGCGCAGCTGGGCTCCAGCTGGGGAACGCTGGCAGCTGCGGCTCTGCCTGGACACTGATGAGTCATCAGCGCCGCACGCTCTGATTGGCTCAGCCCTGCCTGAGCCCTGCGCCTGCACCAAGGGGGGACACCCTGATCCAGGGGGGATGGCCCCAAAACGGGGCAACCCCAGCAAAGAACAACAACAAAGCCTCTTTACAAACTCATCCCCTCAACCTCATTGCACATAGGGCCAGGGACGTGGACATAAGGAAGTGACAGGAGGAGCCATCAGCTGCACAAAATGTTATTAATTGATGACACAGACTGCTGCTCAGCCAAGGTCCTGCTAAATTCATCAACTTCCAGAAGAACAACAAAGACTTAACACAGCCATCAATATCGTTAGCTATACAAAAGTGGGGTGCATATTAAGGGGGTATGTAGGAGGTGCATTGGGAAGTCTGTGCCTCTCCAGGACTTCAGCCAGTGGGGAAAGGGAGAGGGAGATGTGGCCAAGAAAATTAGAATGAAAAGGAGGCTGTGTCTGCCAACAATTGGAGAGACCCCATGGGAAATGTCCCATGGCCTCTCCCTTTTTTTCTGAATGAAATTACTTTTACAGGACTCCTCTGCCTTCCTTTTGGACAGAAACCTCTGGGGATGTCAATTTTTCCACACACCCTGGGGCTCCTCCGCAATTCCTTCCACCGTCCGGGCCGGCGGGCAGTGAGTGCAGCTGAAGGGGCCTCACCCAGTTTGGGGGATCGGCTCCCTCGGCTGGCGGCGGCACCGGGCATTGATTGGGTACCCGAGAGTGAGCAGGAGACAGACGAGTGACGGATCAGAGCGGCTCTCAAGAGTCGGCAGGGAGAGAGCACTGAAAATCTCAGCAGTGACTACAGTGGCATCTTCAGGGAGTGAACATGGCAGGGCACCCAGGGAGGGGACAAAAGGGAAAGCCACAATGGGGTCCCAGCAAAAGGGATGAGGATCCCAAAATCTCTCTCAAGGGTCCCATGGGAGCATGGTGAGGTCGTTTGCTCATTCTCCCAGAGGGAATTAAGGACATGGACACCCCGGGGGGGCAAAAAGGGAAGTCCAGAAGGGATTTAGACAACAGGGGATGGATGGTGTTGGTGTACTGGGAAGGGATTGGCTGAAGGGGAGTGTGCAGGAATGTGCTTAAGGCAAGAAGCAGCAGGAGGAATCCATGGGGTAAGAAAAAGGATAATGGAAAAGAGGAGGAAGAAAGAAATACTGAGGATTGGAAGGATTTTCAGAAGGGTCTCATCCTCCAAATTTGCTTGCTTACTCAGATCCTTTGTATCCCAGTTTTGGAGGACAGGAAAACAAGGAGGTGAGGATTTCAGGGGGTTTCTCTGAGCTGGGAGCGGCAGGAGCGGGCGCAGAGCTGTGGCACCGGGAGCACGGGCTGGGGGCCTGTGGGGAGCTGTGGGGCCGGGCCGGGGCTGTGGGGCAGCCGGGGCTCAGCGCCGGGCGCTGCCTGAGCCCAGCACCCCCCGGGCAGGGCCGGCAGTGGCCCCCGGCCCCCAGGAGGCTGCGGGACGCCCCGGCCGCTGCCCGGCCCCGTGGAGCTGCCGGCCCTGCCCGCCGGGGGGGCCGCCTTTGGACACTGCGGCAGGACAGGGACCGGCTCGGGGATACGGGCTGGGGAGGGGAGCCTCAGCACAGCCAGCACGAGGAAGGAACAGCTCACAAATGGCGATTAGACCTGCAAGGATCCACATGATCTTTTAAGCATTTCCTGCTGGGTCCCTGGAGAAAGGAAGGATTTTGCAGAAAGCTCAGCAGCTGCCACAGGATGAGCACCCACAGGCACTGAGGGGGGCTGCAGCAGCGACAGAAGAAGCCCCTGCAGCACTTGCTCACAAAGGCTCAGCAGCTGAATGCAGCAAGGGATGAGCAAAAGGCCAAGCTGAAGGCAAAGGCCATGGCACACTTCCTACAGCCCCTGAGGGATCAAGCCCAGGGCCCAAGGGGGCCCCAGCACCCAGGGGACACCCTCGGCCAAAGCACCTGGCACAGGCATTGCCCTCCTGGCCAGGGCACAGCCCACCCAAACAGCCCCTGGCAAGGAATCAGCCTTCCAG
Organism: Cyanistes caeruleus; assembly: GCF_971803275.1. Lineage (NCBI taxonomy): Eukaryota > Metazoa > Chordata > Aves > Passeriformes > Paridae > Cyanistes > Cyanistes caeruleus. The sequence continues at coordinate 3,009,943 of NC_141731.1, read as the reverse complement.
CTGCAGGGCACAAGGACACTGCAAGCACAGACAGCAGCACCCTCAGCACCAGCAAGTCCAGCCCTTGATGGACACGCATTCTTAGCGGTGGCACAGCTCCCATTCCACCAGGGACCCACCACACTGCAGCCCTTGGGAACATCCAGGGTGGCTCTGGATCCAGAGGAGACCTTTCCTGATGGACACAGGGGCCTCTCCATCCACTCAGAATCTTAAACCTAAGGATGGAAAATAATTAGGGAATATTTTAATTAAGGCACTAAGTGGGAAAGATGAGTGGGTGTGTTTTATTCAGCCACTATTAGCAGATGTTGGGGACGGGTTTGAAACGCAGGAATTTTTATTTGCTCACAATTGTGATTGTAACTTAGTGGGAAGGGATTTGATGGCTAAATTGGGATTGCAAATGAATGTTGCAAAAGGTGATACAGAGGCTGGTTCTGTTGTACCTCTGTGTCAAATGTCTGGCAGAGCCTAGGCTGAAGCGAACCCACAAGTGTGGGCAGCCCCAGGCAAATTGGCAAAATTAGATATGGAGCCTCTCCAAATTTCCCTGAAGCAACCAGGACAAGAGGTGTCGAAAAGCAATCCCCTGTTCCAAGGGAGGGAAGGAAGGGCTCACAGCCTGTCTGGGAGTCCTGCTCAAGGCACGGCTTGGGGAGCCAGGGATGGCTCCCTAGAATGCTCCTATCCTGCCAAACAAGAAATCCAATGGAATCCACAGAATGCTGCAGGACCCAAGAAGAAGAAATGAGATGATGAAACCGAGGCACCCCACACTCTCAGATCCTTACACCAGCCTCAACCAGGTGCCCTCCTCACACTGCTGCCATTCACAACTTGATGCAAAAGATGCTTTCTGGGGATCTGCCCACTCACAGAGGATGCAAACACAATTCTGCCTTGGGCTGGCAACAAGAGCTAGAAGGGAAAATGCTCAAGACATGGACGGTCCTTCTGCAGGGATGCATGGAAGCACCGGCCTGATTGGGGCAAGCCTTGCAGGAAATATCAAAGGAATTGACCTCACCCCCAGGGACTGGCTTAATGCAGGATGTGGATGACTTGATCCAGCCAGAAAAACAAGGAGAAGAGGTAGAGGAAGCCTCTGTGAAATGGCTTCATTTTCAGGCTAAAAAGCAGCTTTGCTGCTTTGCTTTTTCTGAAAAAAAAGGAAGAGCAAATGGTAGAGAAAATGGTTAAATATTTGGGACCTATTTTGACTGAAGCTTTGTATTGTATTGACCCTGAGAGGGCTCAAGGAATCTCAGAAATAATGTGACCCAGTACTAAAATGGAGCTGGTACAATTCCTACAATTAACAGGGAATTGCAGGAGATGAATTGAGGATTCTCTCTTCTAGCCAGATCATTCTGTGACTTTTTTAGCCCTAGATAGTCTCAATATTATGGAGTGGACATAAGAAAGAGAACAAAACTCAACAAAATGAAAAAAATAAAAAAGAGTGATGCCCCAGCCATGGCTCTTGCAGACTCAGAAATGTGAATTGCAAGGGAATATTAAACAGGCCACCCCTGAGCCTGCACTGAAGGCAACGCAGCAGCAGCCAGGGCTCCCCAGCGGGGGAAGCCCCTGCGCCTGCCCACAGATCCTCTGCTCAAATCCTCGGCCTGGGCACCCTCCTTTGCCATCTCCAGCCACTGCGGGACAATCCTTGCTCTCACTCTTGCACCTTCAGGCCTTTCTGTGCCTGCCCTCGCCACAGCTGCTGGGGAAGGCACCGGGACAATTCCACTCTGCCTCTCAATTCCACTCACACTCTGCCCTGCCTGGGATTAGCTGCTGGCAAAATAGACCAACTTGAAAATGGCTTCAAATCTTATTTCTCTCAAGGCACTTGGTTTGCATTTACCTTGGGGAAAGGAATTTTAATGTTTCTTTTCCACCACTCAGCAGAGATGAAATTAACATCTCAACAGACTGGGAATAGCCCAAAAGATTCCCACCAAGATAACGACCATCAACAAAACATCAACACCCAGCAGCAAACATCAACCAACATCTACCCCAGACACTGCCCCAGGCACAGCTGGAGACACCTGGTCTGGAAAAGGCTGAGCAGGAAATCCAGGAGTGCCCACCTAATTCCCATCACAGGCACTGAAATCCGGCTGCAACAGGAAACCAAATCCTAACAACTCCACACCTTCAAACCAATGAACATTAAACCAATGGATTTCTATGGGGTCAGACTGTATGAATTTAGGAAAAATCTAGTCAAACTCATGTGTCATGGAATGATTTTCACAGCACACCCAGCCTAAGTGTGGATTTAATGATTTCTTTTGCACATCCTGGCCAGAATCACGTTGTGCCTTGACTCTCTAGCACTAAAGACATTGTGGGAGAGTTTTTGATTTTTGCAAAGTTTCAGTGAAAGGATTACAGCATTCGATTTTTTTTTTTTGTAATAATCCTGATTTTATATTGTCAGTTCAGTTTGGGCCAAGGTAGGGAGAATCAATTTTTAGGCCGAGAGGGAAGTAGGAAAAATTCAATTGCCTTGAAAATTTTTTGGGAATGTTTGTGCCTGGCTCATAGTGATGGCAAAAATTTTATATGGGTTTTTGGATGTTGAATTTTAGGCTGTTTCTGAAAACCAGAAGAGCTTTAAAGGTGAGCCTTTATCTCATAAACACTTATTAGAGTACTGTTAAAAAAATAAACCAAAACAAAAAACAACCACATTGTGGCACTAACAAATGTGAATCATCCCATGACTGCCCTGGAAGAGAAGCTTTGTTCCAGGCAGCCAGGAGAGGAGCTTTAGAAATGCAAATTAACACCGATGGGCCAAAGCCTGCACAATGGACATGAGGCTTCCTACCTGGGGGGAACTGAGCTGATTCTTTCTGCCCCTCAGCCCAAGCTCTGCCTGCTTGCACAGATGGAATTTGCACAGATAAAGGCACAGCCCATTGTGAGGATATCTGACTCTGCAGCAGAAATTGGTTAAGCTGCAAAGGAAAACAGAAAATGGAGAATGTTGTGAAAACTTCACTAAAACAAGTGAGGGAGAATCATCCCTGTCCCCACTCCAACATGTGCTGTCTCTGTCTATGTTATATAGGGTGTATCAGACCACTGGGGTTTATTTACTACCACAAGTTCAGGGAAATCAGTTGGGAATCCAAGTACGTGATGATTTAATGAGAGAAAAGCTGACAATTGATGCAGCCCTGGCTGGAGGGAGCACCCAGAAATGGGGAAAAGATGAACGACCACCAGAACAAATCCTGCAACACCATGGACCAGACCCTGGGAACCCTGATGAATTCACATCAGGTACCAGAGAAACCATTTCTCATTTCATTGGGATAATCAGATTATAGGATATCATTGAAATAATAACCAACCACACAGCTCCAGCTCCTGACCTTCCCCCCAACCAATCCACTCAGATGAGGAACACAACATTTCACCATGGGATGGGATCACATTATCTATTAGCAGAAGGAGACAGAATTTCTGGAAAAGTAAATGACTCAAACTGCTGTTGACAAATAGATGAGAACAGATACCAAAGGAAACAAGAAAGCAGCTCATGAACCAGACCAAATGAGGAAAGGATGGGAATGGGAAACGTTTTCGTGCTTTCCTGGCAGACCATGGGTTAAACAAATGCCAGACAGAGCTGTCCCCCTTCAAACCCACACCCCAAATATCCTGTAATTCAGGGATTCCTCACAGAAAAAAATCTGCTAGGATCTCCCCAAATTGAGTGAAAGGGGGGATGGGACCCCCAGACGGAGCAGGAGGGGCCTGGAACCCCCAAATCCAAGCACGGGGGAGGAGGCTGGAGATTGGAGTGACGATTGGGAAGGGGAAAGAGTGGGAAAAAGAGAGGGCTGGGACCCCCCCAAAGCGTGGGGGAGGGTGCTGGGAAACGCAAATCGCAGTGTGAGGGGGCAATGGACTGGGAGAAGGATGAGAAAGGGGGAGAGAGGAGAGGGAAAGGTGGGGCTGGCATGAAAGAAACGTGGTTCCCCGTCCCGCAGCACTCGATCCCTGGAGCGATTCCCTGCGGCTTGTAGGGAGGAAGATCTGCACTGGGGGGTCCCCAAGCCCCCTGCCCATCCCATCGTGTCCATCTCGCTGGTGCCCTCCAGCTCCCAGCCCGGCCCCGGCCGCCTGCTCTGTTCCCTGATGGATTTCTCCCCTGCCCACATCCAGCTGAGCTGCTCCCAGGGCCAGCAGCAGCTCTCGGGCCACGTGCTGGCCACTGCCGTGCTCCCCAGCGGGGACTGGAGCCAGCAGCTCCTGGTGCTGCTGGAAACCGCCCCCGGCAATGCGGGCTCAGCTCCAGCTGCCAGGTGGAGCACGGCAGCCTGGAGCACCCCCTGAGCCGGCACTGGGGCACGGCCCGGCCCCCACAGCGCCAGGGGCAGGGGCTGGCAGGACACGGAGGGGATTTGGGGCTCCTGGGCTTAACTGGCAGCCCCTCCTTGAGAACCCCTCTCCCCCTGGCCCAGCTCCCCTCATCCCCCTCTCCCAGCCCTTTCCCACCGGCTCCCGGCCCCGCTCCGCTCACCCCAGAGCTCCTCGCCAGCAGCCGAGAGATGGAGGAGGAGGAGGGCAAGGAGGGGAAAGCGGAGGAGCGGGAGGAAGAGGAGGGGTAGAGGAGGAGCAGGAACTGCAAGAGGAGCAGCAGAGGAGGCCCCACGTGCGTCCATCGCTCTCTGGATCTGCAGCCCCTTCGCGCCGGGAGCATCGGGCCCCGCAGCCCGCAGCTCACCGGGGACGGGAACCTCGCCCCGAAGGTCTTGGGCCGTCCTGGCAGGATTTGTTTGAAGGGGAAGGGATATTTGGAGCTCACTCGAAGTAGCTTTGGGGACCCCTGTTCCTTTTTCTGGGGCCGGGCCGGGCAGAGCGATGTCTGGATCTTGCAGGACTCCAAAGCTGAGCTGAGATGCCCGGTACCGGCAGGGGGAGGGGAGCAGCGAAAAGGGGGGAGCCCCGGGAGTGCCGGAGCCTGAAATGGGGGCCTGGAGAGGGGGGACCCCGAGAGCCGGGAGTGAGGGGAGCCTGGAGAAGGGGCAGCCCGGAGAAGGGATGAGCCTGCAGAGGGGGAAGCCCTGGGACACCAAAGTGGGGACCCCAGGGAAGAGAAACCGCAGGGAGGGATTTTTATCTCTCAGTCCTGATGCTTTGGAGATTTTCATGGCTGATGACTTCCAGAGATGGACTTGGGCAGGAGGAACCCTGAATCCTAGGTGGTCACCCCTTTTTTTCCCCCCAAACCAGACTTCTCATGCCCAAGCATTAGACAAATGGAGGAGGCAGAGAGGAAGATGCTCTGGGACCCCCAGGCAGGTGAGGAGGAAGTCACTGCCCCTTTCCCCCTCTCTTCTGCTCCATCTCCCAGCCCAGGATGGCCCCCGGCTGAAGGACAGCCCTGCTGCAGATGCCGTCCTGCCAGGGACAGACTGGGCAGAGCTCCTTCCCCTTCCCTGTGGCTTGGAGACAAATCCTCCCTCCCTCCCTCCCTCCCTCCCTCCCTCCCTCCCTCCCTCCCTCCCTCCCTCCCTCCCTCCCTCCCTCCCTCCCTCCCTCCCTCCCTCCCTCCCTCCCTCCCTCCCTCCCTCCCTCCCTCCCTCCCTCCCTCCCTCCCCTTGTTCTTTCCTCTTCTTGTTTCTGTACCTTCTTGATCCCTTTCTTTTTCCCTTTTTTCTTACTGTCTCTTCCACTCCTTCATCCTTCTCTACCCTCCTTCTTCTCCTTGTTCTTCCCTTCTTCCTTCCTCGCTCCTTCCTTTCCTTGTCCCTTCCTCCCCTTGTCCTTCCTCCCCCAGGCACTGAGCTGCAGAGGGAGACCAGGGAGGACAAATCCCCGCAGCAGAACCTTGTGGACGAGGCCGTTTTGAGCAGCTCCAAGGGGCAGGAATCCAATGGGGAGGAAATGCCAAAGGGATCCCCCACAGGGAGGGGCTCCAAACCCATCCCAGGCTGCTCTGAGGAGAAAAGACCCCCCCTTGGCTTCATCCAGAGATCCAACCTGGTGGTCCATGAGCAGCTTCATGCCGGGGAGAAGCCCTACAGGTGCTTGGAATGTGGGAAGAGCTTCAGCCACACCTCCCACCTCTTCATCCACCACCAAGTACACACGGGGCAATGGCCCTACAAGTGCTTGGAATGTGGGAAGAGCTTCAACTGCACCTCCCATCTCATCCCCCACATGCGCCAGCACACAGGGGAACGGCCCTACGAGTGTCCCGAGTGTGGGAAAGGATTTCAGACCAGGTCAAATCTCCTCAGTCATCAGAAAACACACACAGACGAGAGGCCCTTCCGCTGCCCCGACTGCGGGAAGGGCTTCAACCGCAACTCCAACCTCGTCAGGCACCAGCGCATCCACAGTGGGGAGAGGCCCTACGAGTGTCCCCAGTGTGGGAAGAGCTTCTCACAGAGCGCTCACTTGTCCCAACACCAACGGAGGCACCAGTAAGGGAAGCCCTGTGAGTGCCCCGAGTGCGGGAAGAGCTTCGTGCGCTGCTCCAGCTCCATCCCCCATGGGAGGATGGGCATTGGATGATCCCCAGTGACCCCCGTTGGGCAGAGCCCTGGTGATCCGTGGTCCTGGTGATGCGTGTTGGGAAGACACCTGGCTGGGAGGCTCCACATCTTCCTGGCTCCCTGTGGGCACCTGGATGAACACCGGGGCGGGAACATCCACTGGGACACAGACCAACAATGGGAATTCCTTGGAGGGAGCAGATTTGTTGACTTTCAATCCCAGAAAATCTTTTGCATTCAATCTTATCTTCTGGTGGCATCGAGGAATAACTGGATGGTCTTGGAGGTCTTTTCCAACCTCACTGAATTCACAATTTTGATTTCCTATTGCCCAAGGGTGTCTTCCACAGCCAAATGGTGATGAAGTGGGGCAAAGATCAAGGTTTTGGAGACAGTGGGGTGGAAACCCCTCCAAAAATGCTTCTTTCCTTCCACTCAGTCACAGGGATGCTCAGCCAGCACAAAGAAATCCTTTTGTTTTGGCCTTGATTTTTTTTCATTTCTCTTCTTTCCTTTAAAATATCTAATTTGGGGGTAAAAATAAAGACATTGAATTAAGACATGGGTGAGGACATTGAGACACATAGACATGGTGGGACATGGAGAGTGACGTGGGGACACATGGACAGGGACATGGCCATTCATGGGGACATGGGGGGACACGGGCACAGATGGACACATGGGGGACAATGCCAGGGGTGGAAACATGGTGGGGACACAGCCATGGGTGAGGACATGTGGGGCCATGGCCTTGGCCGCTGCCATGGGGGGAACTTGCAGGGGCTGTGGGGGATGCTGGGTTTGAGGGAGTTGAGGGTTCCTGGCAGGGACTTGGGGCTTGCTGAGGGCTTTGGGGAGCCCAGGCCGAGCGGCTGCGGCTGCGCTGGGAGCCCCTGGCGGAGGTTCTGGGGCAGCTGCTCAAGGACCCCCTGGCCTGGAGCCCCAGCCGGGCATTGGGCTCCTGGAAGGGAATGAACGTCCTTGTGCCCAGGAGGGAAATCCCAGCACCCCCAGGGTGTGGGGGGCAGCTGAGAGGCCACAGCAGACAGCGCTGTCCTCCTCTGTGGAGCCCAAAGAACCTGCCAGCTCAGAGATTTTGGCTCTTCCCTGGAGAGCTTCTCCCTAGGTGAGACACTTTCTCTCATGGAGAGAAAAAGTGTCACTCCCAGAGGCCTTTGAGTTGAACATGTTAATTTGTTACACCCCATTGGTTTTCCTCCCTATCAATCCACCCTGATACACGTATCCCAGTTTCCCCCGCCCCTCTCCTCTATAAATACCCCGAGTTTTCCCCTGTTCAGAGAGCTGCTGTCACTGGCTCGCTTCACTGAGGGCCCTGCTATAATAAAGGCTATTTCTCAGTGGAATGCCATACAGCTCCCTAGCCTCTCTCCCTGTCGCCTGCACGCTGCCACTGAGCTGAGACCACTCACTGGGCAGAGGATGTGCCTGTGCCCCTGGACAGTCCTTTTCAGGACGGCTTCTTCAGGGTAGTCGTGGCACCCCTGCCATTGACACCGGCGCGGCACTCCTCCAGAACTGCACCTCATAATTCCCAAACTCTGGGATTCTGCCCAGGAAAAGGCTGCCAGGAGCTGCCAGAATTGAGTGAAGTGGGGGATGGGAGGCTCAGAGCAGGAGGGACCTGGAACTCCCAAAACCAAGCAGAGGGGTGGCGTGGTGGATTGGGTGGCAGTGGGGCGGGGTGGAAGTGCAGAGGACAAGGGGCACATGGGAGCTCCATATTGGGTTTGGATGAGTGGCACTCCTCCTTCTTCTTCATCCCGCCTCCTTCTCCTCTCCAGCCCTTCTCCCGCTACTTCCTCTGCCCTCCTCCTCCTCCTCCATCTCTTCTGCTCCCCTGAGCCCAGCGCCCAGCCTTGGATCCCCATTTTTCCAATTCCTTCACATCCCACAGGAGGAGCCGGGGCAGGCCGGGCTGGGGCAGCGCTGGGCTCTTGGCATGGTCCAGGTACCACCCATGTGCCCCCTCCCCAAATTTCCCTGGTCGCTTCAGGGGTCCCAGCCCTTTTTAGGGTTTGCTGGGTGCCATGCTGGAGTTTGGTGTCTCCCAAGGAGTCCCCAGAACAGGGTGACAGATCGGGGGGACACACGGGGGTCCTGATCCATCCTGGGGCAGCATCTGTCCCTGACAGGGTACCCCCATGGGGTCTCCCAAGTCCCTCCCCACTGTCCCCCATAAACGGGACAGGGGCGAACTGGGAAGCTTTACTGGGAACACTGGGAGCAGCTGGGCAAGGGCAGAGTCACAGCAGGGCTGGGGGGGCACACGACCTCTCCAAAATCAGCCCAGGGATGGAGCGGGGGGTCCTGGCTGGGCCTGAAGCCATGGGGATGGGCTGCGGCTGCCAGCGGCTCAGGAGCTCTGTGGGCAGAGAAAAGGGGGTGACACTGGGCTGGGGGCCCCGGGGGAGCACACACGTTCCGGGAGAGGGAGGATATGACCCCCAGGACCCCCCCTCACCTTCTTGTGCAGGCAGAAGCTGAGCCCCAGTGCCAGGAAGACGAAGCCCAACATGGAGCCCTCGATCCATATCAGCATCTTCCTGCGGGCAGTGTACAGCAACATCTCTGGAGGTCTGCAGGGGTCAGGATCCCCCCTAAAACCTCTCACAGACACCCCAAGCCCTTCCAAGCACCCTTCCACTCTCACCCACCCCACCAGGACCTCTGAAATGTCCTCCCAGTCCCTTCCCAGCCTCCCCAGGATCCACCAAAGCCCCTCCTGTCCCTATCAAGATCCCACAGCCCCCTCCCAGATGCCCCCCTGGACAATGCCCTGCCCCTGGACCTCCAAACCCTCTCCCAGTTCCTTCCCAGCCCCACCAGGACTCATCAGGAACCCTCTCAGTCTCTTCCCAGCACAATGAACCACATCCCAATCTCTGCTTTCCAATCTTCAGTCTCCATCCAGCCCCTCCAGGCTCACTCAAATCCCTCCCAGTTACACCCAGCACCCCCAAACTCCCTCCCAGTTTCCACCAGGACCCCCAGAACCCCATCCCACCCTCCCCAATAACCTTTAATCCCCTTCTCAGCCATTCTTGGCCCACAAACCCCTCTCCCAGTTTAAATCACTCTATCTCAAACTCCCTCCCAGTTACTCCCAGTGTCGCTCTATTGGGAACGGTGAGAAGAACAACACAGACTCTCTTGTGAGTTGAACAGGAGAGCTCTTAAGGTTTATTACCTCAGATCTTTTTTTATAGACCGATACATGAAAGTATAGAAAGTTAAAACTCTTATTGGTCAGTGAACTAACACATCACCATCATTGGTCACTGGGGTACACCACCCCTCGACCTTCTCTTGCAAGAAAACACGAAACTGACAAACAGCACCTGCAGGGCTGTTCTCTATCTCTGAGGATTGTTTTAATTCCTCCCCATGATTTCCCCGGCCACTTTCTCAGGCGGGACTGAGAAAGTTATGCAGCCTGCTATTCTACAGGCACTGTGCTCCCTACTTTTGCTCATAGTTAACATCCACACTCCCAGTACACCCCAATCCCCCTCCCAGCCCCCCCAGTGCCTCCCCCGCTGCTCCCAGCGCTGTGGGGGCCGGGCCGTGCCCCAGTGCCGGCTCAGGGGGTGCTCCAGGCTGCCGTGCTCCACCTGGCAGCTGGAGCTGAGCCCGCATTGCCGGGGGAGTTTCCAGCAGCACCAGGAGCTGCTGGCTCCAGCTCAAGGCCACCAGCGAGATGGACACGCTGGAGGGCACTGGGAGAGAGTGGAGACACACTGGGATCAGCTGGGTGTGAAATGGTGCCAAGGCCGGTCAGCTCTTCCTCAGCTCCACGCCAGGAGTGGAACACACCTCAGGAGCAGGATGACCCGAGGTGTGGCTTAGAGCAATGCTCTACAGCACTTAACAGCTGTCAGACACAGTGTGGAGGCAAGAATGGGGGGAAGGTCTTTCATATTGGGGTTCAGGGAAAGGTTTAACCGCCCAAGGGTCCAGGGACAAAAGACACAGAATACAAGTGTACAGCAATTTATATATGGGGAGGGCTCAGGGGTGGATACAAAACTTCAACCAGTGAGGGATATCCTGGGGAGGGGAATAGGACACATGGACCAATGGGGTGCCTTGGATTAGGGGATTTCCAAAGGGGACGTCCAAGCAGGGGGTTGGCATAAGGCAGGATTGACAGGGAACATTTGGGAACAAGGGGCAGGGTGGACAAGATTGATAGGGAAGGTGCTGGAAAAAGGGGTTGGGATACAATGATGGGCAGGGCAGGGGAGGAGATAACTTTGGGTTAAACCAACAAAGCAGGGGGGTAACAGCCTGGCTCAGCTGCAGGGGGGTCCCAGGGTGTGAGGATGGAGGGTTTGGGAGGGTTCCAGCCCTGGATACATGGATGCACGGGGGTCCTGCTGCAGCGGAATGGGAGTTCAGGGGGGTCCCTTCCTCTGTTCTGGGGCTCAAGGGGTCCCGGTGCCTGAAAATGGAGGTTCAGGGGGGTCCTGGTGTCCAGAAATGGGGGTTCTGGGAGGTTTCCATTCCCGAGAATGGGGGTTCAGGGGATTCCAGGTTCCAGATAAGGGGGTGCAGGGGTTTTTGGGGCCGGGGAAGGGGGTCCCAGGGGGTCCTGGTGCCCCGAAATGAACGTTCAAGGGGGTCTCTGTGCCCAGGAAGGAGGGTTCACCCAGAAATGGAAGCGCAGGGGTTCCCCATTCCCAGTGTAATAAATGGAATTGATTCGTGCTAACTAAATTGTAACTGTTATTAAAGTTATTATTAGAAACTATCAAGAATCAGTGTTATAAAGCAGATGTACCCCTTTGCAGATGTTACATGTCAAAATTAAGGTACAGGATGTAGTTTAGAAAAGAAATGGTCAGTAAAACCAGAAAAAGGAGGAAACTTATGGGAAACATTAATGAATATGTATAAGCATACAGTATATAAGTTTAGCTTGAAGTGCTTTGTTTCATATGTGAGGTGAGGCGAGAAGACCCCCCCACACCCCGGTCGATTTTGATTATGCCTTAAGCATTTGTAACCACAGGCCAATTATATTCACACACATATATATATATATAAAATATGTATCTGATTATATCTACTAAATTGTATCTCTTTTTTACTAAATTGTATTCTTTTATTATTTTGTATCCAATTTATTAAGCTATGTTATCAATTAATTAAATTTGATTGTTTGGAAATTTGAAAGTCATTTATAACACTACTATATCAAAAGCAGTTAAAAGTGATTACAAACTGTGCTATATCAAAATCGTTGTGATTATAATAATTTGGAAAAGCCAACACATAATAGCGAAGGTCAACAACAACATAGTTCTTTATCACAAACACAGGGCAGGTTTTTCCCTTGCATGGAGCACTTGGGCCTTCCCCGGGCCCCTTCTGCCCTCCCGCAGAACCAGAGGCATTTTCCAGCGCACACAGTTTGTAAGCAAGAGCCGGCTGCAGCCCAGAAGGCTCCAAGCGCCTCCTTCCAGGCTGACTCTGCAGATGCCGAGGCTGCTCTGGGCTCTGCCAGGCTCTGCTGGGGCTCAGCTCTGGGCGAGGCTGGGCCCGCTCTCCCCTCGCAGTGCTCCGGGCAGCTGAGTCACAGCGGGAGAAGGACAGGACACCTCAAGGGACTGGAGGTTTAACAGAGATTTTATTCAAATAACTGCCATAACAAACAGGCTGTCCTAACCTACTCTAACTAACTAACAGTGTTAACTAACATTACTAACTACTTGTCCTAACTACTATAACGAAAAGTTGGCCTCCTGTGCTTCATCTCCTCCTGCGCTGCTCCCTCAGTTGCTTTGCTGCAGTGATCAGAGGGGTCAGGCTGGAGAGAGGCTTGGCTGATGACAAAAATGGGTGCTGCCCAAGGGATAAAAAAGAAAGAAATGAACTGTTACTTTCCAGACTCAAGTTCCTCACAGGCTCTGTTGCAACAGGACAAAGGGGAATGGTTTGAAAGTCAAGAGAGGGAAGCAGGCTCAGATTAGATGTAAAGAAGAATTGCTGTAGCAGGAGAGTGGGGAAACACTGAGAGAGGGAGCCCAGAGATGTGGGAGGTGGCTCCTCCCTGGAAACATCCAGGCTCAGGTCAGGCAGGGCTCTGAGCCACCTGATGTGCTTGAAGATGTCCCCGCTCGTGGCGGGGCACCAGCTCCAGATGAGCTCGACAGGAGCCTGCCAAGCCAAAGCAGGCGAGGATTCTGCTGGCTTTGCGTGTGAAAAGCAGCGGGACTGGAGATGATGGGAGGGGGGCCCCACAAGAAAAGCCCTCCCTGGCGCTGCCGTTTCCCCCGCAGCCGCTTGGCATTCACCTGCAGCAGCTCCTGGGCAGAGAAGCGCCGCTCCTCGTCCGGCTCCAGGCTGCACTCGAGGAAGTCCCGCAGCAGAGCCGACAGGCGCCTGGGCTCCTGCAGCTGCGGGCTCCCGTTCTGCCGGATCAGAGCGCGGGCCTGCAGGAAAAGCAAACACAGCGCTCTGACAGCTTCCTCCACACCCACACGTGCTCACATCCAGCCCGCTTTCTCTGCCCCAGCTCCCCGGGCACTTTCCTCCCTGGCACAGATGCTGCTGCTCACAGCTCATTCTTCTGGGCCAGCCAAAAAACCCAAACCCTGGTGCAGCCACAGCCATTGCAACATCCAAATGATCTTGCCTTCAGAGCCGACTGCATTGGCTGACTTTGTCAGCAGGAACCTCCATCAGAAATAGCCCATTTTGCTTCTCCAAATACAGACGCCAGCTTTACAGGCCATTTTCAAGAGTTAGTGTGGTCTGCCTGTGTTATTTTAAGGGATTCTTACATCAAATGCATCTCTGCAGTGCCACTGACCCTCAAGTAAAAGCATTCCTGTTGCCCCATGCCAGAAACTGCCAGGCAAGGAACAGCAGGTTTGTGTGGCTGAAAGCTCAGGCTTGGTGACACAGAGAAAGTAAAAGGAAGGAAAGAAATATGTTAGAGTGTGGGGATGTTAAACAATCATCTTCATGTTTTAGACAAGTTTCCCAGTGAGAAGAGCCAGGGGGAGTTCATCTCACAAAACCTCTTTTAGAAACTCCTCCAGAAATCTTGTTGGGTTTGGGTGTGGGTGTTGTCGCTGGTTTGGGGTTTTGTACAAGACAACATTAGAGCTGATGCACTTGCTTCATGTATTTGGGTCATCCTCACAAGAGCTGCAACAACTTAAATCCCAAAGCAAATTGTTGCTGGAGGCTGCAGAATATTTGTCTGTGTTCAGGCTCAGGTGCTGTGGGAATTCCCTTTGCGATGTGCAGAAACCTCCAGCTGCTCCTCCCAGTGCAGGGTCACCCTGTGCTCACAGGCCTCTGCAAAGCCTGGAGAATTTGCCTCTTACCATGGCCCCCGTTTGCTGGAAGTAAGGAGGTTCTCCTTCCACCATCTCGATGGTCACAATGCCAAAGGACCAGATGTCCGCCTTGGGGCCGTAAGGAGAACTGGTCACAACTTCTGGGGCCATCCAGTGAGCAGTGCCCACCATGGAGCTGCACTGGTCCTGCTCAGGGCTGAGCTGAGCACAGAGGCCAAAATCAGCTGAGGACAGAAACAAGCACTGTCAAAGGCAGCTGCAATGAGGAAACCAAGCACAAAGATTCCCCACTCTCAGTCTGGGAATGCAGTGCTGAATCCAGCTGGAAATGTCCTCAGGGCTGTAGCCAAGGAAAGATGGAACTGGACCCTGAAAGAAGCCCTCAGCTTTCATGCTTGGCTTTACTGATTTCCTTTGAAGCTTTAGACTGCAACTCCTGCCCCTCTGGGAGGGCCATTCCCAGAGCAAAGGCACTCCTGACAGCCTGCTCCTCTCCTGAGCTCTCTGCACGGGGCAGCTGCTCTCAGCTGGCAGCAGGGGCCGGGCAGTGCCACCAGCAGCACTTGTGGGGCTCTGGCCCTCACTGGGAAGCAGCCCCACAGCCGCACCCCGGGAGCGCCGTGCCTGGCCAGGAACACCCACCCAGCTTGACAGAGCCGTCCATTCCCAGAAGGATGTTGGAGCTCTTCAGATCTCTGTGGATCACCCGGATGGAATGGAGGAAATCCAGGCCCTGCAGACACTGAGAGACAACAAGAAACACGAGGGGAAAAATCAGAGGCCGGAATATATCACACAAGAAAGGACAGTTTAGAATTCTGCCAGCAGCAACTTTGCTGTGACAGCCCAGGAGTGCAGTGCAGACAAGCTCCAGGCAAAAGGTTCAAGGCAAAGCTGAGAACAGGAAATCAGATCCAAAAAAGACAGAGAGTACCACAACAGCAGGGAAGAGGACAAGAACAGAGTAGAAATGCAGTGATATTTGCAGGCCATTCACTTCAGAGGCTTTTTCCTCTCCAGCTCATAAAAACAACACAGAAACAAAGGCCTGAGCATGGAGCCACTCTGCTCTCACAGCCTCTTTGGAAGGACCACGGTGTCCCAGCCATGGGAAGCACAAGCAGGATCCCTCACCTCCTGACTGACAGCTGCCATCTCTCCTTCAGCCATGCGTGTCTGTCTGACAACGTCCTGCAAAGTTCCTCCATCCATGTATTCCATCACCAGCCAGAGATCTCCATCAACAAGGAAGCTGGAAGAGGAGAACAATGGCACAGAGATGAATGTGCATTGCTCAATTCCCCCAGGGAAAAGCCCAGAGTGGAGTTTTGTTCCCAGGTCACTTGTCAATGAGGACAGAATCAGATGGAGAGACATTCCTGCCAGGCTGCACAGGCCTTGGAATCTGCACAGTCTAAAGGAGAAGGAGGCACCCGGGAGAAAGGAGAGGCCTTAGATGGCAAGCAGGTGAAAAATGCACTTTAGGAACAGCCCAGCTCAATGTGGAACCACAACACTTGTCCCCAGCTGCTTCAGCATCTGAACTCATCAGTTCCACCATTCCCTCCGGAACAAGGCAACACAACTTCCAGAGTTATCCAGGGGAGGAGGCCGTGCAGCACTTGGGGCAAAAGCAGTCAAATGCTTGGAAAACCTTGCACAAAGTCCCTTCAGAAATAGGCAAGGCCATTGAAAAATGGGAAAATGAGGCATTTCTGGAAACAGGAACCTGGTCTTCCTGTCACCTGCAGCAATGGGAAAGGGCTGGGAAGAAGAAGCCAAGGAAAATAATTTCTACCAGGGTTTATCAGCACTTGCTGTAAAACACAGCAAATGGGGTCAACTTGAAGAAAAAGCCAAAGCAAAGCAACAAAAGCACATGGAAGGAGTGAAGTGCCAGGCTGTTGTTCTGGGAAGATATGGCCGGGTCAGGCATTTTCAGAACAGGCTACAGACTGGGGATGCCAGGAAAGATGAACGCAGGGCCCGTGTATGGGAAAAGACCTGAAGCACTCACCTGTCCAGAGAGTTGACAATGTTGGGGTTCTTCTTGTCCTTCAGGACCACGACCTCATTCACAGCTCGTCCCCTGTTGTGCCCTCTGAGGCTCATTTTCTTGATGGCCACCTGAAGGGACATTGCAGACCTTTAACTGGAGCAGTCTGTGGCAGGAGGCCACAGCAAACACGGAGCGAGTCTTTTTGGAGCGAGCGAGCCGGGCTGTGCCAAACTGCCTTGGGATGGGACACCAGAGCTCAGCAAGTGCCATTCCCACAGCCCATTGCTCTGCTCGCTGGGGCTGTTACAGGACTCATGGCCAGAGACATTTGGCTCTGTAAGCTCTGCAGAAATGCTCCCTCAGCTGTCAGCCTCAAAGCTATAACAACATTCTCTGCACCTACAGTCTTCTCAAATGGCCTCAACACTCTTAGGATTATTATTCAAACACATTTTGCAAGCAGGAGGTAATTCTGTTTCTGTGCACACAGAGCAAAACAGCCGGGAACCCTTTAGCAATTCTATGGCATTTGGCCATGATTTCAAATGTCCCTGCTCTGTTTGGGATAGCACAACAAAGCAAACGTGCACATCCATTGCTCAGATAATCCCTGTCCCAGCTGCCACTGACACCAGACCCAAACACAGCTGCAGGGTTTAGGAGAGAGCTTTGCTCTGCACATCCATCTTCTCATTTCTCTCCCTGTCTCTGTGGGGACAGCTGCAGTAGGACTAAAACCCCAAACTGAGCCCAAGCAGGATCTCTCCTTAATTAGGCCTTGAGGTATCCTGATGAAACTCAGGATGATAAAACTGCTAAACAGTGTTCCTGTCTGAGGCTGGGATGAAGGTAAATTGGGCCTCAGTCTCCACCAGCTGATGCATTCACACTTTTAGACATGAAGACCAGGCCAGTGTGTCCTGCTCTGACAGACACCGCTGCCCTCCTTGCCTTCCTTTGGGCACTTGAGAAGGACCAAGTCTGTCCCAGCTGTGCTCTGCAGGCTGACCCTGCTCTGCCTTCAGAGGAGCAGCCTGTGCAGGAAAGCTCTGCTGGGCCCCACAGCTCCAGCCACAGCTCCCAGCAGAGGGGAAAGCCCTCGAGAGATGCCAGACGTGCTGGGCGTGTTGACACTGACCTCTCCTCCCGTGGCCCTGTCGAGTCCTTTGGAAACGGTTCCAAAAGCCCTGGAGACAAAACAGCAGAGAAGAAAGAAGCAGCGCTTTAGGCCCTGGCAGTGAAAGGCAGCCCAGACAGGAGATCTCTGCTGCCTGCAGCGTTCACAAAACACCCGAGTGCATCCACCCTTCAAACAACAGCAGAGCAGCCACCAGCCCTCTGCCATGCAAGGTGCCTTCTGACCACAGTTATCAATTCTGATCAGCACTGAGAGGCAGCAGCATTGTACCCCAGTGTCTGAAGGGGTTTGGAGCTCTCCTGACTTCTCACTGCATCCCGCACCAGCAAAATACCTGGGCCCTGCTTGTGCAGAAGTAACTGCCTTGCCCTTACCCTTGGCCAATCTGCTCCAGTTCCAGGTATTTCTCGGCAGGCTCCCCCACGCTCACGGTGTTCCCTGAAAGAAACCAGGGGGAAGATGCTCCCTCTCAGATGAGAGCCAGAATGCAGCCCCACTCCCTGGGGCCGGGAGCCCCTTGCTCTCAGCTGGGAAGGACAATAAATGACCCTGTGCCATTCAGCTGCAGAGCAACCCTGGGTGCAGCTGATGCTGAGACACACACACAGCACCCTGCTCTGGCACACAGGAACAGAGCAGACGTACTCAGCTGCATCAGGCTCCACTCCCCGCTCCCCTCTGGCTGCAGGGCTGTGCTGCTGTCAGAATGTTCAGCCCAGGATCCTGCAGCACAGGGAGCTTCGGTGTCCTCTTCAGGAGCAGAGGGAGGTTCCTCATCCTCTTCCCAAAGCAGTGCAGGTTCCTCATCCTCTTCCCAAAATGCTGCTGGTTCACCCTCCTCTTCCCAAGCCACAGGACGTTCTCTGTCCTCATTCCACACCGGCAGATTGCCGTCATCCTCGTCACACGCCATGGGAGCTTGGCCATGCTCATCCCACACCAGGGGACATCCACCATCCTCGTCCCCCACCGGGAGATGTCCACTGTCCTTGTCCCACACCGGGAGATGTCCACTGTCCTTGTCCCACACCGCGGGAGCCTCGCCGTTGTATTCCCAAACTGCGGGGTGTTCTCCCTCGTCTCCCGGAACAGCGGGAAGTTCACTGCTCTCTTCCTCCTCTTTGGCCTCCTCTTTGCAAGCAGAGGGAGCCAGAGGAGGTGCTGATGCTGCTTTGGTGCCCTGTGGACAGACGGGAGCGTGAGGGACGAGAAGTTCTATCTCAGTTATCACCTTCTTTATCCTCAGCTACACATCCAGCTGCACTAAGCAGAAATAGGGTTCAGAGCTGTTCAAACTAACAATGGGCTAAAGCCCACATTGCCACTTATTGTTGGGAATTCCATATTCCAGCATGGCTAAAGCCAGCAAGCAATCTTCTGCCTGCAAAACCAGTCCTGCAGCTCTTCAAAAGCTCTTCAGCAGAAACAGAGAAAACTGCCAGGGATCTCTTTGCTGCTGCTGCTGCTGCAAAGACACTGACAGGAACTTTCCTTCAGCCTCCCAGGCTGGCACTCGGCTGCCACACGCCGAGCTCACAACTTGCTGCACAGTTCTGAACACCAAAGCTTCCTTTGCCACTCACCGAAGGAGGAGCTGCTGGGGATCCACGCGTGAGGTGCCCTGCAACGGGAGAGGGAACGTGAACCAGATGCTGTTAGGAAAAAACTGCCTGTGGTGGGAAATGAGCAAGGCAAGCCCGAGAGAGCATTTTGCTTTCACAGCATCCCTCCAGGAGCCACAGGCCCTTCACACAGCAAGCAAGAGAGCAGCACAAAATACTGGGCTGTGTCAGCTCTTGGCTGGAGCAGCAAACGGAGGGAGTTCCAGGCTCCGCTGCCACAGACTCCCTGCTTGAGGGAACAGAACCCCCCCAGGCCTCATTGCAAATGCTGTGCACGCCCCGCTGGCTGCAGACACCCCCTTTTTCAGCTGCAGCTGCTGGCAGGAGCTCCCCCAAACCAACCCTGTCCTCAGGGCAATTTGGTTACAGAGTCAACTCCGTTCCAGTGGAAGAACAGAAAGCACACAGCAAGCCCAAAGCCACAGAGGCTGCACCGAGGGAAAACCTCAACTTACGTGCCAAGTGGGTTAAAAAATACCCCGAATAAGCCACAGAGAACAGAGTTCCAACTGCAGCAACCACTTGCTGCATCATTTTGGCTGCGCTGCACACGTCTGCAGACTGTACCCCTGCAAGCACAGAAGGACACCCGTCAGGGGCTGGGCTGGCTGCTGAGAATGCCTCGGGCAGGAGGATCCTCTGGCAACGAGCAGGCGCCCAGAGCCGCTCTGGACACTGAGGCCTCCGTGTCCCACAGCAACGGGAACACCACGGGGACGTGGCAACGCTCCTGTGACACCACAGCAGCCGCTCACGCAAAAACCGCCTGGAAGCTTCTCCTGTGTCACAAAGGAGCACAAAGAATCCTCCCAGGGCACAGCCTATTGCCCAAAGGATCCAAGAGGAACTCTGAAAATGCAGCAAACAAGGACACCCCATAGCCCAGCCTGAGCACTGAGGAGGAACGAGGACAGCACCAAACCAAAGCAAACACGACCTGTAGTCACTGATACTGCTGAATAAAACCAGCAAGGCTTGTTCCATCTGGAATCTTTGTTCTAGTTCTAAAAACAAGCAAGGTTCTTCACTGTAAATATACAGAAAGCAGGAACTGGGGAGGAGGTGGGATTAGGAAGGAGGAGGAGCAGGAGGAGGGAGAAAGGAAAAGGAGGAGCAGGAACAGGAATAGAAGGAGAAGCTGGAGGTTCCAGTGCCCTCTGTGTCCGCAGCACCCCCGGCCACGGGCCCATCGCCCCCACCTCATCCTGCAGGTGAGCAGGGAGGGGGAGCTGGTCCCAAATCTGTCAGGGGGTCCCTGAGAGGGTCTTTTTATTGGAGTGTGTTTGGAACTTGCAGATTGTGGAATTGAGCCCCAAATATTGTCTGGTGTCCCTGGGAGGTTTTTATCCTCTGTGTGTGTAGGTTTGGATCTTGCAGGACCCCAAAGCTGAGCCCCTTGGGAGATCTTTGGGGTCCACGTGGCCATTGCCCAGTATTGGCTGGGGAGGACATTGGTCCTGGGGAGCCCTGGGAGAGCAGAGGAGAGGAACCCCTGGGACCCCCAGAATGGGGAGAGCAGAGAGGGGCGATCCCGGAGCTGGGGGACCCTGGCAGCTTGGAGAGGTGGGAGCCTGAGAGGAGACACTCCTGGGATTCCTGGGATCTCAAAGCAGAGATCAGGGGAGAAGGGACCCCATGGACCCCCAAAAGCCTCTGGATCATCGCTAAGGAGGACCCCAGAGAAGGGGGAACCCCTGGAGCCCTTGGACCCCCATCATCCCAGGGAAGGGAAACCTCTGGAATCCCAAATAGGAAAGACAAGAGATGGGGAAATCCTGGGAGACTTTTTTTGAGGCTGAATCTTGATATTTTGGAGATTATCATGGACACAAGACTCCTGCTGAGCTCGAGACATGGACTTAGGCAGGAGGAGCCTCTACTTCAAGGCACTCCCACTTTGTTTACCCCCAAATCAGGATTTGTCATTCCCAAGCCATGGCCAGATGGAGGAAGAGGAGGAAAATCCCCAGAGATCCTGCATGAGGAGGGGCTGCAAACCCAGCCCAGGGAGCTGCAAGGAGGAAAGATCCCCCCTGTGCCAGGAAGGCATCTGGAGATCCTGCCGGAGCTCAGAGCTGGGGGAGAGAGCTCATGGCAGGGAGAAGCCCCACAAATGCTTGGAATGTGGGAAGAGCTTCAGCTGGAGCTTCAAGTGGAGGAAACACCAAAGGATCCACCCTGGGAAATGGCTCTGGGAGTGTGGGGAGTGTGGGAAGGGCTTCAAGAACAGCTCCCATCTGATCTGGCACCAGGTGATTCACACTGGGGAGAGCCCCTAGGAGTGTGGGGAGTGTGGGAAGAGGTTCAGGAAGATCTCTGTCCTGATTAACCACCGTAGGATCCACACAGGGGATAAGCCTGGAAAGTGCTTGGAATGTGGGAAGAGCTTCAGTCGCAGCTCCCACCTGATCTGGCACCAGAACATCCACACAGGAGAATGCCCCAGTGAGTGTGGGGAATGTGGTAAGAGCTTCATTGAGATGTCCAATCTGATCCACACAGGGGAAAAGCCCTACACGTGTGGGGAGTGTGGAGAGGGCTTCAGCTGGAGCTCCAACCTCGGGGCACACCAGTGCATCCTGAGTGTGGGAAGAGATTTCCAAGGAGCTCAAGTCTCATCAAACATCAGTGGATTCACACAGAGGAGAGGCCCTTCCGCTGCCCTGACTGTGGGAAGGGCTTCACAAAACTGCACCCTCATCAGGCACCGGCACATCCACACTGGGGAGAGGCCCTATGAGTGTCCCCAGTGTGGGAAGAGCTTCTCACAGAGCTCAACCTTGACCAAACAGATCTTCCGGACTCCCTGTGGGCACCTGGATGAACACAGGGGCAGGAACATCCATCAGAACACAGAGCAACAATGGGAATTGCAGATTGACTGCCCCTGGAGATTCACCAGAATGCAGAGATCCCCCCACAGCCCCTGGAGAAGCCCATGCCCGAGCAGTGGAATGCCTGAGATGAGGCTGTGACCCCAGGGGACACCTGTGGACTGAGGGGCCCCTGCTGGAGCCCCCTGTCATGGAAGGTCTGACCCCATGGCAGAGTGACCCACGCTTCAGCACTGTGAGGGGGCTGCTTCCATGGAATAGACTCAGGTTGGAGAAGTTCCTGGAGACCTCTCTGGTGGGAGAGATCCCAGAGTGCAGCAGGGGAATGACTCCTGTCCCTGAACAGCAGGAAAAGCCCTGGGAGATGAACTGACCATGGCTCCATTCCCTGTATCCCTGCACTGCCAGGTTAGGATGCAGAGCTGGAAGGAGGGAGGGGTGGAAGGAAGGTGCTTTTAAGGGTCTTCTTATTCTCCTGCTCTGAACTTATTTGCAATAAATTCAATTTATATCTGCTGTTTTGCCCATGACTGTGTTTGATGAGGAAACAGTCTCGGGTCCTTAACTCATGAACCCTTGGTTAAATTTTCTCTCCCTGTGTGGCTGTGGAGGGCAGTGAGAGAGCAGCTGTGGTGGGTGCCTGGACTCGGGCCAGCATCACCCCACAGCAGTGGGACATGTCCTTGTGTGGCCCTGTGCTATGGTGCTACAGGTGCTGTTGCTTTTGTCTCCCTTATGATTTTATCTTTTGCATTAAATGCTTGTGAAGTGCCCCCGGTGACCCTCGTCTTCCCTCAGCTCCGGTATCCCCGTCCCTTCCCCTGCTCCCTGTCCCACGTTCCATCCCGGCTGGCGGAGCCTTGGAGCTGCCGTGGGGGCCGTGGGGCTGCCCCGGGGGCTGCGCCCCGAGCCGGGGCCCCTTCCCAGTGCTCCCAGTGTGCCGCTCCAGCCTGGAGCAGCCAGCGAGGGCTTCAGCTGGGACGGCAGAGAGGCGCTGCTGGGGGGTCCTGGCTCACTTCGCTTTGGTTTTGGTATTCTTGGGAGTTTTCTGCAAGAAATCTCTCCTCCACTCAGCTGAAGGGGTTTGGAGGGCGGGTCCCCTTTTTTGGGGGAAATCAAAGCGATGCACTGATGCTCCTAATTAGACGTGCATGAGGCTCCAGAGTTTCCCGCTGAGCCGGAGGCACCCAGCAGCCAGGGCTGGGCAAGGTGAGCCGGGAGCTGCGGAGAACTTTGTTTGTGTTGGGAGCTCAATGGCGGCTCGGGCCGGGCCCGTTCCAGGGCTGTTCCTCGTCCCCGCCTTTCCCCTCACGCAGCCCGGGGCGGGCCCTGAGAGCGCGGGGCGGGGCTGTGCCGTGTACAGAGCCCGCCGCTGGCTGCGATTGGCTGCTGCTGCCGTCACTCGTGGCTCTGCCGCGCGCTGATTGGGCAGAGAGGGGACAAGCCCGGCCCCGCTGGCGCTCCCAGGGCGGCCGTGGGGCAGTAGAGCCGCCATTGCCGGAGCGTCTGTGCGGGCCCGGCAGCGGCGGCAGCAGCGGCCGGAGCCCGGTGAGGCGGCGGCGGAGCTCGGAGGCGGCCCCGGCCATCGCAGGTGGGAGCCGCGCTCGGTTCTGCGGGGGCTCGGGGCTCGCTGCGGGCCCGGGAGGGGGCGGCAGGGGGCTGTGGCGGGTGGCTTGTGCCGTGGCCGGCCCGTGTTGGCCCTGGGCTGAGGGCGCTGCGGGAGCGGCTGCCCGCGGTCTCCTTGCCGCTGGGGCCTCGGCAGGAGGCGGTGGCGGAGCAGCGCTGGCTCGTCCCGCTTCGTGTTGGGAGGCCGGAGGTGGCTGCGCTGGGCCCGGGGCCGGGCGGGAAAATTCCCGGCGCCAGAGGTCTGTGTGGCCCAAGGAGCCAGAGGAGTGGTGTGCAAGTGACTTTATTGCTGCCCAAAGGGAGAGGCCATGGGGCATTTGCCGTGCGCTCTCTCCAGGTGTTGGAGGACGCGGCCTCGTTTTTGTCCTGATTTTCCCGGCCGCATGTCCCTGTCCCTTTGCCCAACACTGGCGGAGGAGCTTGGAAGGTTCAGCCTTCCCGATCCGCCTGCTGCATGTCCTTTTTGTATAACACCCGATATTCCTGGCTCTGTTAAATGTTTGTTCTTCTGGAAGTTCAGGAATGTAGCGGAACTTGGTCTGAGCAGCAGTCCTTGTCAATTAGTAACATTTTCTGAAACTGATGGTTTCTCCCATTGCTTCCTTATGTACAAGTCCCTGGCCCTATCTCCAAGCAGATTCACTCATTGCCTCTGTTTTTTCCTTCCTGGAATCAGCCCAATTCCTCCTGCAGGCAGGAAGCCCCTGGGCCATTGTGCAGGCTTTGGGCCATCAGTGTTAATTTGCATTTCTAAAGCTCCTCTCCTGGCTGCCTGGAACAAAGCTTCTCTTCCAGGGCAGACATCCCGTGATTCACACGTGGCCCCCCACAGATCTGCTATTTATTTTTCGTTAAACAATATTCTAATAATTGTTTATGTGTTAAAGCACCAACTTTAAAGCTCTTCTAGTTTTCAAAGTGCAGCTTAAAGGTGAACATCGAAAAACTCATGCCATCATTTTGTCATCACTAAGTGTCACGTTCAAATATAAAACAAAACTGCGAAAGTAATCAGGTGTTTTCTTTTTATTCTCCTGGGACTAAAAACTGATTCTCACACCACTGGCCCAAACAGAACCGACAATAGAGAAGTAAAATTATTAGAAAAAATTACTCTAACGGTGTAATCCTTTCACTGAAACTGAGAAAAGCAAAAACTATTCAACAGTGTCTTTAGAGAAATAAGGCATTACTTGATTCTGGCCAGGATGTGCAACAGGAATAATTTCATGCACACTTAGGCTGGGTGTGCAGAGAAAATCATTCCATGACACACGAGTTTGACTAGATTTTTCTAAATTTATACAGTCTGACCCCATAGAAATCCCTTGGTTTAATGTTCATTGGTTTGAAGGTGTGGAGTTGTTAGGATTTGGTTTCCTGTTGCACCTGGATTTCTGTGCCTGTGATGGGAATTAGGTGGGCACTCCTGGATTTCCTGCTCAGCCTTTTCCAGACCAGGTGTCTCCAGCTGTGCCTGGGGCAGTGTCTGGGGTAGGTGTTGGTTGATGTTTGCTGCTGGGTGTTGATGTTTTGTTGATGGTCGTTATCTTGGGGGGAATCTTTTGGGCTATTCCCAGTCTGTTGAGATGTTAATTTCATCTCTGCTGAGTGGTAGAAAAGAAACATTAAAATTCCTTTCCCCAAGGCAAAGGCAAACCAAGTCCCTTTAGAGAAATAAGATTTTAAATCATTTTCAAGTTGGTCTATTTTGCCAGCAGCTAATCCCAGGCAGGGCAGAGTGTGAGTGGAATTGAGAGGCAGAGTGGAATTGTCCCGGTGCCTTCCCCAGCAGCTGTGGCGAGGGCAGGCACAGAAAGGCCTGAAGCTGCAAGAGTGAGAGCAAGGATTGTCCCGCAGTGGCTGGAGATGGCAAAGGAGGGTGGCCAGGCCGAGGATTTGAGCAGAGGATCTGTGGGCAGGCGCAGGGGCTTCCCCCGCTGGGGAGCCCTGGCTGCTGCTGCGTTGCCTTCAGTGCAGGCTCAGGGGTGGCCTGTTTAATATTCCCTTGCAGTTCAGATTTCTGAGTCTGGAAGAGCCATGGCTGGGGCATCAATCTTTTATTTTTTTCATTTTGTTAAGTTTTGTTCTCTTTCTTACATCTACACCATAACATTGAGACTCTCTGGGGCTAAAGAAGTCACACAATGTTCTGCCTAGAAAAGAGAATCCTCAATCCAGCTCCTGCAATTCCCTGTTAATTGTAGGAATTGTTCCAGCTCCATTTTAGTACTGGGTCACATTATTTCTGAGATTCCCTGAACCCTCTCAGGGTCAATAAAAGACAAAACTTCCATCAACGTAGGTCCCAAATATTTAACCATTTTCTCTACCTTTTGCCCTTTCTTTTTTTTCAGCTACTCAAAGCTGCTTTTTAGCCTGAAAATGAAGCCATTTCACAGAGGCTTCCTTTACCTCTTCTCCTTGTTTTTCTGACTGGATCAAGTCATCCACATCCTGCATGAAGCCAGTCCCTGGAGGTGAGGTCAATTCCTTTGATATTTCCTGCAAGGCTTGCCCCAATCAGGCCAGTGCTTCCGTGCATCCCTGCAGAAGGACCGTCCATGTCTTGAGCATTTTCCCTTCTAGCTCTTGTTGCCAGCCCAAGGCAGAATTGTGTTTGCATCCTCTGGAAGTGGGCAGATCCCCAGAAAGCATCTTTTGCATCAAGTTGTGAATGGCAGCAGTGTGAGGAGGGCACCTGGTTGAGGCTGGTGTAAGGATCTGAGAGTGTGGGGTGCCTCGGTTTCATCATCTCATTTCTTCTTCTTGGGTCCTGCAGCATTCTGTGGATTCCATTGGATTTCTTGTTTGGCAGGATAGGAGCATTCTAGGGAGCCATCCCTGGCTCCCCAAGCCGTGCCTTGAGCAGGACTCGCAGACAGGCTGTGAGCCCTTCCTTCCCTCCCTTGGAACAGGGGATTGCTTTTGGACACCTCTTGTCCTGGTTGCTTCATGGAGATTTGGAGAGGCTCCATATCTAATTTTGCCAATTTCCCTGGGGCTGCCCACACTTGTGGGTTCACTTCAGCCTAGGCTCTGCCAGACATTTGACACAGAGGTACAACAGAACCAGCCTCTGTATCACCTTTTGCAACATTCATTTGCAATCCCAATTTAGCCATCAAATCCCTTCCCAGTAAATTACAATCACAATTGTGAGCAAATAAAAGTTCCTGCATTTCAAACCCATCCCCCACATCTGCTAATAGTGGCTGAATACAACACACCTGCTCATCTTTCCCACTTAGTGCCTTAATAATTAAAATATACCTTAACAATTTACTCCCCTTAGGTGTAAGATTCCGAGTGGATGGAGAGGCCCCTGTGTCCATCAGGAAAGGTCTCCTCTGGATCCAGAGCCACCCTGGATGTTCCCAAGGGCTGCAGTGTGGTGGGTCCCTGGTGGAATGGGAGCTGTGCCACCGCTAAGAATGCGTGTCCATCAAGGGCTGGACTTGCTGGTGCTGAGGGTGCTGCTGTCTGTGCTTGCAGTGTCCTTGTGCCCTGCAGCTGGAAGGCTGATTCCTTGCCAGGGGCTGTTTGGGTGGGCTGTGCCCTGGCCAGGAGGGCAATGCCTGTGCCAGGTGCTTGTGGCCGAGGGTGTCCCCTGGGTGCTGGGGCCCCCTTGGGCCCTGGGCTTGATCCCTCAGGGGCTGTAGGAACTGTGCCATGGCCTTTGCCTTCAGCTTGGCCTTTTGCTCATCCCTTGCTGCATTCAGCTGCTGAGCCTTTGTGAGCAAGTGCTGCAGGGGCTTCTTCTGTCGCTGCTGCAGCCCCCCTCAGTGCCTGTGGGTGCTCATCCTGTGGCAGCTGCTGAGCTTTCTGCAAAATCCTTCCTGTCTCCAGGGACCCAGCAGGAAATGCTTAAAAGATCATGTGGATCCTTGCAGGTCTAATCGCCATTTGTGAGCTGTTCCTTCCTCGTGCTGGCTGTGCTGAGGCTCCCCTCCCCAGCCCGTATCCCCGAGCCGGTCCCTGTCCTGCCGCAGTGTCCAAAGGCGGCCCCCCCGGCGGGCAGGGCCGGCAGCTCCACGGGGCCGGGCAGCGGCCGGGGCGTCCCGCAGCCTCCTGGGGGCCGTGGGCCACTGCCGGCCCTGCCCGGGGGGTGCTGGGCTCAGGCAGCGCCCGGCGCTGAGCCCCGGCTGCCCCACAGCCCCGGCCCGGTCCCACAGCTCCCCACAGGCCCCCAGCCTGTGCTCCCGGTGCCGCAGCTCTGCGCCCGCTCCTGCCGCTCCCAGCTCAGAGAAACCCCCTGAAATCCTCATCTCCTTGTTTTCCTGTCCTGAAAACTGGGATACAAAGGATCTTAGTAAGCTGGCAAATTCTGAGGATAAGAGCCTTCTGAAACACATCTAAATCCTCGGTGTTTTTTTCTTCCTCCTCTTTTCCATCATCCTTTTTCTTACCCCATGGATTCCTCCTGCTGCTTCTTTCCTTAAGCACATTCCTGCACACTCCCCTTCAGCCAATCCCTTCCCAGCACACCAACACCATCATCCCCTGTTGTCTAAATCCCTTCTGGACTTCCCTTCTTGCCCCCCCGGGGTGTCCATGTCCTTAATTCCCTCTGGGAGAATGTGCAAACGACCTCCACATGCTCCCAAGGGACCCTTGAGAGATATTTTGGGATCCTCATCCCTTTGTCCAGGATGCCCTTCTAGCATTCCCTTTTCTCCCCTCAATGGTTCTACCTGGATCCCACCTATGCCCTCCCCGGGCCTTGGCGCCCCCCTGGAGGGGAATTTGGGGAGGTGGGAGGGGGGAGCGCCAAGGCCGGGCCCCCCCGCGCTGTGGTGGCGGGAGCGGCTGCAGTGGGGAGCGAGTGCGGGCGGAAGCGGCCGAGAGCCCAGCGCTGCCCCAGGCCGAGCTGGCCCAGCTGCATCCGTGCCCCTGCGGTGGGATGCTGTGGGACTGGGGGGGAAGAGGGAGGCGGCAGTGGGTGCTGGGCCTGGGGGCAGGAGGAGAAGGGAAGGAGAAGCAGGGTTGAAGAACAAAACGGTCGAAGGATTCACGTAGGAGGAGCAGGTGCAGGAGGAGGGAGAAATAGTAGGAGGAAGAGGAGTGTGAGGAAGAGTAGGGCCACAGGAGGAGGTGGAGGAGAAGGAAGAGAAAGCAGGACAACGTTCCACCCTCCCTGTATGTGCAGTCCCAGGAGTGTTGCCCTGGAGGTGACTGGGGAAGGGATCCACGATTTTGATGGGGCTGAATCTTGGTGTTTCTGAACTTTTTTGGGCTAAATATTGGTGCTTTTTTTTTTTTTTTGCAGAGGCTGAATCTTTGTATTCTGGAGGGGGTTTTGCCTGAATTTGGTGTTTGGGTAGTTTTTCATCATTGTTTTGATGTTTGGGCTGAATCTTGGTGCTTTGCTTTGTTACAGACACAAGATGCCCAATGTCTTTCTGAGATGAACTTGGGCATGGAGGAACCCCCACCCCAAGGCGCTCTCCTCTCTTTTTTCTCCTAACCAGGAATTTTCATTCCCAAACTGTGTCCAGATGGCAGAGGAGGAGAAAAAGCCCCAGAGATCCTGCATGAGGAGGGGCTGGAAACCCAGTCCAGGGAGCTGTGAGGAGAAAAGATCCCCCCAGTGCCAGGAACATGGCCAGAGATCCAGCCGGAGCTCAGAGCTGGGGGAGAAGCCCCACAAGTGCTTGGAATGTGGGAAGGGCTTCAGGTACAGCTCCCACCTCATCCAGCACCAGAGGATCCACACTGGTGAAAAGCCCTATGGGTGTGGGAAATGTGGGAAGAGCTTCAGCCAGAGCTCCAGCCTGAGGAATCACCAGGTGATCCACACTGGGGAACGGCCCTATGAGTGTGGGAAATGTGGGAAGAGCTTCAGAAATATCTTTGGCCTGATGACACACCAGGTGGTCCACACAGGGGAACGGCCCTACACCTGCTTGGAATGTGGGAAGAGCTTTGGGTGGAGCTCCAACCTGAGGGCACACCAGCTCATCCACACTGGGGAGAGGCCCTACGAGTGTCCCCAGTGTGGGAAGAGGTTTCAGACCAGCTCTGATGTCCTTGTACATGAGCGGATTCACACAGACGAGAGGCCCTTCCGCTGCCCCGACTGCGGGAAGGGCTTCAAGCACAACTCCAACCTCGCCATCCACCGGCGCATCCACACTGGGGAGAGGCCCTACGAGTGTCCCCAGTGTGGGAAGAGCTTCTCACAGAGCTCAGCCTTGACCCAACACCAACGTAGGCACCACTAAGGGAAGCCCTGCGAGTGCCCCGAGTGCGGGAAGAGCTTCGTGCGCTGCTCCAGCTCCATCCCCCATGGGAGGATGGGCGTTGGATGATCCCCAGTGACCCCCGTTGGGCAGAGCCCTGGTGATCCGTGGTCCTGGTGATGCGTGTTGGGAAGACACGTGGCTGGGAGGCTCCACATCTTCCTGGCTCCCTGTGGGCACCTGGATAAAAGCAAGGGAATTAAAATCCAAGGGGATACAGAATGACAATGGGAATTGTTGACTTTCAATCCTCGAGAAGCTTTTGCCTCAGGAGCTGTGTGGGCAGAGAAAAGGGGGTGACACTGGGCTTGGGGGGCCCGAGGAGAGCACACACGCTCCTGCGGGGGGGAGGACACCACCCCTAGGACCCCCTTTCACCTTCCTGCGCAGGCAGAAGCTGAGCCCCAGTGCCAGGAAGACGAAGCCCAACACAGAAACTCCAATCCCCATCAGCATCTTGCTCTGGGCAGCGTTTATCGGCATCCCTGGGAGGTCTGCAGAGGTCAGGACCCCCAAAACTTCTCACAGACACTTCAATCCCCTCCAAGCACCCTCCCAGTCCCTCCCAGCCCACCCAGGACCCTCTGAAACCTCCTTCAGAGTCACTAATTTTAAAAAATTAGGTATTTTAGAAAAAGTGGAGATCTTAGCTAGAGATAGGCCTTGCTGGAACTAGTTAAGAGTTAATGATGAAGTGAGAAGCAGGATTTGAGATAATGAATCTCAGGTAAAAAATTACTTGTCATTGTATGTTTAGATGTGCTTATAATGAGAAAAGAGAAACTGATAAACGGGTTCAGGAAGATCACAGACCTTACATCTGGAAACCCATTTCCAAGTCACAAGGGAGGAAACTGGAGTTGTACCAAATGTCATTTGTAATGTCAACCACTGTAAAGGTAGAAAGTTGAGAGTGGGGAAGAGCCATTTTCCTTCATCTCCTGATGACCCCTCCTCACCAAAACGACCCCCTCCTCAAATTGGGGAGCCAACCATGCAGGCATAATGACTTTTTAAACTCATTACCGTGCATTTTAATCCAAAGTGGGGAACAGAAAGTGTTCGCATTATGCATATGCATTAGTATTAATATGTATTAGTATTTTGGATATTCAAGACTTTTGTAAATAAATAGACACTGGAATCTTTTGTCAGCTTGCAGTGCGTATTAAGGGGTGACTCCCGCCCTCGCCCAGTGCTGTGATTAAACATCCACTTTGTAACTTTAAACTGTTGGAGAGGTTTTTTGTCCATTAACAGATTGATGTTGATACTGGATCAATATTGCTATTTTGGTAAATCACTGCCAGTCTCTTCCCAGCCTCCCCAGGACCCAGCAGAGCCCCTCCTGTTCCCCTCAGGATCCCACAGCCCCCTCCCAATTTCTCCCCACTTCCCCTGGACCCCCAAACCCTCTCCCAGTCCCTTCCCAGCCCCACCAGGACTCATCAAGACTCCTCCCAGTCTCTGCCCAGCACAACCAACCTCATCCCAATCCCTGCTTTCCAATGCCCAATCTCCTTCCAGCCCCTCCAGGCTCACTCAAATCCCTCCCAGTGACACCCAGCACCCCCAAACTCCCTCCCAGTTTCCACCAGGACCCCCAGAACCCCATCCCACCCTCCCCAACATCCTTTAATCCCCTTCCCAGCCATCCTAAGCACCTCAATCCCTTCCCCAGTTTAAACCAGGCCATCTCAAACTCCCTCCCAGTTCCTCCCAGCACACCCCAATCCCCCTCTGGGCCCCCCCAGTACCTCCCCCGCTGCCCCCGGCGCTGTGGGGGCCGGGCCGTGCCCCAGTGCCGGCTCAGGGGTGCTCCAGGCTGCCGTGCTCCACCTGGCAGCTGGAGCTGAGCCCGCATTGCCGGGGGCGGTTTCCAGCAGCACCAGGAGCTGCTGGCTCCAGTCCCCGCTGGGGAGCACGGCAGTGGCCAGCACGTGGCCCGAGAGCTGCTGCTGGCCCTGGGAGCAGCTCAGCTGGATGTGGGCAGGGGAGAAATCCATCAGGGAGCAGAGCAGGCGGCCGGGGCCGGGCTGGGAGCTGGAGGGCACCAGCGAGATGGACACGCTGGGATGGGCACTGGGGATCAGCGGGGACAGACTGGGATGAGCTTGGGGGGTAACTGGGAGAAATGGGAGAGGAGTGGTGTGACGTCGGGTGGGACCGGGAACAGGCTGTCAGGGACTGGGGAGGCGCTGAAAGAGATGAGAGTGGATACTGGGACACTGGATGAAGGCGTAGATGTCTGGGAGTGGAAGGAGGAATGAATTCGA
Source organism: Cyanistes caeruleus (assembly GCF_971803275.1). Taxonomy (NCBI): domain Eukaryota; kingdom Metazoa; phylum Chordata; class Aves; order Passeriformes; family Paridae; genus Cyanistes; species Cyanistes caeruleus. Next base: position 2,978,339 of record NC_141731.1, on the reverse strand, counting down.
AATGGACTGGGAATGGGCTAAAAGGAGTGGGAGAGACTCCCGGGCCTCTGGGCGGGACTGTGATGGCACTGGGAGGGACTGTGTGGTGGCACTGGACGGGACTGTGGTGGCACTGGGCGGGACTGTGGTGGCACTGGGAGGGGCTGTGGTGGCACTGGGTGGGACTGTGGTGGCACTGGGCGGGACTGTGGTGGCACTGGGAGGGACTGTGGTGGCACTGGGAGGGACTGTGGTGGCACCGAGAGGGACTGTGGTGGCACTGGGCGGGACTGTGGTGGCACTGGGCGGGACTGTGGTGGCACTGGGAGGGACTGGGAATGAAGTGCGCGGCACTGGGAGGCCGAGTCCAGCGCGGGGCTCTCGGCTCTGTGGATCTGCCCGGCAACTGATGAGTCATCAGAGAGACGCGCTCTGATTGGCTGAGCGGCGAGAGATGCACGGAGAGGCGAGATGGACAGGCGGGGTCACTGGGAGAGGCTGGGATGGACTGGGAGAGCCACGGGAGCCATTGGGAGGGACAAGGGGCCCCGGGGATGGGCACACGGAAGGCTGGGGGCTCTGGGGTGATTCCCAGGGAGGTTTGGAGGGACACGGCCGGGCCCCTCTCTGTGCCCCGCGAGCAGCGGCCCGGACAGAAAAGTTCAGGAGCGGGAGGAGGTGTTTCTCAAGATTGATTTTAATCCTCATTCTCCTGGTCTGATTTGCTCAGTCCTAAATTCAGTTCATTTCCCCGTGTCGGGCTGTTGTGCCCCTGATGGTGATCCCTGAGTGACCTCTCCCTGCCCTTGTCCCGACCCACGAGGATTTGGATTTGTTTCAGTTCAGTGGAATTCATGGTGATTTGGGAGGAGCTGGAGCAAAGCAGCTGGAAAGCACAGTGGGCGTGTGTCCTGGGTTGATTATGATGTTAAATTGTATCCCCATTCGTCCACCTAACCCAGACACAGGTTCTGTATTCTTAAAATTCCATCTGAGAGTAAAAGTGAGTGGAAAAGAAGCACCAAGTCTGTTATCAGACTGCACTTGCTTCCCCCGCATCGGGAGTTTTGACTACAGCACAGACAGACAACAAGACACAGATCGCCTTGGCTTTCCAGCTAGCCGGGGCAGAGAGGTCTTCCTGGACTGTTTTCTTTCCCTTTTTCTGAAACGAATCGAACCTGCTCTGGACTGGGGACTCGGGGGAGCACCGGGAGCACCCCTGGACTACCGGGAGCCCAGCCTGGGCAGCGGCATTTTCCAGCGCCAGAGGGACTGATAACAGAGCCAACACCCCCAGGAAAGAGACCCTCTGAAGTTCCTCATCTCTGCTGAAGGGCGAGAGGTTTTGTAATTTGATATCGTTCATTTTTGTGCTGGGTAGTGCTGTGCCTGGGAAATAAACAGGTTTTTTCCACTCCTCTCAGAGAAATCTCTTCCCGAACTGGATGGGAGGTGGGAGAAAGGGGCCACGTGGGTTTGCTTCCCGGGGGAACCCACTGGAGGTTTTCTCCCAAATTTACCCTAAACCAGGACAATCACCCAAATTACACAAAAACATCACAAAATTCCAGAAACATCCCTCAAAATTCTAGAAAAAATGACAAAAAATGGCAGAAAACACCCACAAAATTTCCTAAATGTTCTTAAAACCCTACCAAATTACAGAAGCATCCCACATAATCTCCAAAAATTTCCGCACAATTTAAGAAAAACCCCTCAAAACTCTTCAAGTCTCCTCAAAATCCCACAAAATTCCAGAAACACCCCACAAACTTGCAAAAAAACCCGCACGAATTTCCCAAAATCTTCTCATAAGCCCACCAAATTCCAGAAACATCCCACAAAATCTCCACAAATTTCCACACAATCTAAGAAAAATCCCACACAATTCTTCAAGTCTCCTCAAAATCCCATAAAATTCAAGAAACTTACCACAACTTTGCAAGAAAATTCCAGAAAATTCCCTAAATCTTCTGAAAACCCCACCAAATTCCAGAAACACCCTACAAAATCTCCACTAATTTCCACGCAATCTAAGAAAAAGGCCCACACAATTCTTCAAGGCTCCTCAGAATCCCACAAAATTCCAGACAATTCCAAAACATTCGAAAGAAATCCCACCAAATTCCAGAAACAACCCAAAAATTCCAGAAAATCTCCACAAAAATCTCCACAAATTTCCACACAATCTAAGAAAAATCACACACAATTCTTCAAGGCTCCTCAAAATCCCACAAAATTCCAGAAAATTACCACAACATTCCAAAAAAATCCCACCAAATTCCAAAAACCTTCTCATAACCCTACCAAATTCCAGAAACATCCCACTAAATCTCCACTAATTTCCACACAATCTAAGAAAAATGTACTCAAAGTTCTTCAAGTCTCCTCAGAATACCACAAAATTTCAGACAATTCCACAACATTCCAAAGAAATCCCACCAAATTCCAGAAACACCTCAAAAATTCCAGAAAAAAATCCACAAAACTCCCAAAATCTTCTCATAAGCTTACAAAACTCCAGAAACATCCCAAATAATCTCCACAAGTTTCCACGCAATCTAAGAAAAACCTTTCAGAATTCTTCAAGTCTCCTCAAAATCCCACCAAATTCCAGAAACACCTCAAAAATTCCTGAAAAAATCCACAAAATTCCCTAAATCTTCTCAAAACCCTACCAAATTCCAGAAATATCCCACAAAATCTTCACAAATTTCCACAAACCCTAAGAAAAATCCCAAAAAATTCTTCAAGGCTCCTCAAAATCCCACAAAATTCCAGAAAATTACCACAACATTCCAAAAAAATCCAACAAAATTCCCTAAATCTTCTCAAAACCCCACCAAATTCCAGAAAATCACCACAAAAATCTCCACAAATTTGTACAAAATCTAAGAAAAATCCCACACAATTCTTCAAGGCTCCTCAAAACCCCACAAAATTCCAGAAAATTCCACAACATTCCAAAGAAATCCCACCAAATTCCAGAAACACCTCAAAAATGCCTGAAAAAAATTCCACAAAATTCCCAAAATCTTCTCATAAGCCTACCAAATTCCAGAAACATCCCACAAATTCCTTCAAGTCTCCTCAAAATCCCACAAAATTGCAGAAAATTACCAAAACATTCCAAAAAAATCCCACCAAATTCCAAAAACATCTCACAAAATTCCAGAAAAAATAAGCAAAATTACCCAGATCTTCTCATAAGCCTAACAAATTCCAGAAATATCCCAAAAAATCTCCACAAGTTTCCACGCAATCTAAGAAAAATCCCACACAATTCTCCAAGTCTCCTCAAAATCCCACAAAATTCCAGAAACATTGAACAAAATTCCAGAAAAAAAATCCACAAAATTCCCAAAATCTTCTCATAAGCCTACCAAATTCCAGAAACATCCCACAAATTCCTTCAAGTCTCCTCAAAATCCCACAAAATTCCAGACAATTCCTCATCATTCCAAAGAAATCCCACCAAATTCCAGAAACATCTCACAAAATTCCAGAAAAAATAAGCAAAATTACCCAGATCTTCTCATAAGCCTAACAAATTCCAGAAATATCCCAAAAAAATTCCACAAGTTTCCACGCAATCTAAGAAAAACCCCTCAAAATTCTTCAAGTCTGCTCAAAATCCCACAAAATTCCAGAAACATTCCACAAAATTCCAGAAAAAACCCACAAAATTCCCTAAATCTTCTGAAAACCCCACCAAATTCCAGAAATATCCCACAAAATCCTCACAAATTTCCACAAAATCTAAGAAAAATCCCACACAATTCTTCAAGGCTCCTCAAAATCCCAAAAATTCCAGAAAATTACCACAACATTCCAAAACAATCCCACCAAATTCCAAAAATCTTCTCATAACCCTACCAAATTCCAGAAACATCCCACTAAATCTCTACTAATTTCCACACAATCTAAGAAAAATGTACTCAAAGTTCTTCAAGTCTCCTCAGAATCCCACAAAATTTCAGACAATTCCACAACATTCCAAAAAAATCCCACCAAATTCCAGAAACACCTAAAAATTCCAGAAAAAAAATCCACAAAATTCCCAAAATCTTCTCATAAGCCTACCAAATTCCAGAAACATCCCACAAATTCCTTCAAGTCTCCTCAAAATCCCACAAAATTGCAGAAAATTACCAAAACATTCCAAAAAAATCCCACCAAATTCCAAAAACATCTCACAAAATTCCAGAAAAAATAAGCAAAATTCCAAAAACCTTCTCATAACCCTTCCAAATTCCAGAAACATCCCACTAAATCTCCACTAATTTCCACACAATCTAAGAAAAATGTACTCAAAGTTCTTCAAGTCTCCTCAGAATCCCACAAAATTTCAGACAATTCCACAACATTCCAAAGAAATCCCACCAAATTCCAGAAACACCTCAAAAATTCCAGAAAAAAATCCACAAAACTCCCAAAATCTTCTCATAAGCTTACAAAACTTCAGAAACATCCCAAAAAATCTCCACAAGTTTCCACGCAATCTAAGAAAAATCCCACACAATTCTTCAATTCTCCTCAAAATCCCACAAAATTCCAGAAACATTCCACAAAATTCCAGAAAAAATGCACAAATTTCCCTAAATCTTCTCAAAACCCTACCAAATTCTAGAAATATCCACCAAAATCCTCACAAATTTCCACAAAGCCTAAGAAAAATCCCAAAAAATTCTTCAAGGCTCCTCAAAATCCCACAAAATCCAAGAAAACTGCCACAACATTCCAAAAAAATCCAACAGAATTCCCTAAATCTTCTGAAAACCCCACCAAATTCCAGAAAATCTCCACAAAATCTCCACAAATTTCCACAAAATCTAAGAAAAATCCCTCAAAATTCTTCAAGGCTCCTCAAAATCCCTCAAAATTCCAGAAAATTACCACAACATTCCAAAAAAATCCAACAAAATTCCCTAAATCTTCTCAAAACCCCACCAAATTCCAGAAAATCACCACAAAAATCTCCACAAATTTGTACAAAATCTAAGAAAAATCCCACACAATTCTTCAAGTCTCCTCAGAATCCCACAAAATTTCAGACAATTCCACAACATTCCAAAGAAATCCCACCAAATTCCAGAAACACCTAAAAACTCCAGAAAAAAAATCCACAAAATTCCCAAAATCTTCTCATAAGCCTACCAAATTCCAGAAACATCCCACAAATTCCTTCAAGTCTCCTCAAAATCTCACAAAATTGCAGAAAATTACCAAAACATTCAAAAAAAATCCCACCAAATTCCAGAAACATCTCACAAAATTCCAGAAAAAATAAGCAAATTTTCAAAAACCTTCTCATAACCCTACCAAATTCCAGAAACATCCCACTAAATCTCCACTAATTTCCACACAATCCAAGAAAAATGTACTCAAAGTTCTTCAAGTCTCCTCAGAATACCACAAAATTTCAGACAATTCCACAACATTCCAAAGAAATCACACCAAATTCCAGAAACACCTCAAAAATTCCAGAAAAAAATCCACAAAATTCCCAAAATCTTCTCATAAGCCTACCAAATTTCAGAAACATCCCACAAATTCCTTCAAGTCTCCTCAAAATCCCACAAAATTCCAGAAAATTACCACAACATTCCAAAACAATCCCACCAAATTCCAAAAATCTTCTAATAACCCTTCCAAATTCCAGAAACATCCCACTAAATCTCCACTAATTTCCACACAACCTAAGAAAAATGTACTCAAAGCTCTTCAAGTCTCCTCAGAATCCCACAAAATTTCAGACAATTCCACAACATTCCAAAGAAATCCCACCAAATTCCAGAAACACCTAAAAATTCCAGAAAAAAAATCCACAAAATTCCCAAAATCTTCTCATAAGCCTACCAAATTCCAGAAACATCCCACAAATTCCTTCAAGTCTCCTCAAAATCCCACAAAATTGCAGAAAATTACCAAAACATTCCAAAAAAATCCCACCAAATTCCAGAAACATCTCACAAAATTCCAGAAAAAATAAGCAAAATTACCCAGATCTTCTCATAACCCTACCAAATTCCAGAAATATCCCAAAAAATCTCCACAAGTTTCCACGCAATCTAAGAAAAATCCCGCACAATTCTCCAAGTCTCCTCAAAATCCCACCAAATTCCAGAAACATTCCACAAAATTCCAGAAAAAACCCACAAAATTCCCTAAATCTTCTCAAAACACTACCAAATTCCAGAAATATCCCACAAAATCTTCACAAATTTCCACGCAATCTAAGAAAAAGGCCCTTTAAATTCTTCAAGTCTCCTCAGAATCCCACAAAATTCCAGACAATTCCAAAACATTCCAAAGAAATCCCACCAAATTCCAGAAACATCCCACAAAATTCCAGAAAAAAATCCACAATACCCCCAATATCTTCTCATAAGACCACCAAATTCAAGAAATATCCCACAAAATCGCCTCAAATTTCCACACAATCTAAGAAAAATCCCACACAATTCTTCAAGGCTCCTCAAAATCTCACAAAATTCCAGAAAATTTGGAATTAACATTCCAAAACAATCCCACCAAATTCCAGAAACACCTCACAAACTTACAAAAAAAACCCTACGAAGTCCCCAAAATCTTCTCATAAGCCCACCAACTTCCAGATACATCCCACACAATCTTTACAAATTTCCACTAAACCTAAGAAAGATCACTCAAAGTTCTTCAAGTCTCCTCAATATCCCACAAAATTCCACAGAAACTCCACAACAGTCCAAAAAAATCCTAAAAATTCCAGAAACATCCCACAAATTCCTTCAAGTCTCCTCAAAATCCCACAAAATTGCAGACAATTCCTCAACATTCCAAAGAAATCCCACCAAATTCCAGAAACATCTCACAAAATTCCAGAAAAAATAAGCAAAATTACCCAGATCTTCTCATAAGCCTACCAAATTCCAGAAATATCCCACAAAATCTCCACAAGATTCCACACATTCTAACAAAAATCCTACACAATTCTTCAAGGCTCCTCAACATCCCACAAAATCCAAGAAAACTGCCACAACATTCCAAAAAAATCCAACAGAATTCCCTGAATCTTCTGAAAACCCCACCAAATTCCAGAAAATCACCACAAAAATCTCAAAAAAATTTCCACAAAATCTAAGAAAAATCCCACACAATTCTTCAAGGCTCCTCAAAATCCCACAAAATTCCAGAAAATTACCACAACATTCCAAAACAATCCCAAAAATTCCCAAAATCTTCTCATAACCCTACCAAATTCCAGAAACATCCCACTAAATCTCCACTAATTTCCACACAATCCAAGAAAAATGTACTCAAAGTTCTTCAAGTCTCCTCAGAATCCCACAAAATTTCAGACAATTCCACAACATTCCAAAGAAAACCCACCAAATTCCAGAAACACCTCAAAAATTCCAGAAAACAACCCACAAAATTCACAAAATCTTCTCATAAGCTTACAAAACTCCAGAAACATCCCAAAAAATCTCCACAAGTTTCCACGCAATCTAAGAAAAATCCCACACAATTCTTCAATTCTCCTCAAAATCCCACAAAATTCCAGAAACATTCCACAAAATTCCAGAAAAAACGCACAAATTTCCCTAAATCTTCTCAAAACCCTACCAAATTCTAGAAATATCCACCAAAATCCTCACAAATTTCCACAAAGCCTAAGAAAAATCCCAAAAAATTCTTCAAGGCTCCTCAAAATCCCACAAAATCCAAGAAAACTGCCACAACATTCCAAAAAAATCCAACAGAATTCCCTAAATCTTCTGAAAACCCCACCAAATTCCAGAAAATCTCCACAAAATCTCCACAAGTTTCCACAAAATCTAAAAAAAATCCCTCAAAATTCTTCAAGGCTCCTCAAAATCCCTCAAAATTCCAGAAAATTACCACAACATTCCAAAAAAATCCAACAAAATTCCCTAAATCTTCTCAAAACCCCACCAAATTCCAGAAAATCACCACAAAAATCTCCACAAATTTGTACAAAATCTAAGAAAAATCCCACACAATTCTTCAAGGCTCCTCAAAATCCCACAAAATTCCAGAAACATTGAACAAAATTCCAGAAAAAAAATCCACAAAATTCCCAAAATCTTCTCATAAGCCTACCAAATTCCAGAAACATCCCACAAATTCCTTCATGTCTCCTCAAAATCCCACAAAATTGCAGACAATTCCTCATCATTCCAAAGAAATCCCACCAAATTCCAGAAACATCTCACAAAATTCCAGAAAAAATAAGCAAAATTACCCAGATCTTCTCATAAGCCTAACAAATTCCAGAAATATCCCAAAAAAATTCCACAAGTTTCCACGCAATCTAAGAAAAACCCCTCAAAATTCTTAAAGTCTGCTCAAAATCCCACAAAATTCCAGAAACATTACACAAAATTCCAGAAAAAACCCACAAAATTCCCAAAATCTTCTCATAAGCCTACCAAATTCCAGAAATATCCCACAAAATCCTCACAAATTTCCACATAATCTAAGAAAAATCCCACACAATTCTTCAAGGCTCCTCAAAATCCCTCAAAATTCAAGAAAATTACCACAACATTCCAAAACAATCCCACCAAATTCCAAAAATCTTCTCATAACCCTACCAAATTCCAGTAACATCCCACTAAATCTCCACTAATTTCCACACAATCTAAGAAAAATGTACTCAAAGTTCTTCAAGTCTCCTCAGAATCCCACAAAATTTCAGACAATTCCACAACATTCCAAAGAAATCCCACCAAATTCCAGAAACACCTAAAAATTCCAGAAAAAAAATCCACAAAATTCCCAAAATCTTCTCATAAGCCTACCAAATTCCAGAAACATCCCACAAATTCCTTCAAGTCTCCTCAAAATCCCACAAAATTGCAGAAAATTACCAAAACATTCCAAAAAAATCCCACCAAATTCCAAAAACATCTCACAAAATTCCAGAAAAAATAAGCAAAATTACCCAGATCTTCTCATAAGCCTACCAAATTCCAGAAATATCCCAAAAAATCTCCACAAGTTTCCACGCAATCTAAGAAAAATCCCACACAATTCTCCAAGTCTCCTCAAAATCCCACAAAATTTCAGACAATTCCACAACATTCCAAAGTAATCCCACCAAATTCCAGAAACACCTCAAAAATTCCTGAAAAAAATCCACAAAATTCCCAAAATCTTCTCATAAGCCTACCAAATTCCAGAAATATCCCACAAAATCTCCACAAGTTTCCACGCAATCTAAGAAAAACCTTTCAGAATTCTTCAAGTCTCCTCAAAATCCCACAAAATTCCAGAAACATTGAACAAAATTCCAGAAAAAAACCCACAAAATTCCCAAAATCTTCTCATAAGCTTACAAAACTCCAGAAACATCCCAAAAAATCTCCACAAGTTTCCACGCAATCTAAGAAAAATCCCACACAATTCTTCAATTCTCCTCAAAATCCCACAAAATTCCAGAAACATTCCACAAAATTCCAGAAAAAAACGCACAAATTTCCCTAAATCTTCTCAAAACCCTACCAAATTCTAGAAATATCCACCAAAATCCTCACAAATTTCCACAAAGCCTAAGAAAAATCCCAAAAAATTCTTCAAGGCTCCTCAAAACCCCACAAAATTCCAGAAAATTCCACAACATTCCAAAGAAATCCCACCAAATTCCAGAAACACCTCAAAAATTCCTGAAAAAAAATCCACAAAATTCCCAAAATCTTCTCATAAGCCTACCAAATTCCAGAAACATCCCACAAATTCCTTCAAGTCTCCTCAAAATCCCATAAAATTCCAGAAAATTACCACAACATTCCAAAACAATCCCACCAAATTCCAAAAATCTTCTAATAACCCTTCCAAATTCCAGAAACATCCCACTAAATCTCCACTAATTTCCACACAACCTAAGAAAAATGTACTCAAAGCTCTTCAAGTCTCCTCAGAATCCCACAAAATTTCAGACAATTCCACAACATTCCAAAGAAATCCCACCAAATTCCAGAAACACCTAAAAATTCCAGAAAAAAAATCCACAAAATTCCCAAAATCTTCTCATAAGCCTACCAAATTCCAGAAACATCCCACAAATTCCTTCAAGTCTCCTCAAAATCCCACAAAATTGCAGAAAATTACCAAAACATTCCAAAAAAATCCCACCAAATTCCAGAAACATCTCACAAAATTCCAGAAAAAATAAGCAAAATTACCCAGATCTTCTCATAACCCTACCAAATTCCAGAAATATCCCAAAAAATCTCCACAAGTTTCCACGCAATCTAAGAAAAATCCCGCACAATTCTCCAAGTCTCCTCAAAATCCCACCAAATTCCAGAAACATTCCACAAAATTCCAGAAAAAACCCACAAAATTCCCTAAATCTTCTCAAAACACTACCAAATTCCAGAAATATCCCACAAAATCTTCACAAATTTCCACGCAATCTAAGAAAAAGGCCCTTTAAATTCTTCAAGTCTCCTCAGAATCCCACAAAATTCCAGACAATTCCAAAACATTCCAAAGAAATCCCACCAAATTCCAGAAACATCCCACAAAATTCCAGAAAAAAATCCACAAAACCCCCAATATCTTCTCATAAGACCACCAAATTCAAGAAATATCCCACAAAATCGCCTCAAATTTCCACACAATCTAAGAAAAATCCCACACAATTCTTCAAGGCTCCTCAATATCCCACAAAATTCCAGAAAATTTGGAATTAACATTCCAAAACAATCCCACCAAATTCCAGAAACACCTCACAAACTTACAAAAAAACCCCCCACGAAGTCCCCAAAATCTTCTCATAAGCCCACCAACTTCCAGATACATCCCACACAATCTTTACAAATTTCCACTAAACCTAAGAAAGATCACTCAAAGTTCTTCAAGTCTCCTCAATATCCCACAAAATTCCACAGAAACTCCACAACAGTCCAAAAAAATCCTAAAAATTCCAGAAACATCCCACAAATTCCTTCAAGTCTCCTCAAAATCCCACAAAATTGCAGACAATTCCTCAACATTCCAAAGAAATCCCACCAAATTCCAGAAACATCTCACAAAATTCCAGAAAAAATAAGCAAAATTACCCAGATCTTCTCATAAGCCTACCAAATTCCAGAAATATCCCACAAAATCTCCACAAGATTCCACACATTCTAACAAAAATCCCACACAATTCTTCAAGGCTCCTCAACATCCCACAAAATCCAAGAAAACTGCCACAACACTCCAAAAAAATCCAACAGAATTCCCTGAATCTTCTGAAAACCCCACCAAATTCCAGAAAATCACCACAAAAATCTCAAAAAAATTTCCACAAAATCTAAGAAAAATCCCACACAATTCTTCAAGGCTCCTCAAAATCCCACAAAATTCCAGAAAATTACCACAACATTCCAAAACAATCCCACAAATTCCTAAAATCTTCTCATAACCCTACCAAATTCCAGAAACATCCCACTAAATCTCCACTAATTTCCACACAACCTAAGAAAAATGTACTCAAAGTTCTTCAAGTCTCCTCAGAATACCACAGAATTTCAGACAATTCCACAACATTCCAAAGAAATCCCACCAAATTCCAGAAACACCTCAAAAATTCCAGAAAAAAATCCACAAAATTCCCAAAATCTTCTCATAAGCCTACCAAATTCCAGAAATATCCCACAAAATCTCCACAAATTTCCACGCAATCTAAGAAAAATCCCACACAATTCTCCAAGGCTCCTCAAAATCCCACAAAATTCCATAAACATTACACAAAATTCCTGAAAAAACCCCACAAAATTCCCAAAATCTTCTCATAAACTTACCACATTCCAGAAATATCCCACAAAAATCTCCACAAATTTCCATGCAATCTAAGAAAAATCCCACACAATTCATCAAGGCTGCTTAAAATCCCACAAAATTCCAGAAAATCTCCACAAAAATCTCCACAAATTTCCACACATTCTAACAAAAATCCCACACAATTCTTCAAGGCTCCTCAAAATCCCACAAAATCCAAGAAAACTGCCACAACATTCCAAAAAAATCCTAACAATTCTAGAAACAGCCCACAAAATCTCTCAGGTCTCCTCAGAATCCCACCAAATTCCAGAAACATCTCACAAAATTCCAGAAAAAATAAGCAAAATTACCCAGATTTTCTCATAAGCCTACCAAATTCCAGAAATATCCCAAAAAATCGCCTCAAATTTCCACACAATCTAAGAAAAATCCCACACAATTCTTCAAGGCTCCTCAAATTCCCACAAAATTCCAGAAACATTCCACAAAATTCCAGAAAAAACCCACAAAATTCCCTAAATCTTCTCAAAACACTACCAAATTCCAGAAATATCCCACAAAATCTTCACTAATTTCCACGCAATCTAAGATATAGGCCCTCAAAATCTTCAAGTCTCCTCAGAATCCCACAAAATTCCAGACCATTCCAAAACATTCCAAAGAAATCCCACCAAATTCCAGAAACATCCCACGAAATTCCAGAAAAAAATCTACAAAACCCCCAATATCTTCTCATAAGACCACCAAATTCAAGAAATATCCCACAAAATCGCCTCAAATTTCCACACAATCTAAGAAAAATCCCACACAATTCTTCAAGGCTCCTCAAAATCTCACAAAATTCCAGAAAATTTGGAATTAACATTCCAAAACAATCCCACCAAATTCCAGAAACACCTCACAAACTTACAAAAAAAACCCCACGAAGTCCCCAAAATCTTCTCATAAGCCCACCAACTTCCAGATACATCCCACACAATCTTTACAAATTTCCACTAAACCTAAGAAAGATCACTCAAAGTTCTTCAAGTCTCCTCAATATCCCACAAAATTCCACAGAAACTCCACAACAGTCCAAAAACTCCTAAAAATTCCAGAAACATCCCACAAATTCCTTCAAGTCTCCTCAAAATCCCACAAAATTGCAGACAATTCCTCAACATTCCAAAGAAATCCCACCAAATTCCAGAAACATCTCACAAAATTCCAGAAAAAATAAGCAAAATTACCCAGATCTTCTCATAAGCCTACCAAATTCCGGAAATATCCCACAAAATCTCCACAAGATTCCACACATTCTAACAAAAATGCCACACAATTCTTCAAGGCTCCTCAAAATCCCACAAAATTCCAGAAAATTACCACAACATTCCAAAACAATCCCACAAATTCCAAAAATCTTCTCATAACCCTACCAAATTCCAGAAACATCCCACTAAATCTCCACTAATTTCCACACAATCTAAGAAAAATGTACTCAAAGTTCTTCAAGTCTCCTCAGAATCCCACAAAATTTCAGACAATTCCACAACATTCCAAAGAAATCCCACCAAATTCCAGAAACACCTCAAAAATTCCAGAAAAAAATCCACAAAATTCCCAAAATCTTCTCATAAGCCTACCAAATTCCAGAAATAGCCCACAAAATCTCCACAAATTTCCACGCAATCTAAGAAAAATCCCACACAATTCTCCAAGTCTCCTCAAAATCCCATCAAATTCCAGAAACATTCCACAAAATTCCAGAAAAAAACCACAAAAATACCTAAATCTTCTCAAAACCCTACCAAATTCCAGAAACATCCATCATAATCTTTACAAATTTCCACTAAACCTAAGAAAGATCCCTCTAAATTCTTCAAGGCTCCTCAAAATCCCACAAAATTCCACAGAAACCCCAAACATTCCAAAAAAATCCTAAAAATTCCAGAAACATCCCACACATTCCTTCAAGTCTCCTCAAAATCCCACAAAATTCCAGACCATTCCATAAAATTCCAAAGAAATCCCACCGAAATCCAGAAATACCTCACAAAATTCCTTAAAAAAATCCACAAAATTCCCCAGATCTTCTTATAAGCCCACCAAATTCCAGAAATATCCCATAAAATCTCCACAAATTTCATCACAATCTAAGAAAAACCTTTCAGAATTCTTCAAGTCTCCTCAATATCCCACAAAATTTCATAAACATTACACAAAATTCCTGAAAAAACCCACAAAATTCCCAAAATCTTCTCATAAGCTTACCACATTCCAGAAATATCCCACAAAAATCTCCACAAATTTCCATGCAATCTAAGAAAAATCCCACACAATTCATCAAGGCTGCTTAAAATCCCACAAAATTCCAGAAAATTACCACAACTTTCCAAAAAAATCCCACAAAGTCCATAAAACTTCAGAAAACCCTACCAAATTCTTGAAATATCCCCACAAAATCTCCACTAATTTCCACAAAATCTAAGAAAAATGTACTCAAAATTCTTCAAGTCTCTACAAAATCACCCAAATTACAAAAAAACCCACAAAATTCCAGAAACATCCCACCAAATTCCAGAAAAATTCCAAAAAATGGCAGAAAACACCCACAAAAGTTCCTAAATCTTCTTAAAACCCTACCAAATTCTAGAAACATCCCACACAATCTTTACAAATTTCCACTAAACCTAAGAAAAATCCTTAAAAATTCTTCAAGTTTCCTCAATATCCCAAAAAATTCCACAGAAACCACAAAACATTCCAAAAAAATCCTAACACTTCTAGAAACACCCCACAAAATCCTTCAAGTCTCCTCAAAATCCCACAAAATTCCAGACAATTCCACAACATTCCAAAAAAATCCCAACAAATTCCAGATACATTCCCTCAAAATTCCAGGAAAGTTCCTGAATCTTCTCATAAGCCCACCAAATTCCAGAAATATCCCACAAAATCTCCACAAATTTCCACACAATCTAAGAAAAACCCCTCAAAATTCTTCAAGTCTCCTCAAAATAACACAAAATTCCAGAAATAGTCCACAAAATTCCAGAAAAAAACCATGAAATTACCTTAATCTTCTCATAAGCCCACCAAATTCCAAAAACACCCTACAAAATCTCCACAAATTTTTACAAAATCTAAGAAAAAGGCCATCCATATTCTTCAAGTCTCCTCAAAATCACCCAAATTACACAAAAACATCACAAAATTCCAGAAACATCCCTCAAAGTTCCAGAAAAATCCCAAAAAATGGCAGAAAACACCCACAAAATTTCCTAAATCTTCTCAAAACCTTACGACATTCCAGAATCATCCCACATAATCTTTACAAATTTCCACAAAACCTTAGAAAAATCCCTCAAAATTCTTCAAGTCCCCTCAATATCCCACAATGATCCACAATACCCCAAAACATTAAAAAAAAAATCCCAAAAATTGTTGAAACATCCCACAAAATTCTAGAAAAAAAGCAAGAAATTCCTTAAACCTTCTCACAGGCTCACAAAATTCCAGATATATCCCACAAAATTCTCCACAAATTTCCACATAATCTAAGAAAAATGCCTAAAAAAATTTTCATGAGTCTTCAAAATGTTTCAAAATTCGAAAAAAACTCACAAAATTCAAGAAACTTCCACAAAAATCTCTTCAATATCCCACAAAATTTTAAAAAAAACCCCACAACATTAAAGAAAAAAATACCACAAAATTCCCTAAATCTTCTCAAAACTTTACTGAATTCCAGAAACATCCCACAAAATCTCCACAATTTCCACAAAATTCTACAAAAATCCCTCAAAATTTGAGAAAATTCCACAAAATTTAAGAGAAGTTTGACAACATTTGAAAAAAATACCACAAAATTACCTAAATTTTCTCCCTTCACCAAATTCCAGAAACATCTCACAAAATCTCCACAAATTTCCAGAAAATATTAGAAATATCCCTCAAAATTCATCAAGTTTCCTCAATATATCACAAAATTACAGAAAAATCCTACAAAATTGCAGCAAAAACCCAAAAAAATCATTAAATCTTCTCATAACCCTACCAAATTTTTGAAACATCCCACAAAATCTCCACAAAGTTCCACAAAATCTAAGAAAAATCCTGCGGAATTCTACATGTTTCCTCAATATCCCTCAAAATTCTACAATACCCCCTCCAAATTCTGGAAATATCCCACAAAATCTCCACAAATTTCCACACAATCTAAGAAAAATCCCACAAAATTGTTCAAGTCTTCTCAAAATCCCACAAAATTCTACAAAAATTCCACAAAAGTGCCACAAAATTCTTCAAAATGTCACCAAATTCCAGAAACATTAAAAAAATCTCTTCCAATTTCCACAACATTCCAAAATATTTCCTCAAAATTCCAGAAACATCCACACAGATCTCTTCCACTTTCAACAAAATTCCAGAAATATCCCTCAAAATTCTTCAAGTCTCTTCATTATCCCACAACATTCAAGAAAAATCCCGCAAAATTAAAAAAAAATCCCAAAAAATAGCATATAAATCCCTGAAAATTGCAGAAAAAAATAAAATAAGTCCTTAAATCTTCTCAAAACTGAATCAAATTTTTGAAACATCCCACAAAATCTCCACAAATTCCCACAAAATCTAAGAAAGATGCCTGAAAATTCTTCATGTCTCCTCAATATCCCTCAAAATTCCATAAAACCCCCACGAAACTCCAGAAGCATCACACAAAATTTAAGGAACAATCCCACAAGATTCCAGAAAAATCCCCCAAAAATTCTTCAAGGCTCCTCAAAATCCCACAAAATTTCACAACATTCAAAAAAAATCCCACAAAATTCCAAAAAAATCCCACAAAAATATTTAAATTTTATCAAAATCCCTCAAAAGCTCAGAAAAATCCCATGAAATTCCAGAAAAATCCCACAAAAATCCCTGAAACGTCTCAAAACCCTACCAAATTCTAGAAACTTCCCAAAAAATCTGCTCCAATTTCCACAAAGCCTAAGAACAATCCCTCAAAATTCCTCAAGTCTCCTCAAAATCCCACAAAATTCCACAAAAACCCCACAACATTCCATAAAAATCCCAGTAATTCTATAAACCTCCCACAAAATCCTTCAAGTCTCCTTAAAATCCCACAAAATGGCAGAAAACACCCACAAAATTTCCTAAAACTTCTCAAAACCCTACACATTTCCAGAAACATCCCAAAATATCTCCACAAATTTCTACAAAATTCCAGAAAAATCCCACAAAATTGCAGAAAAATAAAAAAAAAGCCTCAATCTTATCAAAACCCTACAATTTTCCAGAAAGAACCGAAAATGTCTCCATAAATTTCTACAAAATTCCAGAAAAATCCCATAAAATTGCAGAAAAAAAAAAAACCAACTCAATCTTATCAAAACCCTACCAATTTCCAGAAACATCCCACAGAATCTCCTCCTATTTACACAGAATTCCAGAAAAAAAATATCACAAAATTATTGAAAAGCCCCACAAAATTCAAGAAAAATCCCACCAAATTCCAGAAAAATCCCACAAAATTCCCTAAATCTTCACAAAACCCTACCAAATTCCAGAAACATCCACAAAATCTCCACAGTGTTCCACAAAATTCCAGAAAAATACAAAAAAACTCTTCAAGTCTTCTCAGAATCCTACAAAATTCTAGAAAAAATCCTCAAAATTCCAGAAAATTTCCCACAAAATTCCCTCAATCTCCTCAATATCTCACAAAATTTTACAAAATATCACACAAAATTCCACAAATTTCTCACAAAATTCCAGTAAAATCTGATGAAATTGTTAGCGTTCAGGAGCACAGACAATCATGAATGATTATATGCAGGTGCTTTATTAAGAGATCTGGGTGTCAGGGGTACACATACCCAAATCTGACCCGACTTGGTTTTGAGTTGAACATGTTTTCGTACTCTATCGTTATATAACTTACATATTAATTATTAAACTTCCATCGTTCTATTGTATACATTGATGTCACCCAAGCATGGATTTCTCGTGATCCCCCCCCCAGCCCCCCTAACGTTGTTCCTCATGTTCTTTAAACAATAATAATATCTAATCACATCTAACAATTGTATCATTTATCATCTACTGACTACACAGGTGCAGTTTCACCTGATCTTTAGCAAGGACAAGGCCTAACATTTTCCATGGCCTACTTTTCCCAGGCTTGCCAAACCTAACTTTCTTTCTAAGTCCCCGAATTTTCTATGATTTCAAAGCCTTTTACTATCATTCCCCCCTTTGAAAGCATTTTCACTTCACTAGAAGTGCAAATGTTTTCACTTGATACAGTCCTTTTTTTTCTGAGTTTATACTTGATGTTCTTCGAATCCTTGATTGTTGTAAGCGTTGTCCTGGATGTTGTCACGAACTGGAGAACCAGAAGATGGTGGGTGTGGATCTCACATCAGTGCCTTTATTATTTTCTGGTTCCAGGACGTTTGCTTCTGTATTTCTCCCTTGAAGATGCTGTAAATTAACCAAATTGCTAAGAATACAGTTAGTAAGATGATCACACTCTCAATGATAGATTTAATCCATGAACTCACATTCCACCCTAAGCCTTTGAAGATTTTGCCTAACCAACTTGGAGACAAATCCTTTTGCTCCTCCTGTGCTTCATGCTCTATTTGTTGCAATTGATTGATGTCATATTCTACATCTGCAGTCACATTTGGGGTGTGGACACAGCAATGATCAATCTGTCCCTTTAAAAAACTCACACACTCCATGCTCTTTCAGGAGTAGTAAATTGTAATTGTATGTTTAGTTCTTTAAATCTTTCTCAGGTCACTCTTGCTAATTTATCTACCTGACCTGTAAGTTTGTACATTTCTTTATTCTGATAGTTTGCTATAGGACCGAGCAAAGACTCTAGGGCCCACCCAAATTTCACTCTACTAGAGGCTTCTTGCCAAGTGTCATCCTGATTCTGTTCCTATCCTAATCTTCCCTAGCTATGCCTGTGTCTAGTCACTGAGTTGTTTTTTAAGCAGATTTCACATTTTGACATTACTGATTTTGCCATTGTTAGCATCCGTACCGAGATTAATTTTTGTTTCATCAATTTCACCAATGCCTCTGCACCCCAATGACATTTGTTATGTTTCATTTGTAGAACTTTATTGGAGGACCGCCAGCGACTCACCGCTCTTCACAGAAGTAAACATGAACGCCGTTTATTTCTATCTTTAGCACACCTTTTCTAGGGTTCTACAGGGCCCGCGGGCAGAGCAAGTTACTATTGGCTAACACACACAGGTTTACATTTTTTCTCCTACACACAAGGATATTGTTTTGCTTTACTCTCTCTTCTGCAGGAGGGTTTCAAGGACTTTAGCCTTTAATATCATGACTTATTTCAAAGGCTGGTTTGTGCAGACAGGCCTTTATTAATATATAAAATATAGCAACAATTCCCCCTTTCACTTTTTGCACAAACCAGGCTTTGGATGTGACTCATTCTATACTCTTATGAAGACAAGATAACATACAACTTAGACTTTCATCCCCATTAACATTATAAGTAAAGTCTGTCCCCCTTCTAGCACAAGAGACCTCAACCATCCAGTGATGCCCCAGCTGGAGAACCAGCTTCCAGTGGGGTCACTATCTTCTTTCAGGGCATGTAACCCATCCTGAAGCTGTTGTAGTTGCCCATGGATGGAAACTGAATGATCAGTAAGATTCAGACAGCACATGCCTTCAAACTCCTCACAACCACGTCCTTGTGCTAAGAGCAAAAAGTCAATTGCAGCTTGATTTTATAATACTGCATGACGTACACTACTCACATCAGCTGAAAGTTCACTTAACATTGTGGATATTAAATTCAATCTTTTATTAGTCTAACAAGCGAGCCTTTTTAGAGTTGCTAAGCTTTAATTCATTCAGGCTTCACTTTAACTGACTGATGTTTTTTATTTTATCAACTACATTCAGCAATTGATGTAAGCTTGGATGGAAACAAAGTAAGTTTCCCAAAATAACAGGGTTTTCTATGTGGATTAGCAGGAATCTCATTCCATGCTCTATCTCCACAGATTAGCAATATGGAACTAATTAATCGCTTTGGTAATTGTTCTGTGAGATTGCACCACTAATAAAGGCTTTACTCTCAGTGTGAGTAACGAGATCAGCTATAGGGTTTTCTGCAGCCCAGTGCTGCATTACTTTGTTAGAATGGCTTCTGTTGGGGGTTCAAACATTATCCATCCACCTGAGGTATTGGTGGAACCTAACAAATCTAATTCTTCTGGGGGGCCCTATGGTAACATTGAGAACTTTGGTAATTTTTGCTTGCCAGCAGGCTTCAAGTTGTCTTAATGTGAAGCCAACAGTGCAATTGCACTCTTGCAACTTTGCCAATTGATTCAGTCGAGTCTCATTACTAATTAAACCTTTAAATGCTGGAGGATCCCATTCAGGGACTCCTATGAGACAGGTGTGAAAGGATCTCCAGGTGTGGCTAGGCTCAAACACATTGACCTTTGGCCAGTTCAGTGTGCCAGAGTGACCCATATGTTCTGTCACTTTTGGATGTTAGTTAGCAGACAGTTGGTCAGGACTATACACAACACAATTACCATAAGCACTTTGTTCCATGTAAATGACACCATACTTGCAAACTCACAGCTAAACTTTAACGTTAAATGAACTTTCAAAGATGCTTACACTACCTCTTGAAGGGGGAAATGCTTATACTTTATACTAACATAACAATTACTACACAGGCTAAACACTTAAACTATTACCTAACTACTTTTACCACAGGTGCTCTGGTATATATGTAGTCTAAGTGTGGAAGCAATTTGCTGAAAGGGTAAACACACAACTACAATTTGCTTTATATACAGTTAGATGGAGTCTCTACACTTTTCTTAGATCTTCTACAGAATTTCCTTCACAAACAGACTATGATTTAACACAATTCAGTCTTGGAATGTTCACTGCTCCCTTGATGTCAGCTGGCAGCTGATTGGTGACTGAGGGCTTTGATGTTCAGATTGTTCTTCACATCCTTCTAAATCTTAAAACAAAAGATAACTGAAAAAATTGGAAGAGACACAACATCATAATAACAACATAAAATTTCTGTTGGTAAACTGTCTGTGTAGTGCTCAGACACAACTGTGTCCTGACAGCTCCACTTCTGATCCATGTCTGGAGTACCAAGGCTGTGTGGTGACTTCTCTGTTCACTGGATCTCATGTGTTCAGAGGCAGACAGTCTGGTCAGATGGACAGGTGACCTTTTTAAACCTGCCAACAAAACACAGACACTTCTCCCCTTGAAGTTAATGAATTACACTAATCAAAATGCTTTTAGGATATCAATTTTCCCCATTTTCTTAAAAAAAAATAAAAATGAGACGTACTTCTGTTATAAACATCAACATCAACACAAACCTATATACACAAGGATTAAGAATCTATAGCAGTTAAAAATCAATTAAATCATAAACATTATTAATAAGATATGTAATATAAAACTACTATTAATTACTAAAACACTGCACCAGTATCCCATAGTTAGCAAACAAACAGAAACGAAAAATCATCAGTGAAGGATTGGATCACCACCTCCGGAAATGATTCTCCAAGCTCACTTCAAAATTGATCCAGCTGTCATATTAATAGGGTCAAATTGCTGAGTCAAAAAGTGACTCAAATACTGATTTGGTACAGAAAACATCTGGATCTGCTGGCAAACATTCTGTCCAGGTAAAGTCAAGGCTTGGCCAGGGCCTGGCTTTAAACTGGAAAGATGCCTCTTAACTAATTTCTAAAACAAGGTTCTCAATAGCAGCAGCTAGGAGATGCTCACAGCACAGCAAACTGTTAAAATGCATTTGTACAAAGCAAATGATCAGAAGCCTCAGGTACCAGACCAATTAAACCACACAGCAGTTGCTTTAATCTGAAACCTCTCCCATGGCAGCTGATCCTCAGCAATGGTAAATCTTCTTAAAATTCTGGAAACACTGAAAAATAAGAAAGCTATAAGAAACAAAAACTGCAGAGATTGCAACAACCAATAGAGCTCCCGATGAAGTGAAGGGTGTCACAGACTGCATTCCCTTCTATCCACAAGCAGGTGTTCATCAGCGTTCTGTCACAGCTGTTTCAGTTGTGGCTATCTTCATCTCTCTAGGAAAATAACTATACTTTGCAGTTTAGACAAGTGTCTCCAATAAGACATAAAACAATTTAAATTAAACAGTATTTAAACCTAACAATAATGATTTATGACAAAAGGAAGTAACAAACTTAACCTTAAAAGAATATCTAAGTTATAAAACTTAACTTAAAAACATTCAAGCCTAAACATAATAAAACTTGACTTTTCTTAATTCTATTAACACTTAATCTATATTAAATAAAAACATAATATTTTTCTGTTACTACAAAGAGGCAACTAAAGGTTTGATATGTACCTTTTAAACACAATATAACAGTAACATGGATTCACTATAAAGATTATAAAAACATAACAAATCCATCACAATTCTATGTCATCTAGCTTTGAGAATAACTCACAATAACTGCAAATGGTACTAAAAATACTTATTCATAATAGGAATTTGCCTTGCTTAAATTGGATAGGATTTTAAAGTGCAGTTTTTCTAGAGAAAAACCACAACAACACTGGATTTGGCAAGTTGCCATTTAGCTTTTGTAGCGCATTTCAGAAACATTAAGTCCAATTCTTAAACTAAAATCCAAATTGGTATATATGCAGTTATATGTGTTTTATATAACAAAAGGACTCACATTGAAATTACCTTATTAAAATTGTGAAAAAAACAAGCAAATGGGTAATATATACTT
The DNA here is from genome assembly GCF_971803275.1 of Cyanistes caeruleus. Taxonomy (NCBI): domain Eukaryota; kingdom Metazoa; phylum Chordata; class Aves; order Passeriformes; family Paridae; genus Cyanistes; species Cyanistes caeruleus. Next base: position 2,955,747 of record NC_141731.1, on the reverse strand, counting down.
TAACTTAACTTTGTCTTGTACAGTAAAGTTCTCTTAACTAATTAATTTTTTTAAACCACAAATCTCTTTTGTAGATCTAATTAATTGGAAGGTTTTCTTAGAAGCTGTAAATCATACCATATTTTAACCTTAGGTTTTAAAACTAATTATTGCAAGGTAACTTCCGTTAATATTCAGCTTAAACACCTTTTTTCTTGAAAAGGGGCCTTTTTAAACTTTCAAAGAATCACAGTAATTTCTCCAGTAAAACTCTAAAAAACTGCAACTGCATAAATTCATTATTACTTAAAACACAAAATTAACCCTAAAAGGGTTAATAAAAACATTTTAAAAAACCCATGAATCATGACTTTTCAACAAACTGGGTACTATCCCAGTGCTTTTTCTTAGAGAGGGAGGGGGGGGTGGACTGCCCACCCTGCTGCTGCTCTCTGCTGCTGTTATCTTTCTTCACATTCTCCACATACTCTCGCAGGAAAACAAAAACCAAAAAAACACCTCACAAAGTTAACACATACAGTTGTTTCTCTCAATCTCTCTTGTTCGCTGATAGAGGAAAAAAGGGGCACAATTTTTACAAAAGCAGGCGATGTTACACGAAAATCTCTCATGGCCAGGTGGTAACAACGGTGACCATTGCAGCTTATCAACTTCTAATTACAGTGATGAATTTCGAACTAGGTACCATATAGTTTGTGACTTTTTGGCTATTTTGTCTCTTTCTGAAGCTCTCTGAGCCACCTGTTTCTGCTCAGCTGTTTCTGTAATTGTTCAGTGTGGCCTTGGAACTTTTCCTGCACTGCTTCTGCCCCAGGGGTGCCCCTGCTCTCTGCGCACACCTCAGTGCTCCCCCATGTCCCCCTGGTTCGGGTGGAAACCAATCTAAATTTGGATTCTTTTCCTCCAGGGTAGCAAAGTTGGAACTTAAATAAGATTATAGTGTTAAGAGTGACTCCAAAAGTGAAGCAAATAGTTCAGGATATATCACATCCTGCCGTAACTGAACAGATTCTGTTTGTTGTTTCAGCGTTGCTGTGGAATTTCTTTCTCATTATTTCCTTCTCTCTGACTCTCCCTCCCTCTTTCCATGGGCAGCATAGATAGGAGTGTTTGCCCAGCAGTGGGAGGCAAAGGCGTGAGCATACCTGTAAGCAAGAAGTCCAGGGAGCTCCTTGCGCAAATCAAAACCCTTAACCTGTGGCTTTTCTAAAAAGCAGGTAAATAAATCATGTGCTGCTTGCCTTTCCATCTTACCGTCAGCGCTGTTGCAGCCCTACAAGGTTTGGCAGCACGTTACGGCCAGGACTCTCCTCTGAAGTCGCCTGGGGCGCGGCACCGTTGCTTTTCGCCGTCCTTGCTGCGGAGGACCCGTCCCCTGTCGCCGACTCCCGTGGCCTTCGCTTTTTAATGTCCCAAAGGTCCCAAGGGTCCCAAGGGTCCCATTTGTTCGGGCGCCATTTGATGAGTTCGGTGGGAGACAAGCAGCACTCAATATGAATGATCAGCAAGTCTCATTTATTGGCAACTCCAAACTCCCTATATAACATCAATAATTAGGCCCACACATAGTGCAAAAGCAAGCTCATTATTGGATATTTTGTTTAAGGACAACTCCACCTAGTTCCACATTCTTGTAGTCATTCATCTGTGCTGAATCCACATTCTTCTGATCACAGTGTCCTGTTCTCAGTTCACAGTTATCACTAAGGTCTTTCTGACATTGCAACATCTCATACCAACTACACTCTACTGTTGTTTAATTCTTTCTCAGCTAATTGCTGCATGGGAACACGACCTTTGTTAGCTAGCCACTCTTCCACACTGTTGAGCTTCGGGAGCCTCTCGGGAAGCACCAGCCCTCCCCAGCCCACCCTTGGTAGGACTTTTCTTTTCTCTCTCCTGACGATTTTATCCCCAAAACTGCCGTGGGAACGTTGTATCCAAGCACATCCTCCAGCGCTGCACTTTCCTCCTGTGAATTCCCTGTGCAGGGAATGTGTCTGTGCTTTTCCCTGCTCTGTTCACTGACAAACAAACCTGAGCCCGTGGGACTGTCAGAGCTCCTTCATGCCATGAAATCAGGTTGTGTTTCTCATGGCATGTTCTGGAGGAGCTTTTCTTGGTGTGTCTTGTGCTGCTGGAAATGACACAAGAGCCAGGAGGGAACAGAAGCTGCTGCTGCCCGTTGGCTCAGGGCCAGGGAACCAAGTTGTGCTCCCGGGCAGTTGGGCCCTGCTGGAAGCAGAGCCGCGTTTCCCTTGAGCAGCTCAAGCTTGTGACAGCTCCAAACAGGAAACCTCAGCAGAAAACTCTTCCTCCAAACTCAGCTGCTTTCCCTCCTGCAGCTGTTTGGGAAAGAGCCTCAAAGCACAGACTCTGCTGGGAGCCATTGGTGCATTTCCTCCCTCCCGGCAGCAGCAGCTCCTGAGCCCTTCACGGGCTCCTGGCCTTTCGAAAACCCTTCAGCTCCCTTTCAACTCTCAGCACTCACTAACATACGTATTTCTTTCATATTTAAACTGCATTTAAACTTCTCCTTTTCTCTCCTCTCTATCTTTTTAATCTCCTCTTTATCTCCTTTAATCCCCTGACCACCAGTAGGATGGGGCTGGAGTCTTGGGGTGGGTGTGGGATGAACTGAGGATCCAGCAGAGAAGGGCAAGGCAGAGGGGAGAGGACTCAGCCAACCCTTCTCCTGCTCTCTCCTCCCCCAGGCTCCAGCTAAAGCAAGTCAGGCTGGAAAGGATCCCACAAATGCTGTGTTCTCCTCCCTCTGAGCTTGGCTGGGGATCCTCAGCTTCAGCCTGGTGCAGTGGCTGAGATTCGCTAATTTGATTTTTTGGCTAATGCACTAAATAATGTGGTGGGTTTAGCGCTGGCTGAAATCTCCAGGGCACTTACTCATTTCTCACTGTGAGATATGGATTAGGAGAAGGGAAAACCAGGCTTAAAACTTAGAAGGAATAAAAAACTTTATTAACAGGACTATAAGAATGAGAAACCAGAATAAAACTTACAGAATGCCTTTCCTCTCCTGAATAACTTTTTTTTTTTTTTTTTTTTTTTTTTTAACTGACAGCATAGAGATAGAACTTGGGATGTTAAAACAGTATTAATTACACAAGAGTTTTTTTATTAGTTTTTGTAGGGAGAGGAGTCTTTTCTTATTGTATCATGAAGACTTTTTTACAAGAAACAGGTTTTTTGTGGTTTTTCATTTTTACAAATAGCAGGCATCTGGGAAAAAAATTTTCTATTGTGACATTTTTCTCATTTTTACAGCCCTCCTAGAGGTGTGTCTATGGGTTATGAATTCATGGGGTGTTATTTAAAGGATGAGTTGTTTGAAGGCAGATGTTTTCTTCATTTGTTTTTCTGATCATCTTTGGAAACAGAAGTTTTCTACTTCTCTCCCTGGGGGCAATGGGCATGTTATTGTTTTTATTTATTTTCTGTTCAAGCTTTTCATGGGATTACAGTTATTTTAACATTTGTTTCATTAATGGATGCTTTTGTTTAGATTTACAGTTTTAATACTTTATTTTATACTTTTTTTCATGAAGTAAATTAGATATTTTAGTATATCAATGATTGTCTCTATAGTCTTACTAAATGATTATTTTGGTTTCAATTGCCATTTTTTCATTTATTTTCTATCTGAGGTTTGGCCTTTTTTTTTACTGACTTGGATGTTTTTATGTTGTTTTTTTGTGTGTTATTATTCTGTCCTTTTCTGTCCCTGGAGAGATGAACAAGGTTTGTAGGTCTCATGTCTGTATTGAAAGGGTTAATATCTTGCCCAGGCTCATAATCTTCCTAGTGTTCCAAATAAATAGGTACTGTGAGGGATACATATCACAGGTGAGCACCCACTGCACAATCTGCTTTGGATTAAATCCCATCTCCGTCTTCATCAGCTCACAGTCACTGTGACACTATTCCTGCATGGAAGGAACAGGCTGGGATGGCCCTTTCTGCTTTTGGTCCTTTTATTGGCAAATGAAATATTCTATTTGAAAACCTTCAAACCCTGGAGTTTCTTTGTATTTCCACCTGAAAATGCTGCCAGTTGAGGTTCCCAAGTGTGTGGTACGTGTTTGTGTGCACAGAGCAAAGGTGTCAGCCTGTGTGCGTGGCCCGGGTGTCTGTCAATGTCCATTGAAGCAGACGGCTGGAAGGGGGCTCTGCCCGCCCTGCGCTGCTCCGGGGCTGGGGCTGGGCTGGCAGAGGCTGCAGAGCGCTCTGAGAGGCACAGCCTCAGCCCCGGCCGCCATCTTGTGCACGGTGGCACAGCCTCAGCCCCGGCCGCCATCTTGTGCACGGCGGCACAGCCTCAGCCCCGGCCGCCATCTTGTGCACGGTGACACAGCCTCAGCCCCGGCCGGCATCTTGTGCACGGTGGCACAGCCTCAGCCCCGGCCGCCATCTTGTGCACGGTGGCACAGCCTCAGCCCCGGCCGCCATCTTGTGCACGGTGGCACAGCCTCAGCCCCGGCCGCCATCTTGTGCATGGTGGCACAGCCTCAGCCCCGGCCGCCATCTTGTGCATGGTGGCACAGCCTCAGCCCCGGCCGCCATCTTTTGCATGGTGGCAGCTCTGAGGGCTGTGCGAGGGATGCTCTTCCCCAGCGCTGTTTCGCGTCCTTTCCTTTCCCAGGATGGCATTTGGAAATGTTTCTTTGGCCCTATCAATACACAGCTCACTGTCTTACTCACTTCATGCCTGGAAGGTTCTAAGAAGACCATGAAAAGCATAGCGTGATTATGATGCACAAATAATAGTCAAGAAAACAGTACTCCATCGTGTAGGGCCTACAGAGCAGGGATTCGTTTATTCAACACCAGGAGTGAGGGGGAAGCTCCACCACAAACTCACTTGTCCATTCTTTGCACAGGACAAGCTTTTAAACTTTTTAAACTTAATGGGCACATTCTACTTTCCTAAGCTTCATATTTTCTAATTCCATGATGGTGGAAGCCCTTGCAGCAGGGCTCTGCATGAGGTAGTTGTCAGCCTCCTGGTGTCATTTTGGATGAAGGCTCAGGAGCTACCTAAATTCAAAAGGCCTTTTTGTTACACTTCAACACATTCCTTTTCTGGGAATTCAACACAAACTTATAGTCAGTAAGTTCTACAAGTTCTCTTGTTGCGTGAGGCCACATTGTGTCTTTCATTCAGCAATTAATGAAGAAAACACAAATTGCCTACTGAGACCCTTCTGCTCCCTCCCAAATCACTACTCAAGAAGAAGCCTCAGGCACATGCCCATAGTCCCTCTCTGCCAGCAGCTCCGAGCTGCATTGCACAGTGCTTGCTGTGCCCCAGAGAGCACCAAGCAGGCTGGCCTGGTGCCCCTGAATATTTCTGCAAAGCCCTCTGCATTTCACACCTTTGCTGTGGCTCAGTGCAGAGCTCCAGGATTGCAGGCGCTTGGTCCCAGAGCTGTGTGAGGCAGTGGCTCGTGCAGATGTGCCCTGACTTGCTGTCAGTGCCTCACGCTGGCCTCGGTTCCCCTGGCAGAAATGCCGTGCCTGAAGGACACTGCCCTGTGCTGGAGCCTGCGGAGCAGCCCGGCTCCCTCCCCCTGTGCCAAGAGTGCTGCACACACTGCTGACCATTGCCAGGAGTTCCAGGGCAGGCGGCAGAAGAGCAGCAATGGTCAGGCAGGGCAGCAGCCCTGGGCTGCTCTTTGCCTTTCTCTCCTCCTGTGCAGACTCCAGACAGCCCATGGCACCAGTGTGTGCTGTGCCCAGCACGGCGCCGCTTCCCCTCAGGAGCAGCCAGCTGCCAGCTTGGCTCTGAGAGCGGAGGATTTGCCTGGTGCCAGCAAGAGGCAGCCAGGGCCAGGCTGCTGCCTCTTGCAGCTCCAAGGGCCTCCTTCCAGCCTGCCTGTGCCGAGGCTCAGGCTTCTCCGGGCTCTGCCAGGGCTCTGCTGGGGCTCCAGCCTGGCCAAGGCCGGGCCCGCTCTCACCTCACAGGCGCTGACAGCTCTGCACCACAGGAGACCTTGCACAGCACCCTCACTGCTCTTTCTGCTTTCTCTCTTCAGCCAGACTCTCCTCCAGCCAAAGAGATTTCTCTTAGGGATAAAAATCCAAGTGGCAGGAAGCCAAATACTCTCGAATCACATGTGCACAGCCTGCATCTGCACAGGATGTTTGCGTTGCACCGCTCCTCCTTTGGTTTTTCCTGCAAATGCCATTGCTGTTTCTGCCTCAAATAGAAATGTCACAGCATTCTGGCAAAACTTGGCCAATTGGCCATATTCCAAAGGCAGTGTGGTCTGGAGAGGATGAATGAAGAGGAGCCTTCCCCCCTTACAAACTGTACCAAAGAAGCCATCAGTGTCACTTTCCACCTCTAAGAAAAAACTGACAATTCAGAAGGAAATGTTGAGCTTTCTCACAGGGTCAGAAGGAGAGAAATGTTCCAAAGGAGTTGAGATTTTAGAAATTTTATTTAAAATCCTACTCTACAATCCTACACTACAAACCTACACTACCATCCTGCACTACAATCCTACTCTATAATCCTACTCTACAATCCTACTCTGCAATCCTACTCTATAATCCTACTCTAAGTTGGTCATGGAGAAGACAGTTCTAAATTAATTGTTGCATTCCTGCCTCCTCCTTCCACTTCTTCACAGCAACGATGAGAGGTGCCAGGCTGGACCCAGGCATGGCCGATGTTATAAATTGATGCTGCAGAAAGGAAAAGAAAACAACAAGAAAGCATGATTTTCCAAGCTAAGAGCTTCAAAGGCAGGGGAATACTTTTTAAATGAAAAGGGGATTGAGTCAGAGTAGGTCAGGAGCATGGGGCAAGAGTGGCACAGGTTGCCCCAAGAGCTGGTAGGAGGCCCACCCCTGGAAATATCTGAGGTGTGAGTATCCTGATCTCTTGAAAGATGTCCCTGCTCATTGCAGGACACAGACTAGGTGACCTTTCCATGTCCCTGTGTGTTAGTTTGAGATGAATTGACATTTAGGGAAAGAAGTAAGAAACCCCGCATGGAAGTGATTTCTTTGAGAGAAGCTGCTGGGAGCTTCCTCTGTGCCTGAGACAGGCCAATGGCTGGCTAGTTCTGAGAACTGACAACATTTTGCACCATTTAGAAATGAGATGTGCCTGTGTGATGATGCACATTTTGAAAACCACCAGCCCGGGCACTGGCCCTCTTTGCTTCCGGAGCCCAAAGGTAACGGAGCTCTGCTGAGGCCGGCCCTGCTCGCCCACGGCCTGTGCTCCTGGGGGAGGCCGGGCCAGAGCCCAGCGGCTCCCGGGCGGGGGATGGAGGCTGCGGGACCCCGGCCCCAGGCTGGGCCAGGCCACGGCTGCTGACATCTTGCCCACACTAAACCCTCTCCCCGGCGTACAGCGACGGCTCCAGGCCGAGCCTCCCCTCCCAGCAGCTCCCGGGCAGAGAGAGGGGCCCAGCACAGCCTGAAATCCAACACCGTGACTGCCATGACCTGGCTAAGATTGAACCCTTTCACTGCACAGATGAGACCTTTCTTTTTCTTGTGGGCCTGATAATAAAATTTGTTATTCCTTTGAAGTTTGAAGCCTGTTTTGCCCTTCTCCTAATCCATAGCTCCCAGCAAGAAATGAGTAAGTGCCCTGGTGATTTTAGCCAGCGCTAAAACCCAGCACTCCCTGCCAGCCCAGCCCAGTCTAGGATTGCTCCCCACTGTCAGCTGAACAGCACCAAGGTTGGAAGGGAGGAGGATGGGGGCTCATCTGATGCCTTGGATTTCAGTGGAGGAGGAGCCCATCCCTGGGACACTGTTTCACCTGCAGCCCTTTTGGCATTTTACCTGCAGCAGCTCCTTGGCAGACCAGCGCTGCGCCTCGCCTTTCTGCAGGCAGCAGCTCAGGAAGTCACGCAGCAAAGGCGAGAATTGCTCGGGCTGCCGCAGCTGTGGGCTCCCTTCTGTGGCTATGTGGAATTTAGCCTGGAGAAAAAGGAAACACAAGGCTCCACCTGCTTCTTTCCCATCTGGAACTGCTCTGCCAGAGCCCATTGTTCCAGCTCCACTCTGCAGTGGCAGTTTTTGCCCTGGCAGAGAGGCAGACATGACTTTCCTGTAGCATTTGGATGACGACTTTCCTGTATCATGAAAAAACCCAAGCCCCAAAGCCACAGCTTTGCCAACATCCAGCAGATCTTGCCTTGGCAGCTGATTTCATTGCCTGCTCTAGTTAGGGGCAACTACATCAGCAAATACATGTTTCCTTCTCGGAGGATTCCCAGCAGCTTGGCAGCCTTTTTGGAAGAGGGATTTTGCTATTCTAACTAACTCTACTATTTCCAAGGATTCTTACATGAAAAGAATCTCTGCAGTGCTTGTTGGTCCCTTAAGCACAGCTGCCATAAAACAAAACTCATCAGGCTTTTTGTCCTGTTCTTGAAAATGATGGTAATTGGAAGAAAAGAAAGGAAATGCAGCAGGTGTTCTTCAGGGAAGGAAACAAACCTTTGGAATCTCATTTTCAACACAGACACATTAAGATGCCTCCACAAATGTATTGGGTTGAAAATGCCTGTTTGGGCACACAGGAGCCACCTGCAGCTCTGTCTCTCAGCACTCTGAAAATTTCAGGTTCCTTTATGTGGCAAAAGGAAAATATTCATGGTGAAATCAGAAGTGTCATCCCTGTGGTAACCCTGTGCTCGTTGGATTCTCAAGTCAATGCATTAACGCTGTGCCCATCCCAGAAGGTGCCAGGAAACAAACAGGAGGTTTTGGCAGGCTCTCCCCGTCACCAGGCTCCAGCTTGGTGATATGGAGAAAGTGGCTTGGGTTAGGAAAGAAGGTGGTCACTGAGTGTCTCAGCAGCACTGCACAAGAAGCAGAAGAGACTCTGGCTTTACAGCCTCATCTCCAGGTTTCAGGCAAGTTTCCCTGTGAGAAGAATGGGGCTGCACCTCTTCTCTCAAAAGCACTGTTTTAGAAACTTGGTTTGGTTTGAGTTTCCTTGCTTCATTTCTGGAAAGATAACAGCAGCTCTGAGATGCTTGTTTCCTATTCTTGGGGCCATCTACACAGCCAAAAGAGCTGGAACGACTTGTAAGGCAAAGCAAAATGCTGCCTGAGAATGGAGATGGTTTGGGCGAGGTAAGGCTTGAGTTCCCCCAGTGCTGCAACCAAAGCTCCAGCAGATGCTGATGTGCTGCAGGGCCATTTGTAGAAGGGGCCTTGGTGGAAGTACTTCCAGCAGATGGCCATGGGATTTTGTGCAGTGAGCAGAGAACACGGGACAGGTGAGAAAGACAGCGGGATCAGAGAGTATTTGCTCCTTACCGATCGAGCAGTGAAACTGTCATAAGGAGTTTTTTGTTCGGCCATTTCAATTGCCACAATTCCAAAAGACCACACGTCCACTTTGGGGCCATATGGTTGACGCTTCACCACTTCAGGTGCCATCCACCAAGGAGTCCCGGTCACCGAGCACCGCTGATTTTGCTCAGGGGTGAGCTGAGCAGAAAGGCCAAAATCAGCTGAGGAGAAAGCAAAATACTCTTTTAATTTTAATACTCTCAATTAGGAAACCAAGCCAAAGAATTCAGCGGTGGAAGTTTGAGAATGTGCAGTTGAATTTCCTGGACAACACTCCCTGCTCTCTTTCCTTAGGGCTTTAGCCAAGGAAATATGAATTGGCTACTTCAAACATCCCCCCATTTTTTACACTTCCTCCAGCAGTGCCTTTTGTTCCCCTGAAGGTTTAGATTGTAGCTCCCTCCCTCTGGAAGGAACACACACAGACACACACAGAGCAATAGCACTCTTGGCTGCTTGTGGTTCCTTGTCATAGCTGTGTGCACACTGCAACTGTGCCTTCAGCCCACAGCAGGGGGGACCCCTGCACTGCCAGCAGCAGCATTTTTGGGGAGCTGGCAGTCACTGAAAGCAGTCCCACACCCCCCATTCCTGGAATGCTGAAGCTGAGCAAGAATACACTGACCCAGCTTGACAGAGCCGTCGGTTCTGAGAAGGATGTTGTTGCTCTTGACATCTCGATGGATCACGTGGTTGGAGTGAAGAAAATCCAGTCCTTGCAGGCACTGAGAGAGAAAAGAGAACCAGGGGGGCAAAAAGTAGTGCTGTGAGTTCATCGCACAAGAAAGGAAACAGCTGTGGAAGGTTCCCTTTGCAGGGGAATGGGGAGGAATGGCAGAACACAGCGCCATTGAGAGCAAGAGCCTGCTGCTCCAACAGGAGCAGAGCAGAACCTTTCTCAGGAAAGGCATGTCAGCTTTTGAAAGAGCACCAGCAACTGCTGTTGTAGACTGTCCCCTGCAAAGCAGCCAGGGTGACTGCAGCTGCAGTGCATGTGCTCAGAAGCAAACAGCATTTGGGCTGCACTACTATCCTGTTCAGCTGAGGACTAAAAGAAATTAGTCTCTCTTTTTTTTCTTTCCTGTTTGTTTCAAATCCTGCCAGCACACCTTTGCTTTAGAGACAAGGAATGTAGTGCAGACAGGCAAAAGTTTAGCTAGGCAAGGTGGAGAAGTGCAAATGCCAATGCAAGAGACAGAGCTAGAATACAAGAGGAGGGGATAAGAGTACAGGAAGTGAGTCCAGTGAGTGTAGGGGCACTGGCAGACAGTTCCCTTGAGATGCTCTTGCTTGCCCATAGCCTAGCAGCAACACAGAAACCAAGCCTGGCCCATGAAATCACTCCCGTTCTGAGTCCCTGTTTCCCAGCCAATGCAGCTCAAGGCCTGGGAAGCACAGATGGGATCCCTGACCTCCCGACTGACAGCTGCAATCTCTCCTTCAGACATTTGAATCTCATCGATGAGATCTCTCAGAGTGCCTCCGTCCATGTACTCCATCACCAGCCAGAGTTCCTCATGCACAAGGTAGCTGAAAAAAGGAAACAAGGCCATGCAGGTGAACATGCACAGCTAGGTTGGTTTTTCGCTTGAGTCTTGTTTCTGGGTCCCTTGGAGACAAGGGCAGAAGTAAAGGCATAGACATTGCCTCTAGGCTGTGCAGTGTTTGCAGTCTGAGCTGTCTCAAGGAGAAAGGCAGTTTAGGAAGAGCCCAGATAAAAAACCTGTCACGCATGGCATTTCTGGAAATAAGCACCTAGTCTTCCTGGCATGCACAGCAATGGGAAAGAGGGGCAGCAATGCAAGGGCAATCCTCTCTTGGATGGTTCATCAGCATTTAAGAAACTTGAAAAACTCAAGCCCAAAGAACTGTGGAGGCAATGAACTTAGAAGGTATTGAATTCTTAAGATAGGGCTGATGCAGGGTTTTGAACAATTTTCAGTCTGCATTTGCCAGGGTGGATTCATGCAGACAAAATGCAGTCTCTTCCCATCCATTGGAGGAGATAAGTAGAGAAATAATCATTAACAGCTCTATTTCCTGCCAGTGACCAAAGTGGGTTTTTAAGCTCTCATGCTTGTAGTATGTAAACAAACATTCAAGGGATAGGACCTTGACCACTCACCTGGCTAAGTAATTCACGATCCTGGGACTCCTATTACTCTCCATGATCCTGATTTCATTCATGGTTAATATCTTCCTACTCACTCCTTGCACATTTATTTTCTTTATGGCCACCTCAAATGACATTGAAAAGGAGTAATTTGAGAAAATTGGTAGCATGAGACTACAACACACATGGAGGAAGTGATTTTGGAATGGCACAGCCAAGCTGAGCCAAAGTGCCTTGTGATTAGACCTCATCACTGGAGTAATTAGGGAGTGACATTCCAACAGCCCATTTCTCTGCTCCCTTGGGGGCCAGTTACAGGACATGTGGCCACTGGCGATTTGCCTTGTCCACAAAGCCTGTTCCAAGTGCAATTTGCAGGCTGGCTCCAGTCTGTGCTTCTTGTGCCTTTTCAGCACAGCTCTCCTCAAAGCTCCAGCCACAGCTGTCAGCAGTGGGGAAAGGCCTGGAGAGCAGCAGAGGCTGCAGGGGCTGTTGACATTTACCTCTCCTCCTGTTGCAATGTCAAGTGCTCTGGAAACCTCTCCAAAACCCCTAGAAACAAAACAGCAGCAAAGAAAGGAGAAGCCATTTAGATCTTGCACTGAAAGCCAGTCCAGACAGGAGAGCTCTGCTGTAAATGCCTAAAAGCTGCAGGTTGCAGGAGGGGTCTGCCAGAAGGCAGATGATGCATTTTCCCCTCAAGTGCCTGGGCACTGGGCCTGTTCCTGAAGCCTTGGGCTTTACTGCCTCAGCTCCAAAAGGCAGCTTATTCCTTCATCTCGGGTGTCAGCTTCTAAACTGTGCAATTCTAATCCTGAGCATGGAGTATTTCCTTTAGCAAACTCTTGGAGAGAAATGTTCCTGAGAACTGTTATCTGACAGCTCTCATTGGGGGTAGGTTGTGCTTTCAGGCAAGCAAGATTCTTCTCCTTTCATTAGTGTGGCCAGATGATTTGGAGACATCCAAAAATGCGAAGGAAATGAATCCTGAGCTGTCCCACACTTGAGAGACAAGCAGATTTACCAGGTTCTGTTCCTTGCTGCAGGCAAGACCTTGGCAGCATGGAGATGTCTTTGACAATGCCTTCTGAGCACACTTGACAAATTCTGGCCAGTACTGAGAGATGGGGCAGACTAAGCCCGCTGTCTAAACATTTGGACAACCTGTCTGACTTCCCACTTGATGGATATTCCCCCAGTGAAACCCCTGGCCCATGGCTGTGTAGAAGTGACTGTGGTTGGACTCACCCACTGCCAAGACTTTCCAGTTCGATGTATTTTGTGATGGGATTTTCCTTGTTCACCATTCTCCCTGAGGGAAACAAAATACAAGATGCTCACTTTCAGGCAGAGATCCGAACTTGCAGGAGATGCCAAAGGCAGCCCCGCTGTCTGGGGCTCTGAACCCTCTGTGGTCAGCTGGGCAGCAAGCACAGCAGCAACAAGACAGGCAGTTGTGCAGTACAAATGGGCAGCAGAGAGACTGATTTTGTCCAGTCCTTGGAAGGAAATGAAGCGCAGAGAGCAGAGCAGGGCACAGCACAAGGCTGGCAAAGGCCAAGCATGAGCACTGACAAGCAATGGCAAGAAGACACAGCCGGCCTGAGCCCCTGACAAGCTGTGGCCCCCATTCAGGACACAACAGCATTGCCTTGGAGATCAGACACAGCCAGGTGCAGATCAAGGCCCTTTTGTGTCCCAGCAGGTGAAGGTAGACACCAAATCAGCTGGGATCTTTTCTCAGCCCCACCAGGTCTTTTCTGAGAGCACAGCACTGGCAGCTGTTATGGGCAAGAAGCAGATTAAATGGGTTGTGCTGCAGAATCACAAAGGGCTTGATGTGTTTTCCCAGAGACTGATCTGAGCAGGGCTTGGGCCAATAGGTAGGATTCTAAGAATCATGGGAATGGCTGGGAATCAGGGATGAAAAAGTGCCATGGATCTGAGGAATACACAGCACAGGGGCTGCAGGCTCGCTCCTGAGAAATGCCTGCAGTGCTGTTTTATCTGATCACACCACGTGGATGTGTCTCTTGGACACATCTTTATAAAAATAAATCTGGGATATTAATTACAGATTGTGGCACAAGTATCTGTTTCTTCATTGTGGGCCCAATGAAAACATCTCTTGCTCTCTGTTTCTGCTGTCACCTGATGTTCTTGCAAAGGAGTCCTCACTGACAAAAATACAGCATTCTCATAAAAACCTTGTAGATGTAGTAGAGGCAATAAAAACAGTCCTAATAATGACACCACTAAAACCCATGGGGCAGAACAGCCCTTTCAGGATGGAGAAAAAAAAAAACTCTACCAAAAAACCCCAAATCCGAAACCAAAAAAGGATAAAAACTGAAAACTGAAAACGGAACCACAACAAAAAGACAAAACCCCAAATCCAATCAATATCTCTGAAGTCTTTTGGTTCTGACGACTGGTGGGAAGTCTGGAGTCTAAGGAGAATCTAGGAATCAAATATTCTGTTCAGTTTGGCCACTAGCACACAGAACTTGCATAGATCATTTGCTGTGCCACAGCCTTCTGCTGATCCAAGAACAATTCCTGCTGCTGCCTTTAGTGGCAAGGGAATGCCAGGCAAAGCCGAGCCAGTCCAAGCTGCCCTCAGAGGCAGCAGGAACAGCCAGAGCGCTCTCTCGCTGCCTCAGAGCACAGCAGTTCCTGTGGGGAGTCCTAAATGTCTCTGGGACACCAAAGTGAGGAGGATCATTTGCTACAGCTCTGCTGGCACGTGCACACAATACACTGTCCCTCAGACAAGAAATACACCAGACGTACTCAGTTGCTCCACGAAGTTTCCCAGGCTCTCCTGGAGCTGAGCAGCAGATGTGTCACTGCTGGAAATGGACAAACTGCCCCGGCTCCACTGCTCAGCTTGGGCAACAAAGGCTCCTTTAGATGCTGCTGCTGCTGCTGCTGCTGCAGCAGATTGAATGGAAGAGCCTGTGTAGATCTGCGAGAAGAAAGGAGTTTGTGTCAGAAAGCTGGCTGGCAGAGATTACCCCGAGTTCCCTTTTCAAATGCAAGCCCTTAGGAAGTTGCTGTTAGCCACATGCAAAGCTCATCAACTGGATTTTTTGGATGCCCACTTCTGGAACCAAATGGTCAAAACCCAAGGTTGGTTTTAATCAAGTTGATGGCCAGTTTCATATTCCATTTTCCTGGATTTTCTGAAGGATGACTGCAACAACGACCAGTGCACTTCCTCCCAAGGATCCCTTTCCCCCTCCAAGGGCTGCAGACACATTTGCAGCTCCTTGTTCTAATGTTGGAGCTCCTCCCCCTCAGTCCTCTTTTCCTGCACCATCTTCAGAAGGTGCTCAGCCTGCAGCACTTGTGCTTGGGACAGTACCTGTGCCTGCCGCCGACCTTGGGGCTCTTCATCAGCCGGCATTTGCTGGAAGCCTTCGCAGGCTGCCAGGTGAGATATCAACACGTCCACCTCAAGTCAAAGAGAACAAAGCAGTCAGAGACCACAGCTTGTCCCTGTGTGCCAAGGCTCATTGACTGTGAGCAAAGGGAAAGAGCAGGACAGCAGCAGATTCACCAAGGGATACAGACAGCTTGCAGCTTGTATTCCAAATCTGTCTGGGGGACTGTGTTCACTTGCAAAAAGCCCTGAAGAAACAAGGAGAGCAGGAGCAGGCCAGCAGGAATCCCTTGAGATGAGTGCTGGCAAAAGGGGCAAATGACTGGTGCCACTGTCCAGGGCAGCAGCTGAGATTGAGCACAGCAGGAAATGTCCTTCCAAGCAGCTGGGATAGACACTACAGCAGGATGGCACTGAGAGGCATCAGCCCAGCCCCCTGCTGCTCTGCAGAGGAGAGGCAAGAAGGGCAGAAAGCACCAGACTGCAGTGACTGCTGTGCCTATTGCTCTTTCACTCACTCGATTTTCTAGAGCCTCTTGCTGCTGGGCGAGGAGATGGAATTTCTCTTCGATTATTCTTCTTTCTTCCTCCAGCCTGTTCTCCCTTGCCCTGATCCTAGCCTCAGCTTCCTGCAGCTCTGCCAGAAGCTCCTCATCGGAGGCCTGTGAAGAATGACAGAGAGGAATTTCCATGAGTGGAGTGTCTGCCACTCTTTCACTCACCTGGTTCTGTTGATTTCCTCTCTGCCAGGGGAGATTCATCTCCTCTTGGATGCTTCTGTCTTCCTCGTGCCTCCTCTTCACTGCCATGATGGCCCTCGGAGCTTCAGGCAGCTCTGCCTGGGGCTCTGCCTCGATGTTCTGTACACACAAATGGAGAGCAAGTGCCTGGGAGCTGCCATCAGGCTCAGCTTCTTCCTCCGTTTCAGCCTCAAAATCACACTCATTCAGTCACTTCTTTCTGCTTCCCTACCCACCTCTGCTTCCACTGTAACCTCCTGTCCCGCTGCTGATCTCTGCAGAGGCTCTTTGCTTTCAGGGCCTCTGGCACTCGTGGCCTGCTCAGTCCCAAGAGCTGCGTTTTATGCCCCTCTTCCTGCCCTTCACTTTGTCCCCTGCTGAGTCAGCCTTACCTGGCCATTCTCCAGTGGCTCTTCCACCTGCTGCCCCAGCTGCTCTTCCTGCTCTTGGGCTGGGAACAGCTCTCCTTCAGGCTGGCACGGCCGTCCTGATAAAACAATCTGCTCCTGCTCTTTCTCTGGATGGACCTGCAGAGAAAGCAAGAGAAGATGGGCTTCAACTTCTCATCCAACATTTGTGGGCCAAGACTCAAAGGCTGATGGGCTCCCACGTTCCCAAAGCTCTGTGCTGCTGCTCTCCTGCCTTGTTCTCTGCCTGTGGGGAAGCACAGATTCCAAAGTGACCCTGGCAGTGCAATCAGGGCCCATCTGGCACTGAATCTCCAACAGACTCTTGGGCAGCTGACAGGAAATGTGGGGCATTTCTCAAGGGCCTCCTTCCCCTTCTGCTGTGTCCTGCTTGTCTCTCCCTAGTGACTGACAGCCAGCCCTGTCCCACAGCTCCATCCTGGCTCTGCAGGGGCTTCCTGGCTGAGCTCAGCCCTTGGGAGAGACACTGCTGGAGTTCATGTTCTTTTCAGGCCTGCACTGCCACTCCTGCCCCTCTGACATCTACACTCTTGTTAGAAATCCTGCTCATTCAGGAGACAAGGATGTGTGCAATTGGATCCTCTGCTGCAGGTCAGAGAGCCTCTATGGCCACCTCAGGATATGGAAGAGGACCAAGGTGTTTCTCCTCCCTCTTTTGTCAGCTGAGAATTCTGAGTGGCACTGACAGAGATCCTCAAAAGGCCCCACCAACAAATTAATTGACACACCCCTAGGGATGCCAATGAAGGAAGCCATGGGTCATGTAATGCATGTATGACCAAAGTCACCAAAAACCACCTAAACCATGGAATTGTCCCACCTCACTAGGACAGGCAGAAATTTATAGGTTAAACAGGGAGTGTCAGGACAGAAGAGGCAGGAGGAGGAAAACAGCTCTGAGGAGAAAAAACAACCATCTCTAAAGGGGTTCTTAGCAACAAAAGACAGCACTCAAGGACTTGCAGCTTTGCCCCCGCACTAGGCTCCAATGCAGTTTCCAAAGCTGCAGACTTCACCACAAAACGTATCAAGAGAAACTTGCCACTTGTGGATTTTGCCTCAGAAGAAGGGTTCAGAACTACACAGTTTGTTTCTTTGGCCACACAGGACAAGAATGGCTGGCCACAGCTTCATGGACAACACAATCATCTCTTTGCAGCTTATCAAAAGCCAAAAGTCAGGTGGCCTAAAAGACTCTGCAGAAGTGAAGAATTACTCAAGGAAACTGCAGAACACTTCTCCAGGTCATGCAGAGGTTTCCAAAAAGGGACAGCAAACAAAGCAAGCCCTGTGAGCCCCAGCAATGCCGTGTGAGCCCTTGGCCATGGCTTGGCAGAAGCCAAGAGACAGAGCTTCCCTGAGCCAAGCAGCCAGCTGCTCACCCGCAGGCAGCAGCGCTTTGGGGCCTCAGCACGACGGCTCAAAGCCCAATTTCCAGCTGCCACGGGATGGGGGAATGGCTGGGTGCTGGCAGGACTCCAGCACTCAGCATCCTCAGCCAGCAACAGCAAGTGCTGGCTGCTCAGAAACTTGCAGCTCTGCCTTGCACTAAAGACAGCAGCACCCAGCACTGGCACTTACTGTCTGGGCATGGTCAGGCTGGGCTGTGACCACAGCTGGAGGCTCGTGCTCCTTTTGCTCATTTTGCTCCTCTTTGGCCTCTTCTCCAGGAGCAGAGGGAGCCACAGCAGAGTCTGCTCTTGCTTCTGGGCTCTGTGGACAGATGGTGGAGTTAGGGACAGGCAGCTCCCTATCATTTAGAACCTTATTTCTCTTCAGCTCTACCAAGCACAAATCATCAGCTTTGATAGCAATGGGATTCTAAGTCTCTCCAACTAAATCAAAATGGGTTAATTCAGCCAGGCTGCAAATAGCTCTGAATTAGAGAGTTCACCCTGGCTACTATCAGCAAGCAACGTTCTCTCTGCAAAGCTGAGCTTTGAGTTCTTTTAAAGCTCTTCAATGGAAAATTAGGAAATAGCCAACAATGCCTTTGCTATTGCTGTTGTAAACATGGAAATGGATCTTCTTTCAGCCCACCCAGCTGGCCCTCTGCACTCTGCTGCCACAGGCCAAGCTCACAGTTCCCTGCACAATTCTGAAACACCAGGAACATCAAATGTTCCTTTCTGACTCACCTCAGGATCGGCACCTCTGAACACACGGCTCACATGACCTGCAGTGGGCAAGGAAAATGAACCAAATTCTTTGAGAAAACTGGAGAGAACCGTGGCCTATTTAGAACAGCATCTGAGAAGATCTCCCAGTCTGCATTTTCAAAGGTGTCCTGCTTGACTGGTGTGGTTTAAAGCAGCAACTAAAAAATCACTAGAAAACTTATTTATTTCTTGCTGTGAGATATGGATTAGAACAAGAGCAAAACAGGCTTAAAACTTAAATGGAATAAAGAAAGTTTATTTACAAAAACTACAAGAATACGAAACCAGAATAAAACTTCCAGAACAACCCTTTTCTCCCCCACTACCCAACCATTCTCTTGTTTACATGACAACATAGAGACAAAAATACTTTGGAACTTTGGTGTTTACAACAGTCCCAATTCCTGCTAGAGTCTTTTCATCAGTCTTTGTAGAGAAACAAAAGTCTTCTTCTGCATTCTATGGAGTTTTTCACAAGAAAATGATTTTTCTTCATAGCTTTCTATTTCTCTGATGCCAGCTGCGGGGAAATCTGCCATCAGTTATCTCCTCCCATTTGCCATCACTCTGAGGTGTGTTATGGGTCATGAGTCTAGGGATGTCATTTTTAAGAATGACTTATTCAAAGACAAAAGTTCTCTTTATCTGTTTTTGTGAGCCCCCCTGGAAACAGAAGTTTTCTCTTTTTGCTTCTTAAAAGCCACAAATCTTCAACTCTTACTTCTCCCGCTCTGTTCCAGCATCTCACAGTGTCACAACTACTTCATCATTTGCTCAAAATCCACACTTGGAAACACTCCGTTCCTCCCAATATACTCTGTCACGAATTAAAGGAGTTTTTATTCAGAAAACTACTGTCCATCTCCATAGCTTTAACAGAAAAATATTTCAGCTTATTAAAAGCATCTCCTTCTTTCTCTTCCCCCTCTAAATTTATTTTTTTTCATCACTGTCTTTGATGGGCTGATGGTTGATCACTCCCTCTCTCTCTCTCTCTGGAAAAAAAGGATTAATCTGCAAGTCTCATGCAGGTGGTAAAAGAGTTAAAATCTTGCTAAAGCTGCAGATGTTGATGGTGTCAGGTTTCAGTTCAGTGGCAGAAACTGCAAACCAAGTCAGGCTGGCCGGCTCCGCTTCTCCCCCCACCCCGCCCTCTGCAGCCTTGTCCGGCCTGGAGGGGGGGAGGAGGCCGAGACAGAGCCCTGTGACCTCGTCAGAAGCCAGAAACCAAAGAGAGCAAGAAATTCCCGGCCTCACACCTTCAGGTGCTGTTCAAAGGTTGATCTCACTTCTCAATAGTTAAAACCGCTGCCAATTCTCACCCATGGCCAGGAATTAGTCAGGAGAAAAAACTCCCATCAGCCTCCAGCAGTTTCAACTTCCCCAGCTCTC
The DNA here is from genome assembly GCF_971803275.1 of Cyanistes caeruleus. Classification (NCBI taxonomy): domain Eukaryota; kingdom Metazoa; phylum Chordata; class Aves; order Passeriformes; family Paridae; genus Cyanistes; species Cyanistes caeruleus. The sequence goes on along the minus strand of NC_141731.1, from coordinate 2,936,185 downwards.
AGAGCTATCTTAAAAGTAAAGTCACCCCAAAAGATTGAGCCAGCAAAGTGAGGAAATGCCAGACTCTGCTGCCACAGGCTCTCCCGTGGAGGGAACAGAAGCCCTGCAAATGCTGCCCGCAGCCCCCTGGCTACAGACACCCCGTGTTTTGCTGAAGGTGTTGACAGGAGCTTTACCAAACCAGGGGCATCCTCATGGTCTTTGTGTTTCAATAGCAACCTGGTCACTAAGGAAGAGCAGGGAGACCTACAAAAGCCAGCTCAGGTTCCAGACAGGGAAAACCTCTACTTACGTGCCAGGTTGGTCAGGAAATAGCCAGAGTAGCCAATGACATAGATGGTGCAAATGGCAGCAGCGAGCTGCTCAATCATTTTTGCCAGTTTGCACGCTCTGCTCCACCACAAGAAGAAACAGGGCTTCTGTGCAGTGTGCAGCTGCCCACTGACAAACGCCTCAAGCAGGAGGATGCTCCTGCACTGAGCAAGCCCAAGAGCTGCTCTGACCCTGAGGCCTTCCGTGCACCAAGGCAACCTTGGGATGTCACCACGACAAGGTGGCATCCATGCCCTGACATCACAAAGCCAATGCTCTGCGCTGCTCTGGGAATTGATGCAGAGCAACCCAACCTTCCCTAGAGCAAACACAAAATTGCCTGGCAGGTTCTCCTCTGTCACAAAGGGTCACAAATCCTTTGGTGGGCTGAGGGAAATGGAAAGACAGAAACTTCCACAGATACTGAAGGGTTTCATTTACAGCCTTGGAAGGAGCTTGGGTTCATGCAATGCTAAAGGTTCACAGACGTTGAGTCGAGAATTCATAAGCTTATGTCCCTATAGCTGTAAGTAAGAATATGCCAGAAGTAAATAAAAAACTGCATTGAGTGAGATGGTGGAGAGTTTTCTACTGTAATTGTGTGATTTTATAGAGTAAGCTATGAATCTAAATATTATCCTAAGAAGCACATGTGTGTAGGTGAGCTAGCAGTGTATTGGGTGAAAAGCAGACACAGTGCAGCAGAACTTGGCAAAGGTGAAGGGTGATTAAGTAATAATAAACCTCTTCAATTTAGTGCATTAGCCAAAAATCTCAAATTAGCGAATCTAAGCCATCACTGCACCAGGCTGAAGCTGAGGATCCCCAGCCAAGCTCAGAGGGAGGAGAACACAGCATTTGTGGGATCCTTTCCAGTCTGACTTGCTTTAGCTGGAGCCTGGGGGAGGAGAGAGCAGGAGAAGGGTTGGCTGAGTCCTCTCCCCGCTGCCTTGCCCTTCTCTGCTGGATCCTCAGTTCATCCCACACCCACCCCAAGACTCCATCCCCATCCTACTGGTGGTCAGGGGATTAAAGGAGATAAAGAGGAGATTAAAAAAATAGAGAGGAGAGAAAAAGAGAAGTTTAAATGCAGTTTAAATATGAAAGAAATGCACATGTTAGTGAGTGCTGAGAGTTGAAAGGGAGCTGAAGGGTTTTCGAAGGGCCAGGAGCCCGTGAAGGGCTCAGGAGCTGCTGCTGCCGGGAGGGAGGAAATGCACCAATGGCTCCCAGCAGAGTCTGTGCTTTGAGGCTCTTTCCCAAACAGCTGCAGGAGGGAAAGCAGCTGAGTTTGGAGGAAGAGTTTTCTGCGGAGGTTTCCTGTTTGGAGCTGTCACAAGCTTGAGCTGCTCAAGGGAAACACGGCTCTGCTTCCAGCAGGGCCCAACTGCCCGGGAGCACAACTTGGTTCCCTGGCCCTGAGCCAACGGGCAGCAGCAGCTTCTGTTCCCTCCTGGCTCTTGTGTCATTTCCAGCAGCACAAGACACACCAAGAAAAGCTCCTCCAGAACATGCCATGAGAAACACAACCTGATTTCATTGCATGAAGGAGCTCTGACAGTCCCACGGGCTCAGGTTTGTTTGTCAGTGAACAGAGCAGGGAAAAGCACAGCCACATTCCCTGCACAGGGAATTCACAGGAGGAAAGTGCAGCGCTGGAGGATGTGCTTGGATACAACGTTCCCACGGCAGTTTTGGGGATAAAATCGTCAGCAGAGAGAAAAGAAAAAGTGCTCCCAAGGGTGGGCTGGGGAGGGCTGGTGCTTCCCGGGAGGCTCCCAAAGCTCAAGAGGACAAAGCCCAGACCTTGTCCAAGCTGCGAGCTGGGTCTGAGCCAGAAACCAGGGGGTGGCAGAGACATTGCTGCTGAAGGGCTTCAGATTGCCAAAGCTAAAGTGACCAGGATCAAGGAACAACTTGAAGTTACAGAAGTCCCAGTACCCACGTTCCACCCCCTCATTTCAAGGTGAAAGCAGAGCTCCATCTGTGACTCTGCTTTTTAATAATGAATGTCAAACTACAACAAAATTTCCTTAGAAAGACCCCATGAAGGTTCACAATGTGAGAGCTCACTCGAGGCAGCCCCAACTCCTGCCCTGGGTCAGTCCCTGTCAAGCCCACTGTGCTTTCCAGCTGCTTTGCTCCAGCTCCCCCCAGATCACCACGAATTCCACTGAACTGAAACAAATCCAAATCCTCGTGGGTCGGGACAAGGGCAGGGAGAGGTCACTCAGGGATCACCATCAGGGGCACAACAGCCCGACATGGGGAAATGAACTGAACTTAGGACTGAGCAAATCAGACCAGGAGAATGAGGATTAAAATCAATCTTGAGAAACACCTCCTCCCGCTCCTGAACTTTTCTGTCCGGGCCGCTGCTCGCGGGGCACAGAGAGGGGCCCGGCCTTGTCCCTCCAAACCTCCCTGGGAATCACCCCAGAGCCCTCAGGCTTCCTTGTGCCCATCCCCGGGGCCCCTTGTCCCTCCCAATGGCTCCCGTGGCTCTCCCAGTCCATCCCAGCCTCTCCCGGTCCATCCCAGTCACTCCCAGTGACCCCGCCTGTCCATCTCGCCCCTCCGTGCATCTCTCGCCCCTCAGCCAATCAGAGCGCGCCTCTCTGATGACTCATCTGTTGCCGGGCAGATCCACAGAGCCGAGAGCCCCGCGCTGGACTCGGCCCCTCAGTGCCGTGCACTTCATTCCCAGTCCCTCCCAGTGCCACCACAGTCCCTCCCAGTGCCACCACAGTCCCGCCCAGTACCACCACAGTCCCTCCCAGTGCCACCACAGTCCCGCCCAGTGCCACCACAGTCCCGCCCAGTGCCACCGCAGTCCCTCCCAGTGCCACCACAGTCCCGCCCACTCCTTTTTAGCCATTCCCAGTCTATTCCTAATTCATTCTCACTTCACTCCCAGACCTCCACACTTACTTCCAGTGTCCCAGTATCCACTCTCATCTCTTTCAGTGCCATCCCAGTCCCTGCCAGTCCATTCCCAGTCCCTCTCAATGCCACACAACTCGTCTCCCATCTCTCCCAGTGCCCATCCCAGCGTGTCCATCTCGCTGGTGCCCTCCAGCTCCCAGCCCGGCCCCGGCCGCCTGCTCTGCTCCCTGATGGATTTCTCCCCTGCCCACATCCAGCTGAGCTGCTCCCAGGGCCAGCAGCAGCTCTCGGGCCACGTGCTGGCCACTGCCGTGCTCCCCAGCGGGGACTGGAGCCAGCAGCTCCTGGTGCTGCTGGAAACCGCCCCCGGCAATGCGGGCTCAGCTCCAGCTGCCAGGTGGAGCACGGCAGCCTGGAGCACCCCCTGAGCCGGCACTGGGGCACGGCCCGGCCCCCACAGCGCCGGGGGCAGCGGGGGAGGCACTGGGGGGGCCCAGAGGGGGATTGGGGTGTGCTGGGAGGAACTGGGAGGGAGTTTGAGACAGACTGGTTTAAACTGGGGAAGGGATTGAGGTGCTTAGGATGGCTGGGAAGGGGATTAAAGGATGTTGGGGAGGGTGGGATGGGGTTCTGGGGGTCCTGGTGGAAACTGGGAGGGAGTTTGGGGGTGCTGGGTGTCACTGGGAGGGATTTGAGTGAGCCTGGAGGAGCTGGAAGGAGATTGGGGATGGGAAAGCAGGGATTGGGATGAGGTTGGTTGTGCTGGGAAGAGACTGGGAGGAGTCTTGATGAGTCCTGGTGGGGCTGGGAAGGGACTGGGAGAGGGTTTGGGGGTCCTGGGGCAGTGGGGGGAAATTGGGAGGGGGCTGTGGGATCCTGAGAGGAACAGGAGGGGCTCTGCTGGGTCCTGGGGAGGCTGGGAAGAGACTGGCAGTGATTTACCAAAATAGTGATATTGATGCAGTATCAACATCAATCTGTTAATGGACAAAAAACCTCTCCAACAGTTTAAAGTTACAAAGTGGATGTTTAATCACAGCACTGGGCGAGGGCGGGAGTCACCCCTTAATATGCACTGCAAGTTGACAAAAGATTCCAGTGTGAATTTATTTACAAAAGTCTTGAATATCCAAAATACTAATACATATTAATACCAATACATATGCATAATGCTAACACTTCCCATTCCCCACTTTGGATTAAAATGCACTGTAATCAGTTTAAAATGTCATTACAACTGCGTGGTTGGCTCCCCAATTTGAGGAGGGGGTCGTTTTGGTGAGGAGGGGTCATCAGGAGATGAAGGAAAACCGCTCTTCCTCACTCTCACCTTTCTACCTTTACAATGGTTGACATTACAAATGACATTTGGTACAACTCCAGTTTCCTCCCTTGTGACTTTGAAATGGGTTTCCAGATGTAAGGTCTGTGATCTTCCTGAACCCGTTTATCAGTTTCTCTTTTCTCATTATAAGCACCTCTAAACAAACATACAGTGACAAGTAGTTTTTTACCTAAGTCCAAGATTCATTATCTCAAATCCTGCTTCTCACTTAATCATTAACTCTAACTAGCTCCAGCAAGGCCTGTCTCTAGCTGAGATCTCCAAATTTTCTAAAATACCTAATTTTTTAAAATTAGTTAGTCCAAAGGAGGTTCCAGAGGGTCCTGGGCAGGCTAGGGGAGACAGAGAGGGTCCTTTGAGGTACCTGTGGGGTCTCTGAGAGGTTTTGGGGGTCCTGACCTCTGCAGTTGCCCCAGGGATGCCATGAAATGCCACCTGCAATAAGATGCTGACGGAGATTGGAGTCTCCATGTTGGGTTTCGTCTTCCTGGTTCTGGGGCTCAGCATCTACCTGAGGAAGAATGTGAGACGGGGTCCCTCCCCCAAAGCATGTGTGTTCCCTCAGGGCCCCCAAGCCCGGTGTCACCCCCTTTTCTCTGCCAACAGAGCTCCTGAGGCAGCGACAAAAGGTTCTCTAGGATTGAAAGTCAACAAATCCAATCTCCTCAAGGAATTCCCATTGTTGGTCTGTATCCTGATGGATTTTCTTTCCCCTGCTTTCATCCAGGTGCCCACAGGGAGCCAGGAAGATGTGGAGCCTCCCAGCCAGGTGTCTTCCCAACACGCATCACCAGGACCACGGATCACCAGGGCTCTGCCCAACGGGGGTCACTGGGGATCATCCAACGCCCATCCTCCCATGGGGGATGGAGCTGGAGCAGCGCACGAAGCTCTTCCTGCACTCGGGGCACTCGCAGGGCTTCCCTTACTGGTGCCTCCGTTGGTGTTGGGTCAAGTGAGAGCTCTGTGAGAAGCTCTTCCCACACTGGGGACACTCGTAGGGCCTCTCCCCAGTGTGGATGCGCCGGTGGAGAGTGAGGGTGGAGTTGCGGTTGAAGCCCTTCCCGCAGTCGGGGCAGCGGAAGGGCCTCTCGTCTGTGTGAATCCGCTCATGTCTGATGACAGTGGAGCTGCGCTGAAACCTCTTCCCACACTCGGGACACTCATAGGGCCTCTCCCCAGTGTGGATGAGCTGGTGTTTTCTCAGGTCAGAGCTCCACCCAAAGCTTTTCCCACATTCCAAGCAGGTGTAGGGCCGTTCCCCTGTGTGGATCACCTGGTGTGCCCTCAGGTTGGACCTCTTGCTGAAGCACTTCCCACATTTTCCACACTCGTAGGGCTTTTCCCCAGTGTGGATCCTCTGGTGTTCCCTCAGGTAGGAGATGTAGCTGAAGCTCATCCCACATTCCCCACACTTGTAGGGCTTTTCCCCAGTGTGAATCACCTGGTCCTGGATCAGCTCGCACCTGTACCTGAAACCCTTCCCACATTCCAAGCAGTTGCAGGGCTTCTCCCCACCATGAGGCTTCTCCCCCAGCTCTGAGCTCCGGCTGGATCTCTGGCCATGTTCCTGGTATAGGGGGGATCTTTCCTCCTCGCAGCTCCCTGGGCTGGGTTTGCAGACCCTTCTCATGCGGCTTCTCCAGGGCTTTTCCACCTCCTCCATCCAGCCACGGCTTAGGAATGAAAAATCCTGGTTTGGGGAAAAAACAAGAGGAGAGCACTTTGGGCTGGGGGTACCTCCTTGCCCAAGGTGCTCTCAGGAAGTCACTGGGCATCTTGTGTCTGAAAGAACCTCCAGGACACCAAGATTCAGCACCAACATCCTCCAAACATCAAAAGAGATCAAAAACTTCCAAAACACCAAAAAGCTGATATCCTCCCAAAATAGAAAGATTCAGCCCCCACAAAAAAACAAAGCACCAACATTCAGCCCAATAAAGCTCAGATACACCAAGATTCAGCCCCGGGAAAATCGTGCATCTCCCTGCCCAGGCACTCGCTGCATGGGGGGTGAGGGGGGCAGTGAGGCTGGGCCGGAGCAGGGGGTGCCTGAGAGAGGCCCCGAGCCCGGCAGAAGCCCCTGCACAGCCATGCAAGCGGCTCCTGGCCGGACTCGGGGATCCCCCTGGCCATCCCCGCTGGAGCAGCCTGCTCCTGAGGGACTCTGGCCCCTGCGAGGGACCCCAGGCTGCAGCAGGACAAGGATTCCTGGCCCTCAGGGGGAGGCAGTGACATGACCTGACTGTGACCCCCATCCCTGTGCCTCTGGGCGGGGAGGGGGACGGAGAGGGGCACAAAGTTAAGCCCGGGAAGGAGGGACAGCTGGGGGGAAGATGGATTTCCGTAGGAATTACTTTACTTCTCGTTTTCTTGTTCTGACACGTTTGAGAATAAACTCAATTAATTTTCCCAAGTCAGGTGTGCTGTGCCCGTGACCAAGGATTGAACTGTCCCCAACCTCATCCCGACCCCCGAGCCTTTCCTTGAGTGTTCTGCTCCCCGCCCGGGACAGGAAGGAGAGTCACAGAGTTTTGGCCTCGCTCCGGCATGCCCTGCTCCATCCCGGACTCACCCCCAGCTCGCAGCGCCCTCAGCTCCCGGCGCTTCAGCGCAGCGGCGCTTCCTTGGCCTCCTGCCCGGGCCGGGCCCAGCGCCGGGGCCGCTCCTCAGCCCAGGGGGCCGAGAAATGGCGGAGCGCAGCCCAAGGCACGCGAGGCCGTGCCGTGTGCAGAGCCCGCCGCTGGCTGCCATTGGCTGCTTCTGCCGTCACTCGTGGTTCTGGCGCGCGCTGATTGGGCAGAACGGGGACAAGCCCGGCCCCGCTGGCGCCCCCAGGACGGCCGTGGGGCAGGAGAGCCGCCATTGCCGGAGCGTCTGTGCGGGCCCGGCAGCGGCGGCAGCAGCGGCCGGAGCCCGGTGAGGCGGCGGCGGAGCTCGGAGGCGGCCCCGGCCATCGCAGGTGGGAGCCGCGCTCGGTTCTGCGGGGGCTCGGGGCTCGCTGCGGGCCCGGGAGGGGGCGGCAGGGGGCTGTGGCGGGTGGCTTGTGCCGTGGCCGGCCCGTGTTGGCCCTGGGCTGAGGGCGCTGCGGGAGCGGCTGCCCGCGGTCTCCTTGCCGCTGGGGCCTCGGCAGGAGGCGGTGGCGGAGCAGCGCTGGCTCGTCCCGCTTCGTGTCGGTAGCCCGGAGGTGGCTGCGCTGGGCCCGGGGCCGGGCGGGAAAATTCCCGGCGCCAGAGGTCTGTGTGGCCCAAGGAGCCAGAGGAGTGGTGTGCAAGTGACTTTATTGCTGCCCAAAGGGAGAGGCCATGGGGCATTTGCCGTGCGCTCTCTCCAGGTGTTGGAGGACGCGGCCTCGTTTTTGTCCTGATTTTCCCGGCCGCATGTCCCTGTCCCTTTGCCCAACACTGGCGGAGGTGCTTGGAAGGTTCAGCCTTCCCGATCCGCCTGCTGCATGTCCTTTTTGTATAACACCCGATATTCCTGGCTCTGTGAAGTGTTTGTTCTTCTGGAAGTTCAGGAATGTATCGGGACTTGGTCTGAGCAGCAGTCCTTGTCAATTAGTAACATTTTCTGAAACTGGTGATTTCTCCCATTGCTTCCTTATGTGTAAGTCCCTGGCCCCATCTCCAAGCAGATTCACTCATTGCCTCTGTTTTTTCTTCCTGGGTGTTCTTTGGTTTTGGGATTGCTCTCAGTGCCCTCATTCTCTGTCCTTTTGTAGCCGTTTGTGGCTCAGGAGGCCTGGCTGCCACCTGCATCCCCTTGCTCAGCTGCTGAATGAGCTGCACTCAGCAAGGTGTGGTGCATGGTAAAAAGATGAGAGTTGCTGTAGCACATGAGAGGAGAAACAGCATTTGTTTAACCCGTGGTCTGCCAGGGAACCATAAAACTGTGTCCCATTCCCATCCTTTCCACGTTTGAACAAGTACCTGAGCTGCTTTGCTATTTCCTTTGTTATCTGTTTCTGCACCTTTTCCTTGCTGATCTGTTTGCCATCAGCAGTTTGAATCTTTTAACTTTTCCCAAACCTCTCCTTTTTCTGCTAAAAGGTAATCTGATCCCATCCCATGGTGAAATGTTGTGTTCCTCATCTGAGTGGATTGGTTGGGGGGAAGGTCAGGAGCCGGAGCTCTGTGGTTGGTTATTATTTCAATGACATCCTGTAATCTAATTGTGCCATTGAAATGAGAAATGGTTTCTCTGGTACCTGCTATGAATTCATCAGGGTTCCCAGGGTCTGGTCCATGGTGTTGCAGGATTTGTTCTGGTGGTCGTTCGTCTTTTCCCCATTTCTGGGTGCTCCCTCCAGCCAGGGCTGCATCAATTGTCAGCTTTTCTCTCATTAAATCATCACGTATTTGGATTCCCAACTGATTTCCCTGAACTTGTGGTAGCAAATAAACCCCAGTGGTCTGATACACCCTATATAACATAGACAGTGACAGCACATGTTGGAGTGGGGACAGGGATGATTCCCCCCACTTGTTTTAATGAAGTTTTCACAACATTCTCCATTTTCCTTTGCAGCTTAACCAATTTCTGCTGCAGAGTCAGATATCCTCACAATGGGCTGTGCCTTTAGCTGTGCAAATTCCATCTGTGCAAGCAGGCAGAGCTTGGGCTGAGGGGCAAAGGGAATCAGCCCAATTCCTCCTGCAGGCAGGAAGCCCCTGGGCCATTGTGCAGGCTTTGGGCCATCAGTGTTAATTTGCATTTCTAAAGCTCCTCTCCTGGCTGCCTGGAACAAAGCTCTTCCAGGGCAGACATCTCCTGACTCACATGTGGCCCCACACAGAATCTGCTATTTATTTTTTTAAACAATATTTTATTAACTCTTTATCTGTTAAAGCGCCAACTTTAAAGCTCTTCTAGTTTTCAAAGTGCAGCTTAAGGGTGAACATCGAAAAACTCATACCATCATTTTGTTATCACTAAGAGTCAAGTACAAATATAAAACAAAAATGAGAAAGCAATCAAGTGTTTTCTTTTTATTCTCCTAGGACTAAAAACTGATTCTTACAACATTGTCCCAAACAGAACCAACAATATAGAAGTAAAATAATTACAAAAAATTATTCTAACGGTGTAATCTTTTTTCTGAAACTGTAAAAGCAAAAACTCTTCAACAGTGTCTTTAGAGAAATAAGGTGTTACTTGATTCTGGCCAGAATGTGCAACAGGAATAATTTCATGCACACTTAGGCTGGGTGTGCAGAGAAAATCTTTCCATGACACATGAGTTTGACTAGATTTTCCTAAATTTATACATTCTGACCCCATAGAAATCCATTGGTTTAATGTTCATTGGTTTGAAGGTGTGGAGTTGTTAGGATTTGGTTTCCTGTTGCAGCCGGATTTCTGTGCCTGTGATGGGAATTAGGTGGGCACTCCTGGATTTCCTGCTCAGCCTTTTCCAGACCAGGGGTCTCCAGCTGTGCCTTGGGCAGTGTCTGGGGTAGGTGTTGGTTGATGTTTGCTGATGGAATCTTTTGGGCTATTCCCAGTCTGTTGAGATGTAAATTTCATCCCTGCTGAGTGGTGGAAAAGAAATATTAAAATTCCTTTAAAAGAAAGATTAAAATTCCTTTCCCCAAGGCAAAGGCAAACCAACTCCCTTCAGAGAAATAGGATTTGAAGCCATTTTCAAGTTGGTCTATTTTCCCATATTCTAATCCCAGGCAGGGCAGAGTGTGAGTGTCATTGAGAGGCAGAGTGGAATTGTCCCGGTGCCTTCCCCAGCAGCTGTGGCGAGGGCAGGCACAGAAAGGCCTGAAGCTGCAAGAGTGAGAGCAAGGATTGTCCCGCAGTGGCTGGAGATGGCAAAGGAGGGTGGCCAGGCCGAGGATTTGAGCAGAGGATCTGTGGGCAGGCGCAGGGGCTTCCCCCGCTGGGGAGCCCTGGCTGCTGCTGCGTTGCCTTCAGTGCAGGCTCAGGGGTGGCTGTTTAATATTCCCTTGCAATTCAGATTTCTGAGTCTGGAAGAGCCATGGCTGGGGCATCAATCATTTTATTTTTTTCATTTTGTTAAATTTTGTTCTCTTTCATATGTCTATAAAATTGAGACTATCTGGGGCTAAAGAAGTAATAGAATGCTCAGGCCAGAATAAAGAATCCTCAGTCCAGTTCCTGCAGTTCCCTAATTATCCTAAGAATTGTTCCAGCTCCATTTTTGTCCTGGGAAACATTATTTCTGAGATTCCCTGAACTCTCTCTGAATCAATACACCACAAACCCTGAGTCAAAAATTGTTTTAAATATTTAACCATTTTCTCTACCATTTGCCCTTTGTTTTTTTTCAGATACTGAAAGCTGCTTTTTAGCCTGAAAATGAAGCCATTTCACAGAGGCTTCCTCTACCTCTTCTCCTTGTTTTTCTGACTGGATCAAGTCATCCACATCCTGCATTAAGCCAGTCCCTGGGGGTGAGGTCAATTCCTTTGATATTTCCTGCAAGGCTTGCCCCAATCAGGCCGGTGCTTCCGTGCATCCCTGCAGAAGGACCGTCCATGTCTTGAGCATTTTCCCTTCTAGCTCTTGTTGCCAGCCCAAGGCAGAATTGTGTTTGCATCCTCTGGAAGTGGGCAGATCCCCAGAAAGCATCTTTTGCATCAAGTTGTGAATGGCAGCAGTGTGAGGAGGGCACCTGGTTGAGGCTGGTGTAAGGATCTGAGAGTGTGGGGTGCCTCGGTTTCATCATCTCATTTCTTCTTCTTGGGTCCTGCAGCATTCTGTGGATTCCATTGGATTTCTTGTTTGGCAGGATAGGAGCATTGTAGGGAGCCATCCCTGGCTCCCCAAGCCGTGCCTTGAGCAGGACTCCCAGACAGGCTGTGAGCCCTTCCTTCCCTCCCTTGCAACAGGGGATTGCTTTTGGACACCTCTTGTCCTGGTTGCTTCAGGGAGATTTGGAGAGGCTCCATATCTAATTTTGCCAATTTCCCTGGGGCTGCCCACACTTGTGGGTTCACTTCAGCCTTGGCTCTGCCAGACATTTGACACAGAGGTACAACAGAACCAGCCTCTGTTTCACCTTTTGCAACATTAATTTGCATTCCAAATTTAGCCATCAAATCCCTTCCCAGTAAATTACAATCACAATTGTGAGTAAATAAAAGGTTCTGCATTTCAAACCTATCCCCCACATCAGCTAATAGTGCCTGAATAAAACACACCCACTCATCTTTCCCTCTTAGTGCTTTAATAATTTAAATATTCCCTAACACCTTTAGGTGTAAGATTCCGAGTGGATGGAGAGGCCCCTGTGTCCATCAGGAAAGGTCTCCTCTGGATCCAGAGCCACCCTGGATGTTCCCAAGGGCTGCAGTGTGGTGGGTCCCTGGTGGAATGGGAGCTGTGCCACCGCTAAGAATGCGTGTCCATCAAGGGCTGGACTTGCTGGTGCTGAGGCTGCTGCTGTCTGTGCTTGCAGTGTCCTTGTGCCCTGCAGCTGGAAGGCTGATTCCTTGCCAGGGGCTGTTTGGGTGGGCTGTGCCCTGGCCAGGAGGGCAATGCCTGTGCCAGGTGCTTGTGGCCGAGAGGGTGTCCCCTGGGTGCTGGGGCCCCCTTGGGCCCTGGGCTTGATCCCTCAGGGGCTGTAGGAACTGTGCCACGGCCTTTGCCTTCAGCTTGGCCTTTTGCTCATCCCTTGCTGCATTCAGCTGCTGAGCCTTTGTGAGCAAGTGCTGCAGGGGCTTCTTCTGTCGCTGCTGCAGCCCCCCTCAGTGCCTGTGGGTGCTCATCGTGTGGCAGCTGCTGAGCTTTCTGCAAAACCCTTCCTTTCTCCAGGGACCCAGCAGGAAATGCTTAAAAGATCCTCTGGATCCTTGCAGGTCTAATCGCCATTTGTGAGCTGTTCCTTCCTCGTGCTGGCTGTGCTGAGGCTCCCCTCCCCAGCCCGTATCCCAGAGCCGGTCCCTGTCCTGCCGCAGTGTCCAAAGGCGGCCCCCCCGGCGGGCAGGGCCGGCAGCTCCACGGGGCCGGGCAGCGGCCGGGGCGTCCCGCAGCCTCCTGGGGGCCGGGGGCCACTGCCGGCCCTGCCCGGGGGGTGCTGGGCTCAGGCAGCGCCCGGCGCTGAGCCCCGGCTGCCCCACAGCCCCGGCCCGGCCCCACAGCTCCCCACAGGCCCCCAGCCCGTGCTCCCGGTGCCGCAGCTCTGCGCCCGCTCCTGCCGCTCCCAGCTCAGAGAAACCCCCTGAAATCCTCACCTCCTTGTTTTCCTGTCCTCCAAAACTGGGATACAAAGGATCTGAGTAAGCAAGCAAATTTGGAGGATGAGACCCTTCTGAAACACATCCCAATCCTCAGTATTTTTCTCTTCCTCTTTTCCATTATCCTTTTTCTTATCCCATGGATTCCTCCTGCTGCTTCTTGCCTTAAGCACATTCCTGCACACTCCCCTTCAGCCAATCCCTTCCCAGCACACCAACACCATCCATCCCCTGTTGTCTAAATCCCTTCTGGAGTTCCCTTATTGCCCCCCTGGGTGTCCATGTCCTTAATTCCCTCTGGGAGAATGTGCAAACGACCTCCGCATGCTCCCAAGGGACCCTTGAGAGATATTTTGGGATCCTCATCCCTTTGGCTGGGACCCCATTGTGGCTTTCCCTTTTGTCCCCTCCCTGGGTGCCCTGCCATGTTCACTCCCCGAAGATGCCACTGTAGTCACTGCTGAGATTTTCAGTGCTCTCTCCCTGCCGACTCTTGAGAGCCGCCCTGATCCGTCACTCGTCTGTCTCCTGCTCACTCTCGGGTACCCAATCAATGCCCGGTGCCGCCGCCAGCCGAGGGAGCCGATCCCCCAAACTGGGTGAGGCCCCTTCAGCTGCACTCACTGCCCGCCGGCCCGGACGGTGGAAGGAATTGTGGAGGAGCCCCAAGGTGTGTGGAAAAATTGACATCCCCACAGGTTTCTGTCCAAAAGGAAGACAGAGGAGTCCTGTAAAAGTAATTGTATTCCTAAAAAAGGGTGTGCCCATGGGACATTTCCCATGGGGTCTCTCCAGTTGTTGGCAGACACAGCCTCCTTTTCATCCTAATTTTCTTGGTCACATCTCCCTCTCTCTTTCCCCATTGGCTGAAGTCCTGGAGAGGTACAGACTTCCCAATGCACCTCCTACATACCCCCTTAATATGCACCCCACTTTTATATAGCTAACGATGTTGATGGCTGTGTTAAGTCTTTGTTGTTCTTCTGGAAGTTGATGAATTTAGCAGGACCTTGGCTGAGCAGCAGTCTGTGTCATCAATTCATAACATTTTGTGCAGCTGATGGCTCCTCCTGTCACTTCCTTATGTCCACGTCCCTGGCCCTATGTGCAATGAGGTTGAGGCGATCAGTTTTTAAAGAGGCTTTGTTGTTGTTCCTTTGCTGGGGTTGCCCCGTTTTGGGGCCATCCCCCCTGGAGCAGGGTGTCCCCCCTTGGTGCAGGCGCAGGGCTCAGGCAGGGCTGAGCCAATCAGAGCGCGCGGCGCTGATGACTCATCAGTGTCCAGGCAGAGCAGCAGCTGCCAGCGTTCCCCAGCTGGAGCCCAGCTGCGCCCCTCCCCCCCGGGCCTTGGCGCCCCCCTGGAGGGGAATTTGGGGAGGTGGGAGGGGGGAGCGCCAAGGCCGGGCCCCCCCGCGCTGTGGTGGCGGGAGCGGCTGCAGTGGGGAGCGAGTGCGGGTGGAAGCGGCCGAGAGCCCAGCGCTGCCCCAGGCCGAGCTGGCCCAGCTGCATCCGTGCCCCTGCGGTGGGATGCTGTGGGACTGGGGGGGAAGAGGGAGGCGGCAGTGGGTGCTGGGCCTGGGGGCAGCAGGAGAAGGGAAGGAGAAGCAGGGTTGAGGAAAAAAACGGTCAAAATATATGTACCTGGGGTTGTGCAGAAGGAGGAGGAGGAGTGTGAGGAAGAGTAGGGCCACAGGAGGAGGAGGAGGAGCAGGGAGAGGAAGCAGCACGAAGTTCATCTCTGTATCTGGAGCTCCCCCAGCCCCAGGAGCGTTGCCTCCCCACATGCAGCGGGTGACCACAGTGGGCGATCCACGATTTTTATGGGGCTGAATCTTGGTGTTTCTGAGCCTTACTGTGGTAAACGTTGGTGCTTTAGTTTCTTGCAGGGGCTGAACCTTTCTATTGTGCAGGGGGTTTTGGCTGAATCTTGTTGTTTGGTTTGTTTGTGATCTGTGTTTTGTTGTTTGGGCTGAATCCTGTTGTTTTTGAGGTTCTTACAGACGCAAGATGCCCAATGTCTTTCTGAGACGAACCTGGGCAAGGAGGCATGTAGGAGACACATCGGGGGTGGATGGTCTGAGACTCGGCAGAGACCTCTATAGTCGAGTTAGATGTTAGTTGTTTATTTCAGGGCGTGGGAGAGAGAGAGGGAGAGCCTGCCATGAGCCGACAGATAGAGCGCAAAGCAGGCTCAGAGAGAACAATACAAAAGGGGGTAAAATATGAATACATGAGTTCAAGACTTTAAGATTGCTAAGAAAGAGAATAACAGAACAGAAGTGAGAGAGCCAGGAAAAAGAGGATAAAGAAGAGCAGGAAAGAACAGGAAAAAGAGAGCAGCAAGAGTGTAGAAAGCATGAGGCAAGAAGGCTAAGAGAAACAAGAAAGCTAAGAGAGAGCCAAGAGAGAGTAGCAAGAGAGCCAAGAGTTAAGAGAGACTAAGAGAACAAAGAGAGCCAAGAGAGAGAACTCTCTTTTACCATTACTTATATAACCTATACATTGAATATTCTATTCCTTTACTGACCAATCTTTCTAAGTATCCTAATACAGTAACATTTGTGTGCGACCTGTAGAAATCGCTGGTTTTGCATATTTTTAGTTATCTCAGGGTTCTTCAGACCTTTCCTTATAAGGCTGGGAAGAGGGGTCTCAGCTTGGTTTTACTGGGGGAAAGAACGTGCTCTGGCACGTCAGCTTGGTTTCTTTGAATTATTCAAACTGTGCTTTCATTTGTATTTCTTCCTTAGCCTTTCTGGCTAAAGAGTCATATTTATAATTTCTTTCTAATTCTGCATTCCCAACAGAGGCATCCCCAGCCCAAGGCACTCTCCTCTCTTTTTTTCCACCTAATCAGGAATTTTCATTCCAAATTTCTTCCAGATGGAAGAGGAGGAGGAAAAGCCCTGGAGATCCCGCACGAGGAGGGGCTGCAAACGCAGTCCAGGGAGCTGCGAGGAGGAAAGATCCCCCCAGTGCCAGGAACACGGCCAGAGATCCAGCCGGAGCTCAGAGCTGGGGGAGAAGCCCCACAAGTGCTTGGAATGTGGGAAGGGCTTCAGAAAGAAATCCCACCTCATCCAGCACCAGAGGATCCACTCTGGGGAAAAGCCCTACGAGTGTGGGGAATGTGGGAAGAGCTTCAGCCAGAGCTCCAACCTGAGGAAACACCAGAAGATTCACACTGGGGTAAAGCCCTATGAGTGTGGGAAATGTGGGAAGAGCTTCAGAGAGATCTCTGAACTGATGAGACACCAGGTGATCCACACAGGGGAACGGCCCTACACCTGCTCGGAATGTGGGAAGAATTTTGGTCAGAGCTCCAGTCTGTGGGCACACCGGCGCATCCACACTGGGGAGAGGCCCTACGAGTGTCCCCAGTGTGGGAAGAGGTTTCAGACCAGCTCCAGTGTCCTCCTACATGAGCGGATTCACACAGACGAGAGGCCCTTCAGCTGCCCTGACTGCGGGAAGGGCTTCAACCGCAACGGCAACCTCACCGTCCACCGGCGCATCCACACTGGGGAGAGGCCCTACGAGTGTCCCCAGTGTGGGAAGAGCTTCTCACAGAGATCTAACTTGATCCAACACCAATGTAGGCACCAGTAAGGGAAGCCCTGCGAGTGCCCCGAGTGCGGGAAGAGCTTCGTGCGCTGCTCCAGCTCCATCCCCCATGGGAGGATGGGCGTTGGATGATCCCCAGTGACCCCCGTTGGGCAGAGCCCTGGTGATCCGTGGTCCTGGTGATGCGTGTTGGGAAGACACCTGGCTGGGAGGCTCCACATCTTCCTGGCTCCCTGTGGGCACCTGGATGAAAGCAGGGGAATGAAAATCCAATGGGATACAGAATGACAATGGGAATTGTTGACTTTCAATCCTCGAGAAGCTTTTGCCTCAGGAGCTGTGTGAGCAGAGAAAAGGGGGTGACACCGGGCTTGGGGGCTCTGAGGGGAGCACACTCACTCTGTTGGGGGGGGAGGACACGATCCCCGGGATCCCCCCTCACCTTCCTGCACAGGCAGAAGCCAATCCCCAGTGCCAGGAAGACGAAGCCCAACACGGAGACTCCAATCCCCGTCAGCATCTTGCTGTGGGTGGCGTCTGACAGTATCCCTGGGGGGTCTGCAGAGGTCAGGACCCCCAAAACTTCTCAGAGACACCCCAAGCCCCTCCAAGGACCCTCCCAGTCTTTCCCAGCCCACCCAGGACCCTCTGAAACCTCCTTTGGAGTCACTAATTTTAAACAATTAGGTACTGTAGAAAAATTGGAGATCGTAGATAGAGATAGGCCTTGCTGGAAGTATTTCGAGTTAATGATTGAGTGAGAAGCAGGATTTGAGATACTGAGTCTTGGACTTAGGTAAAAAATTACTTGTCATTGTATGTTTGTTCAGCTGTGCTTATAATGAGAAAAGAGAAACTGATAAACGGGTTTAGGAAGATCACAGACCTTACATCTGGAAACCCATTTCAAAGTCACAAGGGAGGAAACTGGAGTTGCACCAAATGTCATTTGTAATGTCAACCATTGTAAAGGTAGAAAGGTGAGAGTGAGGAAGAGCGGTTTTCCTTCATCTCCTGATGACCCCTCCTCACCAAAACGACCCCCTCCTCAAATTGGGGAGCCAACCATGCAGGCATAATGACTTTTTAAACTCATTACCGTGCATTTTAATCCAAAGTGGGGAACAGAAAGTGTTCGCATTATGCATATGCATTAGTATTAATATGTATTAGTATTTTGGATATTCAAGACTTTTGTAAATAAATAGACACTGGAATCTTTTGTCAGCTTGCAGTGCGTATTAAGGGGTGACTCCCGCCCTCGCCCAGTGCTGTGATTAAACATCCACTTTGTAACTTTAAACTGTTGGAGAGGTTTTTTGTCCATTAACAGATTGATGTTGATACTGGATCAATATTGCTATTTTGGTAAATCACTGCCAGTCTCTTCCCAGCCTCCCCAGGACCCAGCAGAGCCCCTCCTGTTCCCCTCAGGATCCCACAGCCCCCTCCCAATTTCTCCCCACTTCCCCTGGACCCCCAAACCCTCTCCCAGTCCCTTCCCAGCCCCACCAGGACTCATCAAGACTCCTCCCAGTCTCTGCCCAGCACAACCAACCTCATCCCAATCCCTGCTTTCCAATGCCCAATCTCCTTCCAGCTCCTCCAGGCTCACTCAAATCCCTCCCAGTGACACCCAGCACCCCCAAACTCCCTCCCAGTTTCCACCAGGACCCCCAGAACCCCATCCCACCCTCCCCAACATCCTTTAATCCCCTTCCCAGCCATCCTAAGCACCTCAATCCCTTCCCCAGTTTAAACCAGGCCATCTCAAACTCCCTCCCAGTTCCTCCCAGCACAGCCCAGTCCCCCTCTGGGCCCCCCCAGTGCCTCCCCCGCTGCCCCCGGCGCTGTGGGGGCCGGGCCGTGCCCCAGTGCCGGCTCAGGGGGTGCTCCAGGCTGCCGTGCTCCACCTGGCAGCTGGAGCTGAGCCCGCATTGCCGGGGGCGGTTTCCAGCAGCACCAGGAGCTGCTGGCTCCAGTCCCCGCTGGGGAGCACGGCAGTGGCCAGCACGTGGCCCGAGAGCTGCTGCTGGCCCTGGGAGCAGCTCAGCTGGATGTGGGCAGGGGAGAAATCCATCCGGGAGCAGAGCAGGCGGCCGGCGCCGGGCTGGGAGCTGGAGGGCACCAGCGAGATGGACACGCTGGGATGGGCACTGGCGATCAGCGGGGACAGACTGGGATGAGCTTGGGGGGTAACTGGGAGAAATGGGAGAGGAGTGGTGTGACGTCGGGTGGGACCGGGAACAGGCTGTCAGGGACTGGGGAGGCGCTGAAAGAGATGAGAGTGGATACTGGGACACTGGATGAAGGCGTAGATGTCTGGGAGTGGAAGGAGGAATGAATTCGAAATGGAGTGGGAATGGGCTAAAAGGAGTGGGAGAGACTCCCGGGCCTCTGGGCGGGACTGTGATGGCACTGGGAGGGACTGTGGTGGCACTGGACGGGACTGTGGTGGCACTGGGAGGGGCTGTGGTGGCACTGGGTGGGACTGTGGTGGCACTGGGCGGGACTGTGGTGGCACTGGGAGGGACTGTGGTGGCACTGGGAGGGACTGTGGTGGCACCGAGAGGGACTGTGGTGGCACTGGGCGGGACTGTGGTGGCACTGGGCGGGACTGTGGTGGCACTGGGAGGGACTGGGAATGAAGTGCGCGGCACTGGGAGGCCGAGTCCAGCGCGGGGCTCTCGGCTCTGTGGATCTGCCCGGCAACTGATGAGTCATCAGAGAGACGCGCTCTGATTGGCTGAGGGGCGGCAGATCCACGGAGAGGCGAGATGGACAGGCGGGGTCACTGGGAGAGGCTGGGATGGACTGGGAGAGGCTGGGATGGACTGGGAGAGCCACGGGAGCCATTGGGAGGGACAAGGGGCCCCGGGGATGGGCACAAGGAAGGCTGGGGGCTCTGGGGTGATTCCCAGGGAGGTTTGGAGGGACACGGCCGGGCCCCTCTCTGTGCCCCGCGAGCAGCGGCCCGGACAGAAAAGTTCAGGAGCGGGAGGAGGTGTTTCTCAAGATTGATTTTAATCCTCATTCTCCTGGTCTGATTTGCTCAGTCCTAAATTCAGTTCATTTCCCCGTGTCGGGCTGTTGTGCCCCTGATGGTGATCCCTGAGTGACCTCTCCCTGCCCTTGTCCCGACCCACGAGGATTTGGATTTGTTTCAGTTCAGTGGAATTCGTGGTGATTTGGGAGGAGCAGGAGCAAAGCAGCTGGAAAGCACAGTGGGCGTGTGTCCTGGGTTGATTATGATGTTAAATTGTATCCCCATTCGTCCACCTAACCCAGACACAGGTTCTGTATTCTTAAAATTCCATCTGAGAGTAAAAGTGAGTGGAAAAGAAGCACCGAGTCTGTTATCAGACTGCACTTGCTCCCCCCGCATCGGGAGTTTTGACTACAGCACAGACAGACAACAAGACACAGATCGCCTTGGCTTTCCAGCTAGCCGGGGCAGAGAGGTCTTCCTGGACTGTTTTCTTTCCCTTTTTCTGAAACGAATCGAACCTGCTCTGAACTGGGGACTCGAGGGAGCACCGGGAGCACCCCTGGACTACCGGGAGCCCAGCCTGGGCAGCGGCATTTTCCAGCGCCAGAGGGACTGATAACAGAGCCAACACCCCCAGGAAAGAGACCCTCTGAAGTTCCTCATCTCTGCTGAAGGGCGAGAGGTTCTGTAATTTGATATCGTTCATTTTTGTGCTGGGTAGTGCTGTGCCTGGGAAATAAACAGATTTTTTCCACTCCTCTCAGAGAAATCTCTTCCCGAACTGGATGGGAGGTGGGAGAAAGGGGCCACGTGGGTTTGCTTCCCGGGGGAACCCACTGGAGGTTTTCTCCCAAATTTACCCTAAACCAGGACAATCACCCAAATTACACAAACACATCACAAAATTCCAGAAACATCCCTCAAAATTCTAGAAAAAATGACAAAAAATGGCAGAAAACACCCACAAAATTTCCTAAATCTTCTCTAAACCCTACCAAATTCCAGAAATATCCCACATAATCTCCAAAAATTTCTGCACAATCAAAGAAAAACCCCTCAAAACACTTCAAGACTCCTCAAAATCCCACAAAATGCCAGAAAAACCTCACAAAATTCCAGAAAAAAATCCACAAAAGTCCCAAAATCTTCTCATAAGCCTACCAAATTAAAGAAATATCCCACAAAAATCTCCACAGATTTCCGCACAAAGAAAAATCCCACACAATTCTTCAAGGCTCCTCAAAATCCCACAAAATTCCAGAAACACCCCACAAACTTGCAAAAAAACCCGCACGAATTTCCTAAATCTTCTCATAAGCCCACCAAATTCCAGAAAATCACCACAAAAATCTCCACTAATTTCCACACAATCTAAGAAAAATCCCACACAATTCTTCAAGGCTCCTCAAAATCCCACAAAATTCAAGAAAATTACCACAACTTTACAAGAAAATTCCAGAAAATTCCCTTAAACTTCTGAAAACCCCACCAAATTCCAGAAACACCTTACAAAATCTCCACTAATTTCCACGCAATCTAAGAAAAAGGCCCTCAAAATTCCTCAACTCTCCTCAGAATCCCACAAAATTCCTGACAATTCCACAACATTCCAAAGAAATCCCACCAAATTCCAGAAACATCCCACAAAATTCCAGAAAAAATCCACAAAACACCCAATATCTTCTCATAAGCCCACCAAATTCCAGAAATATCCCACAAAATCGCCTCAAATTTCCACACAATCTAAGAAAAATCCCACACAATTCTTCAAGTCTCCTCAGAATCCCACAAAATTTCAGACAATTCCACAACATTCCAAAGAAATCCCACCAAATTCCAGAAACACCTCAAAAATTCCAGAAAAAAACCCACAAAATTCCCAAAATCTTCTCATAAGCCTACCAAATTCCAGAAATATCCCACAAAATCTCCACAAGTTTCCACGCAATCTAAGAAAAATCCCACACAATTCTTCAAGTCTCCTCAAAATCCCACAAAATTCCAGAAACACTGAACAAAATTCCAGAAAAAACCCCCACGAAATTCCCAAAATCTTCTCATAAGCTTACAAGACTCCAGGGATATCCCACAAAAATCTCCACTAGTTTCCACGCAATCTAAGAAAAATCCCTCAAAATTCTTCAAGTCTCCTCAAAATCCCACAAAATTCCAGAAACATTCCACAGAATTCCAGAAAAAACTCACAAAATTCCCTAAATCTTCTCAAAACCCTACCAAATTCCAGAAATATCCCACATAATCTTCACAAATTTCCACAAAACCTAAGAAAAATCCCACAAAATTCTTCAGGTCTCCTCAAAATCCCACAAAATTCCAGAAAATTACCACAACATTCCAAAAAATTCCCACCAAATTCCAGAAACACCTCACAAAATTCCAGAAAAAAAATCCACAAAATTCTCTAAATCTTCTCATAAGCCTACCAAATTCCAGAAATATCCCACAAAAATGTCCACAAATTTCCGCACAAAGAAAAATCCCACACAATTCTTCAAGGCTCCTCAAAATCCCACAAAATTCAAGAAAATTACCACAATTTTACAAGAAAATTCCAGAAAATTCCCTTAAACTTCTGAAAACCCCACCAAATTCCAGAAACACCCTACAAAATCTCCACTAATTTCCACGCAGTCTAAGAAAAAGGCCCTCAAAATTCTTCAAGTCTCCTCAGAATCCCACAAAATTCCAGATAATTCCACAACATTCCAAAGAAATCCCACCAAATTCCAGAAACATCCCACAAAATTCCAGAAAAAAATCCACAAAACCCCCAATATCTTCTCATAAGCCCACCAAATTCCAGAAATATCCCACAAAATCTCCACAAATTTCCACAAAATCAAAGAAAAATCCAACACAATTCATCAAGGCTCGTCAAAATCCCACAAAATTCCAGAAAATTACCACAACATTCCAAAAAAACCCCACGAAATTCCCAAAATCTTCTCATAAGCTTACAGAACTCCAGAAATATCCCACAAAAATCTCCACAAGTTTTCACGTAATCTAAGAAAAACCCCACAAAATTCTTCTAGTCTCCTCAAAATCCCACAAAATTCCAGAAACATTCCACAAAATTCCAGAAAAAACCCACAAAATTCCCTAAATCTTATCAAAACCCTGCCAAATTCCAGAAATATCCCACATAATCTTCACAAATTTCCACAAAACCTAATAAAAATCCTACACAATTCTTCAGGTGTCCTCAAAATCCCACAAAATTCCAGAAAATTACCACAACATTCCAAAAAATTCCCACCAAATTCCAGAAACACCTCACAAAATTCCAGAAAAAAATCCACAAAATTCCCTAAATCTTCTCATAAGCCTACCAAATTCCAGAAATATCCCACAAAAATGTCCACAAATTTCCGCACAAAGAAAAATCCCACACAATTCTTCAAGGCTCCTCAAAATCCCACAAAATTCCAGAAACACCCCACAAACATTCAAAAAAACCCGCACGAATTTCCCAAAATCTTCTCATAAGCACACCAAATTCCAGAAACATCCCACAAAATCTCCACAAATTTCCACACAATCTAAGAAAAATCCCACACAATTCTTCAAGGCTTCTCAAAATGCCACAAAATTCAAGAAAATTACCACAACTTTACAAGAAAATTCCAGAAAATTCCCTTAAACTTCTGAAAACCCCACCAAATTCCAGAAACACCCTACAAAATCTCCACTAATTTCCACGCAATCTAAGAAAAAGGCCCTCAAAATTCTTCAACTCTCCTCAGAATCCCACAAAATTCCAGACAATTCCTCAACATTCCAAAGAAATCCCACCAAATTCCAGAAACATCCCACAAAATCTCCACTAATTTCCACACAATCTAAGGAAAATCCCACACAATTCTTCAAGGCTTCTCAAAATCCCACAAAATCGAAGAAAACTGCCACAACATTCCAAAAAAATCCCACCAAATTCCAGAAACATTGAACAAAATTCCAGAAAAAATAAGCAAAATTACCTAAATCTTCTCAAAACCCTACCAAATTCCAGAAATATCCCAATACGCATGTGTTTCCTCGCCCCAGGGACTAGATCGAACGGACCCAGGATTTTTTGGGTCTCTGGGTCTCTGGGTCCCGAACCAGCACTGGAGGGCGGTGCTGTAGCTGGTAGTTGCTGGTGGAGGCAAGTGCTGGGTCACCGGAGGGTTGGGATTACTATCACTGCAGTTTAGAAAATTGATGGTGAACAGTGCCTTTGATAGTCTGTCCTGAGGGGCACAACCTTTCATGGAATCCCACTGATGTTTGAGGACGCGCTTGAGCGATTGGTGGGCTCGCTCCACGATCGCTTGGCCGGTGGGGGAGTGTGGGATGCCTCTCTTATGTGTCACTCCCCAACTCTGCAGGAATTCCTCCAGTTTCCTGGAGGCATATGCTGGGCCATTATCCGTTTTTAACTCCTTGGGGACCCCCAACACAGAGAAAGCTTGCATGAGGTGTTTACAGACATGCTCGGCTTTCTCCCCGGCATGGGCAGAAGCAAAGACTGCTCCCGAGAAAGTGTCTACCGAAACGTGCACAAACTTTAACCTGCCGAATTCAGAAATATGGGTCACATCCATTTGCCACACCTCACAACTCCCCAGACCTCGAGGGTTCACCCCTGACCCCAGAGAGGGCATTGCGATAGTCTGGCAATGTGGGCATGTGGCCACAATGGCTCTGGCCTGATCTCGCCGCAGGTGGAATTGGCGGACCAGACCAGGCACATTTTGATGGAACATCTGGTGGCTCAGCTTAGCTTGTTGGAACAGATCTGGGAGCTGAGCCATGGAAACAGGGGCAGCGAGGGAATCAGCTACCTGGTTTCCCTCGGCTACCGGGCCAGGGAGATCCGTATGTGACCTTACATGCATTACAAAAAATGGTTGCTTTCTGTGGGAAACAGCATATATTAGCTTAGAAAGCAACTCAAACAATTTCGGGTTTGAGACCTCCTTCAGAGCAGCGTGCTCTGCTCTGGCAACTACCCCTGCAACATAGGCTGAATCAGTGATTAAATTGAAAGGTTCAGGAAACCTCTCAAAGGCTCTGACGACTGCATCCAACTCAGTAACTTGTGGAGACCCTTCCACATATTGAATATCTGCTTCCCACTGCTGAGTTTCGGGATCTCGCCAAGTCACTACAGACTTGTGAGATGCCCCGGATGCGTCTGTGAACACAGTCAAAGCTTTGAGGGGCTTTCTGCTCCGCATTTCTTTTGGAATCGGTTCAAATTTAGAATTGAAAAATTTGTGGGCAGGGGCATGGACCGAAACTTGGCCTTCAAAACTATCTAAAGCAATCTGGAGTGTCTCATTCTCCCGAAGTAGTTGATTAAACATTTCTTTTGTCAGCCTATCTGGAGACGCTTTGTCCCGAGACAAGCTGACTGGTACTCGAACGCATGCAAAATCACATCCAGCCATCTCCCGAAGCCGAGCTCGAGCTCTCCCGATGAGCTGAGCCATCAGCTCCTGTGGCCGGGTGATACTTTTGGACCTTTGATGGCTCAAGAAAACCCACTCTATGATTAAGAGGGGATCCTTAGAGCCCTGGTCCCACTGAAAAATCAGCCCACTGAGGTGTGGCATTCTCCCGAGTATGATGAATTCAAAAGGCAGGGTTGGTTCGTACCGATGTGCTTGCCTTTCGACAAGCGCATCCTCCACTTTCTCTAGGGCTTTCCTCGCCTCTGGGGTCAGAGTCCTGGGAGAACTCAGCTCTTTCTCCCCCTTCAAAAGTGTGAAGAGGGGGGCTAGGTCTTCCGTGGAAAGGCCCAGCCAAGGCCTGACCCAGTTTAAGGTCCCACACAGCGAGTGAAGGTCCGCTAAGGTTTTCGGATTGCTGTTTATTGCCAATTTTTGAGGCACAACAGTCCTCTCAGCAATCCGCAGACCCAGATACTTCCAGGGTGGCATCCATTGAACTTTATCCTCCTGGAGTTGAAAGCCTGCAGATGTTAAAACCTTAACCACTCGGTCAAGTGATCGGGTAAATAGATCGTCATGGGGGGCGCACACTAGGACATCATCCATATAGTGATGGATGATGACCTCCCCCATCTCTTTGCGCACAGGAGACAGCAACGAGGAGACGTACCACTGGCAGATGGTGGGTGAATTCTTCATGCCTTGTGGCAAAACCCGCCAGTGGAACCTCCTCATTGGGGTTTCTCGGTTGAGGGTTGGCACCGAGAAGGCAAACCGTGGGGCGTCGTCAGGATGTAGGGGAATTTGAAAGAAACAGTCCTTGATGTCAATTATGGCCAGATTCCAATTTCGGGGGAGCATAGTCGGGGTAGGCATCCCTGGTTGAAGGGGCCCCATGTCAACAATGATTTTGTTGATGGCACGAAGGTCGTGGAGGAGTCGCCACTTGTCTTTCCCCGGCTTTCGGATAACAAACACCAGGGAATTCCAAGGGCTGGTAGTTTCTACTATGTTACCCTTATACAACTGCTCCTCCACGAGCTCGTTGAGCGCCCTTAATTTGTCTTTTCGAAGCGGCCACTGATCAATCCAGATTGCTTCATCAGTGGTCCAATCGAGCTTCTGGAAGGGGCGCTCTACAGTGGCCGCTATTAAAAATCCCGAGGGGTTTTCGGGATTTCAATCTTTACCCCCCATTGTGACACAAGGTCCCTCCCCCACAAGGGAACCTGAAAATCCGCAACAAATGGGCGTAAATTTGCCAATTGCCCATCCGGTCCCTTAATTTGTACTACGCTCTTAGATACCTGCGCCAATTGAGTACCCCCTATACCCTGAACCTTCCCCGCCACGGGTTGCAACTCCCAATGTGACGGCCATCTCCTTTGGGGGATGATTGTCACATCTGCCCCTGTATCAAGCAGACCCCTCAAGTTGACAGATTCCGCACCCTGCTTGATGCTGCAGTCGATGATGGGTTTATTTTCACCCACCACCTCTGCCCAGTAGACGCCTGGTGCGTGGTCATCTACTGGGACTCCCTCTGGGACAGGAATGTACTGAGCTATGATTTGCCCTTTTGGGAGAAAATATGGTGGGTGAATGCAGTGCGCTAAGAGGATGAGATCTTCCGGACCACCCGGGAAGGTGATCGGGGAGATCTCAATCTCTGGGGGTGTGTGTCTTGTGTCCCCGATGGCGATGAACTTACAGTCACGTCCATTCCCTGGCTGGTTCTCCTCCAGTGGGTCCACAGCTACCACCGTCCAGTGCTGGGTCCGGAAGAGGATGTCTTTGACGGTGATAAGGTGTCGCGTCCGGTAAATTTGCCACGTCCGATGTTTCTTTCCCCCCACCTCCGCGATACCTGCCCCATTTTTTGCATTGCGCGGGGCAGGTTCGTGCCGCGCTCTCAGTTTTTTTGTTTTTTATTAGTTGTTCCCTCCAGTACTCTCCCCCCAGATCCATTTCCCACGAGCCCCTGGCGTGGGTGGGCGGTGGGACAGTCCCTCGCCATGTGACCCAGTTGTCCACATCGGTAACACTGAGTAGTTCTTGCTGGTGGAAGGATGAACTGGCCCGACGGGTGTTGGGTCACTGCCGCTGTTGGTGTTCTCCTGGCCGCCTGTGGTGGTGGTGGTACCCTGGACGCCCCCACTAACGGAACTTTCTTCTCACATGCATCAATGAGGACGTCCAAGGTTGGCGGTGGATACATGGGCAAACTAAATATAACCTGTTTGCAGATGTCATTACAGTTTGCCTTAGCCACTTCTAAGACAAGCTGCTCTTGTAGCTCAGGTTTATCAACTTGTCTTTCTATTTGCTCCTGTAAATGTTTAATAAACACGGTAAATGGCTCATCGGGGAACTGTTTAATATTTGAGAAGTTGGTCAGGGGTTCCCCCCCGGCAGGATGTTAAATACCTTCTCTGCGGCCTCCGTGATCTTAGCTAAGACAGGCTGTGGTAAAACCCTTGCCTGTTCCTCCGGCTTCCCCCAATTCCCTTCACCGCACAAGTGATCTATCGAGAGGGGGTTTTCATCCGCGTCAACCGCGGACTCCTCGCTGCGCAACAGCTCAGGAAGGATGGCCTCTAACGACTTCTTCCACCTCTGTTTCCACAGCCTATAATCAGCTGGGGAAAGGAGGCAGGCAAACAACTCTTTTAAGTCGTGGGGGACCATCTCGTTCGCGGAGAAGGTGGCTTTTAATAAACCCTTAAAGTATTCACTTCTCCTGCTGAACTCTTTCTGGGCTTTGCACAGCTCCCTCTTTGTCTGGAAGGAGAAGGGTTCCCATTCTCGGTACCTCCCTCCCCTTCCTCTAAAACTGACCGGTGCGGCAAAGGGAATCACTACCTGTTCCGGGTTCTGGTCTTCAGGCCTGTCACTTCCTGTCCCCGAAGCGTGGGAACCGGATGGGACAGTGTGGGAGCTGGGAGGAGGGACGTGGGAACCAGGAGGAGGGGCGTGGGAACCGGGAGGAGGGGCGTGGGAACCGGAAGGAGGGGCGTGGGAACCGGAAGAGGCGGGGCTGGAGGACCGACTGAGGAGGAGGGCTGAAGGGAGGAGCAGCGGCCGGAAGGGGTGGGGTTGTGGGAGGTCACACTTTGGAGACACGCCCCCGAGGAGGAGGAACCACCCAAGGGAAAGTGGGAGGAGTCAGGGTAGGATGGAAGGGAGGGGCTAGGGAGGAAGGGGTTGGTCATTGAGGGAAGAAAGGGGTTCTTGGAAGAAGGAGCACAAGGGGGGGGTCCGACCATGCGGTCCCCGCCATCTTGTGCCCTTTGGAGGCCATTTTGAGGGTTAGGAGAGGGGTCAGGGAATATAGGGGAGCATTGGAAACTGGGGGAAACTGAGGCACGGGGGTTAGAAGAGGAATCAGGGAACATGGAGGAGCCTTGGAGACTGGGGGAAACTGAGGCATGGGGGTCTGAGGGTAAAAACTGGGGACTTGTAACCTGGGAAACGTTTAACTGAGGGCTGATAACTGGGGAAACTGAGGAATGGGAAGACACCCTGGCAGCTTGGCCAGGGCTGCCAGGGCAAGGGTTCTGGGAGAGACGTGGGGAGCCAGGGATCCTGTTACCCTTGGGGGATCCCTGAACAGGACAACTTGCCCTGCAGGTCGCTCTGCAGGTCTCCCTCAACTCGGGATCAGGGGGAGAGGAACATGGGGATAGGGAAACTGGGGAAACTGGGGAATTTTGTGGCGGCTGCTTCTGCATTTTCTTTTCCTATATTACAGCAGACCAAATTAAAATAAATAATGTTACAAATTTTTCCACTGAATTATCACCTCCATTAACTATTTCCGTTAATTTGGACCCAACCGCATTCCAGAATTCTACAGAATTTGCTTTGTTACATTTGGGAAATGTAAAATTTGTTTGGGAAATTGGTTACATTTGGGAAATGCAGGAACAGCCATCTCACAAACTTCTTTACCCTCCCACGAGAAAACTTCTTATTCCCCCCCTCAAGGGTACCCACAACTTGGTAAAAAACTCTCTTTTGCTGTGCTGAAAGACGTGATCCCATCTTGTCAACCCTGGCACAGCAATCCCACCGCCCCCTGCAACCAAACAACAAATCAACTAAAATAAAAATACGGGTCCAGACCGGGCTACACACACACTCCCCCCGAGGGAGTTTTCACACACTGGGCGCCCCCTTTTCCCACACACAGGGACCACTCACCCAAGTCCGGACAGTTGTTGCAGGCGACGTCCACACCTCCCGAGGCGACCGTCTGCACGTCTGACGGCTGCCGCCTCGACCTCTGGGAGCGCAACTCGGCAAAAACGAGTCTGCTACTACCAGAGCAGCTGCTGCTCACGGTCTTTGTGAAATAGGTCAACCAACCTCTCCGGGGGTCTCTACGCCTCGCGAGAGGCCCCACGTTGGGCGCCAGCTGTCGCTGCCCGCTCGGCCCTTCATGCTCCGGCTAGCTTGTGCCAAGCGTCAGCGGCAGGAGTGGGGAACCAGGTGAGCACTGTGTGGCTTGACCTGGAACCTCTAGAGCTCCTTTGGGCTCGGGCTCTATAGTGTGCAGGGCGACACGAGGTGCAGTAAAGGGAGAGAGAGTGCTCGGAGTCCTCCAATTTCCCAGGAACAAGTTTATTCCAGCAGGTGCAGGGAGAAGGCGATGAGGGACAGGGCTGGGATCTCGAGGAGAAAGTCCGAGCCGAGACCCTGGGCACCTCTGTGCGCCAGGTTTTAAAGCCCGTGGGCGGCTCATACAACAACCAATAATATGGCAGCAGGGGAGGTGTTGTGGGAAGGGGTTACAATACACAAATCCAATGGTAGGGACTTGGGGGAGGGAGGATAGCCATACAACCAATAGGGCATCGAGTAAGGGATGATGAGCAGGGAAGGAACCAGAACAAAAGGTGTGGTGTACATAGATTGATAGGGCTTGGGGGTAGGACCAAAGTGATGGATGGGGAACAATCTGGAAAGAGGGGAGAGGTTTACAATGACAGGCAACTGGGAACAACTATATCGGGATAGTGGGGAGTAACTGGGGCAAACCAACTCTAAACTCAACGAAGGTGAACAAACATACTTAATGAAAGTAAACTAACAGGCGGCAACAAATCTCCTCCAATATCCACACAATTTCAGAAATATCCTTCCAAATTCTTAACATCTCATCAATATCCCACAACATTCCGAAAAAATCCCACAAAATTGCAGAAAAATGCCACAAAATGGCAGAAAACTCCCACAAAATTCCCTAAAACTTCTCAAAACTCGACCAAATTCCAGAAACATCCCACAAAAATCTCCTCCAATTTCCACACAATTCCAGAAATATCCTTCAAAATTCTTCAAGTCTCATCAATATCGCACAACATTCCAGAAAAATCCCACAACATTCAGAAAAAATCCCACAAAATTGCACCCAAATCCCACAAAATTGCAGAAAAGTCACAAAAAAATCCTTAAATCTTCTCAAAACCATATCAAATATTTGAAATATCCCACAAAATCTTAACCAAGTTCCACAGAATCTAAGATAATTGACTCAAAATTCTTCCTGTCTCCTCAATATTCCTCAAAATTCCACAAAACCCCCACGTAATTCCAGAAACATCCCACAAAATTAAGGAACAATCCCACAAAATGTCAGAAAACTCCCACCAAATTCCCTAAAACTTCTCAAAACCCTACCAAATTCCTGAAACATCTCACGAAATCTCCACAATTTCCACACAATCTAAGAAAAATCCCACAAAATTCTTCAAGTATCCTCAAAATTCCAAAAATTTCCACAAAAATTCCACAAAATTCTTAAAAATGTCACCAAATTCCAGAAACATCCCAAAAAATCACCACCAATTTCCACACAATTCCAGAAATATCCTTCAACATTTTTCAATTCTTATCAATATCCCACAACGTTCCAGAAAAATTCCATAAAATGGCAGAAAACTCCCACCAAATTCCCTACACCTTCTCAAAACCCTACCAGATTCCAGAAACATCCCACAAAATCTCCACAAATTTCCACACAATCTAAGAAAAATTCCACAAAATTCTTCAAGTCTCCTCAGAATCCCACAAAATTCCAGAAAAATTCCACAAAATTCTTAAAAATGTCACCAAATTCCAGAAACATCCCAAAAAATCACCTCCAATTCCCACAAAATTCCACAAATATCCTTCATAATTCTTCAAGTCTCATCAATATCCCTCAAAATTCCACAAAACCACCATGTAATTCCAGAAATATCCCCCAAAATTTAAGGAACAATCCAACAAAATGGCAATAAACTTCCACAAAATTCCCTAAATCATCTCTATACACGAACAAATTCCAGAAACATCCCACAAAATCTCCACAAATTTCCACACAATCTAAGAAAAATCCAAAAAAATTCTTCAAGTCTCCTCATAATTCCACAAAATTCCACAAATATTCCACAGAATTCTTAAAGTTGTCACCAAATTCCAGAAACATCCCACAAAACCTCCTCCAATTTCCACACAATTCCAGAAATATCCTTCAAAATTCTTCAAGTCTCATCAACATCCCTCAAAATTCCAGAAAAATCCCACAACATTCAGAAAAAATCCCACAAAATTGCAGCCAAATCCCACAAAATTGTAGAAAAGTCACAAAAAAATCCTTAAATCTCCTCAAAACCATATCAAATATTTGAAATATCCCACAAAATCTTTACCAAGTTCCACAGAATCTAAGATAATTGACTCAAAATTCTTCTTGTCTCCTCAATATCCCTTCAAAATTCCACAAAACCCCCACGTAATTCCAGAAACAGCCCACAAAATTTAAGGAACAATCCCACAAAATGGCAGAAAACTCCCACCAAATTCCCTAAAACTTCTCAAAACTCTACCAAATTCCTGAAACGTCCCACAAAATCTCCACAAATTTCCACACAATCTAAGAAAATTCCACAAAATTCTTCAAGACTCCTCAGAATCCCACAAAATTCCAAAAAAATTCCACAAAATTCTTAAAAATGTCACCAAATTCCAGAAACATCACAAAAAAATCACCTCCAATTCCCACAAAATTCCAGAAATATCCTTCAAAATTCTTCAAGTCTCCTCAATATCCCTCAAAATTCCACAAAACCCCCATGTAATTCCAGAAATATCCCACAAAATTTAAGGAACAATCCAACAAAATGGCAATAAACTTCCACAGAATTCCCTAAATCGTCTCTATACACGAACAAATTCAAGGAACAATCCCACAAAATCTCCACAAATTTCCACACAATCTAAGAAAAATCCAAAAAAATTCTTCAAGTCTCCTCATAATTCCATAATATTCCACAAAAATTCCACAGAATTCTTAAAAATGTCACCAAATTCCAGAAACATACCACAAAATCTCCTCCAATTTCCACACAATTCCAGAAATATCCTTCAAAATTCTTCAAGTCTCATCAACATCCCTCAAAATTCCAGAAAAATCCCACAACATTCAGAAAAAATCCCACAAAATTGTAGAAAAGTCACAAAAAAATCCTTAAATCTTCTCAAAACCATATCAAATATTTGAAATATCCCACAAAATCTTTACCAAGTTCCACAGAATCTAAGATAATTGACTCAAAATTCTTCCTGTCTCCTCAATATTCCTCAAAATTCCACAAAACCCCCACGTAATTCCAGAAACATCCCACAAAATAAAGGAACAATCCCACAAAATGTCAGAAAACTCCCACCAAATTCCCTAAAACTTCTCAAAACCCTACCAAATTCCTGAAACATCTCACGAAATCTCCACAAATTTCCACACAATCTAAGAAAAATCCCACAAAATTCTTCAAGTATCCTCAAAATTCCAAAAATTTCCACAAAAATTCCACAAAATTCTTAAAAATGTCACCAAATTCCAGAAACATCCCAAAAAATCACCACCAATTTCCACACAATTCCAGAAATATCCTTCAACATTTTTCAATTCTTATCAATATCCCACAACGTTCCAGAAAAATTCCATAAAATGGCAGAAAACTCCCACCAAATTCCCTACACCTTCTCAAAAGCCTACCAGATTCCAGAAACATCCCACAAAATCTCCACAAATTTCCACACAATCTAAGAAAAATTCCACAAAATTCTTCAAGCCTCCTCAGAATCCCACAAAATTCCAGAAAAATTCCACAAAATTCTTAAAAATGTCACCAAATTCCAGAAACATCCCAAAAAATCACCTCCAATTCCCACAAAATTCCACAAATATCCTTCATAATTCTTCAAGTCTCATCAATATCCCTCAAAATTCCACAAAACCACCATGTAATTCCAGAAATATCCCCCAAAATTTAAGGAACAATCCAACAAAATGGCAATAAACTTCCACAAAATTCCCTAAATCATCTCTATACCCGAACAAATTCCAGAAACATCCCACAAAATCTCCACAAATTTCCACACAATCTAAGAAAAATCCAAAAAAATTCTTCAAGTCTCCTCATAATTCCACAAAATTCCACAAATATTCCACAGAATTCTTAAAGTTGTCACCAAATTCCAGAAACATCCCACAAAACCTCCTCCAATTTCCACACAATTCCAGAAATATCCTTCAAAATTCTTCAAGTCTCATCAACATCCCTCAAAATTCCAGAAAAATCCCACAACATTCAGAAAAAATCCCACAAAATTGCAGCCAAATCCCACAAAATTGTAGAAAAGTCACAAAAAAATCCTTAAATCTCCTCAAAACCATATCAAATATTTGAAATATCCCACAAAATCTTTACCAAGTTCCACAGAATCTAAGATAATTGACTCAAAATTCTTCTTGTCTCCTCAATATCCCTTCAAAATTCCACAAAACCCCCACGTAATTCCAGAAACAGCCCACAAAATTTAAGGAACAATCCCACAAAATGGCAGAAAACTCCCACCAAATTCCCTAAAACTTCTCAAAACTCTACCAAATTCCTGAAACGTCCCACAAAATCTCCACAAATTTCCACACAATCTAAGAAAATTCCACAAAATTCTTCAAGACTCCTCAGAATCCCACAAAATTCCAAAAAAATTCCACAAAATTCTTAAAAATGTCACCAAATTCCAGAAACATCACAAAAAAATCACCTCCAATTCCCACAAAATTCCAGAAATATCCTTCAAAATTCTTCAAGTCTCCTCAATATCCCTCAAAATTCCACAAAACCCCCATGTAATTCCAGAAATATCCCACAAAATTTAAGGAACAATCCAACAAAATGGCAATAAACTTCCACAGAATTCCCTAAATCGTCTCTATACACGAACAAATTCAAGGAACAATCCCACAAAATCTCCACAAATTTCCACACAATCTAAGAAAAATCCAAAAAAATTCTTCAAGTCTCCTCATAATTCCATAATATTCCACAAAAATTCCACAGAATTCTTAAAAATGTCACCAAATTCCAGAAACATACCACAAAATCTCCTCCAATTTCCACACAATTCCAGAAATATCCTTCAAAATTCTTCAAGTCTCATCAACATCCCTCAAAATTCCAGAAAAATCCCACAACATTCAGAAAAAATCCCACAAAATTGTAGAAAAGTCACAAAAAAATCCTTAAATCTTCTCAAAACCATATCAAATATTTGAAATATCCCACAAAATCTTTACCAAGTTCCACAGAATCTAAGATAATTGACTCAAAATTCTTCCTGTCTCCTCAATATTCCTCAAAATTCCACAAAACCCCCACGTAATTCCAGAAACATCCCACAAAATTAAGGAACAATCCCACAAAATGTCAGAAAACTCCCACCAAATTCCCTAAAACTTCTCAAAACCCTACCAAATTCCTGAAACATCTCACGAAATCTCCACAAATTTCCACACAATCTAAGAAAAATCCCACAAAATTCTTCAAGTATCCTCAAAATTCCAAAAATTTCCACAAAAATTCCACAAAATTCTTAAAAATGTCACCAAATTCCAGAAACATCCCAAAAAATCACCACCAATTTCCACACAATTCCAGAAATATCCTTCAACATTTTTCAATTCTTATCAATATCCCACAACGTTCCAGAAAAATTCCATAAAATGGCAGAAAACTCCCACCAAATTCCCTACACCTTCTCAAAAGCCTACCAGATTCCAGAAACATCCCACAAAATCTCCACAAATTTCCACACAATCTAAGAAAAATTCCACAAAATTCTTCAAGCCTCCTCAGAATCCCACAAAATTCCAGAAAAATTCCACAAAATTCTTAAAAATGTCACCAAATTCCAGAAACATCCCAAAAAATCACCTCCAATTCCCACAAAATTCCACAAATATCCTTCATAATTCTTCAAGTCTCATCAATATCCCTCAAAATTCCACAAAACCACCATGTAATTCCAGAAATATCCCCCAAAATTTAAGGAACAATCCAACAAAATGGCAATAAACTTCCACAAAATTCCCTAAATCATCTCTATACCCGAACAAATTCCAGAAACATCCCACAAAATCTCCACAAATTTCCACACAATCTAAGAAAAATCCAAAAAAATTCTTCAAGTCTCCTCATAATTCCACAAAATTCCACAAATATTCCACAGAATTCTTAAAGTTGTCACCAAATTCCAGAAACATCCCACAAAACCTCCTCCAATTTCCACACAATTCCAGAAATATCCTTCAAAATTCTTCAAGTCTCATCAACATCCCTCAAAATTCCAGAAAAATCCCACAACATTCAGAAAAAATCCCACAAAATTGCAGCCAAATCCCACAAAATTGTAGAAAAGTCACAAAAAAATCCTTAAATCTCCTCAAAACCATATCAAATATTTGAAATATCCCACAAAATCTTTACCAAGTTCCACAGAATCTAAGATAATTGACTCAAAATTCTTCTTGTCTCCTCAATATCCCTTCAAAATTCCACAAAACCCCCACGTAATTCCAGAAACAGCCCACAAAATTTAAGGAACAATCCCACAAAATGGCAGAAAACTCCCACCAAATTCCCTAAAACTTCTCAAAACTCTACCAAATTCCTGAAACGTCCCACAAAATCTCCACAAATTTCCACACAATCTAAGAAAATTCCACAAAATTCTTCAAGACTCCTCAGAATCCCACAAAATTCCAAAAAAATTCCACAAAATTCTTAAAAATGTCACCAAATTCCAGAAACATCACAAAAAAATCACCTCCAATTCCCACAAAATTCCAGAAATATCCTTCAAAATTCTTCAAGTCTCCTCAATATCCCTCAAAATTCCACAAAACCCCCATGTAATTCCAGAAATATCCCACAAAATTTAAGGAACAATCCAACAAAATGGCAATAAACTTCCACAGAATTCCCTAAATCGTCTCTATACACGAACAAATTCAAGGAACAATCCCACAAAATCTCCACAAATTTCCACACAATCTAAGAAAAATCCAAAAAAATTCTTCAAGTCTCCTCATAATTCCATAATATTCCACAAAAATTCCACAGAATTCTTAAAAATGTCACCAAATTCCAGAAACATACCACAAAATCTCCTCCAATTTCCACACAATTCCAGAAATATCCTTCAAAATTCTTCAAGTCTCATCAACATCCCTCAAAATTCCAGAAAAATCCCACAACATTCAGAAAAAATCCCACAAAATTGTAGAAAAGTCACAAAAAAATCCTTAAATCTTCTCAAAACCATATCAAATATTTGAAATATCCCACAAAATCTTTACCAAGTTCCACAGAATCTAAGATAATTGACTCAAAATTCTTCCTGTCTCCTCAATATTCCTCAAAATTCCACAAAACCCCCACGTAATTCCAGAAACATCCCACAAAATTAAGGAACAATCCCACAAAATGTCAGAAAACTCCCACCAAATTCCCTAAAACTTCTCAAAACCCTACCAAATTCCTGAAACATCTCACGAAATCTCCACAAATTTCCACACAATCTAAGAAAAATCCCACAAAATTCTTCAAGTATCCTCAAAATTCCAAAAATTTCCACAAAAATTCCACAAAATTCTTAAAAATGTCACCAAATTCCAGAAACATCCCAAAAAATCACCACCAATTTCCACACAATTCCAGAAATATCCTTCAACATTTTTCAATTCTTATCAATATCCCACAACGTTCCAGAAAAATTCCATAAAATGGCAGAAAACTCCCACCAAATTCCCTACACCTTCTCAAAAGCCTACCAGATTCCAGAAACATCCCACAAAATCTCCACAAATTTCCACACAATCTAAGAAAAATTCCACAAAATTCTTCAAGCCTCCTCAGAATCCCACAAAATTCCAGAAAAATTCCACAAAATTCTTAAAAATGTCACCAAATTCCAGAAACATCCCAAAAAATCACCTCCAATTCCCACAAAATTCCACAAATATCCTTCATAATTCTTCAAGTCTCATCAATATCCCTCAAAATTCCACAAAACCACCATGTAATTCCAGAAATATCCCCCAAAATTTAAGGAACAATCCAACAAAATGGCAATAAACTTCCACAAAATTCCCTAAATCATCTCTATACCCGAACAAATTCCAGAAACATCCCACAAAATCTCCACAAATTTCCACACAATCTAAGAAAAATCCAAAAAAATTCTTCAAGTCTCCTCATAATTCCACAAAATTCCACAAATATTCCACAGAATTCTTAAAGTTGTCACCAAATTCCAGAAACATCCCACAAAACCTCCTCCAATTTCCACACAATTCCAGAAATATCCTTCAAAATTCTTCAAGTCTCATCAACATCCCTCAAAATTCCAGAAAAATCCCACAACATTCAGAAAAAATCCCACAAAATTGCAGCCAAATCCCACAAAATTGTAGAAAAGTCACAAAAAAATCCTTAAATCTCCTCAAAACCATATCAAATATTTGAAATATCCCACAAAATCTTTACCAAGTTCCACAGAATCTAAGATAATTGACTCAAAATTCTTCTTGTCTCCTCAATATCCCTTCAAAATTCCACAAAACCCCCACGTAATTCCAGAAACAGCCCACAAAATTTAAGGAACAATCCCACAAAATGGCAGAAAACTCCCACCAAATTCCCTAAAACTTCTCAAAACTCTACCAAATTCCTGAAACGTCCCACAAAATCTCCACAAATTTCCACACAATCTAAGAAAATTCCACAAAATTCTTCAAGACTCCTCAGAATCCCACAAAATTCCAAAAAAATTCCACAAAATTCTTAAAAATGTCACCAAATTCCAGAAACATCACAAAAAAATCACCTCCAATTCCCACAAAATTCCACAAATATCCTTCAAAATTCTTCAAGTCTCCTCAATATCCCTCAAAATTCCACAAAACCCCCATGTAATTCCAGAAATATCCCACAAAATTTAAGGAACAATCCAACAAAATGGCAATAAACTTCCACAGAATTCCCTAAATCGTCTCTATACACGAACAAATTCAAGGAACAATCCCACAAAATCTCCACAAATTTCCACACAATCTAAGAAAAATCCAAAAAAATTCTTCAAGTCTCCTCATAATTCCATAATATTCCACAAAAATTCCACAGAATTCTTAAAAATGTCACCAAATTCCAGAAACATACCACAAAATCTCCTCCAATTTCCACACAATTCCAGAAATATCCTTCAAAATTCTTCAAGTCTCATCAACATCCCTCAAAATTCCAGAAAAATCCCACAACATTCAGAAAAAATCCCACAAAATTGTAGAAAAGTCACAAAAAAATCCTTAAATCTTCTCAAAACCATATCAAATATTTGAAATATCCCACAAAATCTTTACCAAGTTCCACAGAATCTAAGATAATTGACTCAAAATTCTTCCTGTCTCCTCAATATTCCTCAAAATTCCACAAAACCCCCACGTAATTCCAGAAACATCCCACAAAATTAAGGAACAATCCCACAAAATGTCAGAAAACTCCCACCAAATTCCCTAAAACTTCTCAAAACCCTACCAAATTCCTGAAACATCTCACGAAATCTCCACAAATTTCCACACAATCTAAGAAAAATCCCACAAAATTCTTCAAGTATCCTCAAAATTCCAAAAATTTCCACAAAAATTCCACAAAATTCTTAAAAATGTCACCAAATTCCAGAAACATCCCAAAAAATCACCACCAATTTCCACACAATTCCAGAAATATCCTTCAACATTTTTCAATTCTTATCAATATCCCACAACGTTCCAGAAAAATTCC
The DNA here is from genome assembly GCF_971803275.1 of Cyanistes caeruleus. Lineage (NCBI taxonomy): Eukaryota > Metazoa > Chordata > Aves > Passeriformes > Paridae > Cyanistes > Cyanistes caeruleus. The sequence goes on along the minus strand of NC_141731.1, from coordinate 2,897,252 downwards.
ATAAAATGGCAGAAAACTCCCACCAAATTCCCTACACCTTCTCAAAAGCCTACCAGATTCCAGAAACATCCCACAAAATCTCCACAAATTTCCACACAATCTAAGAAAAATTCCACAAAATTCTTCAAGTCTCCTCAGAATCCCACAAAATTCCAGAAAAATTCCACAAAATTCTTAAAAATGTCACCAAATTCCAGAAACATCCCAAAAAATCACCTCCAATTCCCACAAAATTCCACAAATATCCTTCATAATTCTTCAAGTCTCATCAATATCCCTCAAAATTCCACAAAACCACCATGTAATTCCAGAAATATCCCCCAAAATTTAAGGAACAATCCAACAAAATGGCAATAAACTTCCACAAAATTCCCTAAATCATCTCTATACACGAACAAATTCCAGAAACATCCCACAAAATCTCCACAAATTTCCACACAATCTAAGAAAAATCCAAAAAAATTCTTCAAGTCTCCTCATAATTCCACAAAATTCCACAAATATTCCACAGAATTCTTAAAGTTGTCACCAAATTCCAGAAACATCCCACAAAACCTCCTCCAATTTCCACACAATTCCAGAAATATCCTTCAAAATTCTTCAAGTCTCATCAACATCCCTCAAAATTCCAGAAAAATCCCACAACATTCAGAAAAAATCCCACAAAATTGCAGCCAAATCCCACAAAATTGTAGAAAAGTCACAAAAAAATCCTTAAATCTCCTCAAAACCATATCAAATATTTGAAATATCCCACAAAATCTTTACCAAGTTCCACAGAATCTAAGATAATTGACTCAAAATTCTTCTTGTCTCCTCAATATCCCTTCAAAATTCCACAAAACCCCCACGTAATTCCAGAAACAGCCCACAAAATTTAAGGAACAATCCCACAAAATGGCAGAAAACTCCCACCAAATTCCCTAAAACTTCTCAAAACTCTACCAAATTCCTGAAACGTCCCACAAAATCTCCACAAATTTCCACACAATCTAAGAAAATTCCACAAAATTCTTCAAGACTCCTCAGAATCCCACAAAATTCCAAAAAAATTCCACAAAATTCTTAAAAATGTCACCAAATTCCAGAAACATCACAAAAAAATCACCTCCAATTCCCACAAAATTCCAGAAATATCCTTCAAAATTCTTCAAGTCTCCTCAATATCCCTCAAAATTCCACAAAACCCCCATGTAATTCCAGAAATATCCCACAAAATTTAAGGAACAATCCAACAAAATGGCAATAAACTTCCACAGAATTCCCTAAATCGTCTCTATACACGAACAAATTCAAGGAACAATCCCACAAAATCTCCACAAATTTCCACACAATCTAAGAAAAATCCAAAAAAATTCTTCAAGTCTCCTCATAATTCCATAATATTCCACAAAAATTCCACAGAATTCTTAAAAATGTCACCAAATTCCAGAAACATACCACAAAATCTCCTCCAATTTCCACACAATTCCAGAAATATCCTTCAAAATTCTTCAAGTCTCATCAACATCCCTCAAAATTCCAGAAAAATCCCACAACATTCAGAAAAAATCCCACAAAATTGTAGAAAAGTCACAAAAAAATCCTTAAATCTTCTCAAAACCATATCAAATATTTGAAATATCCCACAAAATCTTTACCAAGTTCCACAGAATCTAAGATAATTGACTCAAAATTCTTCCTGTCTCCTCAATATTCCTCAAAATTCCACAAAACCCCCACGTAATTCCAGAAACATCCCACAAAATTAAGGAACAATCCCACAAAATGTCAGAAAACTCCCACCAAATTCCCTAAAACTTCTCAAAACCCTACCAAATTCCTGAAACATCTCACGAAATCTCCACAAATTTCCACACAATCTAAGAAAAATCCCACAAAATTCTTCAAGTATCCTCAAAATTCCAAAAATTTCCACAAAAATTCCACAAAATTCTTAAAAATGTCACCAAATTCCAGAAACATCCCAAAAAATCACCTCCAATTTCCACACAATTCCAGAAATATCCTTCAACATTTTTCAATTCTTATCAATATCCCACAACGTTCCAGAAAAATTCCATAAAATGGCAGAAAACTCCCACCAAATTCCCTACACCTTCTCAAAACCCTACCAGATTCCAGAAACATCCCACAAAATCTCCACAAATTTCCACACAATCTAAGAAAAATTCCACAAAATTCTTCAAGTCTCCTCAGAATCCCACAAAATTCCAGAAAAATTCCACAAAATTCTTAAAAATGTCACCAAATTCCAGAAACATCCCAAAAAATCACCTCCAATTCCCACAAAATTCCACAAATATCCTTCATAATTCTTCAAGTCTCATCAATATCCCTCAAAATTCCACAAAACCACCATGTAATTCCAGAAATATCCCCCAAAATTTAAGGAACAATCCAACAAAATGGCAATAAACTTCCACAAAATTCCCTAAATCATCTCTATACACGAACAAATTCCAGAAACATCCCACAAAATCTCCACAAATTTCCACACAATCTAAGAAAAATCCAAAAAAATTCTTCAAGTCTCCTCATAATTCCACAAAATTCCACAAATATTCCACAGAATTCTTAAAGTTGTCACCAAATTCCAGAAACATCCCACAAAACCTCCTCCAATTTCCACACAATTCCAGAAATATCCTTCAAAATTCTTCAAGTCTCATCAACATCCCTCAAAATTCCAGAAAAATCCCACAACATTCAGAAAAAATCCCACAAAATTGCAGCCAAATCCCACAAAATTGTAGAAAAGTCACAAAAAAATCCTTAAATCTCCTCAAAACCATATCAAATATTTGAAATATCCCACAAAATCTTTACCAAGTTCCACAGAATCTAAGATAATTGACTCAAAATTCTTCTTGTCTCCTCAATATCCCTTCAAAATTCCACAAAACCCCCACGTAATTCCAGAAACAGCCCACAAAATTTAAGGAACAATCCCACAAAATGGCAGAAAACTCCCACCAAATTCCCTAAAACTTCTCAAAACTCTACCAAATTCCTGAAACGTCCCACAAAATCTCCACAAATTTCCACACAATCTAAGAAAAATCCCACAAAATTCTTCAGGTCTCCTCAGAATCCCACAAAATTCCACAAAAATTCCACCAAAATTCTACAAAATTCTTAAAAATGTTACCAAATTCCAGAAACATCCCAAAAAATTTCCTCCAATTTCCTCAAAATTCCAGAAATGGCCTTCAAAATTCTTCAAGTCTCCTCAATACCCCTCAAAATTCCACAAAACCCCCACGTAATTCCAGAAACATCCCAAAAAAATAGATGCAAAAATCCCATAAAATGGCAGAAAAATCCCATCAAATTCCCTAAAACTTCTCAAAACCTTACCAAATTCCAGAAACATCTCACGAAATCTCCACAAATTTCCACACAATCTAAGAAAAATCCAAAAAAATTCTTCAAGTCTCCTCAATACCCCACAAAATTCCACAAAAATTCCACAAAATTCTTAAACTTGTCACCAAATTCCAGAAACATCCCACAAAACCTCCTCCAATTTCCACACAATTCCAGAAATATCCTTCAAAATTCTTCAAGTCTCATCAATATCCCACAACATTCCAGAAAAATCCCACAACATTCAGAAAAAAATCCCACAAAATTGCAGCCAAATCCCACAAAATTGCAGAAAAGTCACAAAAAAATCCATAAATCTTCTCAAAACCATATCAAATATTTGAAATATCCCACAAAATCTTTACCAAATTCCACAGAATCTAAGATAATTGACTCAAAATTCTTCTTGTCTCCTCAATATCCCTCAAAATTCCATAAAACCCCCATGTAATTCCAGAAACAGCCCACAAAATTTAAGGAACAATCCCACAAAATGGCAGAAAACTCCCACCAAATTCCCTAAAACTTCTCAAAACCATACCAAATTCCTGAAACATCCAACAAAATCTCCACAAATTTCCACACAATCTAAGAAAAATCATACAAAAATCTTCAACTCTCCTCAATACCCCACAAAATTCCACCAAAATTCCAGAAAATTCTTAAAAATGTCACCAAATTCCAGAATCATCCCACAAAATCTCCTCAATATCCCACAAAATTAAAAGAAAACCCCATAAAATGGCAGAAAACTCCCACCAAATTCCCTAAATAGTCTCTAAACTCGACCAAATTCCAGAAACATCCCACAAAATCTCCACAAATTTCCACACAATCTAAGAAAATTCCACAAAATTCTTCAAGTCTCCTCAATACCCCACAATATTCCATAAAAATTCCACAAAATTCTTAAAAATGTTACCAAATTCCAGAAATATCCCATAAAATCTCCACCAATTTCCACACAATTCCAGAAATGTCCTTCAAAATTCTTCAATTCTCAACAATATCACACAACACTCCAGAAAAATCCCATAAAATGGCAGAAAACTCCCACAAAATTCCCTACATCTTCCCAAAACCCTACCAGATTCCAGAAACATCCCACAAAATCTCCAAAACTTCCACACAATCTAAGAAAATTCCACAAAATTCTTCAAGTCTCCTTAGAATCCCACAAAATTCCACAAAATTTCCACAAAATTCTTAAAAATGTCACCAAATTCCTGAAACATCCCATAAAATCTCCTCAATATCCCACAAAATTAAAAGAAAACCCCATAAAATGGCAGAAAACTCCCACCAAATTCCCTACACCTTCTCAAAACCCTACCAGATTCCAGAAACATCCCACAAAATCTCCACAAATTTCCACACAATCTAAGAAAATTCCACAAAATTCTTCAAGTCTCCTCAGAATCCCACAAAATTCCAAAAAAATTCCACAAAATTCTTAAAAATGTCACCAAATTCCAGAAACATCACAAAAAAATCACCTCCAATTCCCACAAAATTCCAGAAATATCCTTCAAAATTCTTCAAGTCTCCTCAATATCCCTCAAAATTCCACAAAACCCCCATGTAATTCCAGAAATATCCCACAAAATTTAAGGAACAATCCAACAAAATGGCAATAAACTTCCACAGAATTCCCTAAATCGTCTCTATACACGAACAAATTCAAGGAACAATCCCACAAAATCTCCACAAATTTCCACACAATCTAAGAAAAATCCAAAAAAATTCTTCAAGTCTCCTCATAATTCCATAATATTCCACAAAAATTCCACAGAATTCTTAAAAATGTCACCAAATTCCAGAAACATACCACAAAATCTCCTCCAATTTCCACACAATTCCAGAAATATCCTTCAAAATTCTTCAAGTCTCATCAACATCCCTCAAAATTCCAGAAAAATCCCACAACATTCAGAAAAAATCCCACAAAATTGTAGAAAAGTCACAAAAAAATCCTTAAATCTTCTCAAAACCATATCAAATATTTGAAATATCCCACAAAATCTTTACCAAGTTCCACAGAATCTAAGATAATTGACTCAAAATTCTTCCTGTCTCCTCAATATTCCTCAAAATTCCACAAAACCCCCACGTAATTCCAGAAACATCCCACAAAATTAAGGAACAATCCCACAAAATGTCAGAAAACTCCCACCAAATTCCCTAAAACTTCTCAAAACCCTACCAAATTCCTGAAACATCTCACGAAATCTCCACAAATTTCCACACAATCTAAGAAAAATCCCACAAAATTCTTCAAGTATCCTCAAAATTCCAAAAATTTCCACAAAAATTCCACAAAATTCTTAAAAATGTCACCAAATTCCAGAAACATCCCAAAAAATCACCACCAATTTCCACACAATTCCAGAAATATCCTTCAACATTTTTCAATTCTTATCAATATCCCACAACGTTCCAGAAAAATTCCATAAAATGGCAGAAAACTCCCACCAAATTCCCTACACCTTCTCAAAACCCTACCAGATTCCAGAAACATCCCACAAAATCTCCACAAATTTCCACACAATCTAAGAAAAATTCCACAAAATTCTTCAAGTCTCCTCAGAATCCCACAAAATTCCAGAAAAATTCCACAAAATTCTTAAAAATGTCACCAAATTCCAGAAACATCCCAAAAAATCACCTCCAATTCCCACAAAATTCCACAAATATCCTTCATAATTCTTCAAGTCTCATCAATATCCCTCAAAATTCCACAAAACCACCATGTAATTCCAGAAATATCCCCCAAAATTTAAGGAACAATCCAACAAAATGGCAATAAACTTCCACAAAATTCCCTAAATCATCTCTATACACGAACAAATTCCAGAAACATCCCACAAAATCTCCACAAATTTCCACACAATCTAAGAAAAATCCAAAAAAATTCTTCAAGTCTCCTCATAATTCCACAAAATTCCACAAATATTCCACAGAATTCTTAAAGTTGTCACCAAATTCCAGAAACATCCCACAAAACCTCCTCCAATTTCCACACAATTCCAGAAATATCCTTCAAAATTCTTCAAGTCTCATCAACATCCCTCAAAATTCCAGAAAAATCCCACAACATTCAGAAAAAATCCCACAAAATTGCAGCCAAATCCCACAAAATTGTAGAAAAGTCACAAAAAAATCCTTAAATCTCCTCAAAACCATATCAAATATTTGAAATATCCCACAAAATCTTTACCAAGTTCCACAGAATCTAAGATAATTGACTCAAAATTCTTCTTGTCTCCTCAATATCCCTTCAAAATTCCACAAAACCCCCACGTAATTCCAGAAACAGCCCACAAAATTTAAGGAACAATCCCACAAAATGGCAGAAAACTCCCACCAAATTCCCTAAAACTTCTCAAAACTCTACCAAATTCCTGAAACGTCCCACAAAATCTCCACAAATTTCCACACAATCTAAGAAAATTCCACAAAATTCTTCAAGACTCCTCAGAATCCCACAAAATTCCAAAAAAATTCCACAAAATTCTTAAAAATGTCACCAAATTCCAGAAACATCACAAAAAAATCACCTCCAATTCCCACAAAATTCCAGAAATATCCTTCAAAATTCTTCAAGTCTCCTCAATATCCCTCAAAATTCCACAAAACCCCCATGTAATTCCAGAAATATCCCACAAAATTTAAGGAACAATCCAACAAAATGGCAATAAACTTCCACAGGATTCCCTAAATCGTCTCTATACACGAACAAATTCAAGGAACAATCCCACAAAATCTCCACAAATTTCCACACAATCTAAGAAAAATCAAAAAAAATTCTTCAAGTCTCCTCATAATTCCATAATATTCCACAAAAATTCCACAGAATTCTTAAAAATGTCACCAAATTCCAGAAACATACCACAAAATCTCCTCCAATTTCCACACAATTCCAGAAATATCCTTCAAAATTCTTCAAGTCTCATCAACATCCCTCAAAATTCCAGAAAAATCCCACAACATTCAGAAAAAATCCCACAAAATTGTAGAAAAGTCACAAAAAAATCCTTAAATCTTCTCAAAACCATATCAAATATTTGAAATATCCCACAAAATCTTTACCAAGTTCCACAGAATCTAAGATAATTGACTCAAAATTCTTCCTGTCTCCTCAATATTCCTCAAAATTCCACAAAACCCCCACGTAATTCCAGAAACATCCCACAAAATTAAGGAACAATCCCACAAAATGTCAGAAAACTCCCACCAAATTCCCTAAAACTTCTCAAAACCCTACCAAATTCCTGAAACATCTCACGAAATCTCCACAAATTTCCACACAATCTAAGAAAAATCCCACAAAATTCTTCAAGTATCCTCAAAATTCCAAAAATTTCCACAAAAATTCCACAAAATTCTTAAAAATGTCACCAAATTCCAGAAACATCCCAAAAAATCACCACCAATTTCCACACAATTCCAGAAATATCCTTCAACATTTTTCAATTCTTATCAATATCCCACAACGTTCCAGAAAAATTCCATAAAATGGCAGAAAACTCCCACCAAATTCCCTACACCTTCTCAAAAGCCTACCAGATTCCAGAAACATCCCACAAAATCTCCACAAATTTCCACACTATCTAAGAAAAATCCAAAAAAATTCTTCAAGTCTCCTCATAATTCCACAAAATTCCACAAATATTCCACAGAATTCTTAAAGTTGTCACCAAATTCCAGAAACATCCCACAAAACCTCCTCCAATTTCCACACAATTCCAGAAATATCCTTCAAAATTCTTCAAGTCTCATCAACATCCCTCAAAATTCCAGAAAAATCCCACAACATTCAGAAAAAATCCCACAAAATTGCAGCCAAATCCCACAAAATTGTAGAAAAGTCACAAAAAAATCCTTAAATCTCCTCAAAACCATATCAAATATTTGAAATATCCCACAAAATCTTTACCAAGTTCCACAGAATCTAAGATAATTGACTCAAAATTCTTCTTGTCTCCTCAATATCCCTTCAAAATTCCACAAAACCCCCACGTAATTCCAGAAACAGCCCACAAAATTTAAGGAACAATCCCACAAAATGGCAGAAAACTCCCACAAAATTCCCTAAATAGTCTCTAAACTCGACCAAATTCCAGAAACATCCCACAAAATCTCCACAAATTTCCACACAATCTAAGAAAATTCCACAAAATTCTTCAAGTCTCCTCAATACCCCACAATATTCCATAAAAATTCCACAAAATTCTTAAAAATGTTACCAAATTCCAGAAATATCCCATAAAATCTCCACCAATTTCCACACAATTCCAGAAATGTCCTTCAAAATTCTTCAATTCTCAACAATATCACACAACACTCCAGAAAAATCCCATAAAATGGCAGAAAACTCCCACAAAATTCCCTACATCTTCCCAAAACCCTACCAGATTCCAGAAACATCCCACAAAATCTCCAAAACTTCCACACAATCTAAGAAAATTCCACAAAATTCTTCAAGTCTCCTTAGAATCCCACAAAATTCCACAAAATTTCCACAAAATTCTTAAAAATGTCACCAAATTCCTGAAACATCCCATAAAATCTCCTCAATATCCCACAAAATTAAAAGAAAACCCCATAAAATGGCAGAAAACTCCCACCAAATTCCCTACACCTTCTCAAAACCCTACCAGATTCCAGAAACATCCCACAAAATCTCCACAAATTTCCACACAATCTAAGAAAATTCCACAAAATTCTTCAAGTCTCCTCTGAATCCCACAAAATTCCAGAAAAATTCCACAAAATTCTTAAAATTGTCACCAAATTCCAGAAACATCACAAAAAAATCACCTCCAATTCCCACAAAATTCCACAAATATCCTTCAAAATTCTTCAAGTCTCATCAATATCCCTCAAAATTCCACAAAACCCCCATGTAATTCCAGAAATATCCCACAAAATTTAAGGAACAATCCAACAAAATGGCAATAAACTTCCACAAAATTCCCTAAACCGTCTCTATACACGAACAAATTCAAGAAACATCCCACGAAATCTCCACAAATTTCCAAACAATCTAAGAAAAATCAAAAAAAATTCTTCAAGTCTCCTCAGAATCTTACAAAATTCCACAAAAATTCCACAAAATTCTTAAAAATGTCACCAAATTCCTGAAACATCCCACAAAATCTCCTCAATATCCCACAAAATTAAAAGAAAACCCCATAAAATGGCAGAAAACTCCCACAAAATTGCCTACATCTTCCCAAAACCCTACCAGATTCCAGAAACATCCCACAAAATCTCCACAAATTTCCACACAATCTAAGAAAATTCCACAAAATTCTTCAAGACTCCTCAGAATCCCAAAAAATTCCACAAAAATTCCACAAAATTCTTAAAAATGTCACCAAATTCCAGAAACATCCCACAAAATTTCCTACAATTTCCACACAATTCCAGAAATATCCTTCAAAATTCTTCAAGTCTCATCAACATCCCTCAAAATTCCACAAAACCCCCACGTAATTCCAGAAATATCCCACAAAATTTAAGGAACAATCCAACAAAATGGCAATAAACTTCCACAAAATTCCCTAAAAATTGTCTCTATACCCGAACAAATTCCAGAAACATCCCATAAAATCTCCACAAATTTCCACACAATCTAAGAAAAATCCCACAAAATTCTTCAAGTCTCCTCATAATTCCACAAAATTCCAAAAAAAATCCACAAAATTCTTAAAAATGTCACCAAATTCCAGAAACATCCCAAAAAATCACCTCCAATTCCCACAAAATTCCAGAAATATCCTTCAAAATTCTTCAAGTCTCCTCAATATCCCTCAAAATTCCACAAAACCCCCACGTAATTCCAGAAACAGACCACAAAATTTAAGGAACAATCCCACAAAATGGCAGAAAACTCCCACAAAATTCCCTAGAACTTCTCAAAACCCTACCAAATTCCTGAAACATCCCACATAATCTCCACAAATTTCCACACAATCTGAGAAGATCCCACAAAATTCTTCAAGTCTCCTCAGAATCTTACAAAATTCCACAAAAATTCCACTAAATTCTTAAAAATGTCACCAAATTCCTGAAACATCCCAAAAAAATCTCCCCAAATTTCCACACAATCTAAGAAAAATCCCACAAAATTCTTCAGATCTCCTCAGAATCCCTCAAAATTCTACAAAAATTCCACCAAAATTCTACAAAATTCTTAAAAATGTTACCAAATTCCAGAAACATCCCAAAAAATTTCCTCCAATTTCCTGAAAATTCCAGAAATATCCTTCAAAATTCTTCAAGTCTCCTCAATATCCCTCAAAATTCCACAAAACCCACACGTAATTCCAGAAACATCCCACAAAATCGATGCAAAAATCCCATAAAATGGCAGAAAACTCCCACCAAATTCCCTAAAACTTCTCAAAACCTTACCAAATTCGAGAAACATCTCACGAAATCTCCACAAATTTCCACACAATCTAAGAAAAATCCCACAAAATTCTTCTTGTCTCCTCAATACCCCACAAAATTCCACAAAAATTCCACAAAATTCTTAAAAATGTCACCAAATTCCAGAAACATCTCACAAAATCTCCACAAATTTCCACACAATTCCAGAAATATCCTTCAAAATTCTTCAAGTCTCATCAATATCCCACAACATTCCACAAAACCCCCACGAAATTCCAGAAACAGCCAACAAAATTTAAGGAACAATCCCATAAATGGCAGAAAACTCCCACCAAATTCCCTAAATCTTCTCAAAACCCTACCAAATTCCAGAAACAGCCCACAAAATCTCCACAAATTTCCACACAATCTGAGAAACATCCCACAAAATTCTTCAAGTATCCTCAAAATTCCAAAAATTTCCACCAAAATTCCAGAAAACTCTTAAAAATGTCACCAAATTCCAGAATCATCCCACAAAATCTCCTCAATATCCCACAAAATTAAAAGAAAACCCCATAAAATGGCAGAAAACTCCCACCAAATTCCCTAAATAGTCTCTAAACTCGACCAAATTCCAGAAACATCCCACAAAATCTCCACAAATTTCCACACAATCTAAGAAAATTCCACAAAATTCTTCAAGTCTCCTCAATACCCCACAATATTCCATAAAAATTCCACAAAATTCTTAAAAATGTTACCAAATTCCAGAAATATCCCATAAAATCTCCACCAATTTCCACACAATTCCAGAAATGTCCTTCAAAATTCTTCAATTCTCAACAATATCACACAACACTCCAGAAAAATCCCATAAAATGGCAGAAAACTCCCACAAAATTCCCTACATCTTCCCAAAACCCTACCAGATTCCAGAAACATCCCACAAAATCTCCAAAACTTCCACACAATCTAAGAAAATTCCACAAAATTCTTCAAGTCTCCTTAGAATCCCACAAAATTCCACAAAATTTCCACAAAATTCTTAAAAATGTCACCAAATTTCTGAAACATCCCATAAAATCTCCTCAATATCCCACAAAATTAAAAGAAAACCCCATAAAATGGCAGAAAACTCCCACCAAATTCCCTACACCTTCTCAAATCCTACCAGATTCCAGAAACATCCCACAAAATCTCCACAAATTTCCACACAATCTAAGAAAATTCCACAAAATTCTTCAAGACTCCTCAGAATCCCACAAAATTCCAGAAAAATTCCACAAAATTCTTAAAATTGTCACCAAATTCCAGAAACATCCCACAAAATTTCCTACAATTTCCACACAATTCCAGAAATATCCTTCAAAATTCTTCAAGTCTCATCAACATCCCTCAAAATTCCACAAAACCCCCACGTAATTCCAGAAATATCCCACAAAATTTAAGGAACAATCCAACAAAATGGCAATAAACTTCCACAAAATTCCCTAAAAATTGTCTCTATACCCGAACAAATTCCAGAAACATCCCATAAAATCTCCACAAATTTCCACACAATCTAAGAAAAATCCCACAAAATTCTTCAAGTCTCCTCATAATTCCACAAAATTCCACAAAAATTCCACAAAATTCTTAAACTTGTCACCAAATTCCAGAAACATCCCACAAAATCTCCTCCAATTTCCACACAATCTAAGAAAATTCCACAAAATTCTTAGAGTCTCCTCAGAATCTCACAAAATTCCAAAAAAATTCCACAAAATTCTTAAAAATGTCACCAAATTCCAGAAACATCCCAAAAAATCACCTCCAATTCCCACAAAACTCCAGAAATATCCTTCAAAATTCTTCAAGTCTCCTCAATATCCCTCAAAATTCCACAAAACCCCCACGTAATTCCAGAAACAGACCACAAAATTTAAGGAACAATCCCACAAAATGGCAGAAAACTCCCACAAAATTCCCTAGAACTTCTCAAAACCCTACCAAATTCCTGAAACATCCCACATAATCTCCACAAATTTCCACACAATCTGAGAAGATCCCACAAAATTCTTCAAGTCTCCTCAGAATCTTACAAAATTCCACAAAAATTCCACTAAATTCTTAAAAATGTCACCAAATTCCTGAAACATCCCAAAAAAATCTCCCCAAATTTCCACACAATCTAAGAAAAATCCCACAAAATTCTTCAGATCTCCTCAGAATCCCTCAAAATTCTACAAAAATTCCACCAAAATTCTACAAAATTCTTAAAAATGTTACCAAATTCCAGAAACATCCCAAAAAATTTCCTCCAATTTCCTGAAAATTCCAGAAATATCCTTCAAAATTCTTCAAGTCTCCTCAATATCCCTCAAAATTCCACAAAACCCACACGTAATTCCAGAAACATCCCACAAAATCGATGCAAAAATCCCATAAAATGGCAGAAAACTCCCACCAAATTCCCTAAAACTTCTCAAAACCTTACCAAATTCGAGAAACATCTCACGAAATCTCCACAAATTTCCACACAATCTAAGAAAAATCCCACAAAATTCTTCTTGTCTCCTCAATACCCCACAAAATTCCACAAAAATTCCACAAAATTCTTAAAAATGTCACCAAATTCCAGAAACATCTCACAAAATCTCCACAAATTTCCACACAATTCCAGAAATATCCTTCAAAATTCTTCAAGTCTCATCAATATCCCACAACATTCCACAAAACCCCCACGAAATTCCAGAAACAGCCAACAAAATTTAAGGAACAATCCCATAAATGGCAGAAAACTCCCACCAAATTCCCTAAATCTTCTCAAAACCCTACCAAATTCCAGAAACAGCCCACAAAATCTCCACAAATTTCCACACAATCTGAGAAACATCCCACAAAATTCTTCAAGTATCCTCAAAATTCCAAAAATTTCCACAAAAATTCCACAAAATTCTTAAAAATGTCACCAAATTCCAGAATCATCCCACAAAATCTCCTCAATATCCCACAAAATTAAAAGAAAACCCCATAAAATGGCAGAAAACTCCCACCAAATTCCCTAAATAGTCTCTAAACTCGACCAAATTCCAGAAACATCCCACAAAATCTCCACAAATTTCCACACAATCTAAGAAAATTCCACAAAATTCTTCAAGTCTCCTCAATACCCCACAATATTCCATAAAAATTCCACAAAATTCTTAAAAATGTTACCAAATTCCAGAAATATCCCATAAAATCTCCACCAATTTCCACACAATTCCAGAAATGTCCTTCAAAATTCTTCAATTCTCAACAATATCACACAACACTCCAGAAAAATCCCATAAAATGGCAGAAAACTCCCACAAAATTCCCTACATCTTCCCAAAACCCTACCAGATTCCAGAAACATCCCACAAAATCTCCAAAACTTCCACACAATCTAAGAAAATTCCACAAAATTCTTCAAGTCTCCTTAGAATCCCACAAAATTCCACAAAATTTCCACAAAATTCTTAAAAATGTCACCAAATTCCTGAAACATCCCATAAAATCTCCTCAATATCCCACAAAATTAAAAGAAAACCCCATAAAATGGCAGAAAACTCCCACCAAATTCCCTACTCCTTCTCAAAACCCTACCAGATTCCAGAAACATCCCACAAAATCTCCACAAATTTCCACACAATCTAAGAAAATTCCACAAAATTCTTCAAGTCTCCTCTGAATCCCACAAAATTCCAGAAAAATTCCACAAAATTCTTAAAATTGTCACCAAATTCCAGAAACATCACAAAAAAATCACCTCCAATTCCCACAAAATTCCACAAATATCCTTCAAAATTCTTCAAGTCTCATCAATATCCCTCAAAATTCCACAAAACCCCCATGTAATTCCAGAAATATCCCACAAAATTTAAGGAACAATCCAACAAAATGGCAATAAACTTCCACAAAATTCCCTAAACCGTCTCTATACACGAACAAATTCAAGAAACATCCCACGAAATCTCCACAAATTTCCAAACAATCTAAGAAAAATCAAAAAAAATTCTTCAAGTCTCCTCAGAATCTTACAAAATTCCACAAAAATTCCACAAAATTCTTAAAAATGTCACCAAATTCCTGAAACATCCCACAAAATCTCCTCCATATCCCACAAAATTAAAAGAAAATCCCATAAAATGGCAGAAAACTCCCACAAAATTACCTACATCTTCCCAAAACCCTACCAGATTCCAGAAACATCCCACAAAATCTCCACAAATTTCCACACAATCTAAGAAAATTCCACAAAATTCTTCAAGACTCCTCAGAATCCCAAAAAATTCCACAAAAATTCCACAAAATTCTTAAAAATGTCACCAAATTCCAGAAACATCCCACAAAATTTCCTACAATTTCCACACAATTCCAGAAATATCCTTCAAAATTCTTCAAGTCTCATCAACATCCCTCAAAATTCCACAAAACCCCCACGTAATTCCAGAAATATCCCACAAAATTTAAGGAACAATCCAACAAAATGGCAATAAACTTCCACAAAATTCCCTAAAAATTGTCTCTATACCCGAACAAATTCCAGAAACATCCCATAAAATCTCCACAAATTTCCACACAATCTAAGAAAAATCCCACAAAATTCTTCAAGTCTCCTCATAATTCCACAAAATTCCACAAAAATTCCACAAAATTCTTAAACTTGTCACCAAATTCCAGAAACATCCCACAAAATCTCCTCCAATTTCCACACAATCTAAGAAAATTCCACAAAATTCTTAGAGTCTCCTCAGAATCCCACAAAATTCCAAAAAAATTCCACAAAATTCTTAAAAATGTCACCAAATTCCAGAAACATCCCAAAAAATCACCTCCAATTCCCACAAAATTCCAGAAATATCCTTCAAAATTCTTCAAGTCTCCTCAATATCCCTCAAAATTCCACAAAACCCCCACGTAATTCCAGAAACAGACCACAAAATTTAAGGAACAATCCCACAAAATGGCAGAAAACTCCCACAAAATTCCCTAGAACTTCTCAAAACCCTACCAAATTCCTGAAACATCCCACATAATCTCCACAAATTTCCACACAATCTGAGAAGATCCCACAAAATTCTTCAAGTCTCCTCAGAATCTTACAAAATTCCACAAAAATTCCACTAAATTCTTAAAAATGTCACCAAATTCCTGAAACATCCCAAAAAAATCTCCCCAAATTTCCACACAATCTAAGAAAAATCCCACAAAATTCTTCAGATCTCCTCAGAATCCCTCAAAATTCTACAAAAATTCCACCAAAATTCTACAAAATTCTTAAAAATGTTACCAAATTCCAGAAACATCCCAAAAAATTTCCTCCAATTTCCTGAAAATTCCAGAAATATCCTTCAAAATTCTTCAAGTCTCCTCAATATCCCTCAAAATTCCACAAAACCCACACGTAATTCCAGAAACATCCCACAAAATCGATGCAAAAATCCCATAAAATGGCAGAAAACTCCCACCAAATTCCCTAAAACTTCTCAAAACCTTACCAAATTCGAGAAACATCTCACGAAATCTCCACAAATTTCCACACAATCTAAGAAAAATCCCACAAAATTCTTCTTGTCTCCTCAATACCCCACAAAATTCCACAAAAATTCCACAAAATTCTTAAAAATGTCACCAAATTCCAGAAACATCTCACAAAATCTCCACAAATTTCCACACAATTCCAGAAATATCCTTCAAAATTCTTCAAGTCTCATCAATATCCCACAACATTCCACAAAACCCCCACGAAATTCCAGAAACAGCCAACAAAATTTAAGGAACAATCCCATAAATGGCAGAAAACTCCCACCAAATTCCCTAAATCTTCTCAAAACCCTACCAAATTCCAGAAACAGCCCACAAAATCTCCACAAATTTCCACACAATCTGAGAAACATCCCACAAAATTCTTCAAGTATCCTCAAAATTCCAAAAATTTCCACCAAAATTCCAGAAAATTCTTAAAAATGTCACCAAATTCCAGAATCATCCCACAAAATCTCCTCAATATCCCACAAAATTAAAAGAAAACCCCATAAAATGGCAGAAAACTCCCACCAAATTCCCTAAATAGTCTCTAAACTCGACCAAATTCCAGAAACATCCCACAAAATCTCCACAAATTTCCACACAATCTAAGAAAATTCCACAAAATTCTTCAAGTCTCCTCAATACCCCACAATATTCCATAAAAATTCCACAAAATTCTTAAAAATGTTACCAAATTCCAGAAATATCCCATAAAATCTCCACCAATTTCCACACAATTCCAGAAATGTCCTTCAAAATTCTTCAATTCTCAACAATATCACACAACACTCCAGAAAAATCCCATAAAATGGCAGAAAACTCCCACAAAATTCCCTACATCTTCCCAAAACCCTACCAGATTCCAGAAACATCCCACAAAATCTCCAAAACTTCCACACAATCTAAGAAAATTCCACAAAATTCTTCAAGTCTCCTTAGAATCCCACAAAATTCCACAAAATTTCCACAAAATTCTTAAAAATGTCACCAAATTCCTGAAACATCCCATAAAATCTCCTCAATATCCCACAAAATTAAAAGAAAACCCCATAAAATGGCAGAAAACTCCCACCAAATTCCCTACTCCTTCTCAAAACCCTACCAGATTCCAGAAACATCCCACAAAATCTCCACAAATTTCCACACAATCTAAGAAAATTCCACAAAATTCTTCAAGTCTCCTCTGAATCCCACAAAATTCCAGAAAAATTCCACAAAATTCTTAAAATTGTCACCAAATTCCAGAAACATCACAAAAAAATCACCTCCAATTCCCACAAAATTCCACAAATATCCTTCAAAATTCTTCAAGTCTCATCAATATCCCTCAAAATTCCACAAAATCCCCATGTAATTCCAGAAATATCCCACAAAATTTAAGGAACAATCCAACAAAATGGCAATAAACTTCCACAAAATTCCCTAAACCGTCTCTATACACGAACAAATTCAAGAAACATCCCACGAAATCTCCACAAATTTCCAAACAATCTAAGAAAAATCAAAAAAAATTCTTCAAGTCTCCTCAGAATCTTACAAAATTCCACAAAAATTCCACAAAATTCTTAAAAATGTCACCAAATTCCTGAAACATCCCACAAAATCTCCTCCATATCCCACAAAATTAAAAGAAAATCCCATAAAATGGCAGAAAACTCCCACAAAATTACCTACATCTTCCCAAAACCCTACCAGATTCCAGAAACATCCCACAAAATCTCCACAAATTTCCACACAATCTAAGAAAATTCCACAAAATTCTTCAAGACTCCTCAGAATCCCAAAAAATTCCACAAAAATTCCACAAAATTCTTAAAAATGTCACCAAATTCCAGAAACATCCCACAAAATTTCCTACAATTTCCACACAATTCCAGAAATATCCTTCAAAATTCTTCAAGTCTCATCAACATCCCTCAAAATTCCACAAAACCCCCACGTAATTCCAGAAATATCCCACAAAATTTAAGGAACAATCCAACAAAATGGCAATAAACTTCCACAAAATTCCCTAAAAATTGTCTCTATACCCGAACAAATTCCAGAAACATCCCATAAAATCTCCACAAATTTCCACACAATCTAAGAAAAATCCCACAAAATTCTTCAAGTCTCCTCATAATTCCACAAAATTCCACAAAAATTCCACAAAATTCTTAAACTTGTCACCAAATTCCAGAAACATCCCACAAAATCTCCTCCAATTTCCACACAATCTAAGAAAATTCCACAAAATTCTTAGAGTCTCCTCAGAATCCCACAAAATTCCAAAAAAATTCCACAAAATTCTTAAAAATGTCACCAAATTCCAGAAACATCCCAAAAAATCACCTCCAGTTCCCACAAAATTCCAGAAATATCCTTCAAAATTCTTCAAGTCTCCTCAATATCCCTCAAAATTCCACAAAACCCCCACGTAATTCCAGAAACAGACCACAAAATTTAAGGAACAATCCAACAAAATGGCAGAAAACTCCCACAAAATTCCCTAGAACTTCTCAAAACCCTACCAAATTCCTGAAACATCCCACATAATCTCCACAAATTTCCACACAATCTGAGAAGATCCCACAAAATTCTTCAAGTCTCCTCAGAATCTTACAAAATTCCACAAAAATTCCACTAAATTCTTAAAAATGTCACCAAATTCCTGAAACATCCCAAAAAAATCTCCCCAAATTTCCACACAATCTAAGAAAAATCCCACAAAATTCTTCAGATCTCCTCAGAATCCCTCAAAATTCTACAAAAATTCCACCAAAATTCTACAAAATTCTTAAAAATGTTACCAAATTCCAGAAACATCCCAAAAAATTTCCTCCAATTTCCTGAAAATTCCAGAAATATCCTTCAAAATTCTTCAAGTCTCCTCAATATCCCTCAAAATTCCACAAAACCCACACGTAATTCCAGAAACATCCCACAAAATCGATGCAAAAATCCCATAAAATGGCAGAAAACTCCCACCAAATTCCCTAAAACTTCTCAAAACCTTACCAAATTCGAGAAACATCTCACGAAATCTCCACAAATTTCCACACAATCTAAGAAAAATCCCACAAAATTCTTCTTGTCTCCTCAATACCCCACAAAATTCCACAAAAATTCCACAAAATTCTTAAAAATGTCACCAAATTCCAGAAACATCTCACAAAATCTCCACAAATTTCCACACAATTCCAGAAATATCCTTCAAAATTCTTCAAGTCTCATCAATATCCCACAACATTCCACAAAACCCCCACGAAATTCCAGAAACAGCCAACAAAATTTAAGGAACAATCCCATAAATGGCAGAAAACTCCCACCAAATTCCCTAAATCTTCTCAAAACCCTACCAAATTCCAGAAACAGCCCACAAAATCTCCACAAATTTCCACACAATCTGAGAAACATCCCACAAAATTCTTCAAGTATCCTCAAAATTCCTAAAATTTCCACAAAAATTCCACAAAACTTAAAAATGTCACGAAATTCCAGAAACATCCCAAAAAATCACCTCCAATTTCCACACAATTCCAGAAATATCCTTCAAAATTCTTCAAGTCTCATCAATATCCCACAACATTCCAGAAAAATCCCATAAAATGGCAGAAAACTCACACAAAATTCTTTAAAACTTCTCAAAACATGACCAAATTCCAGAAACATCCCACAAAATCTTCTCAATATCCAAAAAAATTTTAAAAATCCCCACAAAATTGCATCAAACTCCCACCAAATTCCCTAAAACTTCTCAAAACCCTACCAAATTCCTGAAACATCCCACAAAATCTCCTCAATACCCCAAAAAATTAAAAGAAAACCCCATAAAATGGCAGAAAACTCCCACCAAATTCCCTAAATAGTCTCTAAACTCGACCAAATTCCAGAAACATCCCACAAAATCTCTACAAATTTCCACACAATCTAAGAAAATTCCACAAAATTCTTCATGTCTTCTCAATACCCCACAAAATTCCATAAAAATTCCACAAAATTCTTAAAAATGTCACCAAATTCCAGAAACATCCCATAAAATCTCCACCAATTTCCACACAATTCCAGAAATGTCCTTCAAAATTCTTCAGTTCTCATCAATATCCCACAACACTCCAGAAAAATCCCATAAAATGGCAGAAAACTCCCACAAAATTCCCTACATCTTCCCAAAACCCTAACAGATTCCAGAAACATCCCACAAAATCTCCACAAATTTCCACAAAATCTAAGAAAATTCCACAAAATTCTTCGTGTCCTCAGAATCCCAGAAAATTCCACAAAAATTCCACCAAAATTCTTAAAAATGTCAACAAATTCTAGAAACATCCCACAAAATCTCCTCAATATCCCACAAAATTAAAAGAAAACCCCATAAAATGGCAGAAAACTCCCACCAAATTCCCTAAATCTTCTCAAAACCCTACCAGATTCTAGAAACATCCCACAAAATCTCCACAAATTTCTACACAATCTAAGAAAATTCCACAAAATTCTTCAAGTCTCCTCAGAATCCCACAAAATTCCACAAAAATTCCACAAAATTCTTAAAAATGTCACCAAATTCCAGAAACATCCCAAAAAATCACCTCCAATTCCCACAAAATTCCACAAATATCCTTCAAAATTCTTCAAGTCTCATCAATATCCCTCAAAATTCCACAAAACCCCCATGTAATTCCAGAAATATCCCCCAAAATTTAAGGAACAATCCAACAAAATGGCAATAAACTTCCACAAAATTCCCTAAATCGTCTCTATACACGAACAAATTCAAGAAACATCCCACAAAATCTCCACAAATTTCCACACAATCTAAGAAAAATCCAAAAAAATTCTTCAAGTCTCCTCATAATTCCACAAAATTCCACAAAAATTCCACAGAATTCTTAAACTTGTCACCAAATTCCAGAAACATCCCACAAAATCTCCTCCATATCCCACAAAATTAAAAGAAAATCCCATAAAATGGCAGAAAACTCCCACAAAATTACCTACATCTTCCCAAAACCCTACCAGATTCCAGAAACATCCCACAAAATCTCCACAAATTTCCACACAATCTAAGAAAATTCCACAAAATTCTTCAAGACTCCTCAGAATCCCAAAAAATTCCACAAAAATTCCACAAAATTCTTAAAAATGTCACCAAATTCCAGAAACATCCCACAAAATTTCCTACAATTTCCACACAATTCCAGAAATATCCTTCAAAATTCTTCAAGTCTCATCAACATCCCTCAAAATTCCACAAAACCCCCACGTAATTCCAGAAATATCCCACAAAATTTAAGGAACAATCCAACAAAATGGCAATAAACTTCCACAAAATTCCCTAAAAATTGTCTCTATACCCGAACAAATTCCAGAAACATCCCATAAAATCTCCACAAATTTCCACACAATCTAAGAAAAATCCCACAAAATTCTTCAAGTCTCCTCATAATTCCACAAAATTCCACAAAAATTCCACAAAATTCTTAAACTTGTCACCAAATTCCAGAAACATCCCACAAAATCTCCTCCAATTTCCACACAATCTAAGAAAATTCCACAAAATTCTTAGAGTCTCCTCAGAATCCCACAAAATTCCAAAAAAATTCCACAAAATTCTTAAAAATGTCACCAAATTCCAGAAACATCCCAAAAAATCACCTCCAGTTCCCACAAAATTCCAGAAATATCCTTCAAAATTCTTCAAGTCTCCTCAATATCCCTCAAAATTCCACAAAACCCCCACGTAATTCCAGAAACAGACCACAAAATTTAAGGAACAATCCAACAAAATGGCAGAAAACTCCCACAAAATTCCCTAGAACTTCTCAAAACCCTA
Organism: Cyanistes caeruleus; assembly: GCF_971803275.1. Taxonomy (NCBI): domain Eukaryota; kingdom Metazoa; phylum Chordata; class Aves; order Passeriformes; family Paridae; genus Cyanistes; species Cyanistes caeruleus. Next base: position 2,875,156 of record NC_141731.1, on the reverse strand, counting down.
CCAAATTCCTGAAACATCCCACATAATCTCCACAAATTTCCACACAATCTGAGAAGATCCCACAAAATTCTTCAAGTCTCCTCAGAATCTTACAAAATTCCACAAAAATTCCACTAAATTCTTAAAAATGTCACCAAATTCCTGAAACATCCCAAAAAAATCTCCCCAAATTTCCACACAATCTAAGAAAAATCCCACAAAATTCTTCAGATCTCCTCAGAATCCCTCAAAATTCTACAAAAATTCCACCAAAATTCTACAAAATTCTTAAAAATGTTACCAAATTCCAGAAACATCCCAAAAAATTTCCTCCAATTTCCTGAAAATTCCAGAAATATCCTTCAAAATTCTTCAAGTCTCCTCAATATCCCTCAAAATTCCACAAAACCCACACGTAATTCCAGAAACATCCCACAAAATCGATGCAAAAATCCCATAAAATGGCAGAAAACTCCCACCAAATTCCCTAAAACTTCTCAAAACCTTACCAAATTCGAGAAACATCTCACGAAATCTCCACAAATTTCCACACAATCTAAGAAAAATCCCACAAAATTCTTCTTGTCTCCTCAATACCCCACAAAATTCCACAAAAATTCCACAAAATTCTTAAAAATGTCACCAAATTCCAGAAACATCTCACAAAATCTCCACAAATTTCCACACAATTCCAGAAATATCCTTCAAAATTCTTCAAGTCTCATCAATATCCCACAACATTCCACAAAACCCCCACGAAATTCCAGAAACAGCCAACAAAATTTAAGGAACAATCCCATAAATGGCAGAAAACTCCCACCAAATTCCCTAAATCTTCTCAAAACCCTACCAAATTCCAGAAACAGCCCACAAAATCTCCACAAATTTCCACACAATCTGAGAAACATCCCACAAAATTCTTCAAGTATCCTCAAAATTCCTAAAATTTCCACAAAAATTCCACAAAACTTAAAAATGTCACGAAATTCCAGAAACATCCCAAAAAATCACCTCCAATTTCCACACAATTCCAGAAATATCCTTCAAAATTCTTCAAGTCTCATCAATATCCCACAACATTCCAGAAAAATCCCATAAAATGGCAGAAAACTCACACAAAATTCTTTAAAACTTCTCAAAACATGACCAAATTCCAGAAACATCCCACAAAATCTTCTCAATATCCAAAAAAATTTTAAAAATCCCCACAAAATTGCATCAAACTCCCACCAAATTCCCTAAAACTTCTCAAAACCCTACCAAATTCCTGAAACATCCCACAAAATCTCCTCAATACCCCAAAAAATTAAAAGAAAACCCCATAAAATGGCAGAAAACTCCCACCAAATTCCCTAAATAGTCTCTAAACTCGACCAAATTCCAGAAACATCCCACAAAATCTCTACAAATTTCCACACAATCTAAGAAAATTCCACAAAATTCTTCATGTCTTCTCAATACCCCACAAAATTCCATAAAAATTCCACAAAATTCTTAAAAATGTCACCAAATTCCAGAAACATCCCATAAAATCTCCACCAATTTCCACACAATTCCAGAAATGTCCTTCAAAATTCTTCAGTTCTCATCAATATCCCACAACACTCCAGAAAAATCCCATAAAATGGCAGAAAACTCCCACAAAATTCCCTACATCTTCCCAAAACCCTAACAGATTCCAGAAACATCCCACAAAATCTCCACAAATTTCCACACAATCTAAGAAAATTCCACAAAATTCTTCGTGTCCTCAGAATCCCAGAAAATTCCACAAAAATTCCACCAAAATTTATAAAAATGTCAACAAATTCTAGAAACATCCCACAAAATCTCCTCAATATCCCACAAAATTAAAAGAAAACCCCATAAAATGGCAGAAAACTCCCACCAAATTCCCTAAATCTTCTCAAAACCCTACCAGATTCTAGAAACATCCCACAAAATCTCCACAAATTTCTACACAATCTAAGAAAATTCCACAAAATTCTTCAAGTCTCCTCAGAATCCCACAAAATTCCACAAAAATTCCACAAAATTCTTAAAAATGTCACCAAATTCCAGAAACATCCCAAAAAATCACCTCCAATTCCCACAAAATTCCACAAATATCCTTCAAAATTCTTCAAGTCTCATCAATATCCCTCAAAATTCCACAAAACCCCCATGTAATTCCAGAAATATCCCCCAAAATTTAAGGAACAATCCAACAAAATGGCAATAAACTTCCACAAAATTCCCTAAATCGTCTCTATACACGAACAAATTCAAGAAACATCCCACAAAATCTCCACAAATTTCCACACAATCTAAGAAAAATCCAAAAAAATTCTTCAAGTCTCCTCATAATTCCACAAAATTCCACAAAAATTCCACAGAATTCTTAAACTTGTCACCAAATTCCAGAAACATCCCACAAAACCTATTCCAATTTCCACACAATTCCAGAAACATCCTTCAAAATTCTTCAAGTCTCATCAATATCCCACAACATTCCAGAAAAATCCCACAACATTCAGAAAAAATCCCACAAAATTGCACCCAAATCCCACAAAATTGTAGAAAAGTCACAAAAAAATCCTTAAATCTTCTCAAAACCATATCAAATACTTGAAATATCCCACAAAATCTTTACCAAGTTCCACAGAATCTAAGATAATTGACTCAAAATTCTTCTTGTCTCCTCAATATCCCTCAAAATTCCACAAAACCCACACGTAATTCCAGAAACATCCCACAAAATTTAAGGAACAATCCCACAAAATGGCAGAAAACTCCCACCAAATTCCCTAAAACTTCTCAAAACCCTACCAAATTCCTGAAACATCCCACATAATCTCCACAAATTTCCACACAATCTGAGAAGATCCCACAAAATTCTTCAAGTCTCCTCAGAATCTTACAAAATTCCACAAAAATTCCAGAAAATTCTTAAACTTGTCACCAAATTCCTGAAACATCCCACAAAATCTCCTCAATATCCCACAAAATTAAAAGAAAACCCCATAAAATGGCAGAAAACTCCCACCAAATTCCCTAAATAGTCTTGAAACTCGACCAAATTCCAGAATCATCCCACAAAATCTCCACAAATTTCCACACAATCTAAGAAAATTCCACAAAATTCTTCAAGTCTCCTCAATACCCCACAAAATTCTATAAGAATTCCACAAAATTCTTAAAAATGTTACCAAATTCCAGAAACATCCCACAAAATCTCTACAAATTTCCACACAATCTAAGAAAATTCCACAAAATTCTTCATGTCTTCTCAATACCCCACAAAATTCCATAAAAATTCCACAAAATTCTTAAAAATGTCACCAAATTCCAGAAACATCCCATAAAATCTCCACCAATTTCCACACAATTCCAGAAATGTCCTTCAAAATTCTTCAGTTCTCATCAATATCCCACAACACTCCAGAAAAATCCCATAAAATGGCAGAAAACTCCCACAAAATTCCCTACATCTTCCCAAAACCCTAACAGATTCCAGAAACATCCCACAAAATCTCCACAAATTTCCACACAATCTAAGAAAATTCCACAAAATTCTTCGTGTCCTCAGAATCCCAGAAAATTCCACAAAAATTCCACCAAAATTTATAAAAATGTCAACAAATTCTAGAAACATCCCACAAAATCTCCTCAATATCCCACAAAATTAAAAGAAAACCCCATAAAATGGCAGAAAACTCCCACCAAATTCCCTAAATCTTCTCAAAACCCTACCAGATTCTAGAAACATCCCACAAAATCTCCACAAATTTCTACACAATCTAAGAAAATTCCACAAAATTCTTCAAGTCTCCTCAGAATCCCACAAAATTCCACAAAAATTCCACAAAATTCTTAAAAATGTCACCAAATTCCAGAAACATCCCAAAAAATCACCTCCAATTCCCACAAAATTCCACAAATATCCTTCAAAATTCTTCAAGTCTCATCAATATCCCTCAAAATTCCACAAAACCCCCATGTAATTCCAGAAATATCCCCCAAAATTTAAGGAACAATCCAACAAAATGGCAATAAACTTCCACAAAATTCCCTAAATCGTCTCTATACACGAACAAATTCAAGAAACATCCCACAAAATCTCCACAAATTTCCACACAATCTAAGAAAAATCCAAAAAAATTCTTCAAGTCTCCTCATAATTCCACAAAATTCCACAAAAATTCCACAGAATTCTTAAACTTGTCACCAAATTCCAGAAACATCCCACAAAACCTATTCCAATTTCCACACAATTCCAGAAACATCCTTCAAAATTCTTCAAGTCTCATCAATATCCCACAACATTCCAGAAAAATCCCACAACATTCAGAAAAAATCCCACAAAATTGCACCCAAATCCCACAAAATTGTAGAAAAGTCACAAAAAAATCCTTAAATCTTCTCAAAACCATATCAAATACTTGAAATATCCCACAAAATCTTTACCAAGTTCCACAGAATCTAAGATAATTGACTCAAAATTCTTCTTGTCTCCTCAATATCCCTCAAAATTCCACAAAACCCACACGTAATTCCAGAAACATCCCACAAAATTTAAGGAACAATCCCACAAAATGTCAGAAAACTCCCACCAAATTCCCTAAAACTTCTCAAAACCCTACCAAATTCCTGAAACATCCCACATAATCTCCACAAATTTCCACACAATCTGAGAAGATCCCACAAAATTCTTCAAGTCTCCTCAGAATCTTACAAAATTCCACAAAAATTCCAGAAAATTCTTAAACTTGTCACCAAATTCCTGAAACATCCCACAAAATCTCCTCAATATCCCACAAAATTAAAAGAAAACCCCATAAAATGGCAGAAAACTCCCACCAAATTCCCTAAATAGTCTTGAAACTCGACCAAATTCCAGAATCATCCCACAAAATCTCCACAAATTTCCACACAATCTAAGAAAATTCCACAAAATTCTTCAAGTCTCCTCAATACCCCACAAAATTCTATAAGAATTCCACAAAATTCTTAAAAATGTTACCAAATTCCAGAAACATCCCATAAAATCTCCACCAATTTCCACACAATTCCAGAAATGTCCTTCAAAATTCTTCAAGTCTCCTCAATATCCCTCAAAATTCCACAAAACCCACACGTAATTCCAGAAACATCCCACAAAATAGATGCAAATATCCCATAAAATGGCAGAAAACTCCCACCAAATTCCCTAAAACTTCTCAAAACCTTACCAAATTCGAGAAACATCTCACGAAATCTCCAGAAATTTCCACACAATCTAAGAAAAATCCCACAAAATTCTTCAACTCTCCTCAATACCCCACAAAATTCCACAAAAATTCCACAAAATTCTTAATCTTGTCACCAAATTCCAGAAACATCCCATAAAATCTCCTCCAATTTCTACACAATTCCAGAAATATCCTTCAACATTTTTCAATTCTTATCAATATCCCACAACATTCCAGAAAAATTCCATAAAATGGCAGAAAACTCCCACAAAATTCTTTAAAACTTCTCAAAACCTGACCAAATTCCACAAAATTCTTAAAAATGTCACCAAATTCCTGAAACATCCCACAAAATCACCACAAAGTTGCACAAAATTCAAAAAAAATACACAAGATTCCAGAAAAATTTCCACAAAATTCCCTAAATCTCCTCAATATCCCACAAAATTTTACAGAAAATCCCACAAAATTCCAGTAAAATCTGATGAAATTGTTATCGTTCAAGAACACAGACAATCACAGAATGATTATATGAAGGTGCTTTATTGTAGAGATTTGGGATTTATGGGTACACATACCCAAATCTGACCCGACTTGGTTTTGAGTTGAACATGTTTTTGTACTCTATCGTTATATAACTTACATATTAATTGTTAAACTTACAGCGTTCTATTGTATACATTGATGTTACCCAAGCATGGATTTCTCGTGATCCCCCCCAGCCCCCTAACATTGTTCCTCATGTTCTTTAAACAATAATTATATCTAATCACATCTAACAATTGTATCATTTATCATCTACTGACTACACAGGTGCAGTTTCACCTGATCTTTAGCAAGCACAAGGCCTAACATTTTCCATGGCCTACTTTTCCCAGGCTTGCCAAACCTAACTTTCTTTCTAAGTCCCCGAATTTTCTATGATTTCAAAGCCTTTTACTATCATTCCCCCCTTTGAAAGCATTTTCACTTCACTAGAAGTGCAAATGTTTTCACTTGATACAGTCCTTTGTTTCTGAGTTTATACTTGATGTTCTTCGAATCCTTGATTGATGTAAGCGTTGTCCTGGATGTTGTCACGAACTGGAGAACCAGAAGATGGTGGGTGAGGATCTCACATCAGTGCCTTTATTATTTTCTAGTTCCAGGACATTTTCTTCTGTATTTCTCCCTTGAAGATGCTGTAAATTAACCAAATTGCTAAGAATACAGTTAGTAAGATGATCACACTCTCAATGATAGATTTAATCTATGAACTCACATTCCACCCTAACCCTTTGAAGATTTTGCCTAACCAACTGGTAGACAAATCCTTTTGCTCTTCCTGTGCTTCGTGCTCTATTTGTTGCAATTGATTGATGTCATATTCTACATCTGCAGTTACATTTGCGGTGTGGATGCAGCAATGATCAATCCGTCCCTTTAAAAAACTCACACACTCCATGCTCTTTCAGGAGTAGTAAATTGTAATTGTACGTTTAGTTCTTTAAATCTTTCTCAGGTCACTCTTGCTAATTTATCTACCGGACCTGTAAGTCTGTACAACATTTCTTTACTCTGATAGTTTGCTATAGGACCAAGCAAAGACTCTAGGGCCCACCCAAATTTCACTCTACTAGAGTCTTCTTGCCAAGTGTCATCCTGATTCTGTTCCTATCCTAATCTTCCCTAGCTATGCCTGTGTCTAGTCACTGAGTTGTTTTTTAAGCAGATTTCACATTTTGACATTACTGATTTTGCCATTGTTAGCATCTGTACCGAGATTAATTTTTGTTTCATCAATTTCACCAATGCCTCTGCACCCCAATGACATTTGTTATGTTTCATTTGTAGAACTTTATTGGAGGACCGCCAGCAACTCACCGCTCTTCACAGAAGTAAACGTGAACCCCGTTTATTTCTATCTTTAGCACACCTTTTATAGGGTTCTACAGGGCCTGCGGGCAGAGCAAGTTACTACTGGCTAACACACACAGTTTACATTTTTTCTCCTGTACACAAGGATATTGTTTTGCTTTACTCTCTCTTCTGCAGGAGGGTTTCAAGGACTTTAGCCTTTAATATCACAAGTTATTTCAAAGACTGGTTTGTGCAGAAAGGCCTTTACTAATATATAAAATATAGCAACAATTCCCCCTTTCACTTTTTGCACAAACCAGGCTTTGGATGTGACTCATTCTATACTCTTATGAAGCCAAGATAACACACAACTTAGACTTTCATCCCCATTAACATTATAAGTAAAGTCCGTCCCCCTTCTAGCACAAGAGACCTCAACCATCCAGTGATGCCCCAGCTGGAGAACCAACTTCCAATGGGGTCACTATCTTCTTTCAGGGCATGTAACCCATCCTGTAGCTGCTGCAGTTGCCCATGGATGGAAACTGAATGATCAGTAAGATTCAGACAGCACATGCCTTCAAACTCCTTACAACCATGTCCTTGTGCTAAGAGCAAAAAGTCAATTGCAGCTCGATTTTGTAATACTGCATGACGTACACTACTCACATCGGCTGAAAGTTCACTTAACATCATGGATATTAAGTTCAATCCTTCTTAGTCTAACAAGCGAGCCTTTTTAGAGTTGCTAAGCTTTAATTCATTCAGGCTTCACTTTGACTGACTGATGTTTTTTATTTTATCAACTACATTCAGCAATTGGTGTAAGCTTGGATGGAAACAAAGTAAGTTTCCCAAGATAACAGGGTCTTCTATGTGGATTTGCAGGACTCTCATTCCATGCTCTATCTCCACAAATTAGGAATATGGAACTAGGTAATCACTTTGGTAATTGTCCTGTGAGATTGCACCACTAATAAAGGCTTTACTCTCAGTGTGAGTAACGAGATCAGCTATAGGGTTGTCTGCAGCCCAGTGCTGCATTACTTTGTTAGAATGGCTTCTGTTGGGGGTTCAAACATTATCCAGCCACCTGAGGTATTGGTGGAACCTAACAAATCTAATTCTTCTGAGGGCTGCATGGTAACATTGAGAACTTTGGTAATTTTTGCTTGCCAGCAGGCTTCAAGTTGTCTTAATGTGAAGCCAACAGTGCAATTGCACCCTTGCAACATTGCCAATTGATTCAGTCGAGTCTCATTACTAATTAAACCTTTAAATGCTGGAGGATCCCATTCAGGGACTCCTATGAGACAGGTGTGAAAAGGATCTCCAGGTGTGGCTAGGCTCAAACACATTGACCTTTGGCCAGTTCAGTGTGCCAGAGTGACCCATATGTTCTGTCACTTTTGGATGTTAGTTAGCAGACAGTTGGTCGGGACTATACACAACACAATTACCATAAGCACTTTGTTCCATGTAAATGACACCATACTTGCAAACTCACAGCTAAACTTTAACGTTAAATGAACTTTCAAAGATGCTTACACTACCTCTTGAAGGGGGAAATGCTTATACTTTATACTAATTTATACTAATATAACAATTGCTATACAGGCTAAACTCTTTATCTTAAATTATTATCTAACTACTTTTATCACACGTGCTCTGGTATATGTGTAGTCTAAGCGTGAAAGCAATTTGCTGAAAGGGTAAACACACAACTACAATTTGCTTTATATACAGTTAGATGGAGTCTCTACACTTTTCTTAGATCTTCTACAGAATTTCCTTCACAAACAGACTATGATTTAACACGATTCAGTCTTAGAACGTTCACTGCTCCCGTGATGTCAGCTGGCAGCTGATCGGTGACTGACGGCTTTGATGTTCAGGTTGTTCTTCACATCCTTCTAAATCTTAAAACAAAGGATAACTGAAAAATTGGTAGAGACACAACATCATAGTAACAACATAAAATTTCTGTTGGTAAACTGTCTGTGTAGTGTTCAGACACAACTGTGTCCTGACAGCTCCACTTCTGATCCATGTCTGGAGTACCAAGGCTGTGTGGTGACATCTCTGTTCACTGGATCTCGTGTGTTCAGAGGCAGACAGTCTGGTCAGATGAACAGGTGACCTTCTTGAACCTGCCAACAAAACACAGACACTTCTCCCCTTGAAGTTAATGAATTACACTAATCAAAATGCTTTTAGGATATCAATTTTCCCCGTTTTCTTAAAAAAAAAAAAAAAATGAGATGTACTTCTGTTATAAACATCAACATCAACACAAACCCATATATACAAGGATTAAGAACCTATAGCAGTTAAAAAATCAATTAAATCATAAACATTATTAATAAGATATGTAATATAAAACTACTATTAATTACTAAAACACTGCACCAGCATCCCATAGTTAGCAAACAAACAGAAACAAAAAATCATCAGTGAAGGATTGGATAACCACCTCTGGAAATGATTCTCCAAGCTCACTTCAAAATTGATCCAGCTGCCATATTAATAGGGTCAAATTGCTGAGTCAAAAAGTGACTCAAATACTGATTTGGGACAGAAAACATCTGGATCTGCTGGCAAACATTCTGTCCAGGTAAAGTCAAGGCTTGGCCAGGGCCTGGCTTTAAACTGGAAAGATGCCTCTTAACTCATTTCTAAAACAAGGTTCTCAATAGCAGCAGCTAGGAGATGCTTACAGCACAGCAAACTGTTAAAATGCATTTGTACAAAGCAAATGATCAGAAGCCTCAGGTACCAGACCAATTAAACCATGCAGCAGTTGGTTTAATCTGAAGCCTCTCCCATGGCAGCTGATCCTCAGCAATGGTACATCTTCTTAAAATTCTGGAAACACTGAAAAATAAGAAAGCTATAACAAACAAAAACTGCAGAGATTGCAACAACCAATAGAACTCCTGATGAAGTCAAGGGTGTCACAGACTGCATTCCCTTCTATCCACAAGCAGGTTTCATCAGCGTTCTGTCACAGCTGTTTCAGTTGTGGCTGTCTTCATCTCTCTAGGAAAATAACTATACTTTGCAGTTTAGACAAGTGTCTCCAATAAAACATAAACAATTTAAATTAAACAATATTTAAACCTAACAATAATGATTTATGACAAAAGGAAGTAACAAACTTAACCTTAAAAGAATATCTAAGCTATAAAACTTAACTTATAAACATTCAAGCCTAAATATAATAAAACTTGACTTTTCTTAATTCTATTAACACTTAATCTATATTAAATAAAAACATAATCTTATTCTGTTACTATAAAGAGGCAACTAAAGGTTTGATATGTACCTTTTAAACACAATATAACAGTAACATGGATTCACTATAAAGATTATAAAAACATAACAAATCCATCACAATACTATGTCATCTAGCTTTGAGAATAACTCGCAATAACTGCAAATGGTACTAAAAATACTTATTCATAATAGGAATTTGCCTTGCTTAAATTGGTTAGGATTTTAAAGTGCAGTATTTCTAGAGAAAAACCACAACAACACCGGATTTGGCAAGTTGCCATTTAGCTTTTGTAGCACTTTTCAGAAACATAAAGACCAATTCTTAAACTAAAATCCAAATTGGTATATATGCAGTTATACGTGTTTTATATAACAAAAGGACTCACATTGAAATTACCTTATTAAAATTGTGAAAAAAACAAGCAAATGGGTAATATATACTTTAACTTAACTTTGTCTTGTACAGTAAAGTTCTCTTAACTAATTAATTTTTTTAAACCACAAATCTCTTTTGTAGATCTAATTAATTGGAAGGTTTTCTTAGAAGCTGTAAATCATACCATATTTTAACCTTAGGTTTTAAAACTAATTATTGCAAGGTAACTTCCGTTAATATTCAGCTTAAACACCTTTTTTCTTGAAAAGGGGCCTTTTTAAACTTTCAAAGAATCACAGTAATTTCTCCAGTAAAACTCTAAAAAACTGCAACTGCATAAATTCATTATTACTTAAAACACAAAATTAACCCTAAAAGGGTTAATAAAAACATTTTAAAAAACCCATGAATCATGACTTTTCAACAAACTGGGTACTATCCCGGTGCTTTTTCTTAGAGAGGGAGGGGGGGGTGGACTGCCCACCCTGCTGCTGCTCTCTGCTGCTGTTATCTTTCTTCACATTCTCCACATACTCTCGCAGGAAAACAAAAACCAAAAAAACACCTCACAAAGTTAAGTTTAACACATACAGTTGTTTCTCTCAATCTCTCTTGTTCGCTGATAGAGGAAAAAAGGGGCACAATTTTTACAAAAGCAGGCGATGTTACACGAAAATCTCTCATGGCCAGGTGGTAACAACGGTGACCATTGCAGCTTATCAACTTCTAATTACAGTGATGAATTTCGAACTAGGTACCATATAGTTTGTGACTTTTTGGCTATTTTGTCTCTTTCTGAAGCTGTCTGAGCCACCTGTTTCTTCTCAGCTGTTTCTGTAATTGTTCAGTGTGGCCGTGGAACTTTTTCTGCACTGCTTCTGCCCCGGGGGTGCCCCCGCTCTCTGCGCACACCTCAGTGCTCCCCCATGTCCCCCTGGTTCGGGTGGAAACCAATCTAAATTTGGATTCTTTTCCTCCAGGGTAGCAAAGTTGGAACTTAAATAAGATTGTAGTGTTAAGAGTGACTCCAAAAGTGAAGCAAATAGTTCAGGATATATCACATCCTGCCGTAACTGAACAGATTCTGTTTGTTGTTTCAGCGTTGCTGTGGAATTTCTTTCTCATTATTTCCTTCTCTCTGACTCTCCCTCCCTCTTTCCATGGGCAGCATAGATAGGAGTGTTTGCCCAGCAGTGGGAGGCAAAGGCGTGAGCATACCCGTAAGCAAGAAGTCCAGGGAGCTCCTTGCGCAAATCAAAACCCTTAAGCTGTGGCTTTTCTAAAAAGCAGGTAAATAAATCATGTGCTGCTTGCCTTTCCATCTTACCGTCAGCGCTGTTGCAGCCCTACAAGGTTTGGCAGCACGTTACGGCCAGGACTCTCCTCTGAAGTCGCCTGGGGCGCGGCACCGTTGCTTTTCGCCGTCCTTGCTGCGGAGGACCCGTCCCCTGTCGCCGACTCCCGTGGCCTTCGCTTTTTAATGTCCCAAAGGTCCCAAAGGTCCCAAGGGTCCCATTTGTTCGGGCGCTATTTGATGAGTTCGGCGGGAGACAAGCAGCACTCAATATGAATGATCAGCAAGTCTCATTTATTGGCAACTCCAAACTCCCTATATAACATCAATAATTAGGCCCACACATAGTGCAAAAGCAAGCTCATTATTGGATATTTTGTTTAAGGACAACTCCACCTAGTTCCACATTCTTGTAGTCATTCATCTGTGCTGAATCCACATTCTTCTGATCACAGTGTCCTGTTCTCAGTTCACAGTTATCACTAAGGTCTTTCTGACATTGCAACATCTCATACCAACTACACTCTACTGTTGTTTAATTCTTTCTCAGCTAATTGCTGCATGGGAACACGACCTTTGTTAGCTAGCCACTCTTTCACACTGTTGAGCTTCGGGAGCCTCTCGGGAAGCACCAGCCCTCCCCAGCCCACCCTTGGTAGGACTTTTCTTTTCTCTCTCCTGACGATTTTATCCCCAAAACTGCCGTGGGAACGTTGTATCCTCCACACATCCTCCAGCGCTGCACTTTCCTCCTGTGAATTCCCTGTGCAGGGAATGTGTCTGTGCTTTTCCCTGCTCTGTTCACTGACAAACAAACCTGAGCCCGTGGGACTGTCAGAGCTCCTTCATGCAATGAAATCAGGTTGTGTTTCTCATGGCATGTTCTGGAGGAGCTTTTCTTGGTGTGTCTTGTGCTGCTGGAAATGACACAAGAGCCAGGAGGGAACAGAAGCTGCTGCTGCCCGTTGGCTCAGGGCCAGGGAACCAAGTTGTGCTCCCGGGCAGTTGGGCCCTGCTGGAAGCAGAGCCGCGTTTCCCTTGAGCAGCTCAAGCTTGTGACAGCTCCAAACAGGAAACCTCAGCAGAAAACTCTTCCTCCAAACTCAGCTGCTTTCCCTCCTGCAGCTGTTTGGGAAAGAGCCTCAAAGCACAGACTCTGCTGGGAGCCATTGGTGCATTTCCTCCCTTCCCGGCAGCAGCAGCTCCTGAGCCCTTCACGGGCTCCTGGACCTTCCCAAACCCTTCAGCTCCCTTTCAACTCTCACCACTCACTAACATACGTATTTCTTTCATATTTAAACTGCATTTAAACTTCTCCTTTTCTCTCCTCTCTATCTTTTTAATCTCCTCTTTATCTCCTTTAATCCCCTGACCACCAGTAGGATGGGGCTGGAGTCTTGGGGTGGGTGTGGGATGAACTGAGGATCCAGCAGAGAAAGGCAAGGCAGAGGGGAGAGGACTCAGCCAACCCTTCTCCTGCTCTCTCCTCCCCCAGGCTCCAGCTAAAGCAAGTCAGGCTGGAAAGGATCCCACAAATGCTGTGTTCTCCTCCCTCTGAGCTTGGCTGGGGATCCTCAGCTTCAGCCTGGTGCAGTGGCTGAGATTCGCTAATTTGATTTTTTGGCTAATGCACTAAATAATGTGGTGGGTTTAGCACTGGCTGAAATCTCCAGGGCACTTACTCATTTCTCACTGTGAGATATGGATTAGGAGAAGGGAAAACCAGGCTTAAAACTTAGAAGGAATAAAAAACTTTATTAACAGGACTATAAGAATGAGAAACCAGAATAAAACTTACAGAATGCCTTTCCTCTCCTGAATAACTTTTTTTTTTTTTTTTTTTTTTTTTTTAACTGACAGCATAGAGATAGAACTTGGGATGTTAAAACAGTATTAATTACACAAGAGTTTTTTTATTAGTTTTTGTAGGGAGAGGAGTCTTTTCTTATTGTATCATGAAGACTTTTTTACAAGAAACAGGTTTTTTGTGGTTTTTCATTTTTACAAATAGCAGGCATCTGGGAAAAAAATTTTCTATTGTGACATTTTTCTCATTTTTACAGCCCTCCTAGAGGTGTGTCTATGGGTTATGAATTCATGGGGTGTTATTTTAAGGATGAGTTGTTTGAAGGCAGATGTTTTCTTCATTTGTTTTTCTGATCATCTTTGGAAACAGAAGTTTTCTACTTCTCTCCCTGGGGGCAATGGGCATGTTATTGTTTTTATTTATTTTCTGTTCAAGCTTTTCATGGGATTACAGTTATTTTAACATTTGTTTCATTAATGGATGCTTTTGTTTAGATTTATAGTTTTAATACTTTATTTTATACTTTTTTTCATGAAGTAAATTAGATATTTTAGTATATCAATGATTGTCTCTATAGTCTTACTAAATGATTATTTTGGTTTCAATTGCCATTTTTTCATTTATTTTCTATCTGAGGTTTGGCCTTTTTTTTTACTGACTTGGATGTTTTTATGTTGTTTTTTTGTGTGTTATTATTCTGTCCTTTTCTGTCCCTGGAGAGATGAACAAGGTTTGTAGGTCTCATGTCTGTATTGAAAGGGTTAATATCTTGCCCAGGCTCATAATCTTCCTAGTGTTCCAAATAAATAGGTACTGTGAGGGATACATATCACAGGTGAGCACCCACTGCACAATCTGCTTTGGATTAAATCCCATCTCCGTCTTCATCAGCTCACAGTCACTGTGACACTATTCCTGCATGGAAGGAACAGGCTGGGATGGCCCTTTCTGCTTTTGGTCCTTTTATTGGCAAATGAAATATTCTATTTGAAAACCTTCAAACCCTGGAGTTTCTTTGTATTTCCACCTGAAAATGCTGCCAGTTGAGGTTCCCAAGTGTGTGGTACGTGTTTGTGTGCACAGAGCAAAGGTGTCAGCCTGTGTGCGTGGCCCGGGTGTCTGTCAATGTCCATTGAAGCAGACGGCTGGAAGGGGGCTCTGCCCGCCCTGCGCTGCTCCGGGGCTGGGGCTGGGCTGGCAGAGGCTGCAGAGCGCTCTGAGAGGCACAGCCTCAGCCCCGGCCGCCATCTTGTGCACGGCGGCACAGCCTCAGCCCCGGCCGCCATCTTGTGCACGGTGGCACAGCCTCAGCCCCGGCCGCCATCTTGTGCACGGCGGCACAGCCTCAGCCCCGGCCGCCATCTTGTGCACGGTGACACAGCCTCAGCCCCGGCCGGCATCTTGTGCACGGTGGCACAGCCTCAGCCCCGGCCGCCATCTTGTGCACGGTGGCACAGCCTAAGCCCCGGCCGCCATCTTGTGCACGGTGGCACAGCCTCAGCCCCGGCCGCCATCTTGTGCATGGTGGCACAGCCTCAGCCCCGGCCGCCATCTTGTGCATGGTGGCACAGCCTCAGCCCCGGCCGCCATCTTTTGCATGGTGGCAGCTCTGAGGGCTGTGCGAGGGATGCTCTTCCCCAGCGCTGTTTCGCGTCCTTTCCTTTCCCAGGATGGCATTTGGAAATGTTTCTTTGGCCCTATCAATACACAGCTCACTGTCTTACTCACTTCATGCCTGGAAGGTTCTAAGAAGACCATGAAAAGCATAGCGTGATTATGATGCACAAATAATAGTCAAGAAAACAGTACTCCATCGTGTAGGGCCTACAGAGCAGGGATTCATTTATTCAACACCAGGAGTGAGGGGGAAGCTCCACCACAAACTCACTTGTCCATTCTTTGCACAGGACAAGCTTTTAAACTTTTTAAACTTGATGGGCACATTCTACTTTCCTAAGCTTCATATTTTCTAATTCCATGATGGTGGAAGCCCTTGCAGCAGGGCTCTGCATGAGGTAGTTGTCAGCCTCCTGGTGTCATTTTGGATGAAGGCTCAGGAGCTACCTAAATTCAAAAGGCCTTTTTGTTACACTTCAACACTTTCCTTTTCTCGGAATTCAACACAAACTTATAGTCAGTAAGTTCTGCAAGTTCTCTTGCTGTGTGAGGCCACATTGTGTCTTTCATTCAGCAATTCATGAAGAAAACACAAATTGCCTACTGAGACCCTTCTGCTCCCTCCCAAATCACTACTCAAGAAGAAGCCTCAGGCACATGCCCATAGTCCCTCTCTGCCAGCAGCTCCGAGCTGCATTGCACAGTGCTTGCTGTGCCCCAGAGAGCACCAAGCAGGCTGGCCTGGTGCCCCTGAATATTTCTGCAAAGCCCTCTGCATTTCACACCTTTGCTGTGGCTCAGTGCAGAGCTCCAGGATTGCAGGCGCTTGGTCCCAGAGCTGTGTGAGGCAGTGGCTCGTGCAGATGTGCCCTGACTTGCTGTCAGTGCCTCACGCTGGCCTCGGTTCCCCTGGCAGAAATGCCGTGCCTGAAGGACACTGCCCTGTGCTGGAGCCTGCGGAGCAGCCCGGCTCCCTCCCCCTGTGCCCAGAGTGCTGCACACACTGCTGACCATTGCCAGGAGTTCCAGGGCAGGCGGCAGAAGAGCAGCAATGGTCAGGCAGGGCAGCAGCCCTGGGCTGCTCTTTGCCTTTCTCTTCTCCTGTGCAGACTCCAGACAGCCCATGGCACCAGTGTGTGCTGTGCCCAGCACGGCGCCGCTTCCCCTCAGGAGCAGCCAGCTGCCAGCTTGGCTCTGAGAGCGGAGGATTTGCCTGGTGCCAGCAAGAGGCAGCCAGGGCCAGGCTGCTGCCTCTTGCAGCTCCAAGGGCCTCCTTCCAGCCTGCCTGTGCCGAGGCTCAGGCTTCTCCGGGCTCTGCCAGGGCTCTGCTGGGGCTCCAGCCTGGCCAAGGCCGGGCCCGCTCTCACCTCACAGGCGCTGACAGCTCTGCACCACAGGAGACCTTGCACAGCACCCTCACTGCTCTTTCTGCTTTCTCTCTTCAGCCAGACTCTCCTCCAGCCAAAGAGATTTCTCTTAGGGATAAAAATCCAAGTGGCAGGAAGCCAAATACTCTCGAATCACATGTGCACAGCCTGCATCTGCACAGGATGTTTGCGTTGCACCGCTCCTCCTTTGGTTTTTCCTGCAAATGCCATTGCTGTTTCTGCCTCAAATAGAAATGTCACAGCATTCTGGCAAAACTTGGCCAATTGGCCATATTCCAAAGGCAGTGTGGTCTGGAGAGGATGAATGAAGAGGAGCCTTCCCCCCTTACAAACTGTACCAAAGAAGCCATCAGTGTCACTTTCCACCTCTAAGAAAAAACTGACAATTCAGAAGGAAATGTTGAGCTTTCTCACAGGGTCAGAAGGAGAGAAATGTTCCAAAGGAGTTGAGATTTTAGAAATTTTATTTAAAATCCTACTCTACAATCCTACACTACAAACCTACACTACCATCCTGCACTACAATCCTACTCTATAATCCTACTCTACAATCCTACTCTGCAATCCTACTCTATAATCCTACTCTAAGTTGGTCATGGAGAAGACAGTTCTAAATTAATTGTTGCATTCCTGCCTCCTCCTTCCACTTCTTCACAGCAACGATGAGAGGTGCCAGGCTGGACCCAGGCATGGCCGATGTTATAAATTGATGCTGCAGAAAGGAAAAGAAAACAACAAGAAAGCATGATTTTCCAAGCTAAGAGCTTCAAAGGCAGGGGAATACTTTTTAAATGAAAAGGGGATTGAGTCAGAGTAGGTCAGGAGCATGGGGCAAGAGTGGCACAGGTTGCCCCAAGAGCTGGTAGGAGGCCCATCCCTGGAAATATCTGAGGTGTGAGTATCCTGATCTCTTGAAAGATGTCCCTGCTCATTGCAGGACACAGACTAGGTGACCTTTCCATGTCCCTGTGTGTTAGTTTGAGATGAATTGACATTTAGGGAAAGAAGTAAGAAACCCCGCACGGAAGTGATTTCTTTGAGAGAAGCTGCTGGGAGCTTCCTCTGTGCCTGAGACAGGCCAATGGCTGGCTAGTTCTGAGAACTGACAACATTTTGCACCATTTAGAAATGAGATGTGCCTGTGTGATGATGCACATTTTGAAAACCACCAGCCCGGGCACTGGCCCTCTTTGCTTCCGGAGCCCAAAGGTAACGGAGCTCTGCTGAGGCCGGCCCTGCTCGCCCACGGCCTGTGCTCCTGGGGGAGGCCGGGCCAGAGCCCAGCGGCTCCCGGGCGGGGGATGGAGGCTGCGGGACCCCGGCCCCAGGCTGGGCCAGGCCACGGCTGCTGACATCTTGCCCACACTAAACCCTCTCCCCGGCGTACAGCGACGGCTCCAGGCCGAGCCTCCCCTCCCAGCAGCTCCCGGGCAGAGAGAGGGGCCCAGCACAGCCTGAAATCCAACACCGTGACTGCCATGACCTGGCTAAGATTGAACCCTTTCACTGCACAGATGAGACCTTTCTTTTTCTTGTGGGCCTGATAATAAAATTTGTTATTCCTTTGAAGTTTGAAGCCTGTTTTGCCCTTCTCCTAATCCATAGCTCCCAGCAAGAAATGAGTAAGTGCCCTGGTGATTTTAGCCAGCGCTAAAACCCAGCACTCCCTGCCAGCCCAGCCCAGTCTAGGATTGCTCCCCACTGTCAGCTGAACAGCACCAAGGTTGGAAGGGAGGAGGATGGGGGCTCATCTGATGCCTTGGATTTCAGTGGAGGAGGAGCCCATCCCTGGGACACTGTTTCACCTGCAGCCCTTTTGGCATTTTACCTGCAGCAGCTCCTTGGCAGACCAGCGCTGCGCCTCGCCTTTCTGCAGGCAGCAGCTCAGGAAGTCACGCAGCAAAGGCGAGAATTGCTCGGGCTGCCGCAGCTGTGGGCTCCCTTCTGTGGCTATGTGGAATTTAGCCTGGAGAAAAAGGAAACACAAGGCTCCACCTGCTTCTTTCCCATCTGGAACTGCTCTCCCAGAGCCCATTGTTCCAGCTCCACTCTGCAGTGGCAGTTTTTGCCCTGGCAGAGAGGCAGAGATGACTTTCCCGTAGCATTTGGATGACGACTTTCCTGTATCATGAAAAAACCCAAGCCCCAAAGCCACAGCTTTGCCAACATCCAGCAGATCTTGCCTTGGCAGCTGATTTCATTGCCTGCTCTAGTTAGGGGCAACTACATCAGCAAATACATGTTTCCTTCTCGGAGGATTCCCAGCAGCTTGGCAGCCTTTTTGGAAGAGGGATTTTGCTATTCTAACTAACTGTACTATTTCCAAGGATTCTTACATGAAAAGAATCTCTGCAGTGCTTGTTGGTCCCTTAAGCACAGCTGCCATAAAACAAAACTCATCAGGCTTTTTGTCCTGTTCTTGAAAATGATGGTAATTGGAAGAAAAGAAAGGAAATGCAGCAGGTGTTCTTCAGGGAAGGAAACAAACCTTTGGAATCTCATTTTCAACACAGACACATTAAGATGCCTCCACAAATGTATTGGGTTGAAAATGCCTGTTTGGGCACACAGGAGCCACCTGCAGCTCTGTCTCTCAGCACTCTGAAAATTTCAGGTTCCTTTATGTGGCAAAAGGAAAATATTCATGGTGAAATCAGAAGTGTCATCCCTGTGGTAACCCTGTGCTCGTTGGATTCTCAAGTCAATGCATTAACGCTGTGCCCATCCCAGAAGGTGCCAGGAAACAAACAGGAGGTTTTGGCAGGCTCTCCCCGTCACAAGGCTCCAGCTTGGTGATATGGAGAAAGTGGCTTGGGTTAGGAAAGAAGGTGGTCACTGAGTGTCTCAGCAGCACTGCACAAGAAGCAGAAGAGACTCTGGCTTTACAGCCTCATCTCCAGGTTTCAGGCAAGTTTCCCTGTGAGAAGAATGGGGCTGCACCTCTTCTCTCAAAAGCACTGTTTTAGAAACTTGGTTTGCTTTGAGTTTCCTTGCTTCATTTCTGGAAAGATAACAGCAGCTCTGAGATGCTTGTTTCCTATTCCTGGGGCCATCTACACAGCCAAAAGAGCTGGAACGACTTCTAAGGCAAAGCAAAATGCTGCCTGAGAATGGAGATGGTTTGGGCGAGGTAAGGCTTGAGTTCCCCCAGTGCTGCAACCAAAGCTCCAGCAGATGCTGATGTGCTGCAGGGCCATTTGTAGAAGGGGCCTTGGTGGAAGTACTTCAAGCAGATGGCCATGGGATTTTGTGCAGTGAGCAGAGAACACGGGACAGGTGAGAAAGACAGCGGGATCAGAGAGTATTTGCTCCTTACCGATCGAGCAGTGAAACTGTCATAAGGAGTTTTTTGTTCGGCCATTTCAATTGCCACAATTCCAAAAGACCACACGTCCACTTTGGGGCCATATGGTTGACGCTTCACCACTTCAGGTGCCATCCACCAAGGAGTCCCGGTCACCGAGCACCGCTGATTTTGCTCAGGGGTGAGCTGAGCAGAAAGGCCAAAATCAGCTGAGGAGAAAGCAAAATACTCTTTTAATTTTAATACTCTCAATTAGGAAACCAAGCCAAAGAATTCAGCGGTGGAAGTTTGAGAATGTGCAGTTGAATTTCCTGGACAACACTCCCTGCTCTCTTTCCTTAGGGCTTTAGCCAAGGAAATATGAATTGGCTACTTCAAACATCCCCCCATTTTTTACACTTCCTCCAGCAGTGCCTTTTGTTCCCCTGAAGGTTTAGATTGTAGCTCCCTCCCTCTGGAAGGAACACACACAGACACACACAGAGCAATAGCACTCTGGGCTGCTTGTGGCTCCTTGTCATAGCTGTGTGCACCCTGCAACTGTGCCTTCAGCCCACAGCAGGGGGGGACCCCTGCACTGCCAGCAGCAGCATTTTTGGGGAGCTGGCAGTCACTGAAAGCAGCCCCACACCCCCCATTCCTGGAAGGCTAAAGCTGAGCAAGAATACACTGACCCAGCTTGACAGAGCCGTCGGTTCTGAGAAGGATGTTGTTGCTCTTGACATCTCGATGGATCACGTGGTTGGAGTGAAGAAAATCCAGTCCTTGCAGGCACTGAGAGAGAAAACAGAACCAGGGGGGCAAAAAGTAGTGCTGTGAGTTCATCCCACAAGAAAGGAAACAGCTGTGGAAGGTTCCCTTTGCAGGGGAATGGGGAGGAATGGCAGAACACAGCGCCATTGAGAGCAAGAGCCTGCTGCTCCAACAGGAGCAGAGCAGAACCTTTCTCAGGAAAGGCATGTCAGCTTTTGAAAGAGCACCAGCAACTGCTGTTGTAGACTGTCCCCTGCAAAGCAGCCAGGGTGACTGCAGCTGCAGTGCATGTGCTCAGAAGCAAACAGCATTTGGGCTGCACTACTATCCTGTTCAGCTGAGGACTAAAAGAAATTAGTCTCTCTTTTTTTTCTTTCCTGTTTGTTTCAAATCCTGCCAGCACACCTTTGCTTTAGAGACAAGGAATGTAGTGCAGACAGGCAAAAGTTTAGCTAGGCAAGGTGGAGAAGTGCAAATGCCAATGCAAGAGACAGAGCTAGAATACAAGAGGAGGGGATAAGAGTACAGGAAGTGAGTCCAGTGAGTGTAGGGGCACTGGCAGACAGTTCCCTTGAGATGCTCTTGCTTGCCCATAGCCGAGCAGCAACACAGAAACCAAGCCTGGCCCATGAAATCACTCCCGTTCTGAGTCCCTGTTTCCCAGCCAATGCAGCTCAAGGCCTGGGAAGCACAGATGGGATCCCTGACCTCCCGACTGACAGCTGCAATCTCTCCTTCAGACATTTGAATCTCATCGATGAGATCTCTCAGAGTGCCTCCGTCCATGTACTCCATCACCAGCCAGAGTTCCTCATGCACAAGGTAGCTGAAAAAAGGAAACAAGGCCATGCAGGTGAACATGCACAGCTAGGTTGGTTTTTCGCTTGAGTCTTGTTTCTGGGTCCCTTGGAGACAAGGGCAGAAGTAAAGGCATAGACATTGCCTCTAGGCTGTGCAGTGTTTGCAGTCTGAGCTGTCTCAAGGAGAAAGGCAGTTTAGGAAGAGCCCAGATAAAAAACCTGTCACGCATGGCATTTCTGGAAATAAGCACCTAGTCTTCCTGGCATGCACAGCAATGGGAAAGAGGGGCAGCAATGCAAGGGCAATCCTCTCTTGGATGGTTCATCAGCATTTAAGAAACTTGAAAAACTCAAGCCCAAAGAACTGTGGAGGCAATGAACTTAGAAGGTATTGAATTCTTAAGATAGGGCTGATGCAGGGTTTTGAACAATTTTCAGTCTGCATTTGCCAGGGTGGATTCATGCAGACAAAATGCAGTCTCTTCCCATCCATTGGAGGAGATAAGTAGAGAAATAATCATTAACAGCTCTATTTCCTGCCAGTGACCAAAGTGGGTTTTTAAGCTCTCATGCTTGTAGTATGTAAACAAACATTCAAGGGATAGGACCTTGACCACTCACCTGGCTAAGTAATTCACGATCCTGGGACTCCTATTACTCTCCATGATCCTGATTTCATTCATGGTTAATATCTTCCTACTCACTCCTTGCACATTTATTTTCTTTATGGCCACCTCAAATGACATTGAAAAGGAGTAATTTGAGAAAATTGGTAGCATGAGACTACAACACACATGGAGGAAGTGATTTTGGAATGGCACAGCCAAGCTGAGCCAAAGTGCCTTGTGATTAGACCTCATCACTGGAGTAATTAGGGAGTGACATTCCAACAGCCCATTTCTCTGCTCCCTTGGGGGCCAGTTACAGGACATGTGGCCACTGGCGATTTGCCTTGTCCACAAAGCCTGTTCCAAGTGCAATTTGCAGGCTGGCTCCAGTCTGTGCTTCTTGTGCCTTTTCAGCACAGCTCTCCTCAAAGCTCCAGCCACAGCTGTCAGCAGTGGGGAAAGGCCTGGAGAGCAGCAGAGGCTGCAGGGGCTGTTGCCATTTACCTCTCCTCCTGTTGCAATGTCAAGTGCTCTGGAAACCTCTCCAAAACCCCTAGAAACAAAACAGCAGCAAAGAAAGGAGAAGCCATTTAGATCTTGCACTGAAAGCCAGTCCAGACAGGAGAGCTCTGCTGTAAATGCCTAAAAGCTGCAGGTTGCAGGAGGGGTCTGCCAGAAGGCAGATGATGCATTTTCCCCTCAAGTGCCTGGGCACTGGGCCTGTTCCTGAAGCCTTGGGCTTTACTGCCTCAGCTCCAAAAGGCAGCTTATTCCTTCATCTCGGGTGTCAGCTTCTAAACTGTGCAATTCTAATCCTGAGCATGGAGTATTTCCTTTAGCAAACTCTTGGAGAGAAATGTTCCTGAGAACTGTTATCTGACAGCTCTCATTGGGGGTAGGTTGTGCTTTCAGGCAAGCAAGATTCTTCTCCTTTCATTAGTGTGGCCAGATGATTTGGAGACATCCAAAAATGCGAAGGAAATGAATCCTGAGCTGTCCCACACTTGAGAGACAAGCAGATTTACCAGGTTCTGTTCCTTGCTGCAGGCAAGACCTTGGCAGCATGGAGATGTCTTTGACAATGCCTTCTGAGCACACTTGACAAATTCTGGCCAGTACTGAGAGATGGGGCAGACTAAGCCCGCTGTCTAAACATTTGGACAACCTGTCTGACTTCCCACTTGATGGATATTCCCCCAGTGAAACCCCTGGCCCATGGCTGTGTAGAAGTGACTGTGGTTGGACTCACCCACTGCCAAGACTTTCCAGTTCGATGTATTTTGTGATGGGATTTTCCTTGTTCACCATTCTCCCTGAGGGAAACAAAATACAAGATGCTCACTTTCAGGCAGAGATCCGAACTTGCAGGAGATGCCAAAGGCAGCCCCGCTGTCTGGGGCTCTGAACCCTCTGTGGTCAGCTGGGCAGCAAGCACAGCAGCAACAAGACAGGCAGTTGTGCAGTACAAATGGCCAGCAGAGAGACTGATTTTGTCCAGTCCTTGGAAGGAAATGAAGCGCAGAGAGCAGAGCAGGGCACAGCACAAGGCTGGCAAAGGCCAAGCATGAGCACTGACAAGCAATGGCAAGAAGACACAGCCGGCCTGAGCCCCTGACAAGCTGTGGCCCCCATTCAGGACACACCAGCATTGCCTTGGAGATCAGACACAGCCAGGTGCAGATCAAGGCCCTTTTGTGTCCCAGCAGGTGAAGGTAGACACCAAATCAGCTGGGATCTTTTCTCAGCCCCACCAGGTCTTTTCTGAGAGCACAGCACTGGCAGCTGTTATGGGCAAGAAGCAGATTAAATGGGTTGTGCTGCAGAATCACAAAGGGCTTGATGTGTTTTCCCAGAGACTGATCTGAGCAGGGCTTGGGCCAATAGGTAGGATTCTAAGAGTCATGGGAATGGCTGGGAATCAGGGATGAAAAAGTGCCATGGATCTGAGGAATACACAGCACAGGGGCTGCAGGCTCGCTCCTGAGAAATGCCTGCAGTGCTGTTTTATCTGATCACACCACATGGATGTGTCTCTTGGACACATCTTTATAAAAATAAATCTGGGATATTAATTACAGATTGTGGCACAAGTATCTGTTTCTTCATTGTGGGCCCAATGAAAACATCTCTTGCTCTCTGTTTCTGCTGTCACCTGATGTTCTTGCAAAGGAGTCCTCACTGACAAAAATACAGCATTCTCATAAAAACCTTGTAGATGTAGTAGAGGCAATAAAAACAGTCCTAATAATGACACCACTAAAACCCATGGGGCAGAACAGCCCTTTCAGGATGGAGAAAAAAAAAAACTCTACCAAAAAACCCCAAATCCGAAACCAAAAAAGGATAAAAACTGAAAACTGAAAACGGAACCACAACAAAAAGACAAAACCCCAAATCCAATCAATATCTCTGAAGTCTTTTGGTTCTGACGACTGGTGGGAAGTCTGGAGTCTAAGGAGAATCTAGGAATCAAATATTCTGTTCAGTTTGGCCACTAGCACACAGAACTTGCATAGATCATTTGCTGTGCCACAGCCTTCTGCTGATCCAAGAACAATTCCTGCTGCTGCCTTTAGTGGCAAGGGAATGCCAGGCAAAGCCGAGCCAGTCCAAGCTGCCCTCAGAGGCAGCAGGAACAGCCAGAGCGCTCTCTCGCTGCCTCAGAGCACAGCAGTTCCTGTGGGGAGTCCTAAATGTCTCTGGGACACCAAAGTGAGGAGGATCATTTGCTACAGCTCTGCTGGCACGTGCACACAATACACTGTCCCTCAGACAAGAAATACACCAGACGTACTCAGTTGCTCCACGAAGTTTCCCAGGCTCTCCTGGAGCTGAGCAGCAGATGTGTCACTGCTGGAAATGGACAAACTGCCCCGGCTCCACTGCTCAGCTTGGGCAACAAAGGCTCCTTTAGATGCTGCTGCTGCTGCTGCTGCTGCTGCAGATTGAATGGAAGAGCCTGTGTAGATCTGCGAGAAGAAAGGAGTTTGTGTCAGAAAGCTGGCTGGCAGAGATTACCCCGAGTTCCCTTTTCAAATGCAAGCCCTTAGGAAGTTGCTGTTAGCCACATGCAAAGCTCATCAACTGGATTTTTTGGATGCCCACTTCTGGAACCAAATGGTCAAAACCCAAGGCTGGTTTTAATCAAGTTGATGGCCAGTTTCATATTCCATTTTCCTGGATTTTCTGAAGGATGACTGCAACAACGACCATTGCACTTCCTCCCAAGGATCCCTTTCCCCCTCCAAGGGCTGCAGACACATTTGCAGCTCCTTGTTCTAATGTTGGAGCTCCTCCCCCTCAGTCCTCTTTTCCTGCACCATCTTCAGAAGGTGCTCAGCCTGCAGCACTTGTGCTTGGGACAGTACCTGTGCCTGCCGCCGACCTTGGGGCTCTTCATCAGCCGGCATTTGCTGGAAGCCTTCGCAGGCTGCCAGGTGAGATATCAACACGTCCACCTCAAGTCAAAGAGAACAAAGCAGTCAGAGACCACAGCTTGTCCCTGTGTGCCAAGGCTCATTGACTGTGAGCAAAGGGAAAGAGCAGGACAGCAGCAGATTCACCAAGGGATACAGACAGCTTGCAGCTTGTATTCCAAATCTGTCTGGGGGACTGTGTTCACTTGCAAAAAGCCCTGAAGAAACAAGGAGAGCAGGAGCAGGCCAGCAGGAATCCCTTGAGATGAGTGCTGGCAAAAGGGGCAAATGACTGGTGCCACTGTCCAGGGCAGCAGCTGAGATTGAGCACAGCAGGAAATGTCCTTCCAAGCAGCTGGGATAGACACTACAGCGGGATGGCACTGAGAGGCATCAGCCCAGCCCCCTGCTGCTCTGCAGAGGAGAGGCAAGAAGGGCAGAAAGCACCAGACTGCAGTGACTGCTGTGCCTATTGCTCTTTCACTCACTCGATTTTCTAGAGCCTCTTGCTGCTGGGCGAGGAGATGGAATTTCTCTTCGATTATTCTTCTTTCTTCCTCCAGCCTGTTCTCCCTTGCCCTGATCCTAGCCTCAGCTTCCTGCAGCTCTGCCAGAAGCTCCTCATCGGAGGCCTGTGAAGAATGACAGAGAGGAATTTCCATGAGTGGAGTGTCTGCCACTCTTTCACTCACCTGGTTCTGTTGATTTCCTCTCTGCCAGGGGAGATTCATCTCCTCTTGGATGCTTCTGTCTTCCTCGTGCCTCCTCTTCACTGCCATGATGGCCCTCGGAGCTTCAGGCAGCTCTGCCTGGGGCTCTGCCTCGATGTTCTGTACACACAAATGGAGAGCAAGTGCCTGGGAGCTGCCATCAGGCTCAGCTTCTTCCTCCGTTTCAGCCTCAAAATCACACTCATTCAGTCACTTCTTTCTGCTTCCCTACCCACCTCTGCTTCCACTGTAACCTCCTGTCCCGCTGCTGATCTCTGCAGAGGCTCTTTGCTTTCAGGGCCTCTGGCACTCGTGGCCTGCTCAGTCCCAAGAGCTGCGTTTTATGCCCCTCTTCCTGCCCTTCACTTTGTCCCCTGCTGAGTCAGCCTTACCTGGCCATTCTCCAGTGGCTCTTCCACCTGCTGCCCCAGCTGCTCTTCCTGCTCTTGGGCTGGGAACAGCTCTCCCTTAGGCTGGCACGGCCTCCCTGATAAAACAATCTGCTCCTGCTCTTTCTCTGGATGGACCTGCAGAGAAAGCAAGAGAAGATGGGCTTCAACTTCTCATCCAACATTTGTGGGCCAAGACTCAAAGGCTGATGGGCTCCCACGTTCCCAAAGCTCTGTGCTGCTGCTCTCCTGCCTTGTTCTCTGCCTGTGGGGAAGCACAGATTCCAAAGTGACCCTGGCAGTGCAATCAGGGCCCATCTGGCACTGAATCTCCAACAGACTCTTGGGCAGCTGACAGGAAATGTGGGGCATTTCTCAAGGGCCTCCTTCCCCTTCTGCTGTGTCCTGCTTGTCTCTCCCTAGTGACTGACAGCCAGCCCTGTCCCACAGCTCCATCCTGGCTCTGCAGGGGCTTCCTGGGTGAGCTCAGCCCTTGGGAGAGACACTGCTGGAGTTCATGTTCTTTTCAGGCCTGCACTGCCACTCCTGCCCCTCTGACATCTACACTCTTGTTAGAAATCCTGCTCATTCAGGAGACAAGGATGTGTGCAATTGGATCCTCTGCTGCAGGTCAGAGAGCCTCTATGGCCACCTCAGGATATGGAAGAGGACCAAGGTGTTTCTCCTCCCTCTTTTGTCAGCTGAGAATTCTGAGTGGCACTGACAGAGATCCTCAAAAGGCCCCACCAACAAATTAATTGACACACCCCTAGGGATGCCAATGAAGGAAGCCATGGGTCATGTAATGCATGTATGACCAAAGTCACCAAAAACCACCTAAACCATGGAATTGTCCCACCTCACTAGGACAGGCAGAAATTTATAGGTTAAACAGGGAGTGTCAGGACAGAAGAGGCAGGAGGAGGAAAACAGCTCTGAGGAGAAAAAACAACCATCTCTAAAGGGGTTCTTAGCAACAAAAGACAGCACTCAAGGACTTGCAGCTTTGCCCCCACACTAGGCTCCAATGCAGTTTCCAAAGCTGCAGACTTCACCACAAAACGTATCAAGAGAAACTTGCCACTTGTGGATTTTGCCTCAGAAGAAGGGTTCAGAACTACACAGTTTGTTTCTTTGGCCACACAGGACAAGAATGGCTGGCCACAGCTTCATGGACAACACAATCATCTCTTTGCAGCTTATCAAAAGCCAAAAGTCAGGTGGCCTAAAAGACTCTGCAGAAGTGAAGAATTACTCAAGGAAACTGCAGAACACTTCTCCAGGTCATGCAGAGGTTTCCAAAAAGGGACAGCAAACAAAGCAAGCCCTGTGAGCCCCAGAAATGCCGTGTGAGCCCTTGGCCATGGCTTGGCAGAAGCCAAGAGACAGAGCTTCCCTGAGCCAAGCAGCCAGCTGCTCACCCGCAGGCAGCAGCGCTTTGGGGCCTCAGCACGACGGCTCAAAGCCCAATTTCCAGCTGCCACGGGATGGGGGAATGGCTGGGTGCTGGCAGGACTCCAGCACTCAGCATCCTCAGCCAGCAACAGCAAGTGCTGGCTGCTCAGAAACTTGCAGCTCTGCCTTGCACTAAAGACAGCAGCACCCAGCACTGGCACTTACTGTCTGGGCATGGTCAGGCTGGGCTGTGACCACAGCTGGAGGCTCGTGCTCCTTTTGCTCATTTTGCTCCTCTTTGGCCTCTTCTCCAGGAGCAGAGGGAGCCACAGCAGAGTCTGCTCTTGCTTCTGGGCTCTGTGGACAGATGGTGGAGTTAGGGACAGGCAGCTCCCTATCATTTAGAACCTTATTTCTCTTCAGCTCTACCAAGCACAAATCATCAGCTTTGATAGCAATGGGATTCTAAGTCTCTCCAACTAAATCAAAATGGGTTAATTCAGCCAGGCTGCAAATAGCTCTGAATTAGAGAGTTCACCCTGGCTACTATCAGCAAGCAACGTTCTCTCTGCAAAGCTGAGCTTTGAGTTCTTTTAAAGCTCTGCAATGGAAAATTAGGAAATAGCCAACAATGCCTTTGCTATTGCTGTTGTAAACATGGAAATGGATCTTCTTTCAGCCCACCCAGCTGGCCCTCTGCACTCTACTGCCACAGGCCAAGCTCACAGTTCCCTGCACAATTCTGAAACACCAGGAGCATCAAATGTTCCTTTCTGACTCACCTCAGGATCGGCACCTCTGAACACACGGCTCAGATGACCTGCAGTGGGCAAAGAAAAGGAACCAAATTCTTTGAGAAAACTGGAGAGAACCGTGGCCTATTTAGAACAGCATCTGAGAAGATCTCCCAGTCTGCATTTTCAAAGGTGTCCTGCTTGACTGGTGTGGTTTAAAGCAGCAACTAAAAAATCACTAGAAAACTTACTTATTTCTTGCTGTGAGATATGGATTAGAACAAGAGCAAAACAGGCTTAAAACTTAAATGGAATAAAGAAAGTTTATTGACAAAAACTACAAGAATACGAAACCAGAATAAAACTTCCAGAACAACCCTTTTCTCCCCCACTACCCAACCATTCCCTTGTTTACATGACAACATGGAGACAAAAAACTTTGGATCTTTGGTGTTTACAACAGTTCCAATTCCTGCTGGAGTCTTTTCATCAGTCTTTGTAGAGAAACAGAAGTCTTCTTCTGCTATCTATGGAGTTTTTCACAAGAAAACGATTTTTCTTCATAGCTTTCTATTTCTCTGATGCCAGCTGCCCGGAAATCTGCCATCAGTTGTCTCCTCCCATTTCCCATCACTCTGAGGTGTGTTATGGGTCATGAGTCTAGGGATGTCATTTTTATGAATGAGTTATTCAAAGACAAAAGTTCTCTTTATCTGTTTTTGTGAGCCCTCCTGGAAACAGAAGTTTTCTTTTTGCTTCTTAAAAGCCATAACTCTTCAACTATTACTTCTCCTCCTCTGTTCCAGCATCTCACAGTGTCACAACTACTTCATCATTTGCTCAAAATCCACACTTGGAAACACTCCATTCCTCCCAATATACTCTGTCATGAATTAAAGGAGTTTTTTTCAGAACACTACTGTCCATCTCCATAGCTTTAACAGAAAAATATTTCAGCTTATTAAAGCATCTCCGTCTTTCTCTTCCCCCTCTCAATTTAATTTGTTTCTTCACTCTCTTTGATGGGTTGATGGTTGATCACTCCCTCTCTCTCTCTCTCTCTGGAAAAAAAGGATTAATCTGCAAGTCTCATGCAGGCAGTAAAAGAGTTAAAATCTTGCTAAAGCTGCAGATGTTGATGGTGTCAGGTTTCAGTTCAGTGGCAGAAACTGCAAACCAAGTCAGGCTGGCCGGCTCCGTTTCTCCCCCCACCCCGCCCTCTGCAGCCTTGTCCGGCCTGGAGGGGGGGAGGAGGCCGAGACAGAGCCCTGTGACCTCGTCAGAAGCCAGAAACCAAAGAGAGCAAGAAATTCCCGGCCTCCCATCTTAAGGTGGTGTTCACAGGTTGATCTCACTTCTCAATAGTTAAAACTGCTGCCAGTTCTCACCCATGGCCAGGAATTAGTCAGGAGAAAAAACTCCCATCAGCCTCCCGCAGTTTCAACTTCCCGAGCTCTCAGAGCTATCTTAAAAGTAAAGTCACCCCAAGAGATTGAGCCAGCAAAGTGAGGAAATGCCAGACTCTGCTGCCACAGGCTCTCCCGTGGAGGGAACAGAAGCCCTGCAAATGCTGCCCGCAGCCCCCTGGCTACAGACACCCCGTGTTTTGCTGAAGGTGTTGACAGGAGCTTGACCAAACCAGGGGCATCCTCATGGTCTTTGTGTTTCAATAGCAACCCGGTCACTAAGAAAGAGCAGGGAGACCTACAAAAGCCAGCTCAGGTTCCAGCCAGGGAAAACCTCTACTTACGTGCCAGGTTGGTGAGGTAATATCCGGAATATCCGATGACATAGATGGTGCAAATGGCAGCAGCGAGCTGCTCCATCATTTTTGCCAGTTTGCACACTCTGCTCCACCACAAAAACAAACAAGGCTCCTGTCAGTGTGCAGCTGCCCACTGACAAACGCCTCAAGCAGGAGGATGCTCCTGCACTGAGCAAGCCCAAGAGCTGCTCTGACCCTGAGGCCTTCCGTGCACCAAGGCAACCTTGGGATGTCACCACGACAAGGTGGCATCCATGCCCTGACATCACAAAGCCAATGCTCTGCGCTGCTCTGGGAATTGATGCAGAGCAACCCAACCTTCCCTACAGCAAACACAAAATTGCCTGGCAGGTTCTCCTCTGTCACAAAGGGTCACAAATCCTTTGGTGGGCTGTGGGAAATGGAAAGACAGAAACTTCCACAGATACTGAAGGGTTTCATTTACAGCCTTGGAAGGAGCTTGGGTTCATGCAATGCTAAAGGTTCACAGACGTTTAGTTAAGAATTCATAAGCTTATGTTCCTATAGCTGCAAGTAAGAATATGCCATAAGTAAATAAAAAACTGCATTGAGTGAGATGGTGGAGAGATTTCAAGTGTAATTGTGTGATTTTAGAGAGTAAGCTATGAATCTAAATATTATCCTAAGAAGCACATGTGTGTAGGTGAGCTAGCAGTGTATTGGGTGAAAAGCAGACACAGTGCAGCAGAACTTGGCAAAGGTGAAAGGTGATTAAGTAATAATAAACCTCTTCAATTTAGTGCATTAGCCAAAAATCTCAAATTAGCGAATCTCAGCCACTGCACCAGGCTGAAGCTGAGGATCCCCAGCCAAGCTCAGAGGGAGGAGAACACAGCATTTGTGGGATCCTTTCCAGTCTGACTTGCTTTAGCTGGAGCCTGGGGGAGGAGAGAGCAGGAGAAAGGTTGGCTGAGTCCTCTCCCCTCTGCCTTGCCCTTCTCTGCTGGATCCTCAGTTCATCCCACACCCACCCCAAGACTCCAGCCCCATCCTACTGGTGCTGATGGGATTAAAGGAGATAAAGAGGAGATTAAAAAGATAGAGAGGAGAGAAAAAGAGAAGTTTAAATGCAGCTTAAATATGAAAGAAATGCACATGTTAGTGAGTGCTGAGAGTTCCAAGGGAGCTGAAGGGTTTGCGAAGGGCCAGGAGCCCGTGAAGGGCTCAGGAGCTGCTGCTGCCGGGAGGGAGGAAATGCACCAATGGCTCCCAGCAGAGTCTGTGCTTTGAGGCTCTTTCCCAAACAGCTGCAGGAGGGAAAGCAGCTGAGTTTGGAGGAAGAGTTTTCTGCGGAGGTTTCCTGTTTGGAGCTGTCACAAGCTTGAGCTGCTCAAGGGAAACGCGGCTCTGCTTCCAGCAGGGCCCAACTGCCCGGGAGCACAACTTGGTTCCCTGGCCCTGAGCCAAGGGGCAGCAGCAGCTTCTGTTCCCTCCTGGCTCTTGTGTCATTTCCAGCAGCACAAGACACACCAAGAAAAGCTCCTCCAGAACATGCCATGAGAAACACAACCTGATTTCATGGCATGAAGGAGCTCTGACAGTCCCACGGGCTCAGGTTTGTTTGTCAGTGAACAGAGCAGGGAAAATCACAGCCACATTCCCTGCACAGGGAATTCACAGGAGGAAAGTGCAGGGCTGGAGGATGTGCTTGGATACAACGTTCCCACGGCAGTTTTGGGGATAAAATCGTCAGCAGAGAGAAAAGAAAAAGTGCTACCAAGGGTGGGCTGGGGAGGGCTGGTGCTTCCCGGGAGGCTCCCGAAGCTCAAGAGGACAAAGCCCAGACCTTGTCCAAGCTGCGAGCTGGGTCTGAGCCAGAAACCAGGGGGTGGCAGAGACATTGCTGCTGAAGGGCTTCAGATTGCCAAAGCTAAAGTGTCCAGCATCAAGGAACAACTTGAGGTTATGGAAGTTCCAGTGCCCACGTTCCATCCCCTCATTTCAAGCTGAAAGCAGAGCTCCACTTGTGACCCTGCTTTTTAATAACGAATGTAAAAATTCAACAAAATTCCCTTAAAGACCCCATGAAGGTTCACACTGAGAGCTCACTCAAGGCAGCCCCAACTCCTGCCCTGGTTCAGTCCCTGTCAAGCCCACTGTGCTTTCCAGCTGCTTTGCTCCAGCTCCTCCCAAATCACCATGAATTCCACTGAACTGAAACAAATGCAAATCCTCGTGGGTCGGGACAAGGGCAGGGAGAAGTCCCTCCAAACCTTCCTTGGAATCACCCCAGAGCCCTCAGCCCTCCATCGGCCCATGCCCGGGGCCCCCCAGTGGCTCCTGTAGCACTCCCAGTCCATCCCAGCCCCTTCTAGTTCATTCCAGTCACCCCAAATGCCCCCGTTCAGGCTCGCTCCTCCGTGGATCTGCCGCCCCTCAGCCAATCAGAGCGCGCCTCTCTGATGACTCATCAGTTGCTGGGCAGATTCACAGAGCAGAAAACCCCGCGCACTTCATTCCCAGTCTCTCCCAGTGCCACCAGAGTCCCTCCCACTCCTTCTTAGCCCATTCCCAGTCTATTCCGAGTTCATTCCCACTTCACTCCCAGACGTTCACACTCTCTTCCGGTGTCTCATTATCCACTCTCATCTCTTTCAGTGCCACCCCAGTCCCTGCCAGTCCATTCCCAGTCCCTCTCAATGCCACACCACTCCACTCCCATCTCTCCCAGTGTCCCCAGCGTGTCCATCTCGCTGGTGCCCTCCAGCTCCCAGCCCGGCCCCGGCCGCCTGCTCTGCTCCCTGATGGATTTCTCCCCTGCCCACATCCAGCTGAGCTGCTCCCAGGGCCAGCAGCAGCTCTCGGGCCACGTGCTGGCCACTGCCGTGCTCCCCAGCGGGGACTGGAGCCAGCAGCTCCTGGTGCTGCTGGAAACCGCCCCCGGCAATGCGGGCTCAGCTCCAGCTGCCAGGTGCAGCACGGCAGCCTGGAGCACCCCCTGAGCCGGCACTGGGGCACGGCCCGGCCCCCACAGCGCCGGGGGCAGCGGGGGAGGCACTGGGGGGCCCAGAGGGGGATTGGGGGGTGCTGGGAGGAACTGGGAGGGAGTTTGAGACAGACTGGTTTAAACTGGGGAAGGGATTGATGTGCTTAGGATGGCTGGGAAGGGATTTGAAGGATGCTGGGGAGGGTGGGATGAGGTTCTGGGGGTCCTGGTGGACACTGGGAGGGAGTTTGGGGGTGCTGGGTGTCACTGGGAGGGATTTGAGTGAGCCTGGAGGAGCTGGAAGGAGATTGGGCATTGGAAAGCAGGGATTGGGATGAGGTCGGTTGTGCTCGGAAGAGAAGGGGAGGGGTCTCAATGAGTCCTGGTGGGGCTGGAAGGGACTGGGAGAGGGTTTGGGGGTCCTGGGGCAGTGGGGAGAAATTGGGAGGGGGCTGTGGGATCCTGAGAGGAACAGGAGGGGCTCTGGTGGGTCCTGGGGAGGCTGGGAAGAGACTGGCAGTGATTTACCAAAATAGCAATATTGATCCAGTATCAACATCAATCTGTTAATGGACAAAAAACCTCTCCAACAGTTTAAAGTTACAAAGTGGATGTTTAATCACAGCACTGGGCGAGTGTGGGAGTCATCCCTTAATACGCAAGTTGACAAAAGATTCCAGTGTCTATTTATGTACAAAAGTCTTAAATATCCAAAATACTAATACATATACATAATGCTAACATCTCCCATGCTCCACTTCAGATTAATATGCACTGTAATGATTTAAAATGACATTATGCCTGCATGGTTTGCTCCCTAATTTGAGGAAGAGGTCGTTTTGGTGAGGAGGGGTCATCAAGAGATGAAGGAAAACCGTTCTTATTCACTCTCACCTTTCTACCTTTACAATGGTTGACATTACAAATGACATTTGGTACAACTCCAGTTTCCTCCCTTGTGACTTGGAAATGGGTTTCCAGATGTAAGGTCTGTGATCTTCCTGAACCCATTTATCAGTTTCTCTTTTCTCATTATAAACACAGCTAAACAAACATACAATGAAAAGTAATTTTTTACCTAAGTCCAAGATTCATTATCTCAAATCCTGCTTCTCACTTCATCATTAACTCTAACTACTTCCAGCAAGGCCTATCTCTAGCTAAGATCTCAAATTTTTCTAAAATTCTTCATTTTTTAAAATTAGTGACTCCAAAGGAGGTTTCAGACGGTCTTGGGTGGGCTGGGGGAGACTGGGAGGGTCCTTGGAGGAGCTTGAGGTGTCTGTGAGAGGTTTTGGAGGTCCTGACCTCTGCAGACCACCCAGGGATGCCATGAAATGCTGCCCACAGCAAGATGCTGACGGGGATTGGGGACTCCGTGTTGGGTTTCGTCTTCCTGGTGCAGGGGCTTGGCTTCTACCTGAGCAAGAATGTGACAGGGGGTCCCTAGGTTGGGATATCCCCTCCCCCAGAGTGTGTGTGCTCTCCTCAGGGACCCCAAGCCTGGTGTCACCCCCTTTTCTCTGTCCACAGAGCTCCTGAAGCAGCAGCAAAAGGTTCTCTAAGATTGAAAGTCAACAAATCCACTCTCCCCAAGGAATTCCCATTGTTGGTCTCTGTCCTGATGGACTTGCATCCCCTGATTTCATCCAGGTGCCCACAGGGAGCCAGGAAGATGTGGAGCCTCCCAGACAGGTGTCTTCCCAACACGCATCACCAGGACCACGGATCACCAGGGCTCTGCCCAACAGGGGTCACTGGGGATCATCCAACGCCCATCCTCCCATGGGGGATGGAGCTGGAGCAGCGCACGAAGCTCTTCCCACACTCGGGGCACTCACAGGGCTTCCCTTACTGGTGACTCCGTTGGTGTTGGGTCAAGTTAGAGCTGGTGGAGAAGCTCTTCCCACACTGGGGACACTCGTAGGGCCTCTCCCCACTGTGGATGCGCCGGTGGGTGGTGAGGGCGGAGTTGTGCTTGAAGCCCTTCCCGCAGTCGGGGCAGTGGAAGGGCCTCTCCTCTGTGTGAATCCGCGCATGTAGGAGGACATGGGAGCTGGTCCGAAACCTCTTCCCACACTGGGGACACTCGTAGGGCCTCTCCCCAGTGTGGATGAGCTGGTGTGCCCTCAGGTAGGAGCTCCACCCAAAGCTCTTCCCACATTCCAAGCAGGTGTAGGGCCGTTCCCCTGTGTGGATCACCTGGTGTCTCATCAGGTTAGAGATCTCTCTGAAGCTCTTCCCACATTTCCCACACTCATAGGGTCGTTCCCCAGTGTGGATCACCTGGTGCCGGATCAGGTGGGAGCTCTGGCTGAAGCTCTTCCCACATTCCCCACACCCGTAGGGCTTTTCCCCAGTGTGGATCCTCTGGTGCTGGATCAGGTGGGAGCTCTTTCTGAAGCCCTTCCCACATTCCAAGCACTTGTGGGGCTTCTCCCCCAGCTCTGAGCTCCGGCTGGATCTCTGGCCGTGTTCCTGGCACTGGGGGGATCTTTCCTCCTCGCAGCTCCCTGGGCTGTGTTTGCAGACCCTCCTTATGCGGGATCTCTGGGGCTTTTCCTCCTCCTCTTCCATTTAGACACGGTATGAAAATTCCTGATTAGGAGGAAAAAAAGAGAGGAGAGCGCCTTGGACTGGGGGTTCCTCCATGCCCAAGTTCATCTCAGAAAGTCATTGGGCATCTTGTGTCTGTAAGAACCAAAACACCAAGATTCAGCCCAGACATCCTCCAAACATCAAAACAAAGATCAAAACCTACCCAAACACGAAATTCAGGCAAAACCCCCTCCAGAATAGAAAGATTCAGCCCCTGCAAAAAGACAAAGCACCAACATTAAGCCCAATAAAGATCAGAAACATCAAGATTCAGCCCAGTGAAAATTGTGGATCCCCCTCTCCAGTCACCTGCTGACTGTGGGCAGGGAAACACTCCTGGGACAGCACACACAGGGAGGGTGGAACCTTGTGCTGCTTCCTCTTCCTGCTCCTCCTCCTCTTGTGTTCCAGCACTTGCTCACACCTCTTCCTTCTTCTTCTGTAAAACCCGAGATAGATACTTTGACCATTTTGTTCTTCAGCCCTGCTCCTCCTTCCCTTCTCCTCCTGCCCCCAGGCCCAGCACCCACTGCCGCCTCCCTCTTCCCCCCCAGTCCCACAGCATCCCACCGCAGGGGCACGGATGCAGCTGGGCCAGCTCGGCCTGGGGCAGCGCTGGGCTCTCGGCCGCTTCCGCCCGCACTCGCTCCCCACTGCAGCCGCTCCCGCCACCACAGCGCGGGGGGGCCCGGCCTTGGCGCTCCCCCCTCCCACCTCCCCAAATTCCCCTCCAGGGGGGCGCCAAGGCCTGGGGGGGAGGGGCGCAGCTGGGCTCCAGCTGGGGAACGCTGGCAGCTGCGGCTCTGCCTGGACACTGATGAGTCATCAGCGCCGCGCGCTCTGATTGGCTCAGCCCTGCCTGAGCCCTGCGCCTGCACCAAGGGGGGGGACACCCTGCTCCAGGGGGGATGGCCCCGAAATTTTCCAGCTGACTCAGATCCTTTGTATCCCAGTTTTCCAGGACAGGAAAACAAGGAGGTGAGGATTTCAGGGGGTTTCTCTGAGCTGGGAGCGGCAGGAGCGGGCGCAGAGCTGCGGCACCGGGAGCACGGGCTGGGGGCCTGTGGGGAGCTGTGGGGCCGGGCCGGGGCTGTGGGGCAGCCGGGGCTCAGCGCCGGGCGCTGCCTGAGCCCAGCACCCCCCGGGCAGGGCCGGCAGTGGCCCCCGGCCCCCAGGAGGCTGCGGGACGCCCCGGCCGCTGCCCGGCCCCGTGGAGCTGCCGGCCCTGCCCGCCGGGGGGGCCGCCTTTGGACACTGCGGCAGGACAGGGACCGGCTCTGGGATACGGGCTGGGGAGGGGAGCCTCAGCACAGCCAGCACGAGGAAGGAACAGCTCACAAATGGCGATTAGACCTGGGAGGATCCACATGATCTTTTAAGCATTTCCTGCTGGGTCCCTGGAGAAAGGAAGGATTGTGCAGAAAGCTCAGCAGCTGCCACAGGATGAGCACACACAGGCACTGAGGGGGCTGCAGCAGCGACAGAAGAAGCCCCTGCAGCACTTGCTCACAAAGGCTCAGCAGCTGAATGCAGCAAGGGATGAGCAAAAGGCCAAGCTGAAGGCAAAGGC
The DNA here is from genome assembly GCF_971803275.1 of Cyanistes caeruleus. Lineage (NCBI taxonomy): Eukaryota > Metazoa > Chordata > Aves > Passeriformes > Paridae > Cyanistes > Cyanistes caeruleus. The sequence goes on along the minus strand of NC_141731.1, from coordinate 2,837,381 downwards.
CATGGCACACTTCCTACAGCCCCTGAGGGATCAAGCCCAGGGCCCAAGGGGGCCCCAGCACCCAGGGGACACCCTCGGCCACAAGCACCTGGCACAGGCATTGCCCTCCTGGCCAGGGCACAGCCCACCCAAACAGCCCCTGGCAAGGAATCAGCCTTCCAGCTGCAGGGCACAAGGACACTGCAAGCACAGACAGCAGCAGCCTCAGCACCAGCAAGTCCAGCCCTTGATGGACACGCATTCTTAGCGGTGGCACAGCTCCCATTCCACCAGGGACCCACCACACTGCAGCCCTTGGGAACATCCAGGGTGGCTCTGGATCCAGAGGAGACCTTTCCTGATGGACACAGGGGCCTCTCCATCCAATCAGAATCTTACAATAAAAGGGGGGAAAATTGTTAAGGAATATTTTAGCTATTAAGGCACTAAGTGGGAAAGATGAGTGGGTGTGTTTTATTCAGCCACTATTAACAAATGTGGGGGATGGGTTTAAAATGCAGGGATTTTTATTTGCTCACAATTGTGATTCTAATTTACTGGGAAGGGATTTGATGGCCAAATTGGGAATGCAAATTAATGTTGCCAAAGGTGATACAGAGGCTGGTTCTGTTGTACCTCTGTGTCAAATGTCTGGCAGAGCCATGGCTGAAGTGAACCCACAAGTGTGGGCAGCCCCAGGGAAATGGGCAAAATTAGATATGGAGCCTCTCCAAATTTCCCTGAAGCAACCAGGACAAGAGGTGTCGAAAAGCAATCCCCTGTTCCAAGGGAGGGAAGGAAGGGCTCACAGCCTGTCTGGGAGTCCTGCTCAAGGCACGGCTTGGGCAGCCAGGGATGGCTCCCTAGAATGCTCCTATCCTGCCAAACAAGAAATCCAATGGAATCCACAGAATGCTGCAGGACCCAAGAAGAAGAAATGAGATGATGAAACCGAGGCACCCCACACTCTCAGATCCTTACACCAGCCTCAACCAGGTGCCCTCCTCACACTGCTGCCATTCACAACTTGATGCAAAAGATGCTTTCTGGGGATCTGCCCACTCACAGAGGATGCAAACTGAATTCTGCCTTGGGCTGGCAACAAGAGCTAGAAGGGAAAATGCTCAAGACATGGACGGTCCTTCTGCAGGGATGCACGGAAGCACCGGCCTGATTGGGGCAAGCCTTGCAGGAAATATCAAAGGAATTGACCTCACCCCCAGGGACTGGCTTAATGCAGGATGTGGATGACTTGCTCCAGTCAGAAAAACAAGGAGAAGAGGTAGAGGAAGCCTCTGTGAAATGGCTTCATTTTCAGGCTAAAAAGCAGCTTTCAGTATCTGAAAAAAAAAAAAGGGCAAATGGTAGAGAAAATGGTTAAATATTTGGGACCTACGTTGATGGAAGTTTTGTCTTTTATTGACCCTGAGAGGGTTCAGGGAATCTCAGAAATAATGTGACCCAGGACTAAAATGGAGCTGGAACAATTCCTACAATTAACAGGGAATTGCAGAAGCTGGATTGAGGATTCTCTTTTCTAGGCAGAACATTCTGTGACTTCTTTAGCCCCAAAGAGTCTCAATGTTATGGTGTAGATATAAGAAAGAGAACAAAACTTAACAAAATGAAAAAAATAAAATGATTGATGCCCCAGCCATGGCTCTTCCCGACTCAGAAATCTGAACTGGAAGGGAATATTAAACAGGCCACCCCTGAGCCTGCACTGAAGGCAACGCAGCAGCAGCCAGGGCTCCCCAGCGGGGGAAGCCCCTGGGCCTGCCCACAGATCCTCTGCTCAAATCCTCGGCCTGGCCACCCTCCTTTGCCATCTCCAGCCACTGCGGGACAATCCTTGCTCTCACTCTTGTACCTTCAGGCCTTTCTGTGCCTGCCCTCGCCACAGCTGCTGGGGAAGGCACCGGGACAATTCCACTCTGCCTCTCAATTCCACTCACACTCTGCCCTGCCTGGGATTAGCTGCTGGCAAAATAGACCAACTTGAAAATGGTTTAAAATCTAATTTCTCTAAAGGGACTTGGTTTGCCTTTGCCTTGGGGAAAGGAATTTTAAAGGTTTTTTTAAGGGATGTTCCACCACTCAGCAGAGATGAAATTAACATCTCAACAGACTGGGAATAGCCCAAAAGATTCCCACCAAGATAACGACCATCAACAAAACATCAACACCCAGCAGCAAACATCAACCAACATCTTACCCCAGACACTGCCCCAGGCACAGCTGGAGACACCTGGTCTGGAAAAGGCTGAGCAGGAAATCCAGGAGTGCCCACCTAATTCCCATCACAGGCACAGAAATCCGGCTGCAACAGGAAACCAAATCCTAACAACTCCACACCTTCAAACCAATGAACATTAAACCAAGGGATTTCTATGGGGTCAGAATGTATAAATTTAGGAAAATCTAGTCAAACTCATGTGTCATGGAATGATTTTCTCTGCACACCCAGCCTAAGTGTGCATGAAATAATTCCTGTTGCACATCCTGGCCAGAATCAAGTAATGCCTTATTTTTCTAAAGACATTGTTGAAGAGTTTTGCTTTTCACAGTTTCAGTGAAAGGATTACATCGTTAGAGTAATTTTTTGTAATAATTTTACTTCTCTATTGTCGGTTCTGTTTGGGCCAGTGGTGTGAGAATCAGTTTTTATTCCTAGGAGAATAAAAAGAAAACACTTGATTACTTTCGCAGTTTTGTTTTATATTTGAACGTGACTCTTAGTGATGACAAAATGATGGCATGAGTTTTTCGATGTTCACCTTTAAGCTGCACTTTGAAAACTAGAAGAGCTTTAAAGTTGGTGCTTTAACACATAAACAATTATTAGAATATTGTTTAACGAAAAATAAATAGCAGATCTGTGGGGGGGCCACGTGTGAATCACGGGATGTCTGCCCTGGAAGAGAAGCTTTGTTCCAGGCAGCCAGGAGAGGAGCTTTAGAAATGCAAATTAACACTGATGGCCCAAAGCCTGCACAATGGCCCAGGGGCTTCCTGGCTGCAGGAGGAATTGGGCTGATTCCAGGAAGGAAAAAACAGAGGCAATGAGTGAATCTGCTTGGAGATAGGGCCAGGGACTTGTATATAAGGAAGCAATGGGACAAACCATCAGTTTCAGAAAATGTTACTAATTGACAAGGACTGCTGCTCAGACCAAGTTCCGCTACATTCCTGAACTTCTAGAAGAACAAACATTTCACCGAGCCAGGAATATCGGGTGTTATACAAAAAGGACATGCAGCAGGCGGATCGGGAAGGCTGAACCTTCCAAGCACCTCGGCCAGTGTTGGGCAAAGGGACAGGGACGTGCGGCCGGGAAAATCAGGACAAAAACGAGGCCGCGTCCTCCAACAACTGGAGAGAGCGCATGGCAAATGCCCCATGGCCTCTCCCTTTGGGCAGCAATAAAGTCACTTGCACACCGCTCCTCTGGCTCCTTGGGCCACACAAACCTCTGGCGCCGGGAATTTTCCCGCCCGGCCCCGGGCCCAGCGCAGCCACCTCCGGCCTCCCGACACGAAGCGGGACGAGCCAGCGCTGCTCCGCCACCGCCTCCTGCCGAGGCCCCAGCGGCAAGGAGACCGCGGGCAGCCGCTCCCGCAGCGCCCTCAGCCCAGGGCCAACACGGGCCGGCCACGGCACAAGCCACCCGCCACAGCCCCCTGCAGCCCCCTCCCGGGCCCGCAGCGAGCCCCGAGCCCCCGCAGAACCGAGCGCGGCTCCCACCTGCGATGGCCGGGGCCGCCTCCGAGCTCCGCCGCCGCCTCACCGGGCTCCCGCCGCTGCTGCCGCCGCTGCCGGGCCCGCACAGACGCTCCGGCAATGGCGGCTCTCCTGCCCCACGGCCGCCCTGGGAGCGCCAGCGGGGCCGGGCTTGTGCCCTCTCTGCCCAATCAGCGCGCGCCAGAACCACGAGTGACGGCAGAAGCAGCCAATGGCAGCCAGCGGCGGGCTCTGCACACGGCACAGCCCCGCCCCGCGCTCTCAGGGCCCGCCCCGGGCTGCGTGAGGGGAAAGGCGGGGACGAGGAACAGCCCTGGAACGGGCCCGGCCCGAGCCGCCATTGAGCTCCCAACACAAACAAAGTTCTCCGCACCTCCCGGCCCGCCTTGCCCAGCCCTGGCTGCTGGGTGCCTCCGGCTCAGCGGGAAACTCTGGAGCCTCATGCACGTCTAATTAGGAGCATCAGTGCATCGCTTTGATTTCCCCCAAAAAAGGGAACCCGCCCTCCAAACCCCTTCAGCTGAGTGGAGGAGAGGAGAGATTTCTTGCAGAAAACTCCCAAAAGTACCAAAACCAAAGCGAAGTGAACCGGGACCCCCCAGCAGCGCCTCTCTGCCGTCCCAGCTGAAGCCCTCGCTGGCTGCTCCAGGCTGGAGCGGCACACTGGGAGCACTGGGAAGGGGCCCCGGCTCGGGGCGCAGCCCCCGGGGCAGCCCCACGGCCCCCACGGCAGCTCCAAGGCTCCGCCAGCCGGGATGGAACGTGGGACGGGGAGCAGGGGAAGGGACGGGGCTACCGGCGCCGAGGAAACACGAGGGACACCGGGGGCACTTCACGAGCATTTAACGCAAAAGATAAAATCATAAGGGAGACAAAAGCAACAGAACCTGTAGCACCATAGCACAGGGCCACACAAGGACATGTCCCACTGCAGTGGGGTGATGCTGGCCCGAGTCCAGGTACCCACCACAGCTGCTCTCTCACTGCCCTCCACAGCCACACAGGGAGAGAAAATTTAACCAAGGGTTCATGAGTTAAGGACCCGGGAGCATTTCCTCATCAAATGAAGTCACGGATAAAACAGGAGATTTGACTTGAATTTATTGCCAATAAGCTCAGAGCAGGAGAATAAGAAGACCCTTAAAAGCACCTTCCTTCCACCCCTCCCTCCTTCCAGCTCTGCATCCTAACCTGGCAGTGCAGGGATACAGGGAATGGAGCCATGGTCAGTTCATCTCCTGGGGCTTTTCCTGCTGCTCAGGGACAGGAGTCATTCCCCTGCTGCACTCTGGGATCTCTCCCACCAGAGAGGTCTCCAGGAACTTCTCCAACCTGAGTCCATTCCATGGGGAGCAGCCCCCTCACAGTGCTGCAGCGTGGGTCACTCTGCCACAGGGTCAGACCTTCCAGGACAGGCGGCTCCAGCAGGGGCCCCTCTGTCCACAGGTGTCCCCTGGGGTCACAGCCTCATCTCAGGCATTCCCCTGCTCGGGCATGGGCTTCTCCAGGGGCTGTGGGTGTATCTCTGCATTCTGGTGAATCTCCAGGGGCAGTCAATCTGCAATTCCCATTGTTAGTCTGTGTTCTGATGGATATTCCTGCCCCTGTGTTCATCCAGGTGCCCACAGGGAGTCCGGAAGATCTGTTTGGTCAAGGTTGAGCTCTGTGAGAAGCTCTTCCCACACTGGGGACACTCGTAGGGCCTCACCCCAGTGTGGATGTGCCGGTGCCTGATGAGGGTGCAGTTTTGTGAAGCCCTTCCCACAGTCAGGGCAGTGGAAGGGCCTCTCCTCTGTGTGAATCCACTGATGTTTGATGAGACTTGAGCTCATTGGAAATCTCTTCCCACACTCAGGATGCACCGGTGTGCCCTGAGGTTGGAGCTCCAGCTGAAGCCCTCTCCACACTCCCCACACGTGTAGGGCATTTCCCCTGTGTGTATCTTCTGGTGACAAATCAGATTGGACATCTCAATGAAGCTCTTCCCACATTCCCCACACTCGCTGGGGCATTCTCCTGTGTGGATGTTCTGGTGCCAGATCAGGTGGGAGCTGCGACTGAAGCTCTTCCCACATTCCAAGCACTTTCCAGGCTTTTCCCCTGTGTGGATCCTACAGTGGTTAATCAGGACAGAGATCTTCCTGAACCTCTTCCCACACTCCCCACACTCCTAGGGGCTCTCCCCAGTGTGAATCACCTGGTGCCAGATCAGATGGGAGCTGTTCTTGAAGCCCTTCCCACACTCCCCACACTCCCAGAGCCATTTCCCAGGGTGGATCCTTTGGTGTTTCCTCCACTTGAAGCTCCAGCTGAAGCTCTTCCCACATTCCAAGCATTTGTGGGGCTTCTCCCTGCCATGAGCTCTCTCCCCCAGCTCTGAGCTCCGGCAGGATCTCCAGATGCCTTCCTGGCACAGGGGGGATCTTTCCTCTTTGCAGCTCCCTGGGCTGGGTTTGCAGCCCCTCCTCATGCAGGATCTCTGGGGATTTTCCTCCTCTTCCTCCATCTGGCCATGGCTTGGGAATGACAAATCCTGATTTGGGGGTAAACAAAGTGGGAGTGCCTTGAAGTAGAGGCTCCTCCTGCCTAAGTCCATGTCTCGAGCTCAGCAGGAGCCTTGTGTCCATGAAAATCTCCAAAATATCAAGATTCAGCCCAAAAAAGTGTCCCAGGATTTCCCCATCTCTTGTCTTTCCTATTTGGGATTCCAGAGGTTTCCCTTCCCTGGGATGATGGGGGTCCAAGGGCTCCAGGGGTTCCCCCTCCTCTGGGGTCCTCCTTAGCGATGATCCAGGGGCTTTTGGGGGTCCATGGGGTCCCTTCTCCCCTGATCTCTGCTTTGAGATCCCAGGGATCCCAGGAGTGTCTCCTCTCCAGGCTCCCACCTCTCCAAGCTGCCAGGATCCCCCAGCTCTGGGATCGCCCCTCTCTGCTCTCCCCACTCTGGGGGTCCCAGGGGTTCCTCTCCTCTGCTCTCCCAGGGGTCCCCAGGACCAATGTCCTCCCCAGCCAATACTGGGCAATGGCCACGTGGACCCCAAAGATCCCCCAAGGGGCTCAGCTTTCGGGTCCTGCAAGATCCAAACCTACACACCCAGAGAAAAAAACCTCCCAGGGATGCCAGACAATATTTGGGGCTCAATTCCGCAATCTGCAAGTTCCAAACACACCCCAATTAAAAGACCCTCTCAGGGACCCCCTGACAGATTTGGGACCAGCTCCCCCTCTCTGCTCACCTGCAGGATGAGGTGGGGGCGATGGGCCCGTAGCCGGGGGTGCTGCGGACACAGAGGGCACTGGAACCTCCAGCTTCTCCTTCTATTCCTGTTCCTGCTCCTCCTTTTCCTTTCTCCCTCCTCCTGCTCCTCCTCCTTCCCAATCCCATCTCCTCCCCAGTTCCTGCCTTCTGTATATTTACAGTGAAGAATCTTGCTTGTTTTTAGAACTAGAACAAAAATTCCAGATGGAAGAAGCCTTGCTGGTTTTATTCAGCAGTATCAGTGACTACAGGTCGTGTTTGCTTTGGTTTGGTGCTGTCCTCGTTCCTCCTCAGTGCTCAGGCTGGGCTATGGGGTGTCCTTGTTTGCTGCATTTTCAGAGTTCCTCTTGGATCCTTTGGGCAATAGGCTGTGCCCTGGGAGGATTCTTTGTGCTCCTTTGTGACACAGGAGAAGCTTCCAGGCGGTTTTTGCGTGAGCGGCTGCTGTGGTGTCACAGGAGCGTTGCCACGTCCCCGTGGTGTTCCCGTTGCTGTGGGACACGGAGGCCTCAGTGTCCAGAGTGGCTCTGGGCGCCTGCTCGTTGCCAGAGGATCCTCCTGCCCGAGGCATTCTCAGCAGCCAGCCCAGCCCCTGACGGGTGTCCTTCTGTGCTTGCAGGGGTACAGTCTGCAGACATGTGCAGCGCAGCCAAAATGATGCAGCAAGTGGTTGCTGCAGTTGGCACTCTGTTCTCTGTGGCTTATTCGGGGTATTTTTTAACCCACTTGGCACGTAAGTTGAGGTTTTCCCTCGGTGCAGCCTCTGTGGCTTCGGGCTTGCTGTGTGCTTTCTGTTCTTCCACTGGAACAGAGTTGACTCTGTAACCAAATTGCCATGAGGACAGGGTTGGTTTGGGAGAGCTCCTGCCAGCAGCTGCAGCTGAAAAAGGGGGTGTCTGCAGCCAGCGGGGCGTGCACAGCATTTGCAATGAGGCCTGGGGGGGTTCTGTTCCCTCAAGCGGGGAGTCTGTGGCAGCGGAGCCTGGAACTCCCTCCGTTTGCTGCTCCAGCCAAGAGCTGACACAGCCCAGTATTTTGTGCTGCTCTCTTGCTTGCTGTGTGAAGGGCCTGTGGCTCCTGGAGGGATGCTGTGAAAGCAAAATGCTCTCTCGGGCTTGCCTTGCTCATTTCCCACCACAGGCAGTTTTTTCCTAACAACGTCTGGTTCACGTTCCCTCTCCCGTTGCAGGGCACCTCACGCGTGGATCCCCAGCAGCTCCTCCTTCGGTGAGTGGCAAAGGAAGCTTTGGTGTTCAGAACTGTGCAGCAAGTTGTGAGCTCGGCGTGTGGCAGCCGAGTGCCAGCCTGGGAGGCTGAAGGAAAGTTCCTGTCAGTGTCTTTGCAGCAGCAGCAGCAGCAGCAGCAGCAAAGAGATCCCTGGCAGTTTTCTCTGTTTCTGCTGAAGAGCTTTTGAAGAGCTGCAGGACTGGTTTTGCAGGCAGAAGATTGCTTGCTGGCTTTAGCCATGCTGGAATATGGAATTCCCAACAATAAGTGGCAATGTCGACTTGAGCCCATTGTTAGTTTGAACAGCTCTGAACCCTATTTCTGCTTAGTGCAGCTGGATGTGTAGCTGAGGATAAAGAAGGTGATAACTGAGATAGAACTTCTCGTCCCTCACGCTCCCGTCTGTCCACAGGGCACCAAAGCAGCATCAGCACCTCCTCTGGCTCCCTCTGCTTGCAAAGAGGAGGCCAAAGAGGAGGAAGAGAGCAGTGAACTTCCCGCTGTTCTGGGAGACGAGGGCGAACACCCCGCGGTTTGGGAAAACAACGGCGAGGCTCCCGCGGTGTGTGACAAGGACAGTGGACATCTCCCGGTGGGGGACGAGGATGGTGGATGTCCCCTGGTGTGGGATGAGAATGGCCAAGCTCCCATGGCATGGGACGAGGATGACAGCAATCTCCCGGTGTGGGATGAGGACAGAGAACATCCTGTGGCTTGGGAAGAGGAGGGTGAACCAGCAGCTTTTTGGGAAGAGGATGAGGAACCTGCACTGCTTTGGGAAGAGGACGAGGAACCTCCCTCTGCTCCTGAAGAGGACACCGAAGCTCCCTGTGCTGCAGGATCCTGGGCTGAACATTCTGACAGCAGCACAGCCCTGCAGCCAGAGGGGAGCGGGGAGTGGAGCCTGATGCAGCTGAGTACGTCTGCTCTGTTCCTGTGTGCCAGAGCAGGGTGCTGTGTGTGTGTCTCAGCATCAGCTGCACCCAGGGTTGCTCTGCAGCTAAATGGCACAGGGTCATTTATTGTCCTTCCCCAGCTGAGAGCAAGGGGCTCCCAGCCCCAGGGAGTGGGGCTGCATTCTGGCTCTCATCTGAGAGGGAGCATCTTCCACCTGGTTTCTTTCAGGGAACACCGTGAGCGTGGGGGAGCCTGCCGAGAAATACCTGGAACTGGAGCAGATTGGCCAAGGGTAAGTGCAAGGCAGTTACTTCTGCACAAGCAGGGCCCAAGTATTTTGCTGGTGCAGGATCCAGTGAGAAGTCAGGAGAGCTCCAAACCCCTTCAGACACTGGGGTACGATGCTGCTGCCTCTCAGGGCTGATCAGAATTGATAACTGTGGTCAGAAGGCACCTTGCATGGCAGAGGGCTGGTGGCTGCTGTGCTGTTGTTTGAAGGGTGGATGCACTCGGGTGTTCTGTGAACGCTGCAGGCAGCAGAGATCTCCTGTCTGGGCTGGCTTTCACTGCCAGGGCCTAAAGCGCTGCTTCTTTCTTCTCTGCTGTTTTGTCTCCAGGGCTTTTGGAACCGTTTCCAAAGGACTCGACAGGGCCACGGGAGGAGAGGTCAGTGTCAACACGCCCAGCACGTCTGGCAGCTCTCGAGGGCTTTCCCCTCTGCTGGGAGCTGTGGCTGGAGCTGTGGGGCCCAGCAGAGCTTTCCTGCACAGGCTGCTCCTCTGAAGGCAGAGCAGGGTCAGCCTGCAGAGCACAGCTGGGACAGACTTGGTCCTTCTCAAGTGCCCAAAGGAAGGCAAGGAGGGCAGCGGTGTCTGTCAGAGCAGGACACGCTGGCCTGGTCTTCATGTCTAAAAGTGTGAATGCATCAGCTGCTGGAGACTGAGGCCCAATTTACCTTCATCCCAGCCTCGGACAGGAACACTGTTTATCAATTTTATCATCCTGAGTTTCATCAGGATACCTCAAGGCCTAATTAAGGAGAGATCCTGCTTGGGCTCAGTTTGGGGTTTTAGTCCTACTGCAGCTGTTCCCACAGAGCCAGGGAGAGAAATGAGAAGATGGATGTGCAGAGCAAAGCTCTCTCCTAAACCCTGCAGCTGTGTTTGGGTGTGGTGTCAGTGGCAGCTGGGACAGGGATTATCTGAGCAATGGATGTGCACGTTTGCTTTGTTGTGCTATCCCAAACAGAGCAGGGACATTTGAAATCCTGGCCAAATGCCATAGAATTGCTAAAGGGTTCCCGGCTATTTTGCTCTGTGTGCACAGAAACAGAATTACCTCCTGCTTGCAAAATGTGTTGGAATAATAATCCTAAGAGTGCTGAGGCCATTTGAGAAGACTGTAGGTGCAGAGAATGTTGTTAGAGCTTTGAGGCTGACAGCTGAGGGAGCATTTCTGCAGAGCTTACAGAGCCAAATGTCTCTGGCCATGAGTCCTGTAACAGCCCCAGCGAGCAGAGCAATGGGCTGTGGGAATGGCACTTGCTGAGCTCTGGTGTCCCATCCCAAGGCAGTTTGGCACAGCCCGGCTCGCTCGCTCCAAAAAGACTCGCTCCGTGTTTGCTGTGGCCTCCTGCCACAGACTGCTCCAGTTAAAGGTCTGCAATGTCCCTTCAGGTGGCCATCAAGAAAATGAGTCTCAGAGGGCACAACAGGGAACGAGCTGTGAATGAGGTCGTGGTCCTGAAGGACAAGAAGAACCCCAACATTGTCAACTCTCTGGACAGGTGAGTGCTTCAGGTCTTCTCCCGTGCACAGGCCCTGCGTTCATCTTTCCTGGCATCCCCAGTCTGTAGCCTGTTCTGAAAATGCCTGACCCGGCCATATCTTCCCAGAACAACAGCCTGGCACTTCACTCCTTCCATGTGCTTTTGTTGCTTTGCTTTGGCTTTTTCTTCAACTTCACCCCATTTGCTGTGTTTTACAGCAAGTGCTGATAAACCCTGGTAGAAATTATTTTCCTTGGCTTCTTCTTCCCAGCCCTTTCCCATTGCTGCAGGTGACAGGAAAACCAGGTTCTTGTTTCCAGAAATGCCTCATTTGCCCATTTTTCCATGGCTTTGCCTATTTCTGAAGGGACTTTGTGCAAGGTTTTCCAAGCATTTGACTGCTTTTGCCCCAAGTGCTGCACGGCCTCCTCCCCTGGATAACTCTGGAAGTTGTGTTGCCTTGTTCCGGAGGGAATGGTGGAACTGATGAGTTCAGATGCTGAAGCAGGTGGGGACAAGTGTTGTGGTTCCACATTGAGCTGGGCTGTTGCTAAAGTGCATTTTTCACCTGCTTGCCATCTAAGGCCTCTCCTTTCTCCCGGGTGCCTCCTTCTCCTTTAGCCTGTGCAGATTCCAAGGCCTGTGCAGCCTGGCAGGAATGTCTCTCCATCTGATTCTGTCCTCACTGACAAGTGACCTGGGAACAAAACTCCACTCTGGGCTTTTCCCTGGGGGAATTGAGCAATGCACATTCATCTCTGTGCCATTGTTCTCCTCTTCCAGCTTCCTTGTTGATGGAGATCTCTGGCTGGTGATGGAATACATGGATGGAGGAACTTTGCAGGACGTTGTCAGACAGACACGCATGGCTGAAGGAGAGATGGCAGCTGTCAGTCAGGAGGTGAGGGATCCTGCTTGTGCTTCCCATGGCTGGGACACCATGGTCCTTCCAAAGAGGCTGTGAGAGCAGAGTGGCTCCATGCTCAGGCCCTTGTTTCTCTGTTGTTTTTATGAGCTGGAGAGGAAAGAGCCTCTGAAGTGAATGGCCTGCAAATATCACTGCATTTCTACTCTGTTCTTGTGTTCTTTCCTGCTGTTGTGGTACTCTCTGTCTTTTTTGGATCTGATTTCCTGTTCTCAGCTTTGCCTTGAACCTTTTGCCTGGAGCTTGTCTGCACTGCACTCCTGGGCTGTCACAGCAAAGTTGCTGCTGGCAGAATTCTAAACTGTCCTTTCTTGTGTGATATATTCCGGCCTCTGATTTTTTCCCTCGTGTTTCTTGTTGTCTCTCAGTGTCTGCAGGGCCTGGATTTCCTCCATTCCATCCGGGTGATCCACAGAGATCTGAAGAGCTCCAACATCCTTCTGGGAATGGACGGCTCTGTCAAGCTGGGTGGGTGTTCCTGGCCAGGCACGGCGCTCCCGGGGTGCGGCTGTGGGGCTGCTTCCCAGTGAGGGCCAGAGCCCCACAAGTGCTGCTGGTGGCACTGCCCGGCCCCTGCTGCCAGCTGAGAGCGGCTGCCCTGTGCAGAGAGCTCAGGAGAGGAGCAGGCTGTCAGGAGTGCCTTTGCTCTGGGTATGGCCCTCCCAGAGGGGCAGGAGTTGCAATCTAAAGCTTCAAAGGAAATCAGTAGAAGCCAAGCATGAAAGCTGAGGGCTTCTTTAAGGGCCCAGTTCCATCTTTCCTTGGCTACAGCCCTGAGCACTTTTCCAGCTGGATTCAGCACTGCATTCCCAGACTGAGAGTGGGGAATCTTTGTGCTTGGTTTCCTCATTGCAGCTGCCTTTGACAGTGCTTGTTTCTGTCCTCAGCTGATTTTGGCCTCTGTGCTCAGCTCAGCCCTGAGCAGGACCAGTGCAGCTCCATGGTGGGCACTGCTCACTGGATGGCCCCAGAAGTTGTGACCAGTTCTCCTTACGGCCCCAAGGCGGACATCTGGTCCTTTGGCATTGTGACCATCAAGATGGTGGAAGGAGAACCTCCTTACTTCCAGCAAACGGGGGCCATGGTAAGAGGCAAATTCTCCAGGCTTTGCAGAGGCCTGTGAGCACAGGGTGACCCTGCACTGGGAGGAGCAGCTGGAGGTTTCTGCACATCGCAAAGGGAATTCCCACAGCACCTGAGCCTGAACACAGACAAATATTCTGCAGTCTCCAGCAACAATTTGCTTTGGCATTTAAGTTGTTGCAGCTCTTGTGAGGATGACCCAAATACATGAAGCAAGTGCATCAGCTCTAATGTTGTCTTGTAGAAAACCCCAAACCAGCCCCAACACCCACACCCAAACCCAACAAGTTTTCTGAAGGAGTTTCTAAAAGAGGTTTTGTAGGATGAACTCTCCCTGGCTCTTCTCACTGGGAAACTATACTGAAACATGAAGATGATTGTTTAACATCCCCACAGTCTAACACATTTATTTCCTAGTCCAAGCTACTTTCTCTGTGTCACCAAGGCTGAGCTTTCAGCCACACAAACCTGCTGTTCCTTGCCTGGCAGTTTCTGGCATGGGGCAACAGGAATGCTTTTCCTTGAGGGTCAGTGGCACTGCAGAGATGCATTTGATGTAAGAATCCCTTGAAATAACACAGGCAGACCACACTAACTCTTGAAAATGGCCTGTAAAGCTGGTGTCTGTATTTGGAGAAGCAAAATGGGCTATTTCTGATGGAGGTTCCTACTGACAAAGTCAGCCAATGCAGTCGGCTCTGAAGGCAAGATCATTTGGATGTTGCAATGGCTGTGGCTGCACCAGGGTTTGGGTTTTTTGGCTGGCCCAGAAGAATGAGCTGTGAGCAGCAGCATCTGTGCCAGGGAGGAAAGTGCCCGGGGAGCTGGGGCAGAGAAAGCGGGCTGGATGTGAGCACGTGTGGGTGTGGAGGAAGCTGTCAGAGCGCTGTGTTTGCTTTTCCTGCAGGCCCGCGCTCTGATCCGGCAGAACGGGAGCCCGCAGCTGCAGGAGCCCAGGCGCCTGTCGGCTCTGCTGCGGGACTTCCTCGAGTGCAGCCTGGAGCCGGACGAGGAGCGGCGCTTCTCTGCCCAGGAGCTGCTGCAGGTGAATGCCAAGCGGCTGCGGGGGAAACGGCAGCGCCAGGGAGGGCTTTTCTTGTGGGGCCCCCCTCCCATCATCTCCAGTCCCGCTGCTTTTCACACGCAAAGCCAGCAGAATCCTCGCCTGCTTTGGCTTGGCAGGCTCCTGTCGAGCTCATCTGGAGCTGGTGCCCCGCCACGAGCGGGGACATCTTCAAGCACATCAGGTGGCTCAGAGCCCTGCCTGACCTGAGCCTGGATGTTTCCAGGGAGGAGCCACCTCCCACATCTCTGGGCTCCCTCTCTCAGTGTTTCCCCACTCTCCTGCTACAGCAATTCTTCTTTACATCTAATCTGAGCCTGCTTCCCTCTCTTGACTTTCAAACCATTCCCCTTTGTCCTGTTTCAACACAGCCTGTGAGGAACTTGAGTCTGGAAAGTAACAGTTCATTTCTTTCTTTTTTATCCCTTGGGCAGCACCCATTTTTGTCATCAGCCAAGCCTCTCTCCAGCCTGACCCCTCTGATCACTGCAGCAAAGCAACTGAGGGAGCAGCGGAGAAGATGAAGCACAGGAGGCCAACTTTTCATTATAGTAGTTAGGACAAGTTATGTTAGTTATGTTAGTTAACACTGTTAGTTAGTTAGAGTAGGTTAGGACAGCCTGTTTGTTATGGCAGTTATTTGAATAAAATCTCTGTTAAACCTCCAGTCCCTTGAGGTGTCCTGTCCTTCTCCCGCTGTGACTCAGCTGCCCGGAGCACTGCGAGGGGAGAGCGGGCCCAGCCTCGCCCAGAGCTGAGCCCCAGCAGAGCCTGGCAGAGCCCAGAGCAGCCTCGGCATCTGCAGAGTCAGCCTGGAAGGAGGCGCTTGGAGCCTTCTGGGCTGCAGCCGGCTCTTGCTTACAAACTGTGTGCGCTGGAAAACGCCTCTGGTTCTGCAGGAGGGCAGAAGGGGCCCGGGGAAGGCCCAAGTGCTCCATGCAAGGGAAAAACCTGCCCTGTGTTTGTGATAAAGAACTATGTTGTTGTTGCCCTTTGCTATTATGTGCTGGCTTTTGCAAATTATTATAATCAGAACGATTTTGATATAGCACAGTTTGTAATCACTTTTAACTGCTTTTGATATAGTAGTGTTATAAATGACTTTCAAATTTCCAAACAATCAAATTTAATTAATTGATAACATAGCTTAATAAATTGGATACAAAATAATAAAAGAATAGAATTTAGTAAAAGAATACAATTTAGTAAAAAAGAGATACAATTTAGTAGATATATTCAGATAGATATTTTTATATATATATATATATATATATATATATATGTGAATATAATTGGCCAGTGGTTACAAATGCTTAAGGCATAAGCAAAACCGACTGGGGTGTAGGGGGGACGCTTCTCACCTCACCTCACGTACGAAACAAAGCACTTCAAGCTAAACTTATATACTGTATGCTTATACATATTCATTAATGTTTCCCATAAGTTTCCTCCTTTTTCTGATTTTACTGACCATTTATTTTCTAAACTACATCCTGTACCTTAATTTTGACATGTAACATCTGCAAAGGGGTGCATCTGCTTTATAACACTGATTCTTGATCGTTTCTAATGATAACTTTAGTAACAGTTGCAATTTAAGTAGCACGAATCAATTCCATTTATTACACTGGGAATGGGGAACCCCTGCACTTCCATTTCCGGGCAAACCCCCCTTCCTGGGCACAGAGACCCCCTTGAACTTTCATTTCGGGGCACTGGGAACCCTGGAACTCCCTTACCCACCCCCAAAAACCCCTGCACCCCCTTATCTGGAACCTGGAATCCCCTGAACACCCATTCTCGGGAATGGAAACCTCCCAGAACCCCCATTCCTGGGCACCAAAACCCCCCTGAACCTCCATTTTCAGGCACTGGGACCCCTTGAACCGCAGAACAGAGGAAGGGATCCCCCTGAACTCCCATTCCGCTGCAGCAGGACCCCCGTGCACCCCTGTATCCAGGACTGGAACCCTCCCAAACCCCCCATCCTCACACCCTGGGACCCCCCTGCAGCTGAGCCAGGCTGTTACCCCCCTGCTTTGTTGGTTTAACCCAAAGTTATCTCCTCCCCTGCCCTGCCCATCATTGTATCCCAACCCCTTTTTCCAGCACCTTCCCTATCAATCTTGTCCACCCTGCCCCTTGTTCCCAAATGTTCCCTGTCAATCCTGCCTTATGCCAACCCCCTGCTTGGACGTCCCCTTTGGAAATCCCCTAATCCACAGCACCCCATTGGTCCATGTGTCCTATTCCCCTCCCCAGGATATCCCTCACTGGTTGAAGTTTTGTATCCACCCCTGGGCCCTCCCCATATATAAATTGCTGTACACTTGTGTTCTGTGTCTTTTGTCCCTGGACCCTTGGGCGGTTAAACCTTTCTCTGAACCCCAATATAAAAGACCTTCCCCCCATTCTTGCCTCCACACTGTGTCTGACAGCTGTTAAGTGCTGTAGAGCATTGCTCTAAGCCACACCTCGGGTCATCCTGCTCCTGAGGTGTGTTCCACTCCTGGCGTGGAGCTGAGGAAGAGCTGACCGGCCTTGGCACCATTTCACACCCAGCTGATCCCAGTGTGTCCCCACTCTCTCCCAGTGCCCTCCAGCGTGTCCATCTCGCTGGTGCCCTTGAGCTGGAGCCAGCAGCTCCTGGTGCTGCTGGAAACTCCCCCGGCAATGCGGGCTCAGCTCCAGCTGCCAGGTGGAGCACGGCAGCCTGGAGCACCCCCTGAGCCGGCACTGGGGCATGGCCCGGCCCCCACAGCGCCGGGGGCAGCGGGGGAGGCACTGGGGGGGCCCAGAGGGGGATTGGGGTGTGCGGGGAGTATGGATGTTAACTATGAGCAAAAGTAGGGAGCGCAGTGCCTGTGGAATAGCAGGCTGCATAACTTTCTCAGTCCCGCCTGAGAAAGTGGCCTGGGAAATCATGGGGAGGAATTAAAACAATCCTCAGAGACAGAAGACAGCCTTGCAGGTGCTGTTTGTCAGTTTCGTGTTTTCTTGCAAGAGAAGGTCGAGGGGTGGTGTACCCCACTGACCAGTGATGGTGATGTGTTAGTTCACTGACCAATAAGTTTTACCTTTCTGTACTTTCATGTATCGGTCTATAAAAAAAGATCTGAGGTAATAAACCTTAAGAGCTCTCCTGTTCAACTCACAAGAGAGTCTGTGTTGTTCTTCTCACCGTTCCCAATAGAGCGACACTGGGAGTAACTGGGAGGGAGTTTGAGATAGACTGATTTAAACTGGGAGAGGGGTTTGTGGGCCAAGAATGGCTGAGAAGGGGATTAAAGGTTATTGGGGAGGGTGGGATGGGGTTCTGGGGGTCCTGGTGGAAACTGGGAGGGAGTTTAGGGGTGCTGGGTGTCACTGGGAGGGATTTGAGTGAGCCTGGAGGGACTGGAAGGAGATTGGGGATTGGAAAGCAGGGATTGGGATGAGGTTCATTGCACTGGGAAGAGACTGAGAGGGTTCCTGATGAGTCCTGGTGGGGCTGGGAAGGAACTGGGAGGGGGTCCTGGGGCTCCTGTGGTGGTGAGGGGCAACTGGGAGGGGGCTGTGGGATCCTGATAGGGACAGGAGGGGCTTTGGTGGATCCTGGGGAGGCTGGGAAGGGACTGGGAGGATGTTTCAGAGGTCCTGGTGGGGTGGGTGAGAGTGGAAGGGTGCTTGGAAGGGCTTGGGGTGTCTGTGAGAGGTTTTAGGGGGGATCCCGACCCCTGCAGACTTCCCAGAGATGCTGCTGTACACTGCCCGCAGGAAGATGCTGATATGGATCGAGGGCTCCATGTTGGGCTTCGTCTTCCTGGCACTGGGGCTCAGCTTCTGCCTGCACAAGAAGGTGAGGGGGGGTCCTGGGGGTCATATCCTCCCTCTCCCGGAACGTGTGTGCTCCCCCAGGGCCCCCAGCCCAGTGTCACCCCCTTTTCTCTGCCCACAGAGCTCCTGAGCTGCTGGCAGCCACAGCCCCTCCCCATGGCTTCAGGCCCAGCCAGCATCCCCCGCTCCATCCCTGGGCTGATTTTGGAGGGGTTGTGTGTGTCCCCAGCCCTGCTGTCACTCTGCCCCCGGCCGGCTGCTCCCAGTGTTCCCAGTAAAGCTTCCCAGTTCGCCCCTGTCCCATTTATGGGGGGCAGTGGGGAGGGACTTGGGGAGACCCCATGGGGGTACCCTGTCAGGGACAGATGCTGCCCCAGGTTGGATCAGGACCCCCGTGTGTCCCCCCGATCTGTCACGCTGTTCTGGGGACTCCTTGGGAGACACCAAACTCCAGCATGGCACCCAGCAAACCCTAAAAAGGGCTGGGACCCCTGAAGCCACCAGGGAAATTTGGGGAGGGGGCACATGGGTGGTACCTGGACCATGCCAAGAGCCCAGTGCTGCCCCAGCCCAACCTGCCCCGGCTCCATCCTGGCTCCTCCTGTGGGATGTGAAGGAATTGGAAAAATGGGGATCCAAGGCTGGGCGCTGGGCTCAGGGGAGCAGAAGAGATGGAGGAGGAGGAGGAGGGCAGAGGAAGTAGCGGGAGAAGGGCTGGAGAGGAGAAGGAGGCAGGATGAAGAAGAAGGAGGAGTGAGACTAATCCAAACCCAATATGGAGCTCCCATGCGCCCCTTGTCCTCTGCACTTCCACCCCTGCCCCACTGCCGCCCAATCCATCACCCCACCCCTCTGCTTGGTTTTGGGAGTTCCAGGTCCCTCCTGCTCTGAGCCTCCCATCCCCCACTTCACTCAATTCTGGCAGCTCCTGGCAGCCTTTTCCTGGGCAGAATCCCAGAGTTTGGGAATTATGAGGTGCAGTTCTGGAGGAACGCCGCGGTGGTGTCGATGGCAGGGGTGCCACAACTACCCTGAAGAAGCCGTCCTGAAAAGGACTGTCCAGGGGCACAGGCACGTCCTCTGCCCAGTGAGTGGTCTCAGCTCAGTGGCAGCGTGCAGGCGACAGGGAGAGAGGCTAGGGAGCTGTATGACATTTCAGCAAGAAACAGCCTTTATTATAGCAGGGCCCTCAGTGAAGGGAGCCAGTGACAGCAGCTGCCTGAACTGGGGAAAAACCTGGGGTTGATATAGGGAAGGAGAGGGGCGGGGAAAACTGGGATACATGTATCAGGGTGGATTGACAGGGAGGAAAACCAATGGGGTGTAACAAATTAACATGTTCAACTCAAAGGCCTCTGGGAGTGACACTTTTTCTCTCCATGAGAGCAAAGTGTCTCACCTAGGGAGAAGCTCTCCAGGGGAGAGCAAAAATCTCTGAGCTGGCAGGTTCTTTGGGCTCCACAGAGGAAGACAGCACTGCCTGCTGTGGCCTCTCAGCTGCCCCCCACACCCTGGGGGTGCTGGGATTTCCCTCCTGGGCACAAGGACGTTCATTCCCTTCCAGGAGCCCAATGCCCGGCTGGGGCTCCAGGCCAGGGGGTCCTTGAGCAGCTGCCCCAGAACCTCTGCCAGGGGCTCCCAGCGCAGCCACAGCTGCTCGGCCTGGGCTCCCCAAAGCCCTCAGCAAGCCCCAAGTCCCTGCCAGGAACCCTCAACTCCCTCAAACCCATCATCCCCCACAGCCCCTGCAAGTTCCCCCCATGGCAGTGCCCATGGCCATGTCCCCACATGTCACTGGCCATGGCCCACCATGTCCTCACCCATGGCTGTGTCCCCACCATGTTTCCACCCCTGGCATTGTCCTCCACGTCTCCATCTGTGCCCGTGTCCCCCCATGTCCCCATGAATGGCCATGTCCATGTGTCACCATGTCACTCTCCATGTCCCACCATGTCTATGTCCCTCAATGTTCTCACCCGTGTCTTAATTCAATGTCTTTATTTTTACCACAAAATTAGATATTTTAAAGGAAAGAAGAGAAATGAAAAGCAAATCACGGCCAAAACAAAAGGATTTCTTTCTGCTGACTGAGCATCCCTGTGATTGAGTGGGAGGGAAGAAGCTTTTTTGGAGAGGTTTCCACCCCACTGTCTCCAAAACCTTGATCTTTGCCCCACTTCATCACCATTTGGCTGAGGAAGACACCCTTGGGCAATAGGAAATCAAAATTGTGAATTCAGTGAGGTTGGAAAAGACCTCCAAGACCATCCAGTTATTCCTCGATGCCACCAGAAGATAAGATTGAATGCAAAAGATTTTCTGGGATTGAAAGTCAACAAATCCACTCCCTCCAAGGAATTCCCATTGCTGGTCTGTGTCCCAGTGGATGTTCCCGCCCCGGTGTTCATCCAGGTGCCCACAGGGAGCCAGGAAGATGTGGAGCCTCCCAGCCAGGTGTCTTCCCAACATGCATCACCAGGACCACGGATCACCAGGGCTCTGCCCAACGGGGGTCACTGGGGATCATCCAACGCCCATCCTCCCATGGGGGATGGAGCTGGAGCAGCGCACGAAGCTCTTCCCGCACTCGGGGCACTCGCAGGGCTTCCCTTACTGGTGCCTCCGTTGGTGTTGGGTCAAGTGAGAGCTCTGTGAGAAGCTCTTCCCACACTGGGGACACTCGTAGGGCCTCTCCCCAGTGTGGATGCGCTGGTGCCTGACAAGGTTGGAGTTGCGGTTGAAGCCCTTCCCGCAGTCGGGGCAGCGGAAGGGCCTCTCGTCTGTGTGTGTTTTCTGATGCCTGAGGAGATTTGACCTGGTCTGAAATCCTTTCCCACACTCGGGACACTCGTAGGGCCGTTCCCCTGTGTGCTGGCGCATGTGGGGGATGAGATGGGAGGTGCAGTTGAAGCTCTTCCCACATTCCAAGCACTTGTAGGGCCATTGCCCCGTGTGTACTTGGTGGTGGATGAAGAGGTGGGAGGTGTGGCTGAAGCTCTTCCCACATTCCAAGCACCTGTAGGGCTTCTCCCCGGCATGAAGCTGCTCATGGACCACCAGGTTGGATCTCTGGATGAAGCCAAGGGGGGGTCTTTTCTCCTCAGAGCAGCCTGGGATGGGTTTGGAGCCCCTCCCTGTGGGGGATCCCTTTGGCATTTCCTCCCCATTGGATTCCTACCCCTTGGAGCTGCTCAAAACGGCCTCGTCCACGAGGTTCTGCTGCGGGGATTTGTCCTCCCTGGTCTCCCTCTGCAGCTCAGTGCCTGGGGGAGGAAGGACAAGGGGAGGAAGGGACAAGGAAAGGAAGGAGTGAGGAAGGAAGAAGGGAAGAACAAGGAGAAGAAGGAGGGTAGAGAAGGATGAAGGAGAGGAAGGGACAGTAAGAAAAAAGGGAAAAAGAAAGGGATCAAGAAGGTACAGAAACAAGAAGAGGAAAGAACAAGGGGAGGGAGGGAGGGAGGGAGGGAGGGAGGGAGGGAGGGAGGGAGGGAGGGAGGGAGGGAGGGAGGGAGGGAGGGAGGGAGGGAGGGAGGGAGGGAGGGAGGGAGGGAGGGAGGGAGGGAGGGAGGGAGGGAGGGAGGATTTGTCTCCAAGCCACAGGGAAGGGGAAGGAGCTCTGCCCAGTCTGTCCCTGGTAGGACGGCATCTGCAGCAGGGTTGTCCTTCAGCCGGGGGCCATCCTGGGCTGGGAGATGGAGCAGAAGAGAGGGGGAAAGGGGCAGTGACTTCCTCCTCACCTGCCTGGGGGTCCCAGAGCATCTTCCTCTCTGCCTCCTCCATTTGTCTAATGCTTGGGCATGAGAAGTCTGTTTTGGGGGGAAAAAAAGGGGTGACCACCTAGGATTCAGGGTTCCTCCTGCCCAAGTCCATCTCTGGAAGTCATCAGCCATGAAAATCTCCAAAGCATCAGGACTGAGAGGAAAAAATCCCTCCCTGCGGTTTCCCTTCCCTGGGGTCCCCACTTCGGTGTCCCAGGGCTTCCCCCTCTGCAGGCTCATCCCTTCTCCGGGCTGCCCCTTCTCCAGGCTCCCCTCACTCCCGGCTCTCGGGGTCCCCCCTCTCCAGGCCCCCATTTCAGGCTCCGGCACTCCCGGGGCTCCCCCCTTTTCGCTGCTCCCTTCCCCCTGCTGGTACCGGGCATCTCAGCTCAGCTTTGGAGTCCTGCAAGATCCAGACATCGCTCTGCCCGGCCCGGCCCCAGAAAAAGGAACAGGGGTCCCCAAAGATACTTCGAGTGAGCTCCAAATATCCCTTCCCCTGCAAACAAATCCTGCCAGGACGGCCCAAGAGCTTCGGGGCGAGGTTCCCGTCCCCGGTGAGCTGCGGGCTGCGGGGCCCGATGCTCCCGGCGCGAAGGGGCTGCAGATCCAGAGAGCGATGGACGCACCTGGGTGATTTGCGGAATAAAAGGAACTCTATAACTCACAGAGTAGTTATAAGAGCAGGTATGAATTTATTCAGCACTGAGGTGCATGGGGGATATCTCCTCCAAAAAGCATGCACACCTTTTTGATTGGGTTTTCCCTTTTTATCCTTTACAGAGCAGGTTTACACGATACGGCTAATACATATTAATTTCCTAACCCCGCCTGTCTTCACTTCATATTAAAATTAGCCCTGTGCCCCTTTCAGTCCTTTGGCCGCTTTTTTTTGGGGGAGTGGGACTTCAAATCCGTTTCCTCCGGCTTAGGGTCCAGGAATCTCCTTTATCCTGTGGTGCCTTTGTCTTTGCATCTTGTTTGTGTATTCCAGCTCCTTATCTTATCTTGCAGTCTGACTCTTTTTCCTGTTCTTGTGGATTAGGCTGTCAGGGTCTGGTTTTTGTCAGACACCCCTTTTAAACATTTCTTCTTAATTCTTAATTTCTTTGTTTCATGGGGCCTCCTCTGCTGCTCCTCTTGCAGTTCCTGCTCCTCCTCTACCCCTCCTCTTCCTCCCGCTCCTCCGCTTTCCCCTCCTTGCCCTCCTCCTCCTCCATCTCTCGGCTGCTGGCGAGGAGCTCTGGGGTGAGCGGAGCGGGGCCGGGAGCCGGTGGGAAAGGGCTGGGAGAGGGGGATGAGGGGAGCTGGGCCAGGGGGAGAGGGGTTCTCAAGGAGGGGCTGCCAGTTCATCCCAGGAGCCCCAAATCCCCTCCGTGTCCTGCCAGCCCCTGCCCCCGGCGCTGTGGGGGCCGGGCCGTGCCCCAGTGCCGGCTCAGGGGGTGCTCCAGGCTGCCGTGCTCCACCTGGCAGCTGGAGCTGAGCCCGCATTGCCGGGGGCGGTTTCCAGCAGCACCAGGAGCTGCTGGCTCCAGTCCCCGCTGGGGAGCACGGCGGTGGCCAGCACGTGGCCCGAGAGCTGCTGCTGGCCCTGGGAGCAGCTCAGCTGGGTGTGGGCAGGGGAGAAATCCATCAGGGAGCAGAGCAGGCGGCCGGGGCCGGGCTGGGAGCTGGAGGGCACCAGCGAGATGGACACGCTGGGATGGGCAGGGGGCTTGGGGACCCCCCAGTGCAGATCTTCCTCCCCACAAGCCGCAGGGAATCGCTCCAGGGATCGAGTGCTGCGGGACAGGGAACCACGTTTCTTTCATCCCAGCCCCACCTTTCCCTCTCCCCTCTCCCCTTTCTCATCCTTTCCCCGATCCCCATCCATTCCCCCCGAATGCAATCTGGGTTTCCCAGCACCCTCCCCCACACTTTGTGGGTCCCAGCCCTCTCTTTTTCCCACTCTTGCCCCTTCCCAATCATCCCTCCAATTTCCAACCCCCTCCCCCGTGCTTGGATTTGGGGGTTCCAGGCCCCTCCTGCTCAGTCTGGGGGTCCCATCCCCCCTTTCACTCAATTTGGGGTGATCCTAGCAGATTTTTTTTCTGGAAGGAATCCCCGAGTTACAGGATTTTTGGGGTGTAGGTTTGAAGGGGGAGAGCTCTGTCTGGCATTAGTTTAACCCATGGTCTGCCGGGGAAGCACAAAAACGTTTCCCATTCCCATCCTTTCCTCATTTGGTCTGGTTCATGAGCTGCTTTCTTGTTTCCTTTGGTATCTGTTCTCATCTATTTGTCAACAGCAGTTTGAGTCATTTACTTTTCCACAAATTCTGCTACCTTCTGTATAAGTCCCTGACCCCATCTCCAAGCAGATTCACTCATTGCCTGTGTTTTTACTTCCTGGGTGTTCTTTGTTTTTGGGATTGCTGTCAGTGCCCTCATTCTCTGTCCTTTTGTAGCCGTTTGTGGCTCAGGAGGCCTGGCTGCCACCTGCATCCCCTTGCTCAGCTGCTGAATGAGCTGCACTCAGCAAGGTGTGGTGCATGGTAAAAAGATGAGAGTTGCTGTAGCACATGAGAGGAGAAACAGCATTTGTTTAACCCATGGTCTGCCAGGGAACCATAAAACTGTGTTCCATTCCCATCCTTTCCACGTTTGGACAAGTACATGAGCTGCTTTGGTATTACATTTTTTATCTGTTTTACTATTTTCCACTGCCATCTGTTTGCCAAGAGCAGTTTGATTTACGTAACTTTTCCCAAACCTCTCCTTTTTCTGCTAAAAGGTAATCTAAAAGGTATCCCATGGTGAAATGTTGTGTTCCTCATCTGAGTGGATTGGTTGGGAGGAAGGTCAGGAACTGGAGCTGTGTGGTTGGTTATTATTTCAATGACATCCTATAATCTAATTATGCCATTGAAATGAGAAATGGTTTCTCTGGTACCTGATATGAATTCTTTCAGGTTCCTGGAGTCTGGTGTTGCAGGATTTGTTCTGATGGCAGGTCATCTTTTCCCGTTTTTTGGGTGCTCCCTCCAGCCAGGGCTGCATCAATTGTCAACTTTTCCCTAATTATTCATCACATACTTGGATTCTCAACTGATTTCTCTGAACTTGTGGTAGCAAATAAACCCCAGTAGTCTTCTTAAAAACGAGATTCACTTAATAAATTATAAAAAGAATTTAATATAAACAAAAGACAATTAGGAGACAAAAGAAATAAAGCAAAGGGTTAAAACGGCCGGGTGCCCTGGTGGGTTACCAGGAACACACCTGGTATCTCAGGAGTGTCCTTTTTATCCCATCTTTGCTGTGAGAGGTTAATGCATATTCAAGCATGTCCCCTCCCTGGTTCCACCTTCTTGGATCATGTTATTTTCTGCTGGTCAGCATTATTTTGGAGTTTGGTTTCTTTTTTGCTGCAGATGGTCACTTGTTGATAACAGCCTGGGCCCCTCATCCTTCCCCTGAGGGCAGCTGGTCTTCATATCTTCCGCTGATAACAATTTGGGCTCTATTGTTCTCCTGATAACAACTTGGGCCCCACTGTCCTTGCCCTCTGGAGTTTCCTTGCCTTGTACCTAGGAAATTCTTTTAAACTTAAGACTTGTTAGCATAGCTAAAAAGTATTTAATATATAATATTCATCTGCGAAAGCCAATATCACAATACAAATTTATAACAGTCTGATACACCCTATATAACATAGACAGAGACAGCACATGTTGGAGTGGGGACAGGGATGATTCCCCCCACTTGTTTTAGTGAAGTTTTCACAACATTCTCCATTTTCTGTTTTCCATTGCAGCTGAACCAATTTCTGCTGCAGAGTCAGATATCCTCACAATGGGCTGTGCCTTTAGCTGTGCAAATTCCATCTGTGCAAGCAGGCAGAGCTTGGGCTGAGGGGCAGAGAGAATCAGCCCAATTCCTCCTGCAGGCAGGAAGCCCCTGGGCCATTGTGCAGGCTTTGGGCCATCAGTGTTAATTTGCATTTCTAAAGCTCCTTTCCTGGCTGCCTGGAACAAAGCTTCTCTTTCTGGGCAGCTGGGGGTGATTCAAGTGTTCTCCCCAATTCCCTATTGGTGCCTTCTTTGGCCCTTTTCTTTTTTTGACAAAAAAATATTCTATTAAAGGTTTACGAGTTAAAGGGTCATCTTTAAAGCTCTTCTAGTTTTTCAAAATGCAGCTTAAATGTGAAGATAACCCATACCATTTTGCCAACACTATGAGCCACACACATACATAAAAAGAAAAATTACAAAGCAATCAAGTATTTTCTTTTTCTTCTCCTAGGACTAAAAACTGATTCTCACACCACGGTCCCAAACAGAACCGACAATATAGAAGTAAAATTATTATGAAATTTTTTTCTAATGGTGTAATTCTTTCACTGAAACTGTGAATATCAAAAATTCTTCAACAATGTCTTTAGGGAAATAAATCATTACTTGATTCTGTACAGAATGTGCAACAGGAATAATTTCATGCACACTTAGGCTGGGTGTGCAGAGAAAATCATTCCATGACACATGAGTTTGACTAGATTTTTCTAAATTTATACATTCTGACCCCATAGAAATCCCTTGGTTTAATGTTCATTGGTTTGAAGGTGTGGAGTTGTTAGGATTTGGTTTCCTGTTGCACCCGGATTTCTGTGCCTGTGATGGGAATTAGGTGGGCACTCCTGGATTTCCTGCTCAGCCTTTTCCAGACCAGGTGTCTCCAGCTGTGCCTGGGGCAGTGTCTGGGTAGATGTTGGTTGATGTTTGCTGCTGGGTGTTGATGTTTTGTGGATGGTTGTTATCTTGGGGGGAATCTTTTGGGCTATTCCCAGTCTGTTGAGATGTTAATTTCATCTCTGCTGAGTGGTGGAGCATCCCTTAAAAAACACCTTTAAATTTCCTTTCTCCAAGGCAAAGGCAAACCAAGACCATTTAGAAAAATAAAATTTGAAGCCATTTTCAAGTTGGTCTATTTTGCCAGCAGCTAATCCCAGGCAGGGCAGAGTGTGAGTGTAATTGAGAGGCAGAGTGGAATTGTCCCGGTGCCTTCCCCAGCAGCTGTGGCGAGGGCAGGCACAGAAAGGCCTGAAGCTGCAAGAGTGAGAGCAAGGATTGTCCCGCAGTGGCTGGAGATGGCAAAGGAGGGTGGCCAGGCCGAGGATTTGAGCAGAGGATCTGTGGGCAGGCGCAGGGGCTTCCCCCGCTGGGGAGCCCTGGCTGCTGCTGCGTTGCCTTCAGTGCAGGCTCAGGGGTGGCCTCTTTAATATTCCCTTGCAGTTCAGATTTCTGAGTGTGGAAGAGCCATGGCTGGGGCATCAATCATTTTATTTTTCTTATTTTGTTAAGTTTTGTTCTCTTTCTTATGTCCACCCCATAATATTGAGACTATCTGGGGGTAAAAAATGCACGCAATGTTCTGGGTGGAAAAGAGAATCCTCAATCCAGCTCCTGCAATTCCCTGTTAATCCTAAGAATTGCTGCAGCTCCATTTTAGTCCGGGGAAACATTATTTCTGAGATTCCCTCGACTCTCTCAGGGTCAATACAAGACAAACCTGCAATCAAAATAGGTCTTGAATATTTAACCATTTTCTCTACCATTTGCCCTTTCTTTTTTTTCAGATACTCAAAGCTGCTTTTTTGCCTGAAAATGAAGCCATTTCACAGAGGCTTCCTCTACCTCTTCTCCTTGTTTTTCTGACTGGATCAAGTCATCCACATCCTGCATGAAGCCAGTCCCTGGGGGTGAGGTCAATTCCTTTGATATTTCCTGCAAGGCTTGCCCCAATCAGGCCGGTGCTTCCGTGCATCCCTGCAGAAGGACCGTCCATGTCTTGAGCATTTTCCCTTCTACCTCTTGTTGCCAGCCCAAGGCAGAATTGTGTTTGCATCCTCTGTGAGTGGGCAGATCCCCAGAAAGCATCTTTTGCATCAAGTTGTGAATGGCAGCAGTGTGAGGAGGGCACCTGGTTCAGGCTGGTGTAAGGATCTGAGAGTGTGGGGTGCCTCGGTTTCATCATCTCATTTCTTCTTCTTGGGTCCTGCAGCATTCTGTGGATTCCATTGGATTTCTTGTTTGGCAGGATAGGAGCATTCTAGGGAGCCATCCCTGGCTCCCCAAGCCGTGCCTTGAGCAGGACTCCCAGACAGGCTGTGAGCCCTTCCTTCCCTCCCTTGGAACAGGGGATTGCTTTTGGACACCTCTTGTCCTGGTTGTTTCAGGGAAATTTGGAGAGGCTCCATATCTAATTTTGCCAATTTCCCTGGGGCTGCCCACACTTGTGGGTTCACTTCAGCCTAGGCTCTGCCTGACATTTGACACAGAGGTACAGCAGAACCAGCCTCTGTATCCCCTTTTGCAACATTAATTTGCATTCCCAATTTAGCCATCAAATCCCTTCCCAGTAAATTACAATCACAATTGTGAGCCAATAAAAGTTCCTGCATTTTATACCCATCCCCCACATCTGTTAATAGTGGCTGAAGAAAACAGACCAGCTCATCTTTCCCACTTAGTGTCTAAATAATTAAAATATTCCCTAACACCTTTAGGTGTAAGATTCTGAGTGGATGGAGAGGCCCCTGTGTCCATCAGGAAAGGTCTCCTCTGGATCCAGCCCCACCCTGGATGTTCCCAAGGGCTGCAGTGTGGTGGGTCCCTGGTGGAATGGGAGCTGTGCCACCGCTAAGAATGCGTGTCCATCAAGGGCTGGACTTGCTGGTGCTGAGGGTGCTGCTGTCTGTGCTTGCAGTGTCCTTGTGCCCTGCAGCTGGAAGGCTGATTCCTTGCCAGGGGCTGTTTGGGTGGGCTGTGCCCTGGCCAGGAGGGCAATGCCTGTGCCAGGTGCTTGTGGCCGAGGGTGTCCCCTGGGTGCTGGGGCCCCCTTGGGCCCTGGGCTTGATCCCTTAGGGGCTGTAGGAACTGTGCCATGGCCTTTGCCTAAATGTTGGTGCTTTGGTTTCTTTTGAGGGCTGAACCTTTCTATTCTGTAGGGGGTTTTGGCTGAATCTTGTTATTTGATTAGTTTTTGATCTGTTTTGATATTTGGAGGATATTTGGGCTGAGTCTTGGTGTCCTGGAGGTTCTTACAGATACAAGATGCCAAATGACTTTCTGAGATGAATTGGGCAAGGAGGAACCCCCAGTCCAAGACGCTCTCCTGTTTTGTTTTTTTTTCTCCCCAACCAGGATTTACATTCCCGAACTGTGTTCAGATGGAGGGGAGGAGGAAAAGCCCTGGGGATCGCACACAAGGAGGGGCTGCAAACCCAGTCCAGGGAGCTGTGAGGAGAGACCCTCCCAGTTCCAGGAACACGGCCAGAGGTCCAGTCTAGGCTCAGAGCTGGAGGAGAAGCCCCACAAGTGTTTGGAATGTGGGAAGGGCTTCAGCTACAGGTCCTTCCTGCTCCGGCACCAGGTGATCCACACTGGGGAAAAGCCCTACGAGTGTGGGGAATGTGGGAAGAGCTTCAGCCAGAGCTCTGACCTGAGGAATCACCAGAGGATCCACACTGGGGAAAAGCGCTATGAGTGTGAGAAATGTGGGAAGAGCTTCACCACACGTTTTACCTGATTAAACACCAGGTGATTCACACAGGGGAACGGCCGTACACCTGCTTGGAATGTGGGAAGAGCTTTGGGTGGAACTCCTACCTGAGGGCACACCAGCGCATCCACACCAGGGAGAGGCCGTACGAGTGTCCCAAGTGTGGGAAGAGGTTTCAGACCAGCTCCAATGTTCTCAGACACGAGCGGATTCACACAGGGGAGAGGCCCTTCTGCTGCCCCAACTGCAGGAAGGGCTTCCAGCACAACTCCAACCTTCTCAGGCACCGGCGCATCCACACTGGGGAGAGGCCCTACGAGTGTCCCCAGTGTGGGAAGAGCTTCTCACAGAGCGCTCACTTGACCCGACACCAACGGAGGCACCAGTAAGGGAAGCCCTGCGAGTGCCTGAGTGTGGGAAGAGCTTCGTGCGCTGCTCCAGCTCCATCCCCCATGGGAGGATGGGCGTTGGATGATCCCCAGTGACCCCCGTTGGGCAGAGCCCTGGTGATCCGTGGTCCTGGTGATGCGTGTTGGGAAGACACCTGGCTGGGAGGCTCCACATCTTCCTGGCTCCCTGTGGGCACCTGGATGAAAGCAGGGGAATGAAGTCCATCAGGACACAGACCAACAATGGGAATTCCTTCAGGAGAGTGGATTTTTTGACCTTCAATCCTAGAGAAACTTTTGTTGCTGCCTCAGGAGCTCTGTGGGCAGAGAAAAGTGTGTGACACTGGGCTTGGGGGTCCTGAAGGAAGACACATGCTCTAGGAGAGGGGATATCCAAACCTAGGGACCCCGTCTCACATTCTTGCTCAGGTAGAAGCCAAGCCCCAGTGCCAGAAAGACTAAACCCAACATGGAGCCCCCGATCCCCATCAGCATCTTGCTGCAGGTGGCATTTTACGGCGTCACTGGGGCATCTGCAGAGGTCAGGACCCCCAAAACCTCTCACAGAACCCCCAAGTACCTCAAAGTTCCCTCCCAGTGTCCCCCAGCCCACCCAGGACCCTCTGAAACCTCCTTCAGAGTCACTAATTTTAAACAATTAGGTATTTTAGAAAAATTGGAGATCTTAGCTAGAGATAGGCCTTGCTGGAACTAGTCAGAGATAATGATTAAGTGAGAAGCAGGATTTGAGATAATGAATTTCAGACTGAGGTAAAAAGTTACTTGTCATTGTATGTTTGGTCAGCTGTGCTTATAATGAGAAAAGAGAAAGTGATAAACGGGTTCAGGAAGATCACAGACCTTACATCTGGAAACCCATTTCCAAGTCACAAGGGAGGAAATTGGAGTTGTACCAAATGTCATTTGTAATGTCAACCACTGTAAAGGTAGAAAGGTGAGAGTGAGGAAGAGCTGTTTTCCTTCATCTCTTGATGACCCCTCCTCACCAAAACGACCCCCTCCTCAAATTGGGGAGCCAACCACGCAGGCATAATGACGTTTTAAACTCATTACCATGAATTTTAGTCTGAAGTGGAGCATGGGAGGTGTTAGCATTATGAATATGTATTTATATTTTGGATATTCAAGACTCCTGTGAATAGACACTGGAATCTTTTGTCAACTTGCAGTGCGTATTAAGGGGATGACTCCTGCACTCTCCCAGTGCTGTGATTAAACATCAACTGTGTAACTTTAAACTGTTGGAGAGGTTTTTTGTCCATTAACAGATTGATATTGATACTGGATCAATATTGCTATTTTGGTAAATCACTGCCAGTCTCTTCCCAGCCTCCCCAGGACCCACCAGAGCCCCTCCTGTTCCTCTCAGGATCCCACAGCCCCCTCCCAATTTCCCCCCACTGCCCCAGGACCCCCAGACCCTCTCCCAGTCCCTTCCCAGCCCCACCAGGACTCATCAAGATTCCTCCCAGTCTCTTCCTAGCACAACCAACCTCATCCCAATCCCTGCTTTCCAATCCCCAGTCTCCTTCCAGCTCCTCCAGGCTCACTCAAATCTCTCCCAGAGACACCCAGCACCCCCAAACTCCCTCCCAGGGTCCACCAGGACCCCCAGAACCCCATCCCACCCTCCCCAACATCCTTCAAACCCCTTCCCAGCCATCCTAAGCACCTCAATCCCTTCCCCAGTTTAAACCAGGCCATCTCAAACTCCCTCCCAGTTCCTCCCAGCACACCCCAATCCCCCTCTGGGCCCCCCCAGTGCCTCCCCCGCTGCCCCCGGCGCTGTGGGGGCCGGGCCGTGCCCCAGTGCCGGCTCAGGGGGTGCTCCAGGCTGCCGTGCTCCACCTGGCAGCTGGAGCTGAGCCCGCATTGCCGGGGGCGGTTTCCAGCAGCACCAGGAGCTGCTGGCTCCAGTCCCCGCTGGGGAGCACGGCAGTGGCCAGCACGTGGCCCGAGAGCTGCTGCTGGCCCTGGGAGCAGCTCAGCTGGATGTGGGCAGGGGAGAAATCCATCAGGGAGCAGAGCAGGCGGCCGGGGCCGGGCTGGGAGCTGGAGGGCACCAGCGAGATGGACACGCTGGGGACTCTGGGAGAGATGGGAGAGGAGTGGTGTGAGTGAGTGGTGTGTCATTGGGAGGGACTGGGAATGGACTGGGAGGGACTGGGGTGGCACTAAAAGAGATGGGAGCAGATACTGGGACACTGGAAGAGAGCGTGGAGGTCTGGGAGTGAAGTGGGAATGAACTCGGAATAGACTGGGAATGGGCTAAAAAGGAGTGGGAGGGACTCTGGGGCCTCTGGGAGGGACTGTGGTGGCACTGGGAGGGACTGTGGTGGCACTGGGAGGGGCTGTGGTGGCACTGGGAGGGACTGGGAATGAAGTGCGCGGTGCTCTCAGGCCGAGTCCAGCGCGGGGCTCTCGGCTCTGTGGATCTGCCCGGCAACTGATGAGTCATCAGAGAGACGCGCTCTGATTGGCTGAGGGGCGGCAGATCCATGGAGGGGCGAGATGGACAGGCGGGGTCACTGGGAGTGACTGGGATGGACTGGGAGAGGCTGGAATGGACTGGGAGAGGCTGGGATGGACTGGGAGAGCCACGGGAGCCACTGGGAGGGACAAGGGGCCCCGGGGATGGGCACAAGGAAGGCTGAGGGCTCTGGGGTGATTCCCAGGGAGGTTTGCAGGGACACGGCCGGGCCCCTCTCTGTGCCCCGCGAGCAGCGGCCCGGACAGAAAAGTTCAGGAGCGGGAGGAGGCGTTTCTCAAGATTGATTTTAATCCTCATTCTCCTGGTCTGATTTGCTCAGTTTTAAGCTCAGTTCATTTCCCCATGTCTGGGGATCTGTGCCCCTGATGGTGATCCCTGAGTGACCTCTCCCTGCCCTTGTCCCGACCCACGAGGACTTGGATTTGTTTCAGTTCAGTGGAATTCGTGGTGATTTGGGGGGAGCT
The DNA here is from genome assembly GCF_971803275.1 of Cyanistes caeruleus. Taxonomy (NCBI): domain Eukaryota; kingdom Metazoa; phylum Chordata; class Aves; order Passeriformes; family Paridae; genus Cyanistes; species Cyanistes caeruleus. Next base: position 2,804,962 of record NC_141731.1, on the reverse strand, counting down.
GGAGCAAAGCAGCTGGAAAGCGCAGTGGGCATGAGAGGGACTGAACCAGGGCAGGAGTTGGGGCTGCCTTGAGTGAGCTCTCAGTGTGAACCTTCATGGGGTCTTTAAGGGAATTTTGTTGAATTTTTATATTCATTATTAAAAAGCAGGGTCACAAGTGGAGCTCCACTTTCAGCTTGAAATGAGGGGATGGAACGTGGGCACTGGAACTTCTGTAACCTCAAGTTGTTCCTTGATCCTGGACACTTTAGCTTTGGCAATCTGAAGCCCTTCAGCAGCAATGTCTCTGCCACCCCCTGGTTTCTGGCTCAGACCCAGCTCGCAGCTTGGACAAGGTCTGGGCTTTGTCCTCTTGAGCTTCGGGAACCTCCCGGGAAGCACCAGCCCTCCCCAGCCCACCCTTGGTAGCACTTTTTCTTTTCTCTCTCCTGACGATTTTATCCCCAAAACTGCCGTGGGAACGTTGTATCCAAGCACATCCTCCAGCGCTGCACTTTCCTCCTGTGAATTCCCTGTGCAGGGAATGTGTCTGTGCTTTTCCCTGCTCTGTTCACTGACAAACAAACCTGAGCCCGTGGGACTGTCAGAGCTCCTTCATGCAATGAAATCAGGTTGTGTTTCTCATGGCATGTTCTGGAGGAGCTTTTCTTGGTGTGTCTTGTGCTGCTGGAAATGACACAAGAGCCAGGAGGGAACAGAAGCTGCTGCTGCCCGTTGGCTCAGGGCCAGGGAACCAAGTTGTGCTCCCGGGCAGTTGGGCCCTGCTGGAAGCAGAGCCGCGTTTCCCTTGAGCAGCTCAAGCTTGTGACAGCTCCAAACAGGAAACCTCAGCAGAAAACTCTTCCTCCAAACTCAGCTGCTTTCCCTCCTGCAGCTGTTTGGGAAAGAGCCTCAAAGCACAGACTCTGCTGGGAGCCATTGGTGCATTTCCTCCTCCCGGCAGCAGCAGCTCCTGAGCCCTTCACGGGCTCCTGGCCCTTCCCAAACCCTTCAGCTCCCTTTCAACTCTCAGCACTCACTAACATATGCATTTCTTTCATATTTAATCTGCATTTAAACTTCTCTTTTTCTCTCCTCTCTATCTTTTTAATCTCCTCTTTATCTCCTTTAATCCCGTCAGCACCAGTAGGGTGGGGATGGAGTCTTGGGGTGGGTGTGGGATGAACTGAGGATCCAGCAGAGAAGGGCAAGGCAGAGGGGAGAGGACTCAGCCAACCCTTCTCCTGCTCTCTCCTCCCCCAGGCTCCAGCTAAAGCAAGTCAGACTGGAAAGGATCCCACAAATGCTGTGTTCTCCTCCCTCTGAGCTTGGCTGGGGATCCTCAGCTTCAGCCTGGTGCAGTGCCTTAGATTCTCTAATTTGAGTTTTTGGCTAATGCACTAAATTGAAGAGGTTTATTATTACTTAATCACCTTTCACCTTTGCCAAGTTCTGCTGCACTGTGTCTGCTTTTCACCCAATACACTGCTAACTCACCTACACACATGTGCTTCTCATGATAATATTTAGATTCATAGCTTACTCTATAAAATCACACAATCACAGATGAAAACTCTCCACCATCTCGCTCAATACAGTTTTTTATTTACTTCTGGCATATTCTTACTTGCAGCTATAGGAACATAAGCTTATGAATTCTCGACTCAACGTCTGTGAACCTTTAGCATTGCATGAACCCAAGCTCCTTCCATGGCTGTCAATGAAACCCTTCAGTATCTGTGGAAGTTTCTGTCTTTCCATTTCCCACAGCCCACCAAAGGATTTGTGACCCTTTGTGACAGAGGAGAACCTGCCAGGCAATTTTTTGTTTGCTGTAGGGAAGGTTGGGTTGCTCTGCATCAATTCCCGGAGCAGCGCAGAGCATTGGCTTTGTGATGTCAGGGCATGGATGCCACCTTGTTGTGGTGACATCCCAAGGTTGCCTTGGTGCACGGAAGGCCTCAGGGTCAGAGCAGCTCTTGGGCTTGCTCAGTGCAGGAGCATCCTCCTGCTTGAGGCATTTGTCAGTGGGCAGCTGCACACTGACAGGAGCCTTGTTTGTTCTTGTGGTGGAGCAGAGTGTGCAAACTGGCACAGCAGTGCTACAGTGATGGAGCAGCTCGCTGTTGCCGTTTGCACCATTTATGTCATCGGCTACTCCGGCTATTTCCTGACCAACCTGGCACGTAAGTAGAGGTTTTCCCTGTCTGGAACCTGAGCTGGCTTTTGTAGGTCTCCCTGCTCTTTCTTAGTGACCGGGTTGCTATTGAAACACAAAGACCACGAGGATGCCCCTGGTTTGGTAAAGCTCCTGTCAACACCTTCAGCAAAACACGGGGTGTCTGTAGCCAGGGGGCTGCGGGCAGCATTTGCAGGGCTTCTGTTCCCTCCACGGGAGAGCCTGTGGCAGCAGAGTCTGGCATTTCCTCACTTTGCTGGCTCAATCTCTTGGGGTGACTTTACTTTTAAGATAGCTCTGAGAGCTGGGGAAGTTGAAACTGCTGGAGGCTGATGGGAGTTTTTTCTCCTGACTAATTCCTGGCCATGGGTGAGAATTGGCAGCGGTTTTAACTATTGAGAAGTGAGATCAACCTGTGAACACCACCTGAAGATGTGAGGCCGGGAATTTCTTGCTCTCTTTGGTTTCTGGCTTCTGACGAGGTCACAGGGCTCTGTCTCGGCCTCCTCCCCCCCTCCAGGCCGGACAAGGCTGCAGAGGGCGGGGTGGGGGGAGAAACGGAGCCGGCTGGCCTGACTTGGTTTGCAGTTTCTGCCACTGAACTGAAACCTGACACCATCAACATCTGCAGCTTTAGCAAGATTTTAAATCTTTTACTTCCTGCATGAGACTTGCAGATTAATCCTTTTTTTCCAGAGAGAGAGAGAGGGAGTGATCAACCATCAACCCATCAAAGAGAGTGAAGAAACAAATTAAATTGAGAGGGGGAAGAGAAAGAAGGAGATGCTTTAATAAGCTGAAATATTTTTCTGTTAAAGCTATGGAGATGGACAGTAGTGTTCTGAATAAAAACTCCTTTAATTCATGACAGAGTATATTGGGAGGAATGGAGTGTTTCCAAGTGTGGATTTTGAGCAAATGATGAAGTAGTTGTGACACTGTGAGATGCTGGAACAGAGGAGGAGAAGTAAGAGTTGAAGATTTATGGCTTTTAAGAAGCAAAAAGAAAACTTCTGTTTCCAGAAGGCCTCACAGAGACAGATAAAGAGAACTTTTGCCTTTGAATAACTCATTCATAAAAATGACATCCCTAGACTCATGACCCATAACACACCTCAGAGTGATGGGAAATGGGAGGAGACAACTGATGGCAGATTTCAGGGCAGCTGGCATCAGAGAAATAGAAAGCTATGAAGAAAAATCGTTTTCTTGTGAAAAACTCCATAGATAGCAGAAGAAGACTTCTGTTTCTCTACAAAGACTGATGAAAGGACTCTAGCAGGAATTGGGACTGTTTCAAACACCAAAGTTTCAAAGTTTTTTGTCTCTATGTTGTCATGTAAACAAGGGAATGGTTGGGTAGTCGGGGAGAAACGGGTTGTTCTGGAAGTTTTATTCTGGTTTCTTATTCTTGTAGTTTTTGTAAATAAACTTTCTTTATTCCATTTAAGTTTTAAGCCTGTTTTGCTCTTGTTCTAATCCATATCTCACAGCCAGAAATAAGTAAGTTTTCTAGTGATTTTTTCGTTGCTGCTTTAAACCACACCAGTCAAGCAGGACACCTTTGAAAATGTAGCCTGGGAGATCTTCTCAGATGCTGCTCTAAACAGGCCACGGTTCTCTCCAGTTTTCTCAAAGAATTTGGTTTATTTTCCTTGCCCACTGCAGGTCATCTGACCCGTGTGTTCAGAGGTGCCGATCCTGAGGTGAGTCAGAAAGGAACATTTGATGCTCCTGGTGTTTCAGAATTGTGCAGGGAACTGTGAGCTTGGCCTGTGGCAGTAGAGTGCACAGGGCCAGCTGGGTGGGCTGAAAGAAGATCCATTTCCATGTTTACAACAGCAATAGCAAAGGCACTGTTGGCTATTTCCTAATTTTCCATTGCAGAGCTTTAAAAGAACTCAAAGCTCAGATTTGCAGAGAGAACGTTGCTTGCTGATAGTAGCCAGGGTGAACTCTCTAATTCAGAGCTATTTGCAGCCTGGCTGAATTAACCCATTTTAATTTAGTTGGAGTGACTTAGGATCCCATTGCTATCAAAGCTGATGATTTGTGCTTGGTAGAGCTGGTTGTAGAAATCGAGCTGAAGAGAAATAAGGTTCTAAATGATAGGGAGCTGCCTGTCCCTAACTCCACCATCTGTCCACAGAGCCCAGAAGCAAGAGCAGACTCTGCTGTGGCTCCCTCTGCTCCTGGAGAAGAGGCCAAAGAGGAGCAAAATGAGCAAAAGGAGCACGAGCCTCCAGCTGTGGTCACAGCCCAGCCTGACCATGCCCAGACAGTAAGTGCCAGTGCTGGGTGCTGCTGTCTTTAGTGCAAGGCAGAGCTGCAAGTTTCTGAGCAGCCAGCACTTGCTGTTGCTGGCTGAGGATGCAGAGTGCTGGAGTCCTGCCAGCACCCAGCCATTCCCCCATCCCGTGGCAGCTGGAAATTGGGCTTTGAGCCGTCGTGCTGAGGCCCCAAAGCGCTGCTGCCTGCGGGTGAGCAGCTGGCTGCTTGGCTCAGGGAAGCTCTGTCTCTTGGCTTCTGCCAAGCCATGGCCAAGGCCTCACACGGCATTTCTGGGGCTCACAGGGCTTGCTTTGTTTGCTTTCCCTTTTTGGAAACCTCTGCATGACCTGGAGAAGTGTTATGCAGTTTTCTGAAGTAATTCTTCACTGCTATAGAGTCTTTTAGGCCACCTGTCTTTTGGCTATTGATAAGCTGCAGGGAGATGATTGTGTTGTCCATGAAACTGTGGCCGACCATTCTTGTCCTGTGTGGCCAAAGAAACAAACTGTGTAGTTCTGAACCCTTCTTCTGAGGCAAAATCCACAATTGGCCAGTTTCTCTTGATACGTTTTGTGGTGAAGTCTGCAGCTTTGGAAACTGCATTGGAGCCTAGTGTGGGGGCAAAGCTGCAAGTCCTTGAGTGCTGTCTTGTGTTGCTAAGAACCCCTTTAGAGATGGTTGTTTTTTCTCCTTAGAGCTGTTTTCCTCCTCCTGCCTCTTCTGTCCTGACACTCCCTGTTTAACCTATAAATTTCTGCCTGTCCTAGTGAGGTGGCACAATTCCATGGTTTAGGTGGTTTTTGGTGACTTTGGTCATACATGTATTACATGACCCATGGCTTCCTTCATTGGCATCCCTAGGGGTGTGTCAATTAATTTGTTGGTGGGGCCTTTTGAGGATCTCTATCAGTGCCACTCAGAATTCTCAGCTGACAAAAGAGGGAGGAGAAACACCTTGGTCCTCTTCCATATCCTGAGGTGGCCATAGAGGCTCTCTGACCTGCAGCAGAGGATCAAATTGCACACATCCTTGTCTCCTGAATGAGCAGGATTTCTAACAAGAGTGTAGATGTCAGAAGGGCAGGAGTGGCAGTGCAGGCCTGAAAAGAACATGAACTCAAGCAGTGTTTCTCACACGGGCTGAGCTCACCCAGGAAGCCTCTGCAGAGCCAGGATGGAGCTGTGGGACAGGGCTGGCTGTCAGTCACTAGGGAGAGACAAGCAGGACACAGCAGAAGGGGAGGGAGGCCCTTGAGAAATGCCCCACATTTCCTGTCAGCTGCCCAAGAGTCTGTTGGAGATTCAGTGCCAGATGGGCCCTGATTGCACTGCCAGGGTCACTTTGGAATCTGTGCTTCCCCACAGGCAGAGAACAAGGCAGGAGAGCAGCAGCACAGAGCTTTGGGAACGTGGGAGCCCATCAGTCTTTGAGTCTTGGACCACAAATGTTGGATGAGAAGTTGAAGCCCATCTTCTCTTGCTTTCTCTGCAGGTCCTTCCAGAGAAAGAGCAGGAGCAGATTGTTTTATCAGGGAGGCCGTGCCAGCCTGAGGGAGAGCTGTTCCCAGCCCAAGAGCAGGAAGAGCAGCTGGGGCAGCAGGTGGAAGAGCCACTGGAGAATGGCCAGGTAAGGCTGACTCAGCAGGGGACAGAGTGAAGGGCAGGAAGAGGGGCATAAAACGCAGCTCTTGGGACTGAGCAGGCCACGAGTGCCAGAGGCCCTGAAAGCAAAGAGCCTCTGCAGAGATCAGCAGCGGGACAGGAGGTTACAGTGGAAGCAGAGGTGGGTAGGGAAGCAGAAAGAAGTGACTGAATGAGTGTGATTTTGAGGCTGAAACTGAAGAAGAAGCTGAGCCTGATGGCAGCTCCCAGGCACTTGCTCTCCATTTGTGTGTACAGAACATCGAGGCAGAGCCCCAGGCAGAGCTGCCCGAAGCTCCAAGGGCCATCATGGCAGTGAAGAGGAGGCCTGAGGAAGACAGAAGCATCCAAGAGGAGATGAATCTCCCCTGGCAGAGAGGAAATCAAGAAAACCAGGTGAGTGAAAGTGAGGCAGACACTCCACTCATGGAAATTCCTCTCTCTGGTTCCTCACAGGCCTCCGAGGAGGAGCTTCTGGCAGAGCTGCAGGAAACTGAGGCTAGGATCAGGGCAAAGGAGAACAGGCTGGAGGAAGAAAGGAGAATCATCGAAGAGAAATTCCATCTCCTCGCTCAGCAGCAAGAGGCTCTAGAAAATCGAGTGAGTGAAAGAGCGATAGGCACAGCAGTCACTGCAGTCTGGTGCTTTCTGCCCTTCTTGCCTTTCCTCTGCAGAGCAGCAGGGGGCTGGGCTGATGCCTCTCAGTGCCATCCTGCTGTAGTGTCTATCCCAGCTGCTTGGAAGGACATTTCCTGCTGTGCTCAATCTCAGCTGCTGCCCTGGACAGTGGCACCAGTCATTTGCCCCTTTTGCCAGCACTCATCTCAAGGGATTCCTGCTGGCCTGCTCCTGCTCTCCTTGTTTCTTCAGGGCTTTTTGCAAGTGAACACAGTCCCCCAGACAGATTTGGAATACAAGCTGCAAGCTGTCTGTATCCCTTGGTGAATCTGCTGCTGTCCTGCTCTTTCCCTTTGCTCACAGTCAATGAGCCTTGGCACACAGGGACAAGCTGTGGTCTCTGACTGCTTTGTTCTCTTTGACTTGAGGTGGACGTGTTGATATCTCACCTGGCAGCCTGCGAAGGCTTCCAGCAAATGCCTGCTGATGAAGAGCCCCAAGGTCGGCGGCAGGCACAGGTACTGTCCCAAGCACAAGTGCTGCAGGCTGAGCACCTTCTGAAGATGGTGCAGGAAAAGAGGACTCAGGGGGAGGAGCTCCAACATTAGAACAAGGAGCTGCAAATGTGTCTGCAGCCCTTGGAGGGGGAAAGGGATCCTTGGGAGGAAGTGCACTGGTTGTTGTTGCAGTCATCCTTCAGAAAATCCAGGAAAATGGAATATGAAACTGGCCATGAACTTGATTAAAACCAACCTTGGGTTTTGACCATTTGGTTCCAGAAGTGGGCATCCAATAAAATCCAGTTGATGAGCTTTGCATGTGGCTAACAGCAACTTCCTAAGGGCTTGCATTTGAAAAGGGAACTCGGGGTAATCTCTGCCAGCCAGCTTTCTGACACAAACTCCTTTCTTCTCGCAGATCTACACAGGCTCTTCCATTCAATCTGCTGCAGCAGCAGCAGCAGCAGCATCTAAAGGAGCCTTTGTTCCCCAAGCTGAGCAGTGGATCCTGGGCAGTTTGTCCATTTCCAGCAGTGACACATCTGCTGCTCAGCTCCAGGAGAGCCAGGGAGACTTCGTGGAGCAACTGAGTACGTCTGGTGTATTTCTTGTCTGAGGGACAGTGTATTGTGTGCACGTGCCAGCAGAGCTGTAGCAAATGATCCTCCTCACTTTGGTGTCCCAGAGACATTTAGGACTCCCCACAGGAACTGCTGTGCTCTGAGGCAGCGAGAGAGCGCTCTGGCTGTTCCTGCTGCCTCTGAGGGCAGCTTGGACTGGCTCGGCTTTGCCTGGCATTCCCTTGCCACTAAAGGCAGAAGCAGGAATTGTTCTTGGATCAGCAGGAGGCTGTGGCCCAGCAAATGATCTATGCAAGTCCTGTGTGCTAGTGGCCAAACTGAACAGAATATTTGATTCCTAAATTCTCCTTAGACTCCAGACTTCCCACCTGTCGTCAGAACCAAAAGACTTCAGAGATATTGATTGGTTTTGGGGTTTTGTCTTTTTGTTGTGGTTCCGTTTTTAGTTTTCAGTTTTTATCCTTGTTTGGTTTTGCATTTAGGGGTTTTTGCTTTTTCTCCATCCTGAAAGAGCTGTTCTGCCCCATGTGTCTTACTGGTGTCATTTTTAGGACTGTATTTATTGCCTCTACTGCATCTACAAGGTTTTTGTGAGAATGCTGTATTTTTTGTCAGTGAGGACTCGTTTGAAAGAACATCAGGTGACAGCAGAAACAGAGAGCAAGAGATGTTTTCATTGGGCCCACAAGGAAGAAACAGATATTTGTATAACAATCTGTAATTAATATCCCAGTTTTATTTTTATAAAGATGTGTCCAAGAGACACATCCACGTGGTGTGATCAGATAAAACAGCACTGCAGGCATTTCTCAGGAGCGAGCCTGCAGCCCCTGTGCTGTGTATTCCTCAGATCCATGGCACTTTTTCATCCCTGATTCCCAGCCATTCCCATGACTCTTAGAATCCTACCTATTGGCCCAAGCCCTGCTCAGATCAGTCTCTGGGAAAAAACATCAAGCCCTTTGTGATTCTGCAGCACAACCCATTTAATCTGCTTCTTGCCCATAACAGCTGCCAGTGCTGTGCTCTCAGAAAAGACCTGGTGGGGCTGAGAAAAGATCCCAGCTGATTTGGTGTCTACCTTCACCTGCTGGGACACAAAAGGGCCTGCACCTGGCTGTGTCTGATCTCCAAGGCAATGCTGGTGTGTCCTGAACGGGGGCCACAGCTTGTCAGGGGCTCAGGCTGGCTGTGTCTTCTTGCCATTGCTTGTCAGTGCTCATGCTTGGCCTTTGCCAGCCTTGTGCTGTGCCCTGCTGTGCTCTCTGCGCTTCATTTCTTTCCACGGACTGGACAAAATCAGTCTCTCTGCTGCCCATTTGTACAGCACAACTGCCTGTCTTGTTGCTGCTGTGCTTGCTGCCCAGCTGACCACAGAGGGTTCAGAGCCCCAGACAGCGGGGCTGCCTTTGGCATCTCCTGCAAGTTCGGATCTCTGCCTGAAATTCAGCATCTTGCATTTTGTTTCCCTCAGGGAGAATGGTGAACAAGGAAAATCCCATCACAAAATACATCGAACTGGAAAGTCTTGGCAGCGGGTGAGTCCAACCACAGTCACTTCTACACAGCCATGGGCCAGGTGTTTCCCTGGGGGAATATCCATCAAGTGGGAAGTCAGACAAGTTGTCCACATGTTTAGACAGCGCGCTTAGTCTGCCCCATCTCTCAGTACTGGCCAGAATTTGTCAAGTGTGCTCAGAAGGCATTGTCAAAGACATCTCCATGCTGCCAAGGTCTTGCCTGCAGCAAGGAACAGAACCTGGTAAATCTGCTTGAAGGAATAAGCTGCCTTTTGGAGCTGAGGCAGTAAAGCCCAAGGCTTCAGGAACAGGCACAGTGCCCAGGCACTTGAGGGGAAAATGCATCATCTGCCTTCTGGCACACCCCTCCTGCAACCTGCAGCTTTTAGGCATTTACAGCAGAGCTCTCCTGTCTGGACTGGCTTTCAGTGCAAGATCTAAATGGCTTCTCCTTTCTTTGCTGCTGTTTTGTTTCTAGGGGTTTTGGAGAGGTTTCCAGAGCACTTGACATTGCAACAGGAGGAGAGGTAAATGTCAACAGCCCCTGCAGCCTCTGCTGCTCTCCAGGCCTTTCCCCACTGCTGACAGCTGTGGCTGGAGCTTTGAGTAGAGCTGTGCTGAAAAGGCACAAGAAGCACAGACTGGAGCCAGCCTGCAAATTGCACTTGGAACAGGCTTTGTGGACAAGGCAAATCGCCAGTGGCCACATGTCCTGTAACTGACCCCCAAGGGAGCAGAGAAATGGGCTTTTGGAATGTCACTCCCTAATTACTCCAGTGATGAGGTCTAATCACAAGGCACTTTGGCACAGCTTGGCTGTGCCATTCCAAAATCACTTGCTCCATGTGTGTTGTGGTCTCATGCTACCAATTGTCTCAAGTTACTCCTTTTCAATGTCATTTGAGGTGGCCATAAAGAAAATAAATGTGCAAGGAGTGAGTAGGAAGATACTAACCATGAATGAAATCAGGATCATGGAGAGTAATAGGAGTCCCAGGATCGTGAATTACTTAGCCAGGTGAGTGGTCACGGTCCTATCCCTTGAATGTTTGTTTACATACTACAAGCATGAGAGCTTAAAAACCCACTTTGGTCAGTGGCAGGAAATAGAGCTGTTAATGATTATTTCTCTACTTATCTCCAATGGATGGGAAGAGACTGCATTTTGTCTGCATGAATCCACCCTGGCAAATGCAGACTGAACATTGTTCAAAAACCTGCATCAGCCCTATCTTAAGAATTCAATACCTTCTAAGTTCATTGCCTCCACAGTTCTTTGGGATTGAGGTTTTCAAGTTTCTTAAATGCTGATGAACCATCCAAGAGAGGACTGCCCTTGCATTGTTGCCCCTCTTTTCCATTGCTGTGCATGCCAGAAGACTAGGTGCTTATTTCCAGAAATGCCATGCGTGACAGGTTTTTTATCTGGGCTCTTCCTAAACTGCCTTTCTCCTTGAGACAGCACAGACTGCAAACACTGCACAGCCTAGAGGCAATGTCTATGCCTTTTCTTCTGCCCTTGTCTCCAAGGGACCCAGAAACAAGACTCAAGCAAAAAACCAAGCTAGCCGTGCATGTTCACCTGCATGGCCTTGTTTCCTTTTTTCAGCTACCTTGTGCATGAGGAACTCTGGCTGGTGATGGAGTACATGGACGGAGGCACTCTGAGAGATCTCATCGACGAGATTCAAATGTCTGAAGGAGAGATTGCAGCTGTCAGTCGGGAGGTCAGGGATCCCATCTGTGCTTCCAAGGCCTTGAGCTGCATTGTCTGGGAAACAGGGGCTCAGAACGGGAGGGATTTCATGGGCCAGGCTTGGTTTCTGTGCTGCTGCTCGGCTATGGGCAAGCAAGAGCATCTCAAGTGAACTGTCTGCCAGTGCCCCTACACTCACTGGACTCACTTCCTGTACTCTTATCCCCTGCTCTTGTATTCTAGCACTGTCTCTTGCATTGGCATTTGCACTTCTCCACCTTGCCTAGCTAAACTTTTGCCTGTCTGCACTACATTCCTTGTCTCTAAAGCAAAGGTGTGCTGGCAGGATTTGAAACAAACAGGAAAGAAGAAAAGAGAGACTAATTTCTTTTAGTCCTCAGCCGAAAAGGATAGTAGTGAAGCCCAAATGCTGTTTGCTTCTGAGCACATGCACTGCAGCTGCAGTCACCCTGGCTGCTTTACAGGGGACAGTCTACAACAGCAGTTGCTGGTGCTCTTTCAAAAGCTGACATGCCTTTCCTGAGAAAGGTGCTGCTCTGCTACTGTGGGAGCAGCAGGCTCTTGCTCTCAATGGCGCTGTGTTCTGCCATTCCTCCCCATTCCCCTGCAAAGGGAACCTTCCACAGCTGTTTCCTTGCTTGTGCGATGAACTCACAGCACTACTTTTTGCCCCCCTGGTTCTCTTTTCTCTCTCAGTGCCTGCAAGGACTGGATTTTCTTCACTCCAACCACGTGATCCATCGAGATGTCAAGAGCAACAACATCCTTCTCAGAACCGACGGCTCTGTCAAGCTGGGTCAGTGTATTCTTGCTCAGCTTCAGCCTTCCAGGAATGGGGGGTGTGGGGCTGCTTTCAGTGACTGCCAGCTCCCCAAAAATGCTGCTGCTGGCAGTGCAGGGGTCCCCCCTGCTGTGGGCTGAAGGCACAGTTGCAGGGTGCACACAGCTATGACAAGGAACCACAAGCAGCCAAGACTGCTATTGCTCTGTGTGTGTCTGTGTGTGTTCCTTCCAGAGGGAGGGAGCTGCAATCTAAACCTTCAGGGGAACAAAAGGCACTGCTGGAGGAAGTGTAAAAAATGGGGGGATGTTTGAAGTAGCCAATTCATATTTCCTTGGCTAAAGCCCCAAGGAAACAGAGCAGGGACTGTTGTCCAGGAAATTCAAGTGCACATTCTCAACCTTCCACTGGGGAATTCTCTGGCTTGGTTTCCTAATTGAGAGTATTAAAATTAAAACAGTATTTTGCTTTCTCCTCAGCTGATTTTGGCCTTTCTGCTCAGCTCACCCCTGAGCAAAATCAGCGGTGCTCGGTGACCGGGACTCCTTGGTGGATGGCACCTGAAGTGGTGAAGTGTCAACCATATGGCCCCAAAGTGGACGTGTGGTCTTTTGGAATTGTGGCAATTGAAATGGCCGAACAAAAAACTCCTTATGACAGTTTCACTGCTCGATCGGTAAGGAGCAAATACTCTCTGATCCCGCTGTCTTTCTCACCTGTCCCGTGTTCTCTGCTCACTGCACAAAATCCCATGGCCATCTGCTGGAAGTACTTCCACCAAGGCCCCTTCTACAAATGGCCCTGCAGCACATCAGCATCTGCTGGAGCTTTGGTTGCAGCACTGGGGGAACTCAAGCCTTACCTCGCCCAAACCATCTCCATTCTCAGGCAGCATTTTGCTTTGCCTCAGAAGTCGTTCCAGCTCTTTTGGCTGTGTAGATGGCCCCAAGAATAGGAAACAAGCATCTCAGAGCTGCTGTTATCTTTCCAGAAATGAAGCAAAGAAACTCAAACCAAACCAAGTTTCTAAAAAAGTGCTTTTGAGAGAAGAAGTGCAGCCCCATTCTTCTCACAGGGAAACTTGCCTGAAACCTGGAGATGAGGCTGTAAAGCCAGAGTCTCTTCTGCTTCTTGTGCAGTGCTGCTGAGACACTCAGTGACCACCTTCTTTCCTAACCCAAGCCACTTTCTCCATATCACCAAGCTGGAGCCTGGTGACAGGGAGAGCCTGCCAAAACCTCCTGTTTGTTTCCTGGCACTTTCTGGGATGGGCACAGCGTTAATGCATTGACTTGAGAATCCAACGAGCACAGGCTTACCACAGGGATGACACTTCTGATTTCACCATGAATATTTTCCTTTTGCCACATAAGGGAACCTGAAACTTTCAGAGTGCTGAGAGACAGAGCTGCAGGTGGCTCCTGTGTGCCCAAACAGGCATTTTCAACCCAATACATTTGTGGAGGCATCTTAATGAGTCTGTGTTGAAAATGAGATTCCAAAGGTTTGTTTCCTTCCCTGAGGAACACCTGCTGCATTTCCTTTCTTTTCTTCCAATTACCATCATTTTCAAGAACGAGACAAAAAGCTGGATGAGTTTTGTTCTATGGCAGCTGTGCTTAAGGGACCAACAAGCACTGCAGAGATTCTTTTCATATAAGAATCCTTGGAATAGTAGAGTTAGCTAGAATAGCATAATCCCTCTTCCAAAAAGGCTGCCAAGCTGCTGGGAATCCTCCGAGAAGGAAACATGTATTTGCTGATGTAGTTGCCACTAACTAGAGCAGGCAATGAAATCAGCTGCCAAGGCAAGATCTGCTGGATGTTGGCAAAGCTGTGGCTTTGGGGCTTGGGTTTTTTCATGATACAGGAAAGTCGTCATCCAAATGCTACAGGAAAGTCATGTCTGCCTCTCTGCCAGGGCAAAAACTGCCACTGCAGAGTGGAGCTGGAACAATGGGCTCTGGGAGAGCAGTTCCAGATGGGAAAGAAGCAGGTAGAGCCTTGTGTTTCTTTTTTCTCCAGGCTAAATTCCACATAGCCACAGAAGGGAGCCCACAGCTGCGGCAGCCCGAGCAATTCTCGCCTTTGCTGCGTGACTTCCTGAGCTGCTGCCTGCAGAAAGGCGAGGCGCAGCGCTGGTCTGCCAAGGAGCTGCTGCAGGTAAAATGCCAAAAGGGCTGCAGGTGAAACAGTGTCCCAGGGATGGGCTCCTCCTCCACTGAAATCCAAAGCATCAGATGAGCCCCCATCCTCCTCCCTTCCAACCTTGGTGCTGTTCAGCTGACAGTGGGGAGCAATCCTAGACTGGGCTGGGCTGGCAGGGAGTGCTGGGTTTTAGCGCTGGCTAAAATCACCAGGGCACTTACTCATTTCTTGCTGGGAGCTATGGATTAGGAGAAGGGCAAAACAGGCTTCAAACTTCAAAGGAATAACAAATTTTATTATCAGGCCCACAAGAATAAGAAAGGTCTCATCTGTGCAGTGAAAGGGTTCAATCTCACCCAGGTCATGGCAGTCACGGTGTTGGATTTCAGGCTGTGCTGGGCCCCTCTCTCTGCCCGGGAGCCGCTGGGAGGGGAGGCTCGGCCTGGAGCTGTCGCTGCACGCCGGGGAGAGGGTTTAGTGTGGGCAAGATGTCAGCAGCCGTGGCCTGGCCCAGCCTGGGGCCGGGGTCCCGCAGCCTCCATCCCCCGCCCGGGAGCCGCTGGGCTCTGGCCCGGCCTCCCCCAGGAGCACAGGCCGTGGGCGAGCAGGGCCGGCCTCACCAGAGCTCCGTTACCTTCGGGCTCCGGAAGCAAAGAGGGCCAGTGCCCGGGCTGGTGGTTTTCAAAATGTGCATCATCACAGAGGCGCATCTCATTTCTAAATGGTGCAAAATGTTGTCAGTTCTCAGAACTAGCCAGCCATTGGCCTGTCTCAGGCACAGAGGAAGCTCCCAGCAGCTTCTCTCAAAGAAATCACTTCCGTGCGAGGTTTCTTACTTCTTTCCCTAAATGTCAATTCATCTCAAACTAACACACAGGGACATGGAAAGGTCATCTAGTCTGTGTCCTGCAATGAGCAGAGACATCTTTCAAGAGATCAGGATACTCACACCTCAGATATTTCCAGGGGTGGGCCACCTACCAGCTCTTGGGGCAACCTGTGCCACTCTTGCCCCATGCTCCTGAGCTACTCTGACTCAATCCCCTTTTCATTTAAAAAGTATTCCTCTGCCTTTGAAGCTCTTCGCTTGGAAAATCATGCTTCCTTGTTGTTTTCTTTTCCTTTCTGCAGCATCAATTTATAACATCGGCCATGCCTGGGTCCAGCCTGGCACCTCTCATCGTTGCAGTGAAGAAGTGGAAGGAGGAGGCAGGAATGCAACAATTAATTTAGAACTGTCTTCTCCATGACCAACTTAGAGTAGGATTATAGAGTAGGATTGCAGAGTAGGATTGTAGAGTAGGATTATAGAGTAGGATTGTAGTGCAGGATGGTAGTGTAGGTTTGTAGTGTAGGATTGTAGAGTAGGATTTTAAATAAAATTTCTCAAATCTCAACTCCTTTGGAACATTTCTCTCCTTCTGACCCTGTGAGAAAGCTCAACATTTCCTCCTGAATTGTCAGTTTTTTCTTACAGGTGGAAAGTGACATTGATGGCTTCTTTGGTACAGTTTGTAAGGGGGGAAGGCTCCTCTTCATTCATCCTCTCCAGACCACACTGCCTTTGGAATATGGCCAACTGGACAAGTTTTGCCCAGCTGTGGCATTTCTATTTGAGGCAGAAACAGCAATGGCATTTGCAGGAAAAACCAAAGGAGGAGCGGTGCAACGCAAACATCCTGTGCAGATGCAGGTTGTGCAGATGTGACTCGAGAGTATTTGGGTTCCTGCCACTTGGATTTGTATCCCTAAGAGAAATCTCTTTGGCTGGAGGAGAGTCTGGCTGAAGAGAGAAAGCAGAAAGAGCAGTGAGGGTGCTGTGCAAGGTCTCCTGTGGTGCAGAGCTGTCAGCGACTGTGAGGTGAGAGCGGGCCCGGCCTTGGCCAGGCTGGAGCCCCAGCAGAGCCCTGGCAGAGCCCGGAGAAGCCTGAGACTCGGCACAGGCAGGCTGGAAGGAGGCCCTTGGAGCTGCAAGAGGCAGCAGCCTGGCCCTGGCTGCCTCTTGCTGGCCCCAGGCAAATCCTCCGCTCTCAGAGCCAAGCTGGCAGCTGGCTGCTCCTGAGGGGAAGCGGCGCCGTGCTGGGCACAGCACACACTGGTGCCATGGGCTGTCTGGAGTCTGCACAGGACGAGAGAAAGGCAAAGAGCAGCCCAGGGCTGTGCCCTGCCTGACCATTGCTGCTCTTCTGCCGCCTGCCCTGGAACTCCTGGCAATGGTCAGCAGTGTGTGCAGCACTCTGGGCACAGGGGGAAGGAGCCGGGCTGCTCCGCAGGCTCCAGCACAGGGCAGTGTCCTTCAGGCACGGCATTTCTGCCAGGGGAACCGAGGCCAGCGTGAGGCACTGACAGCAAGTCAGGGCACATCTGCACGAGCCAGTGCCTCACACAGCTCTGGGACCAAGCGCCTGCAATCCTGGAGCTCTGCACTGAGCCACAGCAAAGGTGTGAAATGCTGAGGGTTTTGCAGAAATATTCAGGGGCACCAGGCCAGCCTGCTTGGTGCTCTCTGGGGCACAGCAAGCACTGTGCAATGCAGCTCGGAGCTGCTGGCAGAGAGGGACTATGGGCATGTGCCTGAGGCTTGTTCTTGAGTAGTGATTTGGGAGGGGGCAGAAGGGTCTCAGTAGGCAATTGGTGTTTTCTTCATTAATTTCTGCATGGACGACACAATGTGGCATCACGCAGCAAGAGCACTTGGAAAACTTTTTGACTCTAAGTTTGTGCTGAATTCCAAGAAAAGGAAGGAGAGGTATTGGGAAGATGCTGAAGTGTAACAAATAGGGGTTGTGAATTCCGTTACTTTTAACAAACAGTTTTCTGGGATTGAAAGTCAACAAATGTGCTTTCCCCAAGGAATTCCCATTGTTGGTCTGTGTCCGAATGGATGTTCCTGCCCTGGTGTTCATCCAGGTGCCCACAGGGAGCCAGGAAGATGTGGAGCCTCCCAGCCAGGTGTCTTCCCAACACGCATCACCAGGACCACGGATCACCAGTGGGGGTCACTGGGGATCATCCAATGCCCATCCTCCCATGGGGGATGGAGCTGGAGCAGCGCACGAAGCTCTTCCCGCACTCGGGGCACTCGCAGGGCTTCCCTTACTGGTGCCTCCGTTGGTGTTGGGTCAAGTTAGAGCTCCTGGAGAAGCTCTTCCCACACTGGGGACACTCGTAGGGCCTCTCCCCAGTGTGGATGCGCCGGTGGGCAGTGAGGATGGTGTTGCGGTTGAAGCTCTTCCCGCAGTCGGGGCAGCGGAAGGGCCTCTCGTCTGTGTGAATCCGCTCATGTCTGATGAGAGTGGAGCTGCGCTGAAACCTCTTCCCACACTCCGGACACTCGTAGGGCTTCTCCCTGGTGTGCATGACCTGGTGATTCCTCAGGTCAGAGCTCCACCCAAAGCTCTTCCCACAATCCAAGCAGGTGTAGGGTCGTTCCCCTGTGTGGCTCCTCTGGTGATTCCTAAGGCTGGAGCGGTCACTGAAGCTCTTCCCACATTTCCCACACTCGTAGGGCTTTTCCCCAGTGTGAATCATTTGGTGCCGCATGAGGCTGGAGCTGTGGTTGAAGCTCTTCCCACATTTCCCACACTCGTAGGGCTTTTCCCCAGTGTGAATCATTTGGTGCCGCATGAGGCTGGAGCTGTGGTTGAAGCTCTTCCCACATTCCCCACACTCATAGGGCTTTTCCCCAGTGTGAATCACCTGGTGCCGGAGCAGGTGAGAGCTCTTTTTGAAGCCCTTCCCACATTCCAAGCACTTGTAGGGCTTCTCCCCTCCATGAGGCTTCACCCCAAGCTCCGAGCTCTGGCTGGATCTCTGGCCACCTTCCTGGCACAGGGGGGATCTTTCCTCTTCACAGCTCCTTGGGCTGGGTTTGCAGACCCACCTCGTGTGGGATCTCTGGGGCTTTTCCTTCTCCTCCATCTGGCCTCGGTTTGGGAATGAAAAATCCTGGTTTGGGGGAAAAACAAGAGAAGAGTGTCTAGGGGTGGGGATTCCTCCTTGCCCAAGTTCATCTCAGGAAGTCATTGGGCATCTTGTGTCTGTAAGAACCTCCAGGACACCAAGATTCAGCACAAACATCCTCCAAACATCAAGATGTTACTGTGGAGTTAAATGTTTCTGAAAATGCTTATTAAAATCATGTAGAGGTAGGCCACAAGAATGCTTGGTATTGGGGATGATCTAGCAAGCTGAAATGTTTACGATAATGGGAACTGTTTCTTGGGGTCTCCAAGATACCCACCCAGAGATAAGATTCGTACATGTTCATACAAGGATGAGCTAACCGTCATGAAGCAATATAGATAAAGTTAATGAAGATTTATTAACAAAGCAGTATTGATAAGGTTGTTATAGTGATTACTGCTACAGCTGGAATTATATAAATATGTGCACTTTGGACAAAGACAATGGAGCTAGATTTGGGTTGCTGATACCCCCAGTTCCCGCACACTTCAATAAAGCACCTGCATATAATCAGTCTGTGATTATGTGTGTTCCTGAACGCTAACATTTTGGTGACCCAGATGGGTCCCTGTGAGTGCTGCTGAGCGAGCTCACGACCCGATCATGCTCCAGCCGGCACCGAGGGATTCTCGGGAAGCCCATCCAGCTGCGACCGTCTGCGCTGCTCACAACGTCCCTCTGAGAGAGGTGAGGTGCTTTTCGGTCTGCTCTGGTGCCTGCCGATAAGACACAGCCACAGCTTCGCACGGTTGGGCTGGAGGAATTCCTGGTATTGCCCAGGCGCCGTCTGTCAGACAAGTGCAAAAGCGCTGCAGGTTGGGCAGCAGTGGTGTGTGGTGTATTGTAACTGTAACATGGAGAAGCTTAAAGGGATTTGAGGTGGCAATACCCCTGTACCACCTACTTCTCCTTTGGGGTGCTTATTAGCACATTGCAAACAGGGAAACTTTGGGCAAGATTTACGTAAAGTTGACTGATTATTGTAATACACGGTGGCCAGGATATGACCTGGACAGTGGGGAAAAGTGTCAACATCAAGAAAGATGTTGTTCTGTAAGCCAGAGGGAAAGTGGGATTAAGTTCCGTACGTTGATTTGTTTTTCTATTTGCGAGACAAGCCAGAATGGCAGGCTGAGTGTGGATTGATGGCAGCTAAGGCACGTGTGAGTGATAAATGTGAGCTTTGTGTAAAAGGAAAAAGTTCTTTAGAGCACCTGGCATTAAAAGAAAGTTTGCATCGGGGGAAAGAGATGGATGTTGATTTACAAGTGGTTTCAGCAGAACCAAAAGAGCACAACTTTGTTTTGTCTGCCCCCACTTCACCCAATCCTATTTCACCTAACCCTATCTCGCCTAATCCCACTTCACCTTGCCCTCTTTATCCTCCTCTACCGCCTTCACCTGATCCTTCTTCTCCGGGAGATGATCCAAATCTAACTGTGATACAAGGAAATGTGAAAAATGCTGGGGAGGAAGATAGCAGTAGCAGGGGTGATGATAATAAATCAGCGACACCGGTATCCCATCGGACTCAGTCACAGCTTGCTCCGGTTCTGGGTAGAACGGGAAAAGATTTGGGCAGACAAAGGCGGACTGTGATTGCCCCCTTGAGACAAGGAGTACGAGTAGAAGGGCTGGTGTTTGTGAAAATTCCTTTTTTCCCCTGCAGACTTGATAATTTGGAAACAATCAGCTGGAACTTAGAGAGAAAATCCTGATAAAGTAGCAGGGGTGGTAAAAATGATTATGAAAACTCAGATCCAGATTGGAATGATATACAAGTAATAGTGGAGAATTTAATGGACTCTACTGAGAAAGAGATGGTGCTTAGAGCAGCCAAGGAGAAGGTGAGAGAAGATCTCAGAACTGGGGTGCTGACGGCGACTTTAGATGAGAACTTTCCAACCGAGGATCCAGGGTGGGATCCCAATGCCTTTGGGGACATGCGGAGCCTGAAGAGATATCAAGAGTGGCTCCAGACAGGGGTTGGGAATGCTGTACCTAAGGCTATGAATTGGTCTAAATTGTATGAGGTAAGACAGGAAAAGAAAGAATCCCCTGCTGCATTTTTGGAAAGGCTTAAGGAGGCAGCAAGAAAGTATACAGATCTTCAACTAGAAACAGAACAAGTGAATGTTCAGCTTGTGTTCATTTTTCTTGGGCAGTCGCAGGATGATATTAGGAGAAAACTGCAGAAGTCAGAAGAAGAAGATTCAAGGAATTTGAATCAATTACTTGAAGTGGCTTGGAAAGAATACAATAACAGGAAAAAGGAAGCTAGTAAAAAGCAGCAGCAAAATCTTTTGGCAGTGATCCAAGGAAGAGAGAATCCAGGTTTCAGAGGATGCGGCAGAGGTGGTCGTGGACTGGGGAGGGGCAGACTTGGCAGAGGACGAGGGGGATGGGTTTTGCCAAGATTGTGGTTAAATCAATGTGCTTCTTGTAGACAAGAGGGGCACTGGAAAAATGAATGTCCAAATCGGTTTAACCAGGGCAAGCAGTTCAAGCAGAATCAAGATGCTTCCAAATTAATGGTGCTGGGGGAGTACAGCAGCTGACTAGAATCGGAACAAAAACCAATACAAGAACCTTTAGTAACTATACAATTGGGAGATAAAGAAGTAAAATTTCTGGTGGATACAGGGGCTACATAGTCTGTGCTAAATGATCTAAAAGGGCAAGCTGGAGACAAAACAGCAACAATAGTTGGAGCCACAGGGAAGGAGGAGAATCGACCATCCCTGCAACCCCTGGATTTGTGTTCTGGAAACAAAGTGTTAACACATGAATTTTTAGATATGCCTGAGTGTCCAATTCCACTTTGAGGATGAGATTTATTAGCAAAATTTGATGCAGTGATAACTTTTGAAAACGGGGAGCTTTTAATGAAAATACCTGAATCAAAGACAGGACAAATCTTAATGATAAAAGAAAAACCAGTCCCTGCTATCCCTCGGGAAGTAGAGGATGCAGTAATTCCCTCTCTATGGGAAACAGACATACCAGGAAAATCTAAGTTGGCACAACCAGGACATGTAGAATGAAAAGAAGGAGCAAAAGCTGTACAGGTTAAACAGTATCCCATAAAGCCAGAAGCACGGCAAGGAATAGTAAAGATTATTGATAAATTTTTGAAGTACCAAATTTTAGAAGAATGTGAATCAGAACTGAATACACCAATACTTCCAGTGAAGAAACCAAATGGTGAGTACAGACTAGTACAGGATTTGAGAGCAATAAATGGAATAACTAAAGATATTTACCCAGTGGTAGCTAATCCCTACACATTGTTGATATCTGTGAAAGAGAAATAGAAATGGTTTACTGTAATTGATTCAAAAGATGACTTTTTCTGCATAGCCCTTGACAAAGAAAGTAGGAAACTGTTTACCTTTGAATGGGAAAATCCAGACAATGGAAGGAAAACTCAGCTCACCTGAACACGACTCCCACAAGGATACAAGAACAGTCCAACCCTATTTGGAAGTCAGGTGGCGAAGGAGCTGGAGATTTGGAACGAGAATGGGCAAGTACCAAGAGAACAATACCTGCTGTTACAGTATGTTGGTGATATACTGACAGCTACAGAAGAGAAAACAACCTGCATAAAGGTAACAATTGAAATTTTAAATCAACTAGGAATGGGAAGATATAAGGTGTCTAAAGAAAAGGCACAAATTGTCCAACAGACTGTGATTTACCTGGGATGTGAAATCTCACAAGGGCAATGTAAGCTGGGTACTAACCGTATTCAAGCTATTTGTGCTATTCCAGAACCCCAGAACCTACATGAGCTACGAGTTTGCTTTGGGATGACAGAGTGGTGCAGCCTGTGGATCATGGACTATGGACTAATTGCAAAACCCCTGTATGAAGCCCGGAAGACACAACCGCTTACCTGGGGCAGACCACAGAAGGAGGCCTTCCTCAAACTGAAGGAGGCATTGACAACAGCTCTGGCATTAGGATAGCCTGATCTATCCAAAGATTTTCAGCTGTTTGTGCATGAAAGATCACACCCAGCACTGGGAGTGCTGACCCAACCTTTGGGAAGCTGGAAAAGGCTGGTAGGCTGCTTTTCCAAACAACTTGACAACGTGAGTGCCGGATGGCCTTCATGCCTGCAGACAGCTGCAGCCACTGTGATGCTGATCCAAGAAGCCAGGAAACTCACGATGGGTAGAGACATAGATGTCCATGTGCCACACACGGTGACCACTGTCTTAGAACAAAAGGGGGGCCAATGGCTATCTCCAAGCAGGATGATGAAATTCCAGGCAATCCTAACCGAGCACGATGGTGTCACATTAAAGACAGCTAAACCTTCTGAATCCAGCTTTGCTCCTAACCAGCAAACACATCTGCCCAACGAGCAGAACTGGTTGCTTTAACCAGGGCATTAGAGATGAGTGAAGGGAACAAAGTAAATATCTGGACTGATTCAAAACATGCTTTTGGAGTGGTGCATGTACATGGGGTACCGGGGAAAGAAAGAGGACTGCTGTCTTCTAAAGACACACACATTAAACATCAAGATGCAGTCCTGCAATTAATAAAAGCAGTACAAAAGCCCGAGCAAGTAGGAATCATGCAATGCAAAGCTCACCAATCAGGAAGCTCCAAAATTCATGAGGGAAATCGGAGAGCAGACTGGACAGCCCGACAAGCTGCTCGAGAAGTGAAAACTGCAATGGCATTGATACCTTTAAAAACTAATGTATCTCAATTCAATTTACCTCCAGAACCAAAATATTCAATAGAGGATGAGAAATTGGGACGCTCACTGAATGCACAGAAGAATTCAGAAGGGTGGTATGTGACTACACAGGGACAAGTAGTGGTACCCCCCTTGAGAATGAGAGAAGTTCTACAAATTAAACATAACAAATGTCATTGGAGTGCAGAGGCATTGGTGAAATCGTTAAAACAAAATTTAATTTCAGTATGGATGTTAACAATGGCAAAATCAGTAATGTCAAAATGTGAAATTTGCTTGAAGAACAATCCAGTGGCTAGATGACAGGCACAATTAGGGAAAATACGGGTAGGAGTAGAACCAGGAGATTATTGGCAAGTAGATTTTGTAGAATTAGCAAGAACTCGAGGATACAAATATCTATTGGTAGGGCTTGACACATTTTCAGGATGGCCAGAAGCTCTTCCCTGTCACACAAATCAATCAAAGGAGACAGTCAAGTGGTTACTGCAAGAAATCATTCCAAGATTTGGGGTGCCTCTAGGAATATCATCAGATAGGGGCCCACATTTCACAGCCACCGTAGTGAGGGAGGTGAGTAGGTTACTGGGAATAGCTTGGCATCTCCATACACCATGGAGACCCCAATCCAGTGGACAGGTAGAGAGGATGAATCAGACATTGAAGAGGCAAATCAGCAAAAGATGCCAAGAGGCTAAACTGCAGTAGCCACAAGCTTTACCAATAGCACTGCTGAGGATTCAGATAAAGCCTAGAAGCGGGATGTCAGTCAGTCCTTATGAGATATTGGATGGGAAACCATATGAATGCCCTGAACCTAATCCAAATGTACATGTTACAGGGAAGCAAGAGGTGTAGAATTATGTTCTGTCTCTTGGAAAAGCTCGAGCTCGACTTCGGAGCACCCTTGTGTGGAACAGGCCACTGACTCTTGAGAATCCAGTTCATGACATCCCCCCGGGAGATGAAGTGTACGGTAAAAGCTGGAAGGAAGAACCATTAAAAGAAAGGTGGAATGGACCCTGTCAGGTACTGTTAACTACCTTGACAGCAGTCAAAGGAGCTGGACTGGATCCCTGCATACATTACACCAGGGTGAAGAAGGTTTCCCCTGCACTGTGGACTGCACAAACTGTAGGGCCAACAAAGCTGCAGATAAAGCGGGTTTGATTGTTTCAAATGTCTAGGTTGCTAGTGACTGTAATGGTGATTATTTCATGGCCTTTAGTGCCATCAGTTGGAATCAATGTTACCTTGGGATGGGAAATGCAAAAGGATCAGCTCACAACTCTTCATTTTAGAATGAAGAGGGATGTGGGGGTGCAGCCAGAAACACAAGTGATAAAAGTCTCTAATACTATTCAGGCAGAAAATGGGATGATTGGATTAATTCAAGATTTGGCCAACATGCAAAACACCAGCAAAATAACTGCCTGTCTGCCAATACCAAAGGCAGCAAGAGACCTAATAAATCGGGGAATTAGAACATCAAAATTACATGAAATACAAAAGAATAAAAATGAAAATGTGAGCTGTGTACTGCACATAGATTACGAGTACCCAAATAAGACAGTGTTTGAAAATGCTGTGAAGCCAAAGTATTCATCTATATGGGATTGTCATGAAAATGGAGGAAAGTATGAACCAAAACTAGGCTGGTATGGGGGATTAGGGAATTATGGATGGTGTTATGAAAAGATAGCAAAGGTTATTAAAGAAAAAGATTCCAGTATTGAAGTGGAAGTGTGAAGGACAGGAAGGAAAAGATCGGGCTGAAGCTTGGGACAGTGCATGGTCAGTGAGTGTGCTTCAGAAATTCCAATCTATGGCAGATAGCCCTTGGTGCATTAAGTGGGAAGGCTCAGAAAATGAAACAGATCCAGGGGTATGGAACACTGCAACCAGTAGTAGAATGGAGGCAGACAAAGTGAATTGGTGGGTATGGAACAAAGCTTAGGACTGTACTTCTGATGATGAAGAAATAAAACAAATGCCACCACTTGTGGTAGCCCTGCAAATTGGATGTGCCTGCAGAGGAATCAAACATAAACAAGGTGAAATAAATGACAAGATAGGACAAGTGATCCAAAAGGTAATATGTAGCACAAGTACAGTTCAGAGTCCAGGCCAATTTGGTGGGCAGCAAGCGATGGCACCTGCACAACACATTTGCCTGAAGGTGAAAAAGTAAAAGAGATTACTTTAGGCCTCCCCACCTTATGCCCAATTTGGAAAAGGTCCCCATTCAAGGGAGAACATGGACATCTTCAAATAAGAACGAGACAAGAACTTCAGGAAAACAAAGCGGAGGATGAAGAAAGATGTCAGGAACCCTCCAGTAGTGTAAAATGTGAGTGGGCCCTGGAATCCTTGTTTGGTCCAATAGCAAATTATAACAATAGAAAGATGTTGTACAAACTTACAGGCCAGGTAGAAAGATTGGCAAGAGTTACCAAAGAGGGATTTAGAGAGCTAAATGTACAATTACAAGCCACAACTAAAATGACCCAGCAAAACAGATTGGCTTTAGATATGTTATTGTTGAAAGAACACGGAGTGTGCGGGTACCTAAAAGGACAAATTGATCACTGCTGCATCCACAGCCCAAATGGAACTGCAGATGTAGAACACAACATTAATCCACTAAAACAAACAGAACATGGAGCACAGAAAGAGAGGGAAGATCTGACCACAAGTTGGGTAGATAAAAGTTTTGAAGGGTTAGGATGGAATGTGAGCTCCTGGATCAAATCTATTCTTGAGAGACTGATAATCCTACTAATTGTGTTCTTAGCAATCTGGTTAATCTGTGCAGTTCTGAAAGGAGAGAGAAAGAAAAGAGGATCCTGGAACCAGAAGATAATAAAGGCACTGACATGGGACAGAGATCCACATCCGCATTTGTCATCTCCAAGTCCTCCAGAGTGTAACAACGCTTATGACAACTGTGGATTCGAAGATGAACATCAAGTATAAACACAGAAAAAGGACGGTATAGAGTGAAAGCATTACACCTATTATAGTAAAGTGAAATACTTCCAAAGAGGGGAAATATGTTACTATGGGGTTAAATGTTTCTGAAAATGTTTCTTAAAACCATTTTTAATGTAGGGGCAGGCCACAGGAATGCTGGGTATTAGGGATGGCCTAGCAAGCTGAAATGCTTACGGTAATGGGAACTGGTACTTGGGGTCTCCAAGATACCCACCCAGAGATAAGATTCAGACATGTTCATAAAAGGATGAGCTAACTCTCATGAAGCAATAAAGTTAATGAAGCAATATTAATGAAACAGTATTGATAAGGTTGTTACAGTGATTACTGCTACAGCTGAAATTGTAGAAATATGTGCACTTTGGACAAAGACAATGGAGCTAGATTTGCGTTGCTGATACCCCCAGTTCCCCCACGCTTCAATAAAGCACCTGCATATAATCAGTCTGTGATTATGTGTGTTCCTGAATGCTAACAAAGACAGATCAAAAACTTCCAAAACACCAAAAATCTGATATCCCCCCAAAATACAAAGATTCTGCCCTCACAAAAAAAACAAAACACCAACATTCAGCCCAATAAAGCTCAGAAACACCAAGATAGAGCCCCGGGAAAATCGTGCATCTCCCTGCCCGGGCACTCGCTGCATGGGGGGTGACGGGGGCAATGAGGCCAGGCCGGAGCAGGGGGTGCCTGAGAGAGGCCCCGAGCCCGGCAGAAGCCCCTGCACAGCCATGCAAGTGGCTCCTGGCCGGACTCGGGGATCCCCCTGGCCATCCCCGCTGGAGCAGCCTGGTCCTGAGGGACTCTGGCCCCTGCGAGGGACCCCAGGCTGCAGCAGGACAAGGATTCCTGGCCCTCAGGGGGAGGCAGTGACATGACCTGACTGTGACCCCCATCCCTGTGCCTCTGGGCGGGGAGGGGGACGGAGAGGGGCACAAAGTTAAGCCCGGGAAGGAGGGACAGCTGAGGGGAAGATGGATTTCCCTAGGAATTATTTTATTTTTCGTTTTCTTGTTCAGACATGTTTGAGAATAAATTCAATTAATTTCCCCAAGTCAGGTGTGCTGTGCCCGTGACCAAGGATTGAACTGTCCCCACCCTCATCCCGACCCCCGAGCCTTTCCTTGTGTGTTCTGCTCCCCGCCCGGGACAGGAAGGAGAGTCACAGAGTTTTGACCTCGCTCCGGCATGCCCTGCTCCATCCCGGACTCACCCCCAGCTCCCAGCGCCCTCAGTTCCCGGGCACCCCGAGCTCCCGGCGCTTCAGCGCAGCGGCGCTTCCTTGGCCTCCTGCCCGGGCCGGGCCCAGCGCCGGGGCCGCTCCTCAGCCGAGGCTTCCGAGAAATGGCGGAGCTCAGCCCAAGGCAGGCGAGGCCGTGCCGTGTGCAGAGCCCGCCGCTGGCTGCGATTGGCTGCTTCTGCCGTCACTCGTGGTTCTGGCGCGCGCTGATTGGGCAGAGCGGGGACAAGCCCGGCCCCGCTGGCGCCCTCAGGGCGGCCATGGGGGCAGGAGAGCCGCCATTGCCGGAGCGTCTGTGCGGGCCCGGCAGCGGCGGCAGCAGCGGCCGGAGCCCGGTGAGGCGGCGGCGGAGCTCGGAGGCGGCCCCAGCGCAGCGTCCCGGGCCCAGCGCAGCCACCTCCGGCCTCCCGACACGAAGCGGGACGAGCCAGCGCTGCTCCGCCACCGCCTCCTGCCGAGGCCCCAGCGGCAAGGAGACCGCGGGCAGCCGCTCCCGCAGCGCCCTCAGCCCAGGGCCAACACGGGCCGGCCACGGCACAAGCCACCCGCCACAGCCCCCTGCCGCCCCCTCCCGGGCCCGCAGCGAGCCCCGAGCCCCCGCAGAACCGAGCGCGGCTCCCACCTGCGATGGCCGGGGCCGCCTCCGAGCTCCGCCGCCGCCTCTCCGGTTGTTGTCAATGAAATTACAATTTTGACAACTAGGTCCCTTGGGTTAATGGCAGTTTAATTAAAAAGGAATACAATTTAGTAAATGGAATAGTAATTTGGTATAAAACAATACAATTTAGTAAAAGAATATCATTAAGCAAAAAATTCACGATTTATATTTATAATTTGCCCGTAATTCAGTACGATTAAAGCATAAGCAAAACCGACCAGGGTACGTGGGGTGCTTCTCACCCCACCTCACATACAAAACAAAGCACTTCAAGCTAAACTTATATACTGTATGCTTATACATATTCATTCATGTTTCCCATATGTTTTCTCCTATTTCTGATTTTTTTTTGATTTTATGTCACTTTCCTTCACAGCACATGTTTCTCTTGTTGTTAGGGGGTCTTCAATCTTCTTTTGGGGGTCTTTTGGCGAAGGCTTCTCCTTTTCTTCATTGTCCTTTGGATAACCTTACAGGTTTGTGTGTGCGTACTAAGCCTTGTGTTATGTTACTCTACTAATTAGTCTGATATTTACTGGTTTTTAAGCCCAATAGCTAAAGTCATTCTAATTTTGTCCATCTCAAGGCCGTTTTGGTCTTGAGACATCACTTATCTTCTAAACTACATCCTGTACCTCAATTTTAACATGTAACATCTGTAAAGGGGTGCATCTGCCTTGTAACACTGATTCTTTTGGTTGCTTCTAATAATAACTTTCAAAATAGTTACAATTTAGTCAGCACGAATCAATTCCATTTATTATAATCCCCCATTTCTCTTTTTGATTACATTTATTTGTGCCTTTTTAAAAAAAAACATAAACTTGAATCTTAATTTTTTTATCTTCTCAATAATTTCAGTTCTTGCATTTATTTTATTTTCATTTCTAATTTCTTAACATTTTTCATGCTGTATCAAGCTTTTTGCCCCCTCTTTCAAATTTAGTTAACTTATTTTTTTGAGCTATTATAGTTTCTTTTTGTTCAGTATTCCTTGAATTACTGAATGGATTGGTCTAATAAGGCATGAAATTATACAAAATAGAAACAATAATCTTAATATAAACCACTATACCATAAATTTTAACTTTTTCCACTAAGTACTTCTAAAAAGGTTATCTCACTAATCAGTCTTGAAAATAAAATTCTATTTTTGAACTGGTATATATATCTTTAGCAATTTCTGTGATGGCTCTTCTATAATCATTTATCTTTATACAACACTCAGATTTGTTCAACTTTCTACAAACTCCCCCTTCAGCTAACAAATAGTCCAGAGCAATTCTGTTTTCATAAACAAAAGTTCATTAACAAGTTTTCATAAACAAATGCTCACATTTGTAAATGTTGCTTGGCCAGCAGCTTTAGGGCAGTAGAGGTTTGGTTTGAAACAACTTTAACTACTGTCTGCAGCTTTATGAACTGATTCAATAGATAGATTTGGGTTCTATATCTCTAAGATCCATCTGCAGCTCAAGTGGCTGGGTCATCTCTCTGCAGGCCATTTGTCTTCATTTCTGGTTTCTTCTTGCTTTTGGAAAGTCAAGGTTCAAGTCCCTTTTATTGTTTTTTAATGTTTCATAAAGTGGTGTTCTTAACATATTGCTCCTGGACCTCGGTGTAACGAAGAAGGAGGGTCATATAACTCTTAAGATACAGGTTCCTTTTCACTTTTGAGGTAATTCACTGTATGCTCTTTGCTCACAAACTTAATATATTCTATCAGGGGCTTTCCATTTGTTACTTGTTGTACCTGGTTGTTCCAAATAGAATTTTAGGTCACTTATGGATTGGTAAGGGTTAGCTCCAGAACTTTTACACCAGCACAAATCAACATGGTTATCCTGCAATTACTTTCTTTTTGTTATTCTCTAATATCCAGCAGGAGTTTTTGGTTGCCAGGTGTTAGTATTATTATCTGATACAAATTGTTTTATTTGATGATTCAAAATTTATCTTCCAGGTCATTTTATTGTCTTGGAAGTTTGAGTAAGATTTCATTTTTAAAATTGGTCTGGAGCTAGACTCCCACTTTCCCACAGCTATTTTTTTAGCTATTTTAAGTCTTTCACAAATTTAACATTTAAATAATTTTAATTCTATAACTACTTCTTGCATTAAACCTACAAAATTATTTTAGTTAAGGTTGGCCAATCTCAGTTGCTATACTGCTGTTTCAACTGTTCACACCACTTACTCATTTTGTCTAATTCTTTCCCTGAGATTTTTTTTATACTTTTATAAAATTACTGTGATTATAACAGGCAGCATTAACATATGGATGTGCCACAAACACAGATTTTATCTTGTTTTTGCATTTGTCAAATTTGTTTGCATTTGTCACATGGATCAGAATTATTGTGATTGTGTTTTTGCATAGTTTGTTTGCTCATTGTTTGCTTTTGTGCTGCTTGTTTTAATATCGCTTGTTTATTTCTTATTTTTTTGGATTCTGTCCCATCCCATTAAGATGCCAAGGGCATGACCACAGTGAAAATAATCCTCAGGAGTTTTCACTCTCTACCTTCCTCAAGGCCCCTGGGGCTGCAGCCAAGGGCCAAGGTGCCAGTCTTCTTGGTAGCAAAGTTTATACCCTGGGCTCTGGTCACTGACACGTTTGGTCTCACTGCTACCCTTGGCCTCATAAGGTTCCTATGAGCCACTGCAACTCTGCTTGTTTCAAGGATGGCACAGATTTCACAGCACTGTCTTATCTCTCTCTCTGAGTTAGTCAGTTTTGGTTTTTTTTTCTTTTTAATTTAAACTACTAAAGATCCAGAGATGTGCCAACTACAATAAAAGTTAATTTTATACAACTTCAGTTAGTAATTTATTAATAAAACTTTAATTAACAGGGAATTCTTTTAGCAGAATTTTTGCTGTTAAATAAATAAAACATTTAGTCAAAACCATTTATATTTACTATACAAAATATTGAAAAACAAACATATTTTAAAAATACGTAAATTTAAGGTTCTGTGAAAAAAAACTGTGCTACATGTTTTTAACACTTATAATGCACATAACACAACTGTAACACACCATTTAGATACTATATATTCATAAAATATGTTTGTGCTTCACAGACTCTGAGCAAGGCAGAATTTGTCTTTTGAATGTGTAAATATAATAAACCAAACCAAATTAATGCCAGGTTGTAACAAATGGTCAGTTGTGTTATATGTTAAAGTTCACTTGGCACTGCCAGCACTGCACACTTTTCAGATAAATGGGATTTAGGTAGTGCTGCTGTTTCTATTTCCAGCAAAATATCTTTAGGTGAAGGAACAGTTTTACCTCTTTTTTTTTTTTTTTTTTTTTTTTCTGCTACTTTTTAGTTTGTAAAGGATACAACAGATAACTCTCGCTTTCTTGTGTTTCAGTAATGAATTTATCTTTCCCCCCACCCCAGGGAAGCTACAGGGTAGCACAGTCGCTCTCTTCTTGATTAAAAGGTTCTTTAGAATTTACATACTGATTTAAAGCTCAACAAATCCAATCTTTAAACGATCCAAACTTTGGCCAATTCAAATTATATTTTCAGATCATTTTCTTTGTCTATTTAAACATATAATAATTTATCATTTTCTGCTTGTTTTTCCTCTCCGGGATTCCCATGTATCCCAAACTCACAACATCATCCTCAGTGGACTGTCCTGAGGAATGCTCCCCTCCTGAGAAACCCCCTCACGGCTCTCAGATATTCCGGGCTCCTGCGAATTCCCCTTATAATTCCCAGCCCCTGGGTTCAAGGACTTACTGTCCCTTGAGCCCATCTCTGGCACAACCAACCAAGAAATCTCCGCTGCCAGGAGAATCTTGATCCCCCTCCCTCACTCCGTGGTTCAGCTTCCCCCCTCCCTCAATATTACTCTGTTGCTCTATCCCGTCTTTTGCCAACTACTCGCTTCCTGTCTAATTTCCTCTCTTTCTCCATTTCTTTTACCCCTCTTCGACTGCTCATTTCTGGCTACTTCTCTTCCCAATCCCTCTCAGCTACGTACTAAAGTTCCCAACTCTTTTCTCTTTTTAAAGGCAGCTGAAGCTGCCTCAATCTCTCTCCTCCTGAGTCCCTTCACTCAGCGATCAGATCACTCCCTTCTCCCCGAGGGCTTTCCCGTGGCTTTTAAGATTGGGCCTCTCCCTCCCGTCCCTGGCGGGGATTTTCACTCGTTCTTCTCTTTCACTGCCCTCCTTTCCCGGCCGGTCTCCTGGCGGAGAGCCGAGAAGGCGGTGCGGCCGGAGGTCTGCACTCCCTTTGGGGGTCCGGGCTGCCCAGCCCGGTCTCAGAGCCTGCACACACACACACAGGCACACAGCTCCCCCCTGCCCAGCCCCGTGGCACTCACACGCTCCGTTTGCCCGGCGCTTCTGCTGCACAAGGCCTTTTACAGGCACCTTTATCTCTGGCCGGCACTCTGCGGGAGCTCTTCTGCACGCTCCCTGCAGCCAGCTTCTTTTGCTGCTGCTTTATCCTCAGTGGAACTTCTATTTCCACGGGAGCACGATCTAACCTCGGCACCACCTTAAAAAATTGGTGGGGAGCTCCTTCCCAGGATTAGCCGTTCTTCCCCTAGATTGGAGTTCCCGGGTTTTGGCACCAAATTGTTACAAATGACTTTCAAATTTCCAAACAGTCAATCTAATTAATTAATTAATAATAAACTTTAATAAATTGGATACAAAATAATAAAAGAATACAATTTCGTGAAAGCATACAATTTAGTAAGAAAGATACAATTTAATAGATATATTCAGATTTATATTTAAATATATTTATATATTGACAGAGACAGATATAGATACAGATATAGATATATAAAGATATATGTGTGTGTGTGTGTGAATATAATTGGCCAGTGGTTACAAATGGTTAAGGCATAAGCAAAACCGACTGGGGTACGGAGGGGGTTCCTCACCCTGCCTCATGTACAGAACAAAGCAATTCAAGCTGAACTTATATACTGTATGCTTATGCATATTCATTAATGTTTCCCGTATGTTTCCTCCTATTTCCGATTTCTCTTGGCTTTACGTCACGTTTCTTCAAGGCACATGCATCATTTGTTGTTAGGGGGTCTTCAGTCTTCTTTTGGCGAAGGCTTCTCCTCTTCCTCGTTGTCCTTTGGATAACCTTACAGGTTTGTGTGTGCGTACTAAGCGTTGTGTTATGTTACTCTACTAATTAGTCTGATATTTACTGACTTTTAGGCCCAATGCTTAAAGTCGTTCGAATTTTATCCATTTCAAGGCCGTCTTGGTCATGAGACATCACTTATCTTCTAAACTACATCCTGTACCTCAATTTTAACATGTAACATTTGTAAAGGGGTGCATCTGCCTTATAACACTGATTCTTTAGGTTGCTTCTAATAATAGCTTTCCAAATAGTTACAGTTTAGTCAGCACGAATCAATTCCATTTATTACACTACCTTATTACACTACCTCCCGGGCCCGCAGCGAGCCCCGAGCCCCCGCAGAACCGAGCGCGGCTCCCACCTGCGATGGCCGGGGCCGCCTCCGAGCTCCGCCGCCGCCTCACCGGGCTCCGGCCGCTGCTGCCGCCGCTGCCGGGCCCGCACAGACGCTCCGGCAATGGCGGCTCTCCTGCCCCACGGCCGCCCTGGGAGCGCCAGCGGGGCCGGGCTTGTCCCCGCTCTGCCCAATCAGCGCGCGCCAGAACCACGAGTGACGGCAGCAGCAGCCAATGGCAGCCAGCAGCGGGCTCTGCACACGGCACGGCCTCGCCTGCCTTGGGCGGAGCTCCGCCATTTCTCGGAAGCCTCGGCTGAGGAGCGGCCCCGGCGCTGGGCCCGGCTCGGGCAGGAGGCCAAGGAAGCGCCGCTGCGCTGAAGCGCCGGGAGCTCGGGGTGCCCGGGAGCTGAGGGCGCTGCGAGCTGGGGGTGAGTCCGGGATGGAGCAGGGCATGCCGGAGCGAGGCCAAAACTCTGTGACTCTCCTTCCTGTCCCGGGCGGGGAGCCGAACACACAAGGAAAGGCTCGGGGGTCTGGATGAGGGTGGGGAGAGTTCAATCCTTGGTCACGGGCACAGCACACCTGACCTGGGGAAATTAATTGAATTTATTCTCAAACATGTCTGAACAAGAAAACGAGAAGTAAAGTAATTCCTAGGGAAATCCATCTTCCCTCAGCTGACCCTCCTTCCCGGGCTTAACTTTGTGCCCCTCTCCGTCCCCCTCCCCGCCCAGAGGCACAGGGATGGGGGTCACAGTCAGGTCATGTCACTGCCTCCCCCTGAGGGCCAGGAATCCTTGTCCTGCTGCAGCCTGGGGTCCCTCGCATGGGCCAGAGTCCCTCAGGACCAGGCTGCTCCAGCGGGGATGGCCAGGGGGATCCCCGAGTCCGGCCAGGAGCCACTTGCATGGCTGTGCAGGGGCTTCTGCCGGGCTCGGGGCCTCTCTCAGGCACCCCCTGCTCCTGCCCGGCCTCACTGCCCCCCTCACCCCCCATGCAGCGAGTGCCCGGGCAGGGAGATGCACGATTTTCACGGGGCTGAATCTTGGTGTTTTCTGAGCTTTATTGGGCTAAATGTTGGTGGTTTTTTTTTTTTTTTTTTGTGGGGGCTGAATCTTTCTGTGTTGGGGGGATATCAGATTTTTGGTGTTTTGGAAGTTTTTGATCTGTCTTGATGTTTGGAGGATTTTTTGGGCTGAATCTTGGTGTCTTAGAGGTTCTTACAGACACTAGATACCCAATGAATTCCTGAGATGAACTCGGGAAAGGAGAAAACCTCAGCCCAAGGCTTCTTCCTTTCTTTTTTTCCCCCAAACTAGGATTTTTCATTCCCAAGCTGTGGCCAGATGGAGGAGGAGGAAAATCCCTGGAGATCTTGCACAAGGAGGGGCTGCAAACCCAGCCCAGTTAGCTGTGAGGAGGAAAGATCCTCCCTGTGCCGGGAAGGTGGCCGGAGATCCAGCCGGAGCTCAGAGCTGGGGGAGAAGCCCCACAAGTGTTTGGAATGTGCGAGAGATTTCCGCCACAGCTCCAACCTGCTCCGGCACCAGGTGATCCACAGTGGGGAAAGACCCTATGAGTGTGGGAAATGTGGGAAGAGCTTCAGAGATACCTCTGAACTGATGAGACACCAGGTGATCCACACAGGGGAACTGCCCTACACCTGCTTGGAATGTGGGAAGAGCTTTGGGTGGAGCTCCAATCTGAGGAAACACCAGCTCATCCACACCAGGGAGAGGCCCTACAAGTGTCCCCAGTGTGGGAAGAGGTTTCGGACCAGCTCCCATGTCCTCGTACATGAGCGGATTCACACAGACGAGAGGCCCTTCCGCTGCCCCGACTGCGGGAAGGGCTTCAAGCACAACTCCCACCTCACCGTCCACCGGCGCATCCACAGTGGGGAGAGGCCCTACGAGTGTCCCCAGTGTGGGAAGAGCTTCTCCAGGGGCTATCACTTGACCCAACACCAACGGAGGCACCAGTAAGGGAAGCCCTGCGAGTGCCCCGAGTGCGGGAAGAGCTTCGTGCGCTGCTCCAGCTCCATCCCCCATGGGAGGATGGGCGTTGGATGATCCCCACTGACCCCCGTTGGGCAGAGCCCTGGTGATCCGTGGTCCTGGTGATGCATGTTGGGAAGACACCTGGCTGGGAGGCTCCACATCTTCCTGGCTCCCTGTGGACACCTGGATTGAACACCGGTGCAGGAACATCCACTGGGACACAGACCAACAATGGTAATTCTTTGGGGGGAGTGGATTTGTTGACTTTCAATCCCAGAAAATCTTTTGCATTCAATCCACCTATCTTCTGGTGGCATCAAGGAGGTCTTGGAGGTCTTGTCCAACCTCAGTGATTCCACAATTTTGATTTCCTATTGCCCAAGGGTGTCTTCCACAGCCAGATGTCGATGAAATGGGTCACAGACCAAGATTTTGGAGACAGTGGTGTGTAAAGCCTTCCCAAAAATTTTGTACCCTTCCAACCAAGCACGGGGATTCTCAGCTGGCAAAAATCCTTTCAATATGGCCTGACTGGCTTTTCATTTTTCTTTATCCCTTCAAAATATCCAACTTTGGGGTGAAAATAAAGACATTGAACTAAGATGTTGGTGAGGACATTGAGACATTCTCTTGAAAATGTCAAAAGACATTCTTTTTTTGGGGCCGGGCCGGGCAGAGCGATGTCTGGATCTTGCAGGACTCCAAAGCTGAGCTGAGATGCCCAGTACCGGCAGGGGGAGGGGAGCAGCGAAAGGGGGGGAGCCCCGGGAGTCCCGGAGCCTGAAATGGCGGCCTGGAGAGGGGGGACCCCGAGAGCCGGGAGTGAGGGGAGCCTGGAGAAGGGGCAGCCCGGAGAAGGGATGAGCCTGCAGAAGCCCTGGGACACCAAAGTGGGGACCCCAGGAAAGGGAAACCGCAGGGACGGATTTTTTCCTCTCAGTCCTGATGCTTTGGAGATTTTCATGGATACAAGACACCTGAAGACTTCTAGAGATGGACTCGGGCAGGAGGAACCCTGAATCCTAGGTGGTCACCCCTTGTTTTTCCCCCCAAACCACACTTCTCATGCCCAAGCATTAGACAAATGGAGGAGAAGAAGGCAGAGAGGAAGATTCTCTGGGACCCCCAGGCAACAACAGTCAGTGCAAGAGTGGAGGCAAAAGCATTATCACCAAATCCATCTGCCCAGAGGGCAGAACTGGTTGCCTTAACCAGAACACTAGAATTAAGTGAAGGCAAAAGGGTAAACATATGGACTGGCTCAAAGTATGCTTTTGGAGTGGTGCATGTACACAGAGCACTGGGGAAAGAAAGAGGACTGCTGTCTCCTCAAGGCATACACATTAAACATCAAGATGCAGTCCTGCAATCAATAAAAGCAGTACAAAAGCCTGACCAAGTAGCAATCATGCACTGCAAAGCTCAACAATCAGGAAGCTCCAAAATTCATGAGGGAAATCGGAAAGCAGACTGGACAGCCCGACAAGCTGCTCGAGAAGTGAAAACTGCAATGGCATTGATACCTTTAAAAACGAATGTATCTCAATTCAATTTACCCCCAGAACCAAAATATTCAATAGAGGATGAGAAATTGGGACGCTCACTGAATGCACAGAAGAATTCAGAAGGGTGGTATGTGACTACACAGGGACAAGTAGTGGTACCCCCCTTGATAATGAGAGAACTTCTACAAATTAAACATAACAAATGTCATTGGGGTGCAGAGGCATTGGTGAAATTGTTAAAACAAAATTTAATTTCAGTATGGATGTTAATAATGGCAAAATCAGTAATGTCAAAATGTGAAATTTGCTTAAAGAACAATCCAGTGGCTCGACGACAGGCACAATTAGGGAAAATTCGGGTAGGAGTAGAACGAGGGGATTATTGGCAAGTACATTTTGTAGAATGACCAAGAACTCGAGGATACAAATATCTATTGGTAGGGCTTGACACATTTTCAGGATGGCCAGAAGCTCTTCCCTGTCACACAAAT
Organism: Cyanistes caeruleus; assembly: GCF_971803275.1. Lineage (NCBI taxonomy): Eukaryota > Metazoa > Chordata > Aves > Passeriformes > Paridae > Cyanistes > Cyanistes caeruleus. Next base: position 2,767,976 of record NC_141731.1, on the reverse strand, counting down.
CAATCAAAGGAGACAGTCAAGTGGTTACTGCAAGAAATCATTCCAAGATTTGGGGTGCCTCTAGGAATATCATCAGATAGGGGCCCACATTTCACAGCCACAGCAGTGAGGGAGGTGAGTAGGTTACTGGGAATAGCTTGGCATCTCCATACACCATGGAGACCCCAATCCAGTGGACAGGTAGAGAGGATGAATCAGACATTGAAGAGGCAAATCAGCAAAAGATGCCAAGAGGCTAAATTGCAGCAGCCACAAGCTTTACCAATAGCACTGCTGAGGATTTGGATAAAGCCTAGAAGCAGGATGTCAGTCTGTCCTTATGAGATATTGGATGGGAAACCATATGAATGCCCTGAACCTAATCCAAATGTACATGTTACAGGGAAGCAAGAGGTGTAGAATTATGTTCTGTCTCTTGGAAAAGCTCGAGCTCGACTTCGGAGCACCCTTGTGTGGAACAGGCCGCTGACTCTTGAGAATCCAGTTCATGACATCCCCCGGGAGATGAAGTGTACGGTAAAAGCTGGAAGGAAGAACCATTAAAAGAAAGGTGGAATGGACCCTGTCAGGTACTGTTAACTACCTTGACAGCAGTCAAAGGAGCTGGACTGGATCCCTGCATACATTACACCAGAGTGAAGAAGGTTTCCCCTGCACTGTGGACTGCACAAACTGTAGGGCCAACAAAGCTGCAGATAAAGCGGGTTTGATTGTTTCAAATGTCTAGGTTGCTAGTGACTGTAATGGTGATTATTTCATGGCCTTTAGTGCCATCAGTTGGAATCAATGTTACCTTGGGATGTGAAATGCGAAAGGATCAGCTGACAACTCTTCATTTGACAATGAAGAGGGATGTGGGGGTGCAGCCAGAAACACAAGTGATAAAAGTCTCTAACACTATTCAGGCAGAAAATGGAATCATTGGATTAATTAAAGATTTTGCCAACATGCAAAACATCAGCAAAATAACTGCCTGTCTGTCAATACCAAAGGCAGCAGGAGACCAAATAAATTGGGGAATTATAACATCAGAATTACCTGAAATACAAAAGAATAAAAATGAAAATGTGAGCTGTGTATTGCAAATAGATTACAAGTACCCAAATAAGACAGTGTTTGAAAATGCTGTGAAGACAAAGTATTCATCTCTATGGGAATGTCATGAAAATGGAGGAAAGTATGAACCAAAACTAGGCTGGTATGGGGGATTAGGGAATTATGGGTGGTGTTATGAAAAGACAGCAAAGGTCATTAAAGAAAAGATTCCAGTATTGAAGTGGAAGTGTGAAGGACAGGAAGGAAAGATCGGGCTGAAGCTTGGGACAGTGCATGGTCAATGAGTGGGCTTCAGAAATTCCAATCTATGGCAGATAGCCCTTGGTGCATTAAGTGGGAAGGCTCTGAAAATGAAACAGATCCAGGGGTATGGAACACTGCAACCAGTAGTAGAATGGAGGCAGACAAAGTGAATTGGTGGGTATGGAACAAAACTTAGGACTGTACTTCTGATGATGAAATAAAACAAATGCCACCACTTGTGGTAGCTCTGCAAATTGGATGTGCCTGCAGAGGAATCAAACATAAACAAGGTGAAACAAATGACAAGATAGGATAAGTGATCCAAAAGGTAATATGTAGCACAAGTACAATTCAGAGTCCAGGCCAATTTGGATGGGCAGCAAGCGATGGCACCTGGACAACACATCTGCCTGTAGGTGAAAAAGTAAAAGAGATTTCTTTAGGCCTCCCCACCTTATGCCCAATTTGGAAAAGGTCCCCATTCAGGGGAGAACATGAACTTCTGCAAATAAGGACAAGACGAGAAGTTCAGGAAAACACAGCTGAAGATGAAAAAAGATGGCAGGAACCCTCCAGTAGTGTAAAATTTGAGTGGGCCCTGGAATCCTTGCTTGGTCCAATAGCAAATTATAACAAATAGAAAGATGCTGGACAAACTTACAGGCCAGGTAGAACGACTGGCAAGAGTTACCAAAGAGGGATTTAGAGAGCTAAATGTACAATTACAAGCCACAACTAAAATGACCTTGCAAAACAGATTGGCTTTAGATATGTTATTGTTGAAAGAACACGGAGAGTGCGGGTACCTAAAAGGACAAATTGATCACTGCTGCATCCACAGCCCAAATGGAACTGCAGATGTAGAACACAACATTAATCCATTAAAACAAATAGAACATAAAGCACAGAAAGAGAGGGAAGATCTGACCACAAGTTGGGTAGATAAAAGTTTTGAAAGGTTAGGATGGAATGTGAGCTCCTGGATCAAATCTATTCTTGAGAGTCTGATAATCCTACTAATTGTGTTCTTTGTAATCTAGTTAATCTGTGCAGTTCTGAAAGGAGAGATAAAGAAAAGAGTATCCTGGAACCAGAAGATAATAAAGGTGCTGACATGGGACAGAGATCCACATCCACATTTGTCATCTCCAAGTCCTCCAGAGTGTAACAACACTTACAACAACTGTGGATTCAAAGACGAACATCAAGTATAAACTCAGAAAAAGGACTGTATATAGTGAAAGCATTACACTTATTATAGTAAAGTGAAATATTTTCAAAGAGGGGAAATATGTTACTATGGGGTTAAATGTTTCTGAAAATGTTTCTTAAAATCATGTAGAGGTAGGTCACAAGAATGCTTGGTATTAGGGATGGACTAGCAAGCTGAAATGTTTACGGTAACGGGAACTGGTACTTGGGGTCTCCAAGACACCCACCCAGAGATAAGATTTGGACATGTTCATACAAGGATGAGGTAACTCTCATGAAGCAATATAGATAAAGTTAATGAAAATTTAGTAATGAAGTAATATTGATAAGGTTGTTACAGTGATTACTGCTACAGCTGAAATTGTATAAACATGTGCACGTTGGACAAAGATGATGGAGCTAGATTTGGGTTGCTGATACCCCCAGTTCCTGCACGCTTCAATAAAGCACCTGCATATAATCAGTCTGTGATTATGTGTGTTCCTGAACGCTAACAAAGACAGATCAGAAACTTCCAAAACACAAAAAATCTGGTATCCCTCCAAAATAGAAAGATTCTGCCCTCACAAAAAAAAAAAAAAAAAATCACCAACATTTAGCCCAATAAAGCTCAGAAACACCAAGATTCAGCCCCGGGAAAATCGTGCATCTCCCTGCCCGGGCACTCGCTGCATGGGGGGTGAGGGGGGCAGTGAGGCCGGGCCGGGGCAGGGGGTGCCTGAGAGAGGCCCCGAGCCCGGCAGAAGCCCCTGCACAGCCATGCAAGTGGCTCCTGGCCGGACTCGGGGATCCCCCTGGCCATCCCCGCTGGAGCAGCCTGCTCCTGAGGGACTCTGGCCCCTGCGAGGGACCCCAGGCTGCAGCAGGACAAGGATTCCTGGCCCTCAGGGGGAGGCAGTGACATGACCTGACTGTGACCCCCATCCCTGTGCCTCTGGGGGACGGAGAGGGGCACAAAGTTAAGCCCGGGAAGGAGGGAGAACTGGGGGGAAGATGCATTTCCGTAGGAATTACTTTACTTCTCGTTTTCTTGTTCTGACACGTTTGAGAATAAATTCAATTAATTTCCCCAAGTCAGGTGTGCTGTGCCCGTGACCAAGGATTGAACTGTCCCCACCCTCATCCCGACCCCCGAGCCTTTCCTTGTGTGTTCGGCTCCCCGCCCGGGACAGGAAGGAGAGTCACAGAGTTTTGGCCTCGCTCCGGCATCCCCTGCTCCATCCCGGACTCACCCCCAGCTCGCAGCGCCCTCAGCTCCCGGGCATCCCGAGCTCCCGGCGCTTCAGCGCAGCGGCGCTTCCTTGGCCTCCTGCCCGGGCCGGGCCCAGCGCCGGGGCCGCTCCTCAGCCCAGGGGTCCAAGAAATGGCGGAGCGCAGCCCAAGGCAGGCGAGGCCGTGCCGTGTGCAGAGCCCGCCGCTGGCTGCCATTGGCTGCTTCTGCCGTCACTCGTGGTTCTGGCGCGCGCTGATTGGGCAGAGCGGGGACAAGCCCGGCCCCGCCGGCGCCCCCTGGGCATGCGTGGGGCAGGAGAGCCGCCATTGCCGGAGCGTCTGTGCGGGCCCGGCAGCGGCGGCAGCAGCGGCCGGAGCCCGGTGAGGCGGCGGCGGAGCTCGGAGGCGGCCCCGGCCATCGCAGGTGGGAGCCGCGCTCGGTTCTGCGGGGGCTCGGGGCTCGCTGCGGGCCCGGGAGGCAGTGTAATAAATGGAATTGATTCGTGCTGACTAAACTGTAACTATTTGGAAAGCTGTTATTAGAAGCAACCAAAAGAATCAGTGTTATGAGGCAGATGCACCCCTTTGCAGATGTTAAGTGTTAAAATTGAGGTACAGAATGTAGTTTAGAAGATAAGTGATGTCTCAAGACCAAAACGGCCTTGAGATGGACAAAATTAGAATGACTTTAAGCATTGGGCCTAAAAATCAGTAAATATCAGACTAATTAGTAGAGTAACATAACACAACGCTTAGTACGCACACACAAACCTGTAAGGTTATCCAAAGGACAACGAGGAAGAGGAGAAGCCTTCGCCAAAAGACCCCCAAAAGAAGATTGAAGACCCCCTAACAACAAATTATGCATGTACCTTGAAGAAACGTGACGTAAAGCCAGAGAAATCGGAAATAGGAGGAAACATACGGGAAACATTAATGAATATGCATAAGCATACAGTATATAAGTTTAGCTTGAAGTGCTTTGTTCTGTAGGTGAGGCAGGGTGAGGAACCCCCTCCGTACCCCAGTCGGTTTTGCTTATGCCTTAACCATTTGTAACCACTGGCTAATTATATTCACACACACACACATACATATCTTTATATATCCATATCTATATCTGTCTCTGTCAATATATAAATATATATAAATATATATAAATATATATAAATATAAATCTGAATATATCTATTAAATTGTATCTTTCTTACTAAATTGTATGCTTTCACGAAATTGTATTATTTTATTATTTTGTATCCAATTTATTAAAGTATATTATCTATTAATTAGGTTGATTATTTGGAAATTTGAAGGTCATTTATAACAATTTGGTGCCAAATCCCGGGAACTCCAATCTAGGGGAAGAACGGCTAATCCTGGGAAGGAGCTCCCCACCAATTTTTTAAGGTGGTGCCGAGGTTAGATCGCGCTCCCGTGGAAATAGAAGTTCCACTGAGGATAAAGCAGCAGCAAAAGAAGCTGGCTGCAGGAGGCGTGCAGAAGAGCTCCCGCAGAGTGCCGGCCAGAGATAAAGGTGCCTGTAAAACGCCTTGTGCAGCAGAAGCGCCGGGCAAACGGAGTGTGTGAGTGCCACGGGGCTGGGCAGGGGGGAGCTGTGTGCCTGTGTGTGTGTGTGCAGGCTCTGAGACCGGGCTGGGCAGCCCGGACCCCCAAAGGGAGTGCAGGCCTCCGGCCGCACCGCCTTCTCGGCTCTCCGCCAGGAGACCGGCCGGGAAAGGAGGGCAGTGAAAGAGAAGAACGAGTGAAAATCCCCGCCAGGGACGGGAGGGAGAGGCCCAATCTTAAAAGCCACGGGAAAGCCCTCGGGGAGAAGGGAGTGATCTGATCGCTGAGTGAAGGGACTCAGGAGGAGAGAGATTGAGGCAGCTTCAGCTGCCTTTAAAAAGAGAAAAGAGTTGGGAACTTTAGTACGTAGCTGAGAGGGATTGGGAAGAGAAGTAGCCAGAAATGAGCAGTCGAAGAGGGGTAAAAGAAATGGAGAAAGAGAGGAAATTAGACAGGAAGCGAGTAGTTGGCAAAAGACGGGATAGAGCAACAGAGTAATATTGAGGGAGGGGGGAAGCTGAACCACGGAGTGAGGGAGGGGGATCAAGATTCTCCTGGAAGCGGAGATTTCTTGGTTGGTTGTGCCAGAGATGGGCTCAAGGGACAGTAAGTCCTTGAACCCAGGGGCTGGGAATTATAAGGGGAATTCGCAGGAGCCCGGAATATCTGAGAGCCGTGAGGGGGTTTCTCAGGAGGGGAGCATTCCTCAGGACAGTCCACTGAGGATGATGTTGTGAGTTTGGGATACATGGGAATCCCGGAGAGGAAAAACAAGCAGAAAATGATTAATCATTATTTGTTTAAATAGACAAAGAAAATGATCTGAAAATATAATTTGAATTGGCCAAAGTTTGGATCGTTTAAAGATTGGATTTGTTGAGCTTTAAATCAGTATGTAAATTCTAAAGAACCTTTTAATTAAGAAGAGAGCGACTGTGCTACCCTGTAGCTTCCCCGGGGTGGGGGGAAAGATAAATTTATTACTAAAACACAAGAAAGCGAGAGTTATCTGTTGTATCCTTTATAAACTAAAAAGTAGGGGGAAAAAAAAAAAAAAGAGGTAAAACTGTTCCTTCACCTAAAGATATTTTGCTGGAAATAGAAACAGCAGCACTACCTAAATCCCATTTATCTGAAAAGTGTGCAGTGCTGGCTGTGCCAAGTGAACTCTAACATATAACACGACTGACCATTTGTTACAACCTGGCATTAATTTGGTTTGGTTTATTATATTTACACATTCAAAAGGCAAATTCTGCCTTGCTCAGAGTCTGTGAAGCACAAACATATTTTATGAATATATAGTATCTAAATGGTGTGTTACAGTTGTGTTATGTGCATTTTAAGTGTTAAAAACATGTAGCACAGGTTTTTTTCACAGAATCTTAAATTTCCGTATTTTTAAAATATGTTTGTTTTTCAATATTTTGTATAGTAAATATAAATGGTTTTGACTAAATGTTTTATTTATTTAACAGCAAAAATTCTGCTAAAAGAATTCCCTGTTAATTAAAGTTTTATTAATAAATTACTAACTGAATTTGTGTAAAATTAACTTTTATTGTAGTTGGCACATCTCTGAAGCTTTAGTAGTTTAAATTAAAAAGAAAAATAAAATAACTGCCTAAGAGAGAGAGAGATAAGACAGTGCTGTGAAATCTGTGCCATCCTTGAAACAAGCAGAGTTGAAGTGGCTCATAGGAACCTTATGAGGCCAAGGGTAGCAGTGAGACCAAACGTGTCAGTGACCAGAGCCCAGGGTATAAACTTTGCTACCAAGAAGACTGGCACCTCGGCCCTTGGCTGCAGCCCCAGGGGCCTTGAGGAAGGTAGAGAGTGAAAACTCCTGAGGATTATTTTCACTGTGGTCATTAAGACACCCTTGGCAACTGGCCAAATCCATAAAGCAGGATGGGACAGAATCCAAAAAATAAGAAAGAAACAAGCGATATTAAAACAAGCAGCACAAAAGCAAACAATGAGCAAACAAACTATGCAAAAACAAAATCACAATAATTCTGATCCATGCGACAAATGCAAACAAATGTGACGAATGCAAAAACAAGATAAAATCTGTGTTTGTGGCACATCCATATGTTAATGCTGCCTGCTACAATCACAGTAATTTTGTAAAAGTATAAAAAAAATCTCAGGGAAAGAATTAGACAAAATGAGTAAGTGGTGTGAACAGTTGAAACAGCAGTATAGCAACTGAGATTGGCCAACCTTAACTAAAATAATTTTCTAGGTTTAATGCAAGAAGTAGTTATAGAATTAAAATTATTTAAATGTTAAATTTGTGGAAGACTTAAAATAGCTAAAAAAATAGCTGTGGGAAAGTGGGAGTCTAGCTCCAGACCAATTTTAAAAATGAAATCTTACTCAAACTTCCAAGACAATAAAATGACCTGGAAGATAAATTTTGAATCATCAAATAATTAAAACAGTTTGTATCAGATAATAATACTAACACCTGGCCACCAAAAACTCCTGCTGGATATTAGAGAATAACAAAAAGAAAGTAATTGTAGGATAACCATGTTGATTTGTGCTGGTATAAAAGTTCTGGAGCTAACCCTTACCAATCCATAAGTGACCTAAAATTCTATTGGGAACAACCAGGTACAACAAGTAACAAATGGAAAGCCCCTGATAGAATACATTAAATTTGTGAGCAAAGAGCATACAGTGAATTACCTCAAAAGTGAAGAAGAACCTGTATCTTAAGAGTTATATGACCCTCCTTCTTCGTTATACCGAGGTCCAGGAGCAATATGTTAGGAACACCACTTTATGAAACATTAAGAAACAATAAAAGAGACTTGAACCTTGACTTTCCAAAAGCCAGAAGAAACCAGAAATGAAGACAAATGGCCTGCAGAGAGATGACCCAGCCACTTGAGCTGCAGATGGATCTTAGAGATATAGAACCCAAATCTATCTATTGAATCAGTTCATAAAGCTGCAGACAGTAGTTAAAGTTGTTTCAAACCAAACCTCTACTGCCCTAAAGCTGCTGGCCAAGCAACATTCACAAATGTGAGCATTTGTTTATGAAAACAGAATTTCCCTGGACTATTTGTTAGCTGAAGAAGGGGGAGTTTGTAGAAAGTTGAACAAATCTGAGTGTTGTATAAAGATAAATGATTATAGAAAAGCCATCACAGAAATTGCTAAAGATATATATACCAGTTCAAAAATAGAATTTTATTTTGAAGACTGATTAGTGAGATAACCTTTTTAGAAGTACTTAGTGGAAAAAGTTAAAATTTATGGTATAGTGTTTTATATTAAGATTATTGTTTCTATTTTGTATAATTTCATGCCTTATTAGACCAATCCATTCAGTAATTCAAGGAATACTGAACAAAAAGAAACTATAATAGCTCAAAAAAATAAGTTAACTAAATTTGAAAGAGAGGGCAAAAAGCTTGATACAGCATGAAAAATGTTAAGAAATTAGAAATGAAAATAAAATAAATGCAAGAACTGAAATTATTGAGAAGATAAAAAAATTAAGATTCAAGTTTATGTTTTTTTTTAAAAAGGCACAAATAAATGTAATCAAAAAGAGAAATGGGGGATTATAATAAATGGAATTGATTCGTGCTGACTAAATTGTAACTATTTTGAAAGTTATTATTAGAAGCAACCAAAAGAATCAGTGTTACAAGGCAGATGCACCCCTTTACAGATGTTACATGTTAAAATTGAGGTACAGGATGTAGTTTAGAAGATAAGTGATGTCTCAAGACCAAAACGGCCTTGAGATGGACAAAATTAGAATGACTTTAGCTATTGGGCTTAAAAATCAGTAAATATCAGACTAATTAGTAGAGTAACATAACACAAGGCTTAGTACGCACACACAAACCTGTAAGGTTATCCAAAGGACAACGAGGAAGAGGAGAAGCCTTCGCCAAAAGACCCCCAAAAGAAGACTGAAGACGCCCTAACAACAAATGAAGCATGTGCCGTGAAGGAAAGTGACATAAAATCAAAAAAAAAATCAGAAATAGGAGAAAACATATGGGAAACATGAATGAATATGTATAAGCATACAGTATATAAGTTTAGCTTGAAGTGCTTTGTTTTGTATGTGAGGTGGGGTGAGAAGCACCCCACGTACCCTGGTCGGTTTTGCTTATGCTTTAATCGTACTGAATTACTGGCAAATTATATATATAAATTGTGAATTTTTTGCTTAATGATATTCTTTTACTAAATTGTATTGTTTTATACGAAATTACTATTCCATTTACTAAATTGTATTCATTTTTAATTAAACTGCCATTAACCCAAGGGACCTAGTTGTCAAAATTGTAATTTCATTGACAACAACCGGAGAGGCGGCGGCGGAGCTCGGAGGCGGCCCCGGCCATCGCAGGTGGGAGCCGCGCTCGGTTCTGCGGGGGCTCGGGGCTCGCTGCGGGCCCGGGAGGGGGCGGCAGGGGCTGTGGCGGGTGGCTTGTGCCGTGGCCGGCCCGTGTTGGCCCTGGGCTGAGGGCGCTGCGGGAGCGGCTGCCCGCGGTCTCCTTGCCGCTGGGGCCTCGGCAGGAGGCGGTGGCGGAGCAGCGCTGGCTCGTCCCGCTTCGTGTCGGGAGGCCGGAGGTGGCTGCGCTGGGCCCGGGACGCTGCGCTGGGGCCGCCTCCGAGCTCCGCCGCCGCCTCACCGGGCTCCGGCCGCTGCTGCCGGGCCCGCACAGACGCTCCGGCAATGGCGGCTCTCCTGCCCCACGGCCGCCCTGGGGGCGCCAGCGGGGCCGGGCTTGTCCCCGCTCTGCCCAATCAGCGCGCGCCAGAGCCACGAGTGACGGCAGAAGCAGCCAATCGCAGCCAGCGGCGGGCTCTGCACACGGCACGGAGTCGCCTGCCTTGGGCTGAGCTCCGCCATTTCTCGGCCCCCTGGGCTGAGGAGCGGCCCCGGCGCTGGGCCCGGCCCGGGCAGGAGGCCAAGGAAGCACCGCTGCGCTGAAGCGCCGGGAGCTCGGGGTGCCCGGGAGCTGAGGGCGCTGGGAGCTGGGGGTGAGTCCGGGATGGAGCAGGGCATGCCGGAGCGAGGCCAAAACTCTGTGACTCTCCTTCCTGTCCCGGGCGGGGAGCCGAACACACAAGGAAAGGCTCGGGGGTCTGGATGAGGGTGGGGACAGTTCAATCCTTGGTCACGGGCACAGCACACCTGACTTGGGGAAATTAATTGAATTTATTATTCAAACATGTCAGAACAAGAAAACGAAACGTAAAATAATTCCTAGGGAAATCCGTCTTCCCCCCAGCTGTCCCTCCTTCCCGGGCTTAACTTTGTGCCCCTCTCCGTCCCCCTCCCCGCCCAGAGGCACAGGGATGGGGGTCACAGTCAGGTCATGTCACTGCCTCCCCCTGAGGGCCAGGAATCCTTGTCCTGCTGCAGCCTGGGGTCCCTCGCAGGGGCCAGAGTCCCTGAGGACCAGGCTGCTCCAGCGGGGATGGCCAGGGGGATCCCCGAGTCCGGCCAGGAGCCACTTGCATGGCTGTGCAGGGGCTTCTGCCGGGCTCGGGGCCTCTCTCAGGCACCCCCTGCTCCGGCCCGGCCTCATTGCCCCCCTCACCCCCCATGCAGCGAGTGCCCGGGCAGGGAGATGCACGATCTTCACGGGGCTGAATCTTGGTGTTTCTGAGCTTTATTGGGCTGAATGTTGGTGTTTTGTTTTTTTGTCGGGGGGCTGAATCTTTCTATTTTGGAGGGATATCAGATTTTTTGTGTTTTGGAAGTTTTTGATCTGTCTTTGGTCGCGTTCAGGAACACACATAATCACAGACTGATTGTATGCAGGTGCTTTATTGAAGTGTGCGGGAACTGGGGGTATCAGCAACCCAAATCTAGCTCCATCGTCTTTGTCCAAAGTGCACATATTTCTACAATTTCAGCTGTAGCAGTAATCAGTATAAAAACCTTATCAATATTGCGTTATTAATATTGCTTCATTAGCCTTATCTATATTGCTTCATGAGAGTTAGCTCATCCTTTTATGAACATGTCCGAATCTTATCTCTGGGTGGGTATCTTGGAGACCCCAAGTACCAGTTCCCATTACCGTAAGCATTTCAGCTTGCTAGGCCATCCCTAATACCCAGCATTCCTGTGGCCTACCTCTGCATGATTTTAGCAAACATTTTCAGAAACATTTAACCCCATAGTGACGTATTTCCTCTCTTTGGAAGTATTTCACTTTACTATAATAAGTGTAATGCTTTCACTATATACAGTCATTTTTTCTGTGTTTATACTTGATGTTCATCTTCGAATCCACAGTTGTCGTAAGCGTTGTTACACTCTGGAGGACTTGGAGATGACAAATGCAGATGTGGATCTCTGTCCCGTGTCAGCGCCTTTATTATCTTCTGGTTCCAGGATCCTCTTTTCTTTATCTCTCCTTTCAGAACTGCACAGATTAACCAGATTGCTAAGAACACAATTAGTAGGATTATCAGACTCTCAAGAATAGATTTGATCCAGGAGCTCACATTCCATCCTAACCCTTCAAAACTTGTATCTACCCAACTTGTGGTCAGATCTTCCCTCTCTTTCTGTGCTTCATGTTCTATTTGTTTTAACGGATTAATGTTGTGTTCTACATCTGCAGTTCCATTTGGGATGTGGATGCAGCAGTGATTAATTTGTCCTTTTAGGTACCCGCACACTCCGTGTTCTTTCAACAATAACAGATCTAAAGCCAATCTGTTTTGCTGGGTCATTTTAGTTGTGGCTTGTAATTGTACATTTAGCTCTCTAAATCCCTCTTTGGTAACTCTTGCCAGTCTTTCTACCTGGCCTGTAAGTTTGTACAACATCTTTCTATTGTTATAATTTGCTATTGGACCAAACAAGGATTCCAGAGCCCACTCAAATTTTACACTGCTGGAGGGTTCCTGCCATCTTTCTTCATCTTCAATTTTGTTTTCCTGAACTTTTTGTCTCATGCTTATTTGCAGAAGTTCATGTTCTCCCTTGAATGGGGACCTTTTCCAAACTGGGCATAAGGTGGGGAGGCCTAAAGTAATCTCTTTTACTTTTTCACCTTCAGGCAGATGTGTTGTCCAGGTGCCATCGCTTGCTGCCCGTCCAAATTGGCCTGGACTCTGAACTGTACTTGTGCTCCATATTACCTTTTGGATCACTTGTCCTATCTGGTCATTTATTTCACCTTGTTTATGTGTGATTCCTCTGCAGGCACATCCAATTTGCAGAGCTACCACAAGTGGTGGCATTTGTTTTATTTCTTCATCATCAGAAGTACAGTCCTAAGTTTTGTTCCATTCCCACCAATTCACTTTGTCTGCCTCCATTCTACTACTGGTTGCAGTGTTCCATACCCCTGGATCTGTTTCACTTTCAGAGCCTTCCCACTTAATGCACCAAGGGCTATCTGCCATAGATTGGAATTTCTGAAGCCCACTCATTGACCATGCACTGTCCCAAGCTTCAGCCCGATCTTTTCCTTCCTGTCCTTCACACTTCCACTTTGATACTGGAATCTTTTCTTTAATAACCTTTGCTATCTTTTCATAACACCATCCATAATTCCCTAATCCCCCATACTAGCCTAGTTTTGGTTCATACTTTCCTCCATTTTCATGACAATCCCATATAGATGAATACTTTGGCTTCACAGCATTTTCAAACACTGTCTTATTTGGGTACTCGTAATCTATGTGCAGTACAAAGCTCACATTTTCATTTTTATTCTTTTGTATTTCATGTAATTTTGATGTTCTAATTCCCCGATTTATTTGGTCTCCTGCTGCCTTTGGTATTGGCAGACAGGCAGTTATTTTGCTGGTGTTTTGCATGTTGGCCAAATCTTGAATTAATCCAATCATCCCATTTTCTGCCTGAATAGTATTAGAGACTTTTATCACTTGTGTTTCTGGCTGCACCCCCACATCCCTCTTCATTGTCAAATGAAGAGTTGTGAGCTGATCCTTTTGCATTTCACATCCCAAGGTAACATTGATTCCAACTGATGGCACTAAAGGCCATGAAATAATCACCATTACAGTCACTAGCAACCTAGACATTTGAAACAATCAAACCCGCTTTATCTGCAGCTTTGTTGGCCCTACAGTTTGTGCAGTCCACAGTGCAGGGGAAACCTTCTTCACTCTGGTGTAATGTATGCAGGGATCCAGTCCAGCTCCTTTGACTGCTGTCAAGGTAGTTAACAGTACCTGATAGGGTCCATTCCACCTTTCTTTTAATGGTTCTTCCTTCCAGCTTTTACCGTACACTTCATCTCCTGGGGGGATGTCATGAACTGGATTCTCAAGAGTCAGCGGCCTGTTCCACACAAGGGTGCTCCGAAGCCGAGCTCGAGCTTTTCCAAGAGACAGAACATAATTCTACACCTCTTGCTTCCCTGTAACATGTACATTTGGATTAGGTTCAGGGCATCCATATGGTTTCCCATCCAATATCTCATAAGGACTGACTGACATCCCGCTTCTAGGCTTTATCTGAATCCTCAGCAGTGCTATTGGTAAAGCTTGTGGCTACTGCAATTTAGCCTCTTGGCATCTTTTGCTGATTTGCCTCTTCAATGTCTGATTCATCCTCTCTACCTGTCCACTGGATTGGGGTCTCCATGGTGTATGGAGATGCCAAGCTATTCCCAGTAACCTACTCACCTCCCTCACTACTGTGGCTGTGAAATGTGGGCCCCTATCTGATGATATTCCTAGAGGCACCCCAAATCTTGGAATGATTTCTTGCAGTAAGCACTTGACTGTCTCCTTTGCTTGATTTGTGTGACAGGGAAGAGCTTCTGGCCATCCTGAAAATGTGTCAACCCCTTTCAATAGATATTTGTATCCTCGAGTTCTTGCTAATTCTACAAAATCTACTTGCCAATAATCTCCTGGTTCTACTCCTACCCGTATTTTCCCTAATTGTGCCTGTCATCTAGCCACTGGATTGTTCTTTAAGCAAATTTCACATTTTGACATTACTGATTTTGCCATTGTTAACATCCGTACTGAAATTAAATTTTGTTTTAACGATTTCACCAATGCCTCTGCACTCCAATGACATTTGTTATGTTTAATTTGTAGAACTTCTCTCATTATCAAGGGGGGTACCACTACTTGTCCCTGTGTAGTCACATACCACCCTTCTTAATTCTTCTGTGCATTCAGTGAGCGTCCCCATTTCTCATCCTCTATTGAATATTTTGGTTCTGGAGGTAAATTGAATTGAGATACATTAGTTTTTAAAGGTATCAATGCCATTGCAGTTTGCACTTCTCGAGCAGCTTGTCGGGCTGTCCAGTCTGCTTTCCGATTTCCCTCATGAGTTTTGGAGCTTCCTGATTGGTGAGCTTTGCAGTGCATGATTGCTACTTGCTCGGGCTTTTGTACTGCTTTTATTGATTGCAGGACTGCATCTTGATGTGTGTGTCTTTAGAAGACAGCAGTCCTCTTTCTTTCCCCGGTACCCCATGTACATGCACCACTCCAAAAGCATGTTTTGAATCAGTCCAGATATTTACTTTGTTCCCTTCACTCATCTCTAATGCCCTGGTTAAAGCAACCATTTCTGCTTGTTGGGCAGATGTGTTTGCTGGTTAGGAGCAAAGCTGGATTCAGAAGGTTTAGCTGTCTTTAATGTGACACCATCGTGCTCGGTTGGGATTACCTGGAATTTCATCATCCTGCTTGGAGATAGCCAATGGCTCCCCTTTTGTTCTAACACAGTGGTCACCATGTGTGGCACATAGACATCTATGTGTCTGCCCATCGTGAGTTTCCTGGCTTCTTGGATCAGCATCACAGTGGCTGCAACTGCCCGCAGGCATGAAGGCCATCCGGCACTCACGTTGTCAAGTTGTTTGGAAAAGCAGCCTACCAGCCTTTTCCAGCTTCCCAAAGGTTGGGTCAGCACTCCCAGTGCTGGGTGTGATCTTTCATGCACAAACAGCTGAAAATCTTTGGATAGATCAGGCAATCCTAATGCCAGAGCTGTTGTCAATGCCTCCTTCAGTTTGAGGAAGGCCTCCTTCTGTGGTCTGCCCCAGGTAAGCGGTTGTGTCTTCTGGGCTTCATACAGGGGTTTTGCAATTAGTCCATAGTCCATGATCCACAGGTGGCACCACTCTGTCATCCCAAAGCAAACTCGCAGCTCATGCAGGTTCTGGGGTTCTGGAATAGCACAAATAGCTTGAATACGGTTAGTACCCAGCTTACATTGCCCTTGTGAGATTTCACATCCCAGGTAAATCACAGTCTGTTGGACAATTTGTGCCTTTTCTTTAGACACCTTATATCTTCCCATTCCTAGCTGATTTAAAATTTCAATTGTTACCTTTATGCAGGTTGTTTTCTCTTCTGTAGCTGTCAGTATATCACCAACATACTGTAACAGCAGGTATTGTTCTCTTGGTACTTGCCCATTCTCGTTCCAAATCTCCAGCTCCTTCGCCACCTGACTTCCAAATAGGGTTGGACTGTTCTTGTATCCTTGTGGGAGTCGTGTTCAGGTGAGCTGAGTTTTCCTTCCATTGTCTGGATTTTCCCATTCAAAGGTAAACAGTTTCCTACTTTCTTTGTCAAGTGGTATGCAGAAAAAGTCATCTTTTGAATCAATTACAGTAAACCATTTCTATTTCTCTTTCACAGATGTCAACAATGTGTAGGGATTAGCTACCACTGGGTAAATATCTTTAGTTATTCCATTTATTGCTCTCAAATCCTGTACTAGTCTGTACTCACCATTTGGTTTCTTCACTGGAAGTATTGGTGTATTCAATTCTGATTCACATTCTTCTAAAATTTGGTACTTCAAAAATTTTCCAGTAATCTTTACTATTCCTTGCCGTGCTTCTGGCTTTATGGGATACTGTTTAACCTGGACAGCTTTTGCTCCTTCTTTTCATTCTACATGTCCTGGTTGTGCCAACTTAGATTTTCCTGGTATGTCTGTTTCCCATAGAGAGGGAATTACTGCATCCTCTACTTCCCGAGGGATAGCAGAGACTGGTTTTTCTTTTATCATTAAGATTTGTCCTGTCTTTGATTCAGGTATTTTCATTAAAAGCTCCCCGTTTTCAAAAGTTATCACTGCATCAAATTTTGCTAATAAATCTCGTCCTCAAAGTGGAATTGGACACTGAGGCATATCTAAAAATTCATGTGTTAACACTTTGTTTCCAAAACACAAATCCAGGGGTTGCAGGAATGGTCGATTCTCCTCCTTCCCTGTGGCTCCAACTATTGTTGCTGTTTTGTCTCCAGTTTGGAGACATTTAGATCATTTAGCACAGAATATGTAGCCCCCGTATCCACCAGAAATTTTACTTCTTTATCTCCCAATTGTATAGTTACTAAAGGTTCTTGTATTGGTTTTTGTTCCGATTCTAGTCAGCTGCTGTACTCCCCCAGCACCATTAATTTGGAAACATCTTGATTCTGCTTGAACTGCTTGCCCTGGTTAAACCGATTTGGACATTCATTTTTCCAGTGCCCCTCTTGTCTACAAGAAGCACATTGATTTAACCCCAATCTTGGCAAAACCCATCCCCCTCGTCCTCTGCCAAGTCCGCCCCTCCCCAGTCCACGACCACCTCTGCAGCATCCTCTGAAACCTGGATTCTCTCTTCCTTGGATCACTGCCAAAAGATTTTGCTGCTGCTTTTTACTAGCTTCCTTTTCCCTGTTACTGTATACTTTCCAAGCCATTTCAAGTAATTGATTCAAATTCCTTGAATCTTCTCCTTCTGACTTCTGCAGTTTTCTCCTAATGTCATCCTGCAGCTGCCCAAGAAAAATGAACGCCAGCTGAACATTCGCTTGTTCTGTTTCTAGTTGAAGATCTGTATACTTTCTTGCTGCTTCCTTAAGCCTTTCCAAAAATGCAGCAGGGGATTCTTTCTTTTCCTGTCTTACCTCATACAATTTAGACCAATTCATAGCCTTAGGTACAGCATTCCCAACCCCTGTCTGGAGCCACTCTTGATATCTCTTCAGCCTCCGCATGTCCCCAGAGGCATTGGGATCCCACCCAGGATCCTCGGTTGGAAAGTTCTCATCTAAAGTCGCTGTCAGCACCCCAGTTCTGAGATCTTCTCTCACCTTCTCCTTGGCTGCTCTAAGCACCATCTCTTTCTCAGTAGAGTCCATTAAATTCTCCACTATTACTTGTATATCATCCCAATCTGGATCTGAGTTTTCATAATCATTTTTACCACTCCTGCTACTTTATCAGGATTTTCTCTCTAAGTTCCAACTGATTTTTTCCAAATTATCAAGTCTGCGAGTGGAAAAGGAATTTTTACAAACACCGGCCCTTCTACTGCTACTCCTTGTCTCAAGGGGGCAATCACAGTCCGCCTTTGTCTGCCCAAATCTTTTCCCGTTCTACCCAGAACCGGAGCGAGCTGTGACCGAGTCCGATGGGATACCGGTGTCGCTGATTTATTATCATCACCCCCGCTACTGCTATCTTCCTCCCCAGCATTTTTCACATTTCCTTGTATCACGGTTAGATTTGGATCATCTCCTGGAGAAGAAGGATCAGGTGAAGGCGGTAGAGGAGGATAAAGAGGGCAAGGTGAAGTGGGATTAGGCGAGATAGGGTTAGGTGAAATAGGATTGGGTGAAGTGGGGGCAGACAAAACAAAATTGGGTTCTTTTCGTTCTGCTGAAACCACTTGTAAATCAACATCCATCTCTTTCCCCCAACACAAACTTTCTTTTAATGCCAGGTACTCTAAACAACTTTTTCCTTTTACACAAAGCTCACATTCATCACTCACACGTGCCTTAGCTGCCATCAATCCACACTCAGCCTGCCATTCTGGCTTGTCTCACAAATAGAAAAACAAATCAACGTACGGAACTTCATCCCACTTTCCCTCTGGCTTACAGAACAACATCAACTGTAAAATGGTGTTCTACTGCAAAGATCCATTTCTCAGCCACTTTTCCCCACTGTCTAGGTCATATCCTGGCCACCATGTATTACAATAATCAATCAACTTTACGTAAATCTTGCCCAAAGTTTCCCTGTTTGCAATGTGCTAATAAGCACCCCAAAGGAGAAGTAGGTGGTACAGGGGCATTGCCACCTCAAATCCCTTTAAGCTTCTCCATGTTACAGTTACAATACACCACACACCACTGCTGCCCAACCTGCAGCGCTTTCGCACTTGTCTGACAGGCGGCGCCTGGGCAATACCAGGAATTCCTCCAGCCCAACTGTGCGAAGCTTTGGCTGCATCTTATCGGCAGGCACCAGAGCAGACTGAAAAGCACCTCACCTCTCTCAGAGGGACGTTGTGAGCAGCGCAGACGGTCGCAGCCGGATGGGCTTCCCGAGAATCCCTCGGTGCCGGCTGGAGCATGATCGGGTCGTGAGCTCGCTCAGCAGCACTCACAGGGACCCATCTGGGTCACCAAAATGTTAGAGTTCAGGAACACACATAATCACAGACTGATTATATGCAGGTGCTTTATTGAAGTGCGTGGGCACTAGGTGTATCAGCAACCCAAATCTACCTCCATCGTCTTTGTCCAAAGTGCACATGTTTATACAATTTCAGCTGTAGCAGTAATCACTATAACAACCTTGTCAATATTGCTTCATTAATATTGCTTCATTAACTTTATCTATATTGCTTCATGAGAGTTAGCTCATCCTTGTATGAACATGTACGAATCTTATCTCTGGGTGGGTATCTTGGAGACCCCAAGAAACAGTTCCCATTATCGTAAACATTTCCGCTTGCTAGATCATCCCCAATACCAAGCATTCTTGTGGCCTACCTCTACATGATTTTAATAAGCATTTTCAGAAACATTTAACTCCACAGTAACATCTTGATGTTTGGAGGATGTTTGTGCTGAATCTTGGTGTCCTGGAGGTTCTTACAGACACAAGATGCCCAATGACTTCCTGAGATGAACTTGGGCAAGGAGGAATCCCCACCCCTAGACACTCTTCTCTTGTTTTTCCCCCAAACCAGGATTTTTCATTCCCAAACCGAGGCCAGATGGAGGAGAAGGAAAAGCCCCAGAGATCCCACACGAGGTGGGTCTGCAAACCCAGCCCAAGGAGCTGTGAAGAGGAAAGATCCCCCCTGTGCCAGGAAGGTGGCCAGAGATCCAGCCAGAGCTCGGAGCTTGGGGTGAAGCCTCATGGAGGGGAGAAGCCCTACAAGTGCTTGGAATGTGGGAAGGGCTTCAGAAAGAGCTCTCACCTGCTCCGGCACCAGGTGATTCACACTGGGGAAAAGCCCTGCGAGTGTGGGGAATGTGGGAAGAGCTTCAACCACAGCTCCAGCCTCATGCGGCACCAAATGATTCACACTGGGGAAAAGCCCTACGAGTGTGGGAAATGTGGGAAGAGCTTCAGTGACCGCTCCAGCCTTAGGAATCACCAGAGGAGCCACACAGGGGAACGACCCTACACCTGCTTGGATTGTGGGAAGAGCTTTGGGTGGAGCTCTGACCTGAGGAATCACCAGGTCATGCACACCAGGGAGAAGCCCTACGAGTGTCCGGAGTGTGGGAAGAGGTTTCAACGCAGCTCCACTCTCATCAGACATGAGCGGATTCACACAGACGAGAGGCCCTTCCGCTGCCCCGACTGCGGGAAGAGCTTCAACCGCAACACCATCCTCACTGCCCACCGGCGCATCCACACTGGGGAGAGGCCCTACGAGTGTCCCCAGTGTGGGAAGAGCTTCTCCAGGAGCTCTAACTTGACCCAACACCAACGGAGGCACCAGTAAGGGAAGCCCTGCGAGTGCCCCGAGTGCGGGAAGAGCTTCGTGTGCTGCTCCAGCTCCATCCCCCATGGGAGGATGGGCGTTGGATGATCCCCAGTGACCCCCGTTGGGCAGAGCCCTGGTGATCCGTGGTCCTGGTGATGCGTGTTGGGAAGACACCTGGCTGGGAGGCTCCACATCTTCCTGGCTCCCTGTGGGCACCTGGATGAACACCAGGGCAGGAACATCCATTCGGACACAGACCAACAATGGGAATTCCTTGGGGAAAGCACATTTGTTGACTTTCAATCCCAGAAAACTGTTTGTTAAAAGTAACGGAATTCACAACCCCTATTTGTTACACTTCAGCATCTTCCCAATACCTCTCCTTCCTTTTCTTGGAATTCAGCACAAACTTAGAGTCAAAAAGTTTTCCAAGTGCTCTTGCTGCGTGATGCCACATTGTGTCGTCCATGCAGAAATTAATGAAGAAAACACCAATTGCCTACTGAGACCCTTCTGCCCCCTCCCAAATCACTACTCAAGAACAAGCCTCAGGCACATGCCCATAGTCCCTCTCTGCCAGCAGCTCCGAGCTGCATTGCACAGTGCTTGCTGTGCCCCAGAGAGCACCAAGCAGGCTGGCCTGGTGCCCCTGAATATTTCTGCAAAACCCTCAGCATTTCACACCTTTGCTGTGGCTCAGTGCAGAACTCCAGGATTGCAGGCACTTGGTCCCAGAGCTGTGTGAGGCAGTGGCTCGTGCAGATGTGCCCTGACTTGCTGTCAGTGCCTCACGCTGGCCTCGGTTCCCCTGGCAGAAATGCCGTGCCTGAAGGACACTGCCCTGTGCTGGAGCCTGCGGAGCAGCCCGGCTCCCTCCCCCTGTGCCCAGAGTGCTGCACACACTGCTGACCATTGCCAGGAGTTCCAGGGCAGGCGGCAGAAGAGCAGCAATGGTCAGGCAGGGCACAGCCCTGGGCTGCTCTTTGCCTTTCTCTCCTCCTGTGCAGACTCCAGACAGCCCATGGCACCAGTGTGTGCTGTGCCCAGCACGGCGCCGCTTCCCCTCAGGAGCAGCCAGCTGCCAGCTTGGCTCTGAGAGCGGAGGATTTGCCTGGTGCCAGCAAGAGGCAGCCAGGGCCAGGCTGCTGCCTCTTGCAGCTCCAAGGGCCTCCTTCCAGCCTGCCTGTGCCGAGGCTCAGGCTTCTCCGGGCTCTGCCAGGGCTCTGCTGGGGCTCCAGCCTGGCCACGGCCGGGCCCGCTCTCACCTCACAGTCGCTGACAGCTCTGCACCACAGGAGACCTTGCACAGCACCCTCACTGCTCTTTCTGCTTTCTCTCTTCAGCCAGACTCTCCTCCAGCCAAAGAAATTTCTCTTAGGAATACAAATTCAAGTGGCAGGAACCCAAATACTCTTGAGTCACATCTGCACAACCTGCATCTGCACAGGATGTTTGCGTTGCACCGCTCCTCCTTTGGTTTTTCCTGCAAATGCCATTGCTGTTTCTGCCTCAAATAAAAATGTCACAGCATTCTGGCAAAACTTGTCCAGTTGGCCATATTCCAAAGGCAGTGTGGTCTGGGGAGGATGAATGAAGAGGAGCCTTCCCCCCTTTACAAACTGTACCAAAGAAGCCATCAATGTCCCTTTCCACCTCTAAGAAAAAACTGACAATTCAGGAGGAAATGTTGAGCTTTCTCACAGGGTCAGAAGGAGAGAAATGTTCCAAAGGAGTTGAGATTTTAGAAATTTTATTTAAAATCCTACTCTACAATCCTACACTACAAACCTACCCTACCATCCTGCACTACAATCCTACTCTATAATCCTATTCTACAATCCTACTCTGCAATCCTACTCTATAATCCTACTCTAAGTTTTTCATGGAGAAGACAGTTTATAAATTAATTGTTGCATTCCTGCCTCCTCCTTCCACTTCTTCACGGCAGCAATGAGAGGTGCCAGGCTGGACCCAGGCATGGCCGATGTTATAAATTGATGCTGCAGAAAGGAAAAGAAAACAACAAGAAAGCATGATTTTCCAATCTAAGAGCTTCAAAGGCAGGGGAATACTTTTTAAATGAAAAGGGGATTGAGTCAGAGTAGGTCAGGGGCATGGGGCAAGAGTGGCACAGGTTGCCCCAAGAGCTGGTAGGTGGCCCACCCCTGGAAATATCTGAGGTGTGAGTATCCTGATCTCTTGAAAGATGTCCCTGCTCATTGCAGGACACAGACTAGATGACCTTTCCATGTCCCTGTGTGTTAGTTTGAGATGAATTGACATTTAGGGAAAGAAGTAAGAAACCCCACACGGAAGTGATTTCTTTGAGAGAAGCTGCTGGAAGCTTCCCCTGTGCCTGAGACAGGCCAATGGCTGGCTAGTTCTGAGAACTGACAACATTTTGCACCATTTAGAAATGAGATGCGCCTCTGTGATGATGCACATTTTGAAAACCACCAGCCCGGGCACTGGCCCTCTTTGCTTCCGGAGCCCGAAGGTAACGGAGCTCTGGTGAGGCCGGCCCTGCTCGCCCACGGCCTGTGCTCCTGGGGGAGGCCGGGCCAGAGCCCAGCGGCTCCCGGGCGGGGGATGGAGGCTGCGGGACCCCGGCCCCAGGCTGGGCCAGGCCACGGCTGCTGACATCTTGCCCACACTAAACCCTCTCCCCGGCGTGCAGCGACGGCTCCAGGCCGAGCCTCCCCTCCCAGCGGCTCCCGGGCAGAGAGAGGGGCCCAGCACAGCCTGAAATCCAACACCGTGACTGCCATCACCTGGGTGAGATTGAACCCTTTCACTGCACAGATGAGACCTTTCTTATTCTTGTGGGCCTGATAATAAAATTTGTTATTCCTTTGAATTTTGAAGCCTGTTTTGCCCTTCTCCTAATCCATAGCTCCCAGCAAGAAATGAGTAAGTGCCCTGGTGATTTTAGCCAGCGCTAAAACCCAGCACTCCCTGCCAGCCCAGCCCAGTCTAGGATTCCTCCCCACTGTCAGCTGAACAGCACCAAGGTTGGAAGGGAGGAGGATGGGGGCTCATCTGATGCCTTGGATTTCAGTGGAGGAGGAGCCCATCCCTGGGACACTGTTTCACCTGCAGCCCTTTTGGCATTTTACCTGCAGCAGCTCCTTGGCAGACCAGCGCTGCGCCTCGCCTTTCTGCAGGCAGCAGCTCAGGAAGTCACGCAGCAAAGGCGAGAATTGCTCGGGCTGCCGCAGCTGTGGGGTCCCTTCTGTGGCTATGTGGAATTTAGCCTGGGGAAAAAGGAAACACAAGGCTCCACCTGCTTCTTTCCCATCTGGAACTGCTCTCCCAGAGCCCATTGTTTCAGCTCCACTCTGCAGTGGCAGTTTTTGCCCTGGCAGAGAGGCAGACATGACTTTCCTGTAGCATTGGGATGACGACTTTCCTGTATCATGAAAAAACCCAAGCCCCAAAGCCACAGCTTTGCTAACATGCAGCAGATCTTGCCTTGGCAGCTGATTTCATTGCCTGCTCTACTTAGTGGCAACTACATCAGCAAATACGTGTTTCCTTCTCGGAGGATTCCCAGCAGCTTGGCAGCCTTTTTGGAAGAGGGATTTTGCTATTCTAACTAACTGTACTATTCCAAGGATTCTTATAAGAAAAGAATCTCTGCAGTGCTTGTTGGTCCCTTAAGCACAGCTGCCATAAAACAAAACTCATCCAGCTTTTTGTCCTGTTCTTGAAAATGATGGTAATTGGAAGGAAAGAAAGGAAATGCAGCAGGTGTTCCTCAGGGAAGGAAACAAACCTTTGGAATCTCATTTTCAACACAGACACATTAAGATGCCTCCACAAATGTATTGGGTTGAAAATGCCTGTTTGGGCACACAGGAGCCACCTGCAGCTCTGTCTCTCAGCACTCTGAAAATTTCAGGTTCCCTTAGGTGGCAAAAGGAAAATATTCATGGTGAAATCAGAAGTGTCATCCCTGTGGTAAGCCTGTGCCCGTTGGATTCCCAAGTCAATGCATTAACGCTGTGCCCATCCCAGAAAGTGCCAGGAAACAAACAGGAGGTTTTGGCAGGCTCTCCCCGTCACCAGGCTCCAGCTTGGTGATATGGAGAAAGTGGCTTGGGTTAGGAAAGAAGGTGGTCACTGAGTGTCTCAGCAGCACTGCACAAGAAGCAGAAGAGACTCTGGCTTTACAGCCTCATCTCCAGGTTTCAGGCAAGTTTCCCTGTGAGAAGAATGGGGCTGCACCTCTTCTCTCAAAAGCACTGTTTTAGAAACTTGGTTTGATTTGAGTTTCTTTGCTTCGTTTCTGGAAAGATAACAGCAGCTCTGAGATGCTTGTTTCCTATTCTTGGGGCCATCTACACAGCCAAAAGAGCTGGAACAACTTCTAAGGCAAAGCAAAATGCTGCCTGAGAATGGAGATGGTTTGGGCGAGGTAAGGCTTGAGTTCCCCCAGTGCTGCAACCAAAGCTCCAGCAGATGCTGATGTGCTGCAGGGCCATTTGTAGAAGGGGCCTTGGTGGAAGTACTTCCAGCAGATGGCCATGGGATTTTGTGCAGTGAGCAGAGAACACGGGACAGGTGAGAAAGACAGCGGGATCAGAGAGTATTTGCTCCTTACCGATCGAGCAGTGAAACTGACATAAGGAGTTTTTTGTTCGGCCATTTCAATTGCCACAATTCCAAAAGACCACACGTCCACTTTGGGGCCATATGGTTGACGCTTCACCACTTCAGGTGCCATCCACCAAGGAGTCCCGGTCACCGAGCACCGCTGATTTTGCTCAGGGGTGAGCTGAGCAGAAAGGCCAAAATCAGCTGAGGAGAAAGCAAAATACTCTTTTAATTTTAATACTCTCAATTAGGAAACCAAGCCAGAGAATTCCCCAGTGGAAGTTTGAGAATGTGCAGTTGAATTTCCTGGACAACACTCCCTGTTCTGTTTCCTTAGGGCTTTAGCCAAGGCAATATGAATTGGCTACTTCAAACATCCCCCCATTTCTTACACTTCCTCCAGCAGTGCCTCTTGTTTTCCTGAAGGTTTAGATTGCAGCTCCCTCCCTCTGGAAGGAACACACACAGACCCACACAGAGCAATAGCACTCTTGGCTGCTTGTGGTTCCTTGTCATAGCTGTGTGCACCCTGCAACTGTGCCTTCAGCCCACAGCAGGGGGGACCCCTGCACTGCCAGCAGCAGCATTTTGGGGGAGCTGGCAGTCACTGAAAGCAGCCCCACACCCCCCATTCCTGGAAGGCTGAAGCTGAGCAAGAATACACTGACCCAGCTTGACAGAGCCGTCGGTTCTAAGAAGGATGTTGTTGCTCTTGACATCTCGATGGATCACGTGGTTGGAGTGAAGAAAATCCAGTCCTTGCAGGCACTGAGAGAGAAAACAGAACCAGGGGGGCAAAAAGTAGTGCTGTGAGTTCATCGCACAAGAAAGGAAAGAGCTGTGGAAGGTTCCCTTTGCAGGGGAATGGGGAGGAATGGCAGAACACAGCGCCATTGAGAGCAAGAGCCTGCTGCTCCAACAGGAGCAGAGCAGCACCTTTCTCAGGAAAGGCATGTCAGCTTTTGAAAGAGCACCAGCAACTGCTGTTGTAGACTGTCCCCTGCAAAGCAGCCAGGGTGACTGCAGCTGCAGTGCATGTGCTCAGAAGCAAACAGCATTTGGGCTGCACTACTACCCTTTTCAGCTGAGAACTAAAACAAATATGTCTCTCTTTTTTCTCTTTCCTGTTGGTTTCAAATCCGGCCAGTACACCTTTGCTTTAGAGACAAGGAATGTAGTGCAGACAGGCAAAAGTTTAGCTAGGCAAGGTGGAGAAGTGCAAATGCCAATGCGAGAGACAGAGCTAGAATACAAGAGCAGGGGATAAGAGTACAGGAAGTGAGTCCAGTGAGTGTAGGGGCACTGGCAGACAGTTCCCTTGAGATGCTCTTGCTTGCCCATAGCCTAGCAGCAGCACAGAAACCAAGCTTGGCCCATGAAATCCCTCCCGTTCTGAGCCCCTGTTTCCCAGACAATGCAGCTCAAGGCCTTGGAAGCACAGATGGGATCCCTGACCTCCCGACTGACAGCTGCAATCTCTCCTTCAGACATTTGAATCTCGTCGATGAGATCTCTCAGAGTGCCTCCGTCCATGTACTCCATCACCAGCCAGAGTTCCTCATGCACAAGGTAGCTGAAAAAAGGAAACAAGGCCATGCAGGTGAACATGCACGCCTAGGTTGGTTTTTTGCTTGAGTCTTGTTTCTGGGTCCCTTGGAGACAAGGGCAGAAGTAAAGGCATAGACATTGCCTCTAGGCTGTGCAGTGTTTGCAGTCTGTGCTGTCTCAAGGAGAAAGGCAGTTTAGGAAGAGCCCAGATAAAAAACCTGTCACGCATGGCATTTCTGGAAATAAGCACCTAGTCTTCCTGGCATGCACAGCAATGGAAAAGAGGGGCAACAATGCAAGGGCAATCCTCTCTTGGATGGTTCATCAGCATTTAAGAAACTTGAAAAACTCAAGCCCAAAGAACTGTGGAGGCAATGAACTTAGAAGGTATTGAATTCTTAAGATAGGGCTGATGCAGGTTTTTGAACCATTTTCAGTCTGCATTTGCCAGGGTGGATTCATGCAGACAAAATGCAGTCTCTTCCCATCCATTGGAGATAAGTAGAGAAATAATCATTAACAGCTCTATTTCCTGCCACTGACCAAAGTGGGTTTTTAAGCTCTCCTGCTTGTAGTATGTAAACAAACATTCAAGGGATAGGACCGTGACCACTCACCTGGCTAAGTAATTCACGATCCTGGGACTCCTATTGCTCTCCATGATCCTGATTTCATTCACGGTTAGTATCTTCCTACTCACTCCTTGCACATTTATTTTCTTGATGGCCACCTCAAATGACATTGAAAGGAGTAACTTGAGAAAATTGGTAGCATGAGACCACAACCCACATGGAGCAAGTGATTTTGGAATGGCACAGCCAAGCTGTGCCAAAGTGCCTTGTGATTAGACCTCATCACTGGAGTAATTAGGAAGTGATATTCCAACAGCCCATTTCTCTGCTTCCTTGGGGGTCAGTTACAGGACATGTGGCCACTGACGATTTGCCTTGTCCACAAAGCCTGTTCCAAGTGCAATTTGCAGGCTGGCTCCAGTCTGTGCTTCTTGTGCCTTTTCAGCACAGCTCTACTCAAAGCTCCAGCCACAGCTGTCAGCAGTGGGGAAAGGCCTGGAGAGCAGCAGAGGCTGCAGGGGCTGTTGACATTTACCTCTCCTCCTGTTGCAATGTCAAGTGCTCTGGAAACCTCTCCAAAACCCCTAGAAACAAAACAGCAGCAAAGAAAGGAGAAGCCATTTAGATCTTGCACTGAAAGCCAGTCCAGACAGGAGAGCTCTGCTGTAAATGCCTAAAAGCTGCAGGTTGCAGGAGGGGTCTGCCAGAAGGCAGATGATGCATTTTCCCCTCAAGTGCCTGGGCACTGGGCCTGTTCCTGAAGCCTTGGGCTTTACTGCCTCAGCTCCAAAAGGCAGCTTATTCCTTCATCTCGGGTGTCAGCTTCTAAACTGTGCAATTCTAATCCTGAGCACGGAGTATTTCCTTTAGCAAACTCTTGGAGAGAAATGTTCCTGAGAACTGTTATCTGACAGCTCTCATTGGGGGTAGGTTGTGCTTTCAGGCAAGCAAGATTCTTCTCCTTTCATTAGTGTGGCCAGATGATTTGGAGACATCCAAAAATGTGAAGGAAATGAATCCTGAGCTGTCCCACACTTGAGAGACAAGCAGATTTCCCAGGTTCTGTTCCTTGCTGCAGGCAAGACCTTGGCAGCATGGAGATGTCTTTGACAATGCCTTCTGAGCACACTTGACAAATTCTGGCCAGTACTGAGAGATGGGGCAGACTAAGCGCGCTGTCTAAACATGTGGACAACTTGTCTGACTTCCCACTTGATGGATATTCCCCCAGGGAAACACCTGACCCATGGCTGTGTAGAAGTGACTGTGGTTGGACTCACCCGCTGCCAAGACTTTCCAGTTCAATGTATTTTGTGATGGGATTTTCCTTGTTCACCATTCTCCCTGAGGGAAACAAAATGCAAGATGCTGACTTTCAGGCAGAAATCCGAACTTGCAGGAGATGCCAAAGGCAGCCCCGCTGTCTGGGGCTCTGAACCCTCTGTGGTCAGCTGGGCAGCAAGCACAGCAGCAACAAGACAGGCAGTTGTGCAGTACAAATGGGCAGCAGAGAGACTGATTTTGTCCAGTCCTTGGAAGGAAATGAAGCGCAGAGAGCACAGCAGGGCACAGCACAAGGCTGGCAAAGGCCAAGCATGAGCACTGACAAGCAATGGCATGAAGACACAGCCAGCCTGAGCCCCTGACAAGCTGTGGCCCCCGTTCAGGACACACCAGCATTGCCTTGGAGATCAGACACAGCCAGGTGCAGATCAAGGCCCTTTTGTGTCCCAGCAGGTGAAGGTAGACACCAAATCAGCTGGGATCTTTTCTCAGCCCCACCAGGTCTTTTCTGAGAGCACAGCACTGGCAGCTATCATGGGCAAGAAGCAGATTAAATGGGTTGTGCTGCAGAATCACAAAGGGCTTGATGTGTTTTCCCAGAGACTGATCTGAGCAGGGCTTGGGCCAATAGGTAGGATTCTAAGAGTCATGGGAATGGCTGGGAATCAGGGATGAAAAAGTGCCATGGATCTGAGGAATACACAGCACAGGGGCTGCAGGCTCGCTCCTGAGAAATGCCTGCAGTGCTGTTTTATCTGATCACACCACGTGGATGTGTCTCTTGGACACATCTTTATAAAAATAAAACTAGGATATTAATTACAGATTGTTATACAAGTATCTGTTTCTTCATTGTGGGCCCAATGAAAACATCTCTTGCTCTCTGTTTCTGCTGTCACCTGATGTTCTTTCAAACGAGTCCTCACTGACAAAAATACAGTATCCTCACAAAAACCTTGTAGATGTAGTAGA
This sequence comes from Cyanistes caeruleus, assembly GCF_971803275.1. NCBI lineage: Eukaryota > Metazoa > Chordata > Aves > Passeriformes > Paridae > Cyanistes > Cyanistes caeruleus. Next base: position 2,738,971 of record NC_141731.1, on the reverse strand, counting down.
GGCAATAAAAACAGTCCTAAAAATGACACCAGTAAGACACCTGGGGCAGAACAGCTCTTTCAGGATGGAGAAAAAGCAAAAACCCCTAAATGCAAAACCAAACAAGGATAAAAACTGAAAACTAAAAACGGAACCACAACAAAAAGACAAAACCCCAAAACCAATCAATATCTCTGAAGTCTTGTGGTTCTGACAAGCGGTGGGAAGTCTGGAGTCTAAGGAGAATCTAGGAATCAAATACTCTGTTCAGTTTGGCCACTAGCACACAGAACTTGCATAGATCATTTGCTGGGCCACAGCCTTCTGCTGATCCAAGAACAATTCCTGCTTCTGCCTTTAGTGGCAAGGGAATGCCAGGCAAAGCCGAGCCAGTCCAAGCTGCCCTCAGAGGCAGCAGGAACAGCCAGAGCGCTCTCTCGCTGCCTCAGAGCACAGCAGTTCCTGTGGGGAGTCCTAAATGTCTCTGGGACACCAAAGTGAGGAGGATCATTTGCTACAGCTCTGCTGGCACGTGCACACAATACACTGTCCCTCAGACAAGAAATACACCAGACGTACTCAGTTGCTCCACGAAGTCTCCCTGGCTCTCCTGGAGCTGAGCAGCAGATGTGTCACTGCTGGAAATGGACAAACTGCCCAGGATCCACTGCTCAGCTTGGGCAACAAAGGCTCCTTTAGATGCTGCTGCTGCTGCTGCTGCTGCAGCAGATTGAATGGAAGAGCCTGTGTAGATCTGCAAGAAGAAAGGAGTTTGTGTCAGAAAGCTGGCTGGCAGAGATTACCCTGAGTTCCCTTTTCAAATGCAAGCCCTTAGGAAGTTGCTGTTAGCCACATGCAAAGCTCATCAACTGGATTTTTTGGATGCCCACTTCTGGAACCAAATGGTCAAAACCCAAGGTTGGTTTTAATCAAGTTGATGGCCAGTTTCATATTCCATTTTCCTGGATTTTCTGAAGGATGACTGCAACAACGACCATTGCACTTCCTCCCAAGGATCCCTTTCCCCCTCCAAGGGCTGCAGACACATTTGCAGCTCCTTGTTCTAATGTTGGAGCTCCTCCCCCTCAGTCCTCTTTTTCTGCACCATCTTCAGAAGGTGCTCAGCCTGCAGCACTTGTGCTTGGGACAGTACCTGTGCCTGCCGCCGACCTTGGGGCTCTTCATCAGCAGGCATTTGCTGGAAGCCTTCGCAGGCTGCCAGGTGAGATATCAACACGTCCACCTCAAGTCAAAGAGAACAAAGCAGTCAGAGACCACAGCTTGTCCCTGTGTGCCAAGGCTCATTGACTGTGAGCAAAGGGAAAGAGCAGCACAGCAGCAGATTCACCAAGGGATAGAGACAGCTTGCAGCTTGTATTCCAAATCTGTCTGGGGGACTGTGTTCACTTGCAAAAAGCCCTGAAGAAACAAGGAGAGCAGGAGCAGGCCAGCAGGAATCCCTTGAGATGAGTGCTGGCAAAAGGGGCAAATGACTGGTGCCACTGTCCAGGGCAGCAGCTGAGATTGAGCACAGCAGGAAATGTCCTTCCAAGCAGCTGGGATAGACACTACAGCAGGATGGCACTGAGAGGCATCAGCCCAGCCCCCTGCTGCTCTGCAGAGGAAAGGCAAGAAGGGCAGAAAGCACCAGACTGCAGTGACTGCTGTGCCTATCGCTCTTTCACTCACTCGATTTTCTAGAGCCTCTTGCTGCTGAACGAGGAGATCTAATTTCTCTTCGATGATTCTCCTTTCTTCCTCCAGCCTCTCCTCCCTTGCCCTGATCCTAGCCTCAGTTTCCTGCAGCTCTGCCAGAAGCTCCTCATCAGAGGCCTGTGAAGAACCAGAGAGAGGAATGTCCATGAGTGGAGTGTCTGCCTCACTTTCACTCACCTGGTTTTCTTGATTTCCTCTCTGCCAGGGGAGATTCATCTCCTCTTCGATGCTTCTGTCTTCCTCAGGCCTCCTCTTCACTGCCATGATGGCCCTTGGAGCTTCGGGCAGCTCTGCTTGGGGCTCTGCCTCGATGTTCTGTACACACAAATGGAGAGCAAGTGCCTGGGAGCTGCCCTTTTCAGGCCTGCCCTGCCACTCCTGCCCTTCTGACATCTACACTCTTGTTAGAAATCCTGCTCATTCAGGAGACAAGGATGTGTGCAATTGGATCCTCTGCTGCAGGTCAGAGCCTCTATGGCCACCTCAGGATATGGAAGAGGACCAAGGTGTTTCTCCTCCCTCTTTTGTCAGCTGAGAATTCTGAGTGGCACTGACAGAGATCCTCAAAAGGCCTCATCAACAAATTAATTGACACACCCCTAGGGATGCCAATGAAGGAAGCCATGGGTCATGTAATGAATGTATGACCAAAGTCACCAAAAACCACCTAAACCACCTAAACCATGGAATTGTCCCACCTCACTAGGATAGGCAGAAATTTATAGGTTGAACAGGGAGTGTCAGGACAGAAGAGGCAGGAGGAGGAAAACAGCTCTGAGGAGAAAAAACAACCATCTCTAAAGGGGTTCTTAGCAACAAAAGACAGCACTCAAGGACTTGCAGCTTTGCCCCCACACTAGGCTCCAATGCAGTTTCCAAAGCTGCAGACTTCACCACAAAACGTATCAAGAGAAACTTGCCACTTGTGGATTTTGCCTCAGAAGAAGGGTTCAGAACTACACAGTTTGTTTCTTTGGCCACACAGGACAAGAATGGCCAGCCACAGCTTCATGGACAACACAATCATCTCCTTGCAGCTTATCAAAAGCCAAAAGACAGGTGGCCTAAAAGACTCTGCAGAAGTGAAGAATTACTCCAGAAAACTGCAGAACACTTCTCCAGGTCATCCTGAGGTTTCCAAAAAGGGACAGCAAACAAACCAATCCCTGTGAGCCCCTGAAATGCCGTGTGAGGCCTTGGCCATGGCTTGGCAGAAGCCAAGAGACAGAGCTTCCCTGAGCCAAGCAGCCAGCTGCTCACCCGCAGGCAGCAGCGCTTTGGGGCCTCAGCACGACGGCTCAAAGCCCAATTTCCAGCTGCCACGGGATGGGGGAATGGCTGGGTGCTGGCAGGACTCCAGCACTCAGCATCCTCAGCCAGCAACAGCAAGTGCTGGCTGCTCAGAAACTTGCAGCTCTGCCTTGCACTAAAGACAGCAGCACCCAGCACTGGCACTTACTGTCTGGGCATGGTCAGGCTGGGCTGTGACCACAGCTGGAGGCTCGTGCTCCTTTTGCTCATTTTGCTCCTCTTTGGCCTCTTCTCCAGGAGCAGAGGGAGCCACAGCAGAGTCTGCTCTTGCTTCTGGGCTCTGTGGACAGATGGTGGAGTTAGGGACAGGCAGCTCCCTATCATTTGGAACCTTATTTCTCTTCAGCTTGATTTCTACAACCAGCTCTACCAAGCACAAATCATCAGCTTTGATAGCAATGGGATTCTAAGTCTCTCCAAGTAAATTAAAATGGGTTAATTCAGCCAGGGTGCAAATAGCTCTGAATTAGAGAGTTCACCCTGGCTACTATCAGCAAGCAACGTTCTCTCTGCAAATCTGAGCTTTGAGTTCTTTTAAAGCTCTGCAATGGAAAATTAGGAAATAGCCAACAATGCCTTTGCTATTGCTGTTGTAAACATGGAAATGGATCTTCTTTCAGCCCACCCAGCTGGCCCTCTGCACTCTACTGCCACAGGCCAAGCTCACAGTTCCCTGCACAGTTCTGAAACACCAGGAGCATCAAATGTTCCTTTCTGACTCACCTCAGGATCGGCACCTCTGAACACACGGCTCAGATGACCTGCAATGGGCAAGGAAAAGGAACCAAATTCTATGAGAAAACTGGAGAGAACCGTGGCCTATTTAGAGAAGCATCTGAGAAGATCTCCCAGTCTGCATTTTCAAAGGTGTCCTGCTTGACTGGTGTGGTTTAAAGCAACAACTTCAAAAAAATCACTAGAAAAGTTACTTATTTCTTGCTGTGAGATATGGATTAGAACAAGAGCAAAACAAGCTTAAAACTTAAATGGAATAAAGAAAGTTTATTTACAAAAACTACAGGAATAAGAAACCAGAATAAAACTTCTAGAACAACCCTTTTCTCCCCCACTACCCAACCATTCCCTTGTTTACATGACCACATAGAGACAAAAAACTTTAGAACTTTGGTGTTTACAACAGTCCCAATTCCTGCTGGAGTCTTTTCATCAGTCTTTGTAGAGAAACAGAAGTCTTCTTCTGCTATCTATGGAGTTTTTCACAAGAAAACAATTTTTCTTCATAGCTTTCTATTTCTCTGATGCCAGCTGCCCTGAAATCTGTCATCAGTTGTCTCCTCCCATTTCCCATCACTCTGAGGTGTGTTATGGGTCATGAGTCTAGGGATGTCATTTTTATGAATGAGTTATTCAAAGGCAAAAGTTCTCTTCATCTGTTTTTGTGAGCCCTCCTGGAAACAGAAGTTTTCTTTTTGCTTCTTAAAAGCCACAAATCTTCAACTCTTACTTCTCCCCCTCTGTTCCAGGATCTCACAGTGTCACAACTACTTCATCATTTGCTCAAAATCCACACTTGGAAACAATCCATTCCTCCCAATATACTCTGTCATGAATTAAAGGAGGTTTTTTCAGAACACTACTGTCCATCTCCATAGCTTTAACAGAAAAATACTTCAGCTTATTAAAGCATCTCCTTCTTTCTCTTCCCCCTCTAAATTTAATTTTTTTCTTCACTCTCTTTAATGGGTTGATGGTTGATCACTCCCTCTCTCTCTGGAAAAAAACAATCTGCAAGTCTCATGCAGGTAGTAAAAGAGTTAAAATCTTGCTAAAGCTGCAGATGTTGATGGTGTCAGGTTTCAGTTCAGTGGCAGAAACTGCAAACCAAGTCAGGCTGGCCGGCTCCGTTTCTCCCCCACCCCGCCCTCTGCAGCCTTGTCCGGCCTGGAGGGGGGGAGGAGGCCGAGACAGAGCCCTGTGACCTCGTCAGAAGCCAGAAACCAAAGAGAGCAAGAAATTCCCGGCCTCACATCTTCAGGTGGTGTTCACAGGTTGATCTCACTTCTCAATAGTTAAAACCACTGCCAATTCTCACCCATGGCCAGGAATTAGTCAGGAGAAAAAACTCCCATCAGCCTCCAGCAGTTTCAACTTCCCCAGCTCTCAGAGCTATCTTAAAAGTAAAGTCACCCCAAGACACTGAGCCAGCAAAGTGAGGAAATGCCAGACTCTGCTGCCACAGGCTCTCCCGTGGAGGGAACAGAAGCCCTGCAAATGCTGCCCGCAGCCCCCTGGCTACAGACACCCCGTGTTTTGCTGAAGGTGTTGACAGGAGCTTTACCAAACCAGGGGCATCCTCATGGTCTTTGTGTTTCAATAGCAACCCGGTCACTAAGGAAGAGCAGGGAGACCTACAAAAGCCAGCTCAGGTTCCAGCCAGGGAAAACCTCTACTTACGTGCCAGGTTGGTGAGGTAATAGCCGGCGTAGCCAATGCCATAAATGGTGCAAACTGCAACAGCGAGCTGCTCCATCACTGTAGCACTGCTGTGCCAGTTTGCACACTCTGCTCCACAACAAAAACAAACAAGGCTCCTGTCAGTGTGCAGCTGCCCACTGACAAACGCCTCAAGCAGGAGGATGCTCCTGCACTGAGCAAGCCCAAGAGCTGCTCTGACCCTGAGGCCTTCCGTGCACCAAGGCAACCTTGGGATGTCACCACGACAAGGTGGCATCCATGCCCTGACATCACAAAGCCAATGCTCTGCGCTGCTCTGGGAACTGATGCAGAGCAACCCAACCTTCCCTACAGCAAACACAAAATTGCCTGGGAGCTTCTCCTCTGTCACAAAGGGTCACAAATCCTTTGGTGGGCTGTGGGAAATGGAAAGACAGAAACTTCCACAGATACTGAAGGGTTTGATTTACAGCCTTGGAAGGAGCTTGGGTTCATGCAATGCTAAAGGTTCACAGACGTTGAGTCAAGAATTCATAAGCTTATGTTCCTATAGCTGTAAGTAAGAATATGCCAGAAGTAAATAAAAAACTGTATTGAGTGAGATGGTGGAGAGTTTTCAACTGTAATTGTGTGATTTTATAGAGTAGGCTATGAATCTAAATATTATCCTAAGAAGCACATGTGTGTA